>NC_084509.1:27477500-28165000 GCF_024500385.1 Phyllopteryx taeniolatus | reverse complement strand
AAAATCCAGTTGGTGTTGGGTTTCCTCGCTTTTGAGCCCTCGCAAATTTGTGCTTTTTAAATGCCGTCCTGGGGAATAAAAAATAAAATAAAAAAAGGTAGCCGAGAGGAAGCGGCTTTGATCTACTCAAGATTGTGCTTCTACCTTTTGTGTTTCGGGGTCAACTTTGGGATCTCGCTGTGAAGGGATTAGGGTTAGGGTTACCCCTAATCCTAAAAAAAAAAAAAAAAATCCCCTCGGATGCTAACAAACCGGGTGAGCGAAAATAACAGCTTTGACTGGCGTTAACGTTATATCGCTAGAACATGTGAAGAAGAAGGTGGCGAGACGGTCATTGCCCGCAAATGATGTTAAAATCAAATTGAAAAGAATTTAAAAAAGAGAACACTGAGGCAGCTTCAAATTGCATGTCTGTTGTCAAAAAGTAAAAAAAAAAAAAAAAAGCAGCCTAAATGAAGTACTCCTTCTTCTCCTCCGCGTGCACGTGGTTCCCTTCGGCGTTGATGATGGCCGTGTCGGCATCGGGGGCGTCCTCAGATCCTTTGGCCTCGTGTGTAAGATACGTGCCTGGGCAGAAAACATTTTAGGTGAGTTAGTAAGTTACGTTATTATTTAAGTATTAGCTCGACATTTTATTGTTCATTCTATTTTAATACAGAACACCCTTTTTGTAAGGGTTACAGTTGGGGTAGAGCTGTATTTTAAGTGATGTTATGTTATTGCCCTTTATTGTGCTTGCGCTACAAATGATTTTTGCGGATTGCTATTTCATTTTTTTTTTTAAACTATAAATAATAGAGAAGATGATACTTTAACCTTGTCTTGACTTACGGGCTTGTTTCAAATCAATATTTCCCATTGAAATGGCATTAATCCGTTCCAGTCCTGCCCTCCCCACAAAAAAAAAAAAAAATCGCAATTTGTTTTGTTACATATCTTTAGTGAAGGAAAATAGCACTGTATTTTATTAAAACAACAAAAGAGAATGTAAAGAAATTGATTTGGTTTTATAAATCCTAATTACTGTACGTTGTGACAAGCCGGGAGTCCCAACAACAACTGTGTGCCTTTAAAGGGGGCGTGGCCTAGTGAGTGACATCAGGAACATGGCTTGGTGAGTTACTGGACCTGACAAACTACATTGACAAAGTGATGGCTTGTAACTCAAAAATTGGGGCGCTTTTAAGTCAAGCTACTACTACAAATGCATACCGATTTGTTTTTTTCTTTTTGTTTTTGTTTTGTAACTTTTAGTAGGCTTTGATGATATTCAATATCCCACTTAGTGCTTTAGCACTTGAAATTTTGTGTAAATCAACCTCATTTCACTCTTGTGTAACACTGCTACAACAATGAGTTTATAGTAGGTGTATAAATGATCCATAATCAGAATTATTGGCAGGATTAAAGGGCCCCAAAATCAAATTTTGCATAGGCTCCCACGGACATGCGGTAGCGTTGTTGGTAGCGACCACTGCGCTTACCTTTATGTCTGGCCAGGTAGCGCCCGAGGACGATGATCAAACACAAGGTGATAAAGACCACCACGGCTACCACGCCGCCGATCAGAGCGTGGTCAGGCCCGTGCTGTCCGATGGCGTTGGGGTCTGAGCCGCAAAGAAAGAAGTAGATTGGAATCTGAATCGGCAGATCGGTAGACTGATTATACACAACCCCAATTCCAATGAAGTTGGGATGTTGTGTTAAACATAAATAAAAACAGAATACAATGATTTGCAAATCATATTCAACCTATATTTAATTGAATACACTACAGAGACAAGATATTTAATGTTCAAACTGATAAACTTTATTGTTTTTAGCAAATAATCATTAACTTAGAATTTTATGGCTGCAACACGTTCCAAAAAAGCTGGGACAGGTGACAAAAAAGACGGAGGAAGTTGAGGAATGCTCATCAAACACCTTTTTGGAAAATCCCACTGGTGAACAGGCTCATTGGGAACAGGTGGGTGCCATGATTGGGTAGAAAAGGAGCTTCCCGGAATTGCTCAGTCATTCACAAGCAAAGATGGGGCGAGGTTCACCTCTTTGTGAACAAGTGTGTGAGAAAATAGTCGAACAGTTTAAGGACAATGTTCCTCAACGTACAATTGCAAGGAATTTAGGGATTTCATCATCGACGGTCCATAATATCATCAAAAGGTTCAGAGAATCTGGAGAAATCGCTGCATGTAAGTGGCAAGGCCAAAAACCAACATTGAATGCCTGTGACCTTCGGTCCCTCAGGCGGAACTGCATCAAAAACCGACATCAATGTGTAAAGGATATCACCATGTGGGCTCAGGAACACTTCAGAAAACCAATGTCAGTAAATACAGTTCGGCGCTACATCCGGAAGTGCAACTTGAAACTCTACTATGCAAAGCAAAAGGCATTTATCAACAACACCCAGAAACGCTGACGGCTTTTCTGGGCCCGAGCTCATCTAAGATGGACTGATGCAAAGTGGAAAAGTGTTCTGTGGTCCGACGAGTCCACATTTCAAATTGTTTTTGGAAATTGAAAAAGGGCCAAAGAGGAAAAGAACCATCCGGACTGTTATGGACACAAAGTTCAAAAGCCAGCATCTGTGATGGTATGGGGCTGTGTTAGTCCCAATGGCATGGGTAACTTACACATCTGTGAAGGCACCATTAATGCTGAAAGCTACATACAGGTTTTGGAGAAACATACGCTGCCATCCAAGCAACATCTTTTTCATGGACACCCCTGCTTATTTCAGCAAGACAATGCCAAACCACATTCTGCATGTGTTACAACAGCGTATCTTCGTAGTAAAAGAGTACTAGACTGGCCTGCCTGCAGTCCAGACCTGTCTCCCATTGAAAATGTGTGGCACATTATGAAGCGTAAAATATGACAACGGAGACCCCGGACTGTTGAACAGCTGAAGCTGTACATCAAGCAAGAATGGGAAAGAATTCCACCTACAAAGCTTCAACAATTAATGTCCTCAGTTCCCAAATGTTTATTGAATGTTGTTAAAAGAAAAGGTGATGTAACACAGTGGTAAACATGACCCTGTCCCAGCTTTTTTGGAACGTGTTGCAGCCATAAAATTCTAAGTTAATGATTATTTGCTAAAAACAATAAAGTTTATCAGTTTGAACATTAAATATCTTGTCTTTGCAGTGTATTCAATTAAATATAGGTTAAACATGATTTGCAAAATCATTGTATTTACTTCATTGGAATTGGGGTTGTATACACTGTGCATGGTAGAAGATAGGTAGGTACTGTAGATGAACAAAAAAATACTGTAGATAGGTAGATGGATAGGTACCCGCTTGCCAAATGGTGAGCTATCCCGGTTCAGGTTGTGTTTGTAACCAAAGGAAAGCATTAACATGTACAGTTCCCACTCATTGGTACCATCAAACTGTGTCAATGATTCCATTGTCACAGAGTGTGTCCTCTCACTCGCAGTGAAACCTGGATGAATAAAATGTCTGTCTATCCATACGCTGTGCAAACACATTCTATCATTTATCAGTACTGTACGCTCACTGTGCTCTTCGTCCGGCTACTACTTGATAAAAGCAGCGCAAAAAAAATAACGCTATTTTCTAGCTCACGGCTCGCTTTGTTAGCTCATCCATCATCGGCCGCACGCTCCGTGTCATGTTGGCCGAGGCGGGGTGCAGCTAGCGTAGCATGTGGACACGAAATGTGATTGCCTGATGTGGGAATGTTAGTGCAAAAAAACCCAAAAAAAAACAAGGAAAAAAGCTCTCCGCAGGGAAGGCGCACAAGATGAGGAAAATCAAACAACAATTACTCGTGTGCGTGCTTTGTGTTGATTCCCTCACCTGACTGACTCGAGCAAGGGCAGGTGGAGCCGCAAAATAAATACAGAAATAAATAAAAAACAAAAACCAATGAGTCAGGTGCTCAAAATGGCTCATGTTAGCTATGCGGATTTCCATTAAGAAAGGGAGAAACTTGCTGTTTAAAACACACTTTGTAACAATCATGCCCCCCGCCCCAAAAAAAACTTCAAAATCAAACCGATTCCACACTGGCTTGGAAAGAAGGGAATAGCCTCTCTGTTGTTGCCGGATCCCATAATATTAGAGATCCACGATATTGGCGGACCAGTCAGGACATCTTTCGTGATGTGTTAGCATTGGGTTAATTATCTCTTAGTCTACAAGCTTGTAAAAGAGAACCGAAACTTGGAGGTGAAAATGGTTGAATATTATTTCAAGTAGCATATCCATTTTCCCTATAAAACATTTTAAAATGTTTAAAATATTGTTAAACTGTTAAAGGTGTACAGTTCCGAGTGGTGTTCTGTTTTTGGACTTCTGTGGTCGTCACGGATTGTCCAAATCGATGGTGGGGAACAGTGAGTCAGGGTGGACAATGTTCCACGCCGCGATTGTTGAGACGGCTTACTAGAGCTGAGGCCGTAAGGTGGTCGTTGTTGTCGTGGTGGTAATCCCCGAGCCCCTTTGGTGGACACCAGCGGTAAGGGATACCATCAAGTACTATCAGGCCTTTTTACCCTGTGGGACTCCAGAGGCTGATGGGTACCAGCTGGCAAAGCGGAACGTAGCTTATGTAGTCGCTGAGGCAAAAACTCAGGTGTGGAAGGAGTTTGTGATGCTATGGAGAACGACTTCCGAACAGCGTCGAGGAAATTCTGGTCCACCATCTGGCGTATCAGGAGGGGGAAGCAGTCCACCGTCAACACTGTTTATGGTGGGGATGGGGTGCTGCTGACCTCAACTCAGGATGTTGTGAATCGGTGGGCCAAATACTTCAAAGACCTCCTCAATTTAACCAATACGACTTGCGATGAGGAAGCAGAGTCTGGGGACTCTGAGGCGGGTTTGCCTATCTCTGGGGTTGAGGTCACTGAGGTGGTTAAAAAGCTCCTCGGTGGCAGGGCCCCAGATGTGGATGAGATCCGCTGTGAGTTCCTAAAGGCTCTGGTTGTTGTGGGGCTGTCCTGGTTGACACGACTCAGCAACATTGCGTGGACATCGGGGACAGTGCCTCTGGATTGGCAGCCTGGGGTGGTGGTTCCCCTTCTTAAGAAGAGGGACTGGAGGGTGTGTTCCAACAACAACGGGGATCACACACCTCAGCCTCCTGGTAAGGTCTTTTCAGGGGTTCTGGAGAGGAGGGTCTGTCGGGATGTCTCTCCAGGTCGGGAAAGAGATCCTGTCCCATGTGGAGTAGTATCTTGGGGTCTTGTCCACGAGTGAGGGAAGAATGAAGCTGGAGATCGACAGGCGGATTGGTGCAGCGTCTGCTGTAATGCGGACTCTATCGGTCCGTCGTGGTGAAGGAGGAGATGAGCCGAAAGGCAAAGCTCTCGATTTACTCATCGATCTACATTCCTACCCTGACCTATGGTCACGGACTGTGAGTCATGACCGAGAGAACAAGATCGCGGATACAAGCGGCCAAAAGGAGTTTCCTCCGCAGGGTGTCCGGACTCTCCCTTAGAGATAGGGTGACAAGCTCTGTCATCCAGGAGGGGCTCAGAGTCGGGCCGCTGCTCCTCTGCATTGAGAGGAGCCAGATGAGGTGGCTCGGGCATCTGATTAGGATGCCTCCTGGACGCCTCCCTAGTGAGGTGTTCCGGACACGTCCCACCGGCAGGAGGTCCCGGGGACGAACCAGGACACGCTAGAGTCTCTCGGCTGGCCTGGGAACGACCCAGAAGAGCTGGATGAAGTGGCTGGGGAGAGGGAAGTTTGGGCGTCCCTGCTAAAGCTACTGCCCCCCGCAACCTCACCTCAGATAAGCACAAAATGGATGGATGGATGGCTGTTAAAGGTACAGTACGGTGCAAAAGTCTAGCATATAGATCCACCATTCTGAATGCATGGCCATGCAGCTGAACAGGACCGTTAAAAAAAAAAAATATATATATCCATGCAAAATTCTTTAAATTGATGCTCGTTAGCATTAGCTCATGTTAGCCTTGGTAGCTCCAAAAGCTTGTAAAAGAAAAGAGTTAAGAAGAATATATGTTTTTCCTATATAAAATTTTAAAACACATTTTTAGTTAAACTTTAATACAAGGAAGTAATTGGGTAAAGGTGCAGACACTGGAACTTACATTTTTCGCAGTAGCATCATTGTTAACATTACCGTTCAAAGTGTAAGAGATGAGTCGTACGGAATCCAGTTTTCAAAATATTACGACAAATAATTCTTTAAATTGTGACTAGTTAACATGCGCTAGCATTAGCATTCTAAGCTGTACTAAGGAATAGTCTGTTTGTTGTTGCTCGATCACCTACTTTACTTGTTATTATTGGTGGACAAGCCAGGACGCCTCTCTTATTGTGTTAGCATCACTAGCATCATTGCTAATGTTACTGTAGTATATTCTTTAAATTATGACTGTTCCAAAACTCAAGCAGGCTACATACAGTATATTAGAAGTCTGGAATATTGGTGGACCACCCAGTAAACCTGTGTTAGCGTCAGCATCATTGCTACATATTACTCTTTGAATTATGGGTAGTTCGCTAGTTAGCATCAGCTTAGCTCTACTAGCTTGGAAACAGGCAAGAATATATTACAAGGTGATGATCTGGATAAAGATGCAGGTACAGGCATTCATTTTTGAAGTCACAAACATTTGTGCTCAAGGACCACATTAGATTTTTTGTAAAACCGGGACAGGAAGCACTCTCCCGAATGACGATAAAGAAATGTATTTGCCGTATTTGTGGCTTGACTGCTGCCATTTTTTACATTCACGCCAGTGCTTAAAAGTCAGTTACGCTTCACAACTGTAGGGGGAGCCCTGGGGTAAACACCCGCAATTGTCCCCGACTGCTGCTTAACAGGGAAACTGCACCGCAGCCATCGCTCAAGTGTACTTAACCGCGCCGCATCTGCTGCGGTCTCGCCGACATCTCCAAGTAATTACGACACGCCGCGTTGCCTCGCTCGGCTTAATAAAGCATATTAGGGCGCATAATGGGCGCCGGTGATGAATCGGGACGCGGCAATGACATTTATTGCCTCTCGGGTGCCGCAAATGAGTCTTCCGGGCCGAGGCCATCCGAGGAGACGTCCGCTCGGCGTGCCGCCAGACGAGATTGAGGTCTCGGGATTGATTGTCACTTCCTGGGTGTCATCCGCAGTTCTACTCGTCATCATCAACGTGTTTTGCTCACGTAATCTAACTAGGCTAATCCGGTATCTTGCCTTAAAGTGACGATATTATGACTTAGAGGTGTAACCAACATAAGACCCAGAGAGTTGTCGCTCGCAAGTAAAGAGAGAACTTTAAAAAAAAAAAAAAGTGTATTTCATATTCATTACAGCCGCGTGAATATTCTCTGCGAGGTCTCCGAGTTGTCATTACCCCTCGTGCTGATTGACTGCCACAAAATGGTGCGAAACGAACAGATTGCATTATTGATTTGCGCGTGACGTATCAAAAAATGACTTATGTGTGGTATCCTGAGAATACACTCACTGTATAAAAAGAGTATACACGAGAGCGATACTTTAACTTGCAAGTTTAATTCAGTCCGTGACTGGCCTTGTAACTCAAATCATTCGTTTTTAGGTGGCTTTTAAAATTCAGCACCGAGTCAATAATCCCGGCAAGATTTCTCACTCGATTTGTGGCTGAAAGTGTCATGGAGTCAAGTTGAGCACGACAAAAGAAAAATAAAGACTTCTATGTGGCATCCTAAGAGCGTTCTCACCGTATACAAAGAGAATATACTCTGCGCTGCTGGTCCCCAGGTGGTTGCTGGCCTCGCAGCGGTACGTGCCGTTGTCGGTCTTGTTCAGCGCGGTGATGGTGAGCTCCCGGCCTTCCACGATCATGCGCTCCACGTCGGGAAGCTCGCCGCCGTCTTTGGACCACAGGACCGGCTCCGGTCTGGATGGAAGGAACAGGACAGAAAAAGAGGATGGGGTGTTTTATTTCGATGGCCTAAGACAGGGGTGGGCAAACTTTTGTGTTTTAATGCCAGATGTGAATTTTAAAAACAGACAGATGGGTCACTTCATTTGTAGATGAGGTGTAAAAAAAAAAAAAAAAAAAAAAAAAAAAAAGGCATCAATTTATATTAATAGTAAAATTATTCATCATCATTTTAAAATATTTTAATAACTTTTTATTAACCAGTCCCACATATCTAATACAATACAAATTGGTAATTGAAGCTACCTATAATAAATAATAGTAAATGATATCAAGTGCGCATTTAAGTTAGCAACATTGATACAGTTAACATAGCACTTCCTGTGTTATGCTCTTATTCTGAAAGACAAAGCGTACCACCTCCGGTAGCGGAGGAGCTTACGTCCAAATAGATACACATAACTTTCTAATAAGCATCGTGTAAAACACTCTGGTGGAACCAATTAATGTTTAATGCTCACAAGGCACTTAAGGTATACTTGTGTGGCACGCGCGCAGCCCAACGAGACGTACCAATCAAAAGGTTCTGGATGTCCAGTCAAGAAGTGCCTGAAGCCCCGTTCCCCCCCCCCCCCCCCCCTCCCCCCGCCCCCATGTTATATACACATTAGCTAAACCCCATCCAGGACTTACATGGGGTTTCCACTGGATACGCACTCCAGTTTGAAGTACTGGCCCTCCTGCGGGATGATCAGCGAATGTGTGATCTCCAGATGGGGAGCATCTGCAAACACACACACAACAAGAGCAGTTCGCCCTCCAGGAATCAGGCAGCTCGTATCCCCCCCCCCCTCAATGTTTTTTGCTACTAATCCCTTACCTGCATGCTAATCCTCACTAATCCTGGGTGAAATGCAAAAACTAAACCCGCAGATGTACGTGTAATCTCAATTCTAGTATTTCCTTGTCATCGCTAATCTTGAGGCTAAACCATTTTTTGCAGTTGGTGTGTGTGTGTAGGACTCACAGTGGACCTCCAGGACTTCGGTGGTCATGTAAGGGTTGGACAGAGACACGTGCTCCACCATGCAGGTGTAGGCCACGCCGTCGTCGCCTCGGTCCACCTGGAAGTACAGGCTGCTCGCCACCGTGAACGACTTGCCCGAGGCTCTCACCTCCGCCGTGGCTGCGAAAACGCAACACATACGCAACGCTTACTCCGCACCTCTAGGGGGACAGTATCGGCCCCTGCAGACGCCATCCCTCTTCCTTCGTCGTTATGTGTCGATCAGGCGAGCAGTTTTATTTCAGTTATAGCAGTACAGTGAACCTCGGTTAGTTTTCGACGATTTATTTGTTACCAAATTCTGTCCTAGTTTTCGTACATCCGCTTGTTTTTTCAATAGGCCATCAAGAGTCTTCAATAAAGATTGTTCATTCACCCATTTTATTCATCATTTATTTCACATTGTTTTCTGCATTTTAATCTCTAGTTATTCTCTATAAAATGTATATATTTTTTAAATGTATTTGGGTGTCTGGAACGGATTAATTGGATTTTCATTATTTCCTAAGGGAAATATCGCTTCAGTTTTTGTATGATACGATTTTAGTCTGACTTTTTAGAACGGATTAGTCACAAAATCTGAATCTGAGTTTTCACCGTCTGTTGAATTTTTCAAATGCCGCACAATAGGGATGAAAAAGCTGTTGAGAAATCTACAGTGCTACCTTGACTTATGAGTTATGACTACGCTCCTAACGGTTAACCATTTTGGGGAGGGCCAAACTTGGGGTGCATCATCGTAATCTAGCATGCAGTAATACTGGACGGAATGCAGATTCAAGGTCTTCAGCGGCTGATCTTAAACTAAACATTGAGCCGCCCTTGTGATCACAAACATAAAATTGTTGTCTGGGAAACACCAAGAGTTTTCTTTCTATTTCATTTTCTTGTACAAAAGAGGAGAGATGGTACAGAGCAAGTGCCAAGAGAGGCCACGTTGCTTGCAAAATAGAGCTTCACATTGACGCAAAACAAACCAATTGACACCAACCATGTGACATTTTCACCGGGGGCTTTGTAGCTCAACGCCTCTGATAGGGAAAAGCAACAAAAAACACAATGTGTCAGATGATGAAATAATATTACACCTGCCGTAAGAACAGCAAGGACAAATTTGAGTGACAGCACAACATAGTGCTCACAGCGTAAAAGACAGCCTTTAAAAGTAGGCCTACAAAAGATTCCCATCCCGGAGCGTTGATTGACATCCCAACCCCCCGCTCTCTGACACTTTGACATGGAAATGAAGTTTTTAAGTCGAGCCCTCCAGTCGCTCGCTTTGTTCCGCGGGTGGCTTTGACGACGAGACGCGTTCGCAGCCGCCGTGTTTGCCCAAGCGGCCCGACAACAGCCACGCGCGCCTCGAAAAAGTCCATCGAGCCGCACGACGTGTGAGCCAGACCTTTTTATTTTTTATTTTGGTGAGTCAAGGAACTTAAGCTGTGACGTCAGCAAGGAGGCGGCAGAGATGTTTTGGGACGGAATCGTAGAAATGAGATGGCAGGATCCTTAACGTTGACTGAAGGTATCAAAATGAAAAAAAAAAAGACACAAAAAGTGGAGTTTCTCACTGCCATAATATGAAACGGAAAAAAACGTGCCCTCCGCAGTAAAATCAGTCTCAGCGCACCATCTCATCGGAATATACTACTGACGCTTTTGCTACTATGTGTAAAATGGTCGACAAACCATCCCCTGACTCCGAACTTATTGAGAACCTGTGGAGAGCAAATCATTTTTTCGAATGTCAAAAACATTTTCAGTTCATTACAATGAATTTGTTGTAAAAAAAAATTACATTTATTCTCAAAATTAAAACACTTTAATGCCACATTATAACTAATTTCCCTCAAGACTTTTTTCCCCCCCCCTCACAATAATATATTTTTGTCTCGATATGATCTTTTTTCTCATAAAATTAAAACTACTCTTACATTTTTACTTTTTTCTTTATTTTCAGAGTATTAGATGTTTTTGGGGTAAATGCAGATTTATTTTTCTCGAAAATTACAATTTATTCTCACAATATTAAATTTATTTCACTCACCATTACACTTTATTCCATTTAAATTGTAACTTGACTCTCACAATATTACACATTTTATTCTTCATTATAAGTGGCAATATTAGTAGCATATTATTATTTAGTTTATTCTCACAATATTACACCTATTTTCCCCTCTATACTACTTTCTTCAAATAATTTTGTAATGTACAAATGTATTAACACATTACACAATTTTCTTCAATATTATTACTTATTTAACATGAGATTTTAACTTTATCTCACAATATTAAGCATTTTTTTCTTTTCTCAATGTTACCACTGTGTTGCTTGTAAAATTGTAACATTTATTCTAACAATAATGCGTTTTTCTGTCTGACTATTAAGACTTTTTGTCTTGCAAAACTAACTTTAGCCTAATAATATTACACCTTTTTTTCTCACAATATTACAACTTTTTCTCTCTCTCTCTCTCGCAATATTTTTTATTCTTGTAATTCCATAGCTTCATTTTGGGCTTTGTCACGTCAGTAAATAAGAGACAGCAAAATATTGGAAAAAGCTTTCAGTATGATGCAGGGCAAAGTAAACTACTCACAACAGTTCCAAAAAAAAAAAAAAAAAAAAAGAACCCTGCCCATTTTTTCTTTGTAAAGGCCGAATTTTGGACGCAGCTCTTGTATTTGGTATGTGCACGTGTACCTAATGAAGTGTCCCGTGAGCGTATCGCCACAGGGGTGTTCAAAATCTCAAGTTTGGAGACAACTTTTGACGAGACGCTCAAGAAAAAGCGCGTCATCGC
Organism: Phyllopteryx taeniolatus; assembly: GCF_024500385.1. Lineage (NCBI taxonomy): Eukaryota > Metazoa > Chordata > Actinopteri > Syngnathiformes > Syngnathidae > Phyllopteryx > Phyllopteryx taeniolatus. The sequence goes on along the minus strand of NC_084509.1, from coordinate 28,153,251 downwards.
CACCGAGACGGACAGCTCCCCCTCGCTGGGCCTTCAAGAATGTACGTGCGCGCCATCTCAACGCGGCGAGGCTTTGACATCCTCGCCGCGCCGCCATCAATCACGCCACGCGGACCAGCCAGCCAAACAGACAGACAGACAGACGGAGCCACCAGGAACACGCTTTCAAGTGCAAAACTTCAATAAAGAGCGACTGTCATGCTGCATCGCCGCAGCAGGCCGGGTGACATTAAAGAGCTGAGCGCATCAAAACCGGGAGAAAAAAACAACAACATTGTTTTCTTTAAGATTGTTGTGTTGTTGTTTTTGTGTCTTCTCAACTTGCAGAAAATAATAAATTGATAAAAGCTATAACAGACCGTTTGTGTGTTCCATGTGATCGCTGTACCATCTGCTGCTCTTGTATCGTTTCGTCAGCCTTCTTTCTACGCGACGAGGCGCTACAAATGTGACTTCATGTCGCTTAAAGTCTGGTGTTTTTGTTTTGGCTTACACAGCGTGTACCAAAGTGTTGGCACAAAGCATATACAGCAGACTGTAAGTTGAAAGTCACCTTTAGTGAGTATAATCAGCCTAATAAATTAAATAATAGTAAACGTGAGAATCAGACACAAGTTTTCTAATTAAGGTTGTGTCCCAAGACTTTGGTCCATCGTCCCATTTCTTGCAGGTGAAACGGCCGTGTGTCCCAAGACTTTTGTCCATTGTTACTTTTAAAAGTGAGAATCATACACCACTTAAAGTGGAGTGCCTCAGGGAAATGCTTTATGTCCCCGAGTTTTCTATTCAGGAGCTTTGTCCATTGTCAATTTGACAGTAAAAGTGAGAATCAGACACAATTTGGAGTGGAGTTCCTCAGCCAAATGGTTTAGGTCCACTAGTTTTCTAGTAAGGTCATGTCCCAATACTTATGTCCACTGTCACTTTAAAAAGTGAAACTCAGACACAACTTGGAGCGAAGTCCCCCGGGGAAATGCTCTAGCTCATCATATTCTATTACGGGTGTGTCTCAATACATCTATTCAAATTGACAATCAGTCAGACACAACTTGGAGAGGAGTTCCTCAGGGAAATGCTATAGGTCCTCTAGTTTTCTATAAAATGAGTGCCCCTCCCTGCGTGGCCAATAAAGGTGGAATGGCAATGTCTCTTTGAGTTTAGGGTTATGATGATACTGCTCTGTACTCGGCCTACCTTGGACCTCCTCGTCGTTCCGGAACCACCGGATGTGGGCGGCCGGCTTGCTGCCCGACGTGGTGCACGTCAGGGTGATGACCTCGCCCTCCAGGGCCGGGCTGGTGAAACCTGTGATCTCGGGCCGTTCTGGTACTCCTGGAGACACAACACACAAACTGTATTTTCATTGCTGCGCATATATAGAGTGGTACCGTATTGTTATTATTTTTCTTACCGAAAAAAACTATCATTTTTAATTATTATTTTTAATTTTGTAGTTTTTTTGGTCAACATAATTACTCCCTCTATGCACGTTTTATTTGTGTTCACTTTAGGCTGTTGTTCTTAAAGGTTGGTTGTATATTGATCGGTTACATGATTGTAAAATTCAAAAACAAAACCTTATTAGAAGCACTCGTTTCTCATTCTAACTCTGACCTAAGACAGTGAGGAAGGCCTTGGTGGTCTTGACGGGCATGGTGAAGAGCGAGCACGTGTACTGGCCCTCGTCGGCCAGGCTGACGTCGCTGATCCGGATGGTGAGCTCCTGCCACGACGCTCGCACCAGCTCGATCCGGTTGTCCCGAAGAGCTGCACGGGCGAAGGCGACACACGGAAGGAAACGTCAGTGATCGTCTGGAACGCGAAACATCAGCGAGATCCGCAAATATATCACCGGCGTTTGAGATTACAACATTCATTGAGGTAAACATGTTTGCGTTCGATTGATTTTTCACTCGCATGTTATACACAGCACCTAAACTATACAGTTACACCAAATATATATTTCAAGAAAAAAACTATTTAATGACACTAGGGTGGGGTTCTTTAATTCTTTAACGTAGCAACCTGACAGGACAGCACAGTTAATAAGTTGGCAAATAAAACAAATTCAATTTTGGTGCGTTACGAGTTCATTTGCATTGGGGCCAAGTGGGGTCATGACCTTACTTTGAAAACCTGACCCTGGCTTAAAACCTTACTTTGATACCCAAAACCTTGCTTGCATCCCTAAAAATGCTTTTGACTCAAACTTCAAAGTCTAACTAAAAACCGTTGCTTGAACGCCTTATTTGAAACCTAAACCTCGACTTGGAACTCATTTACACTTGGCTGTTACAGTCCAATCGCATCGGGGGCCAAGTGGGGTTACCTGTGACCCACCAAATGGCTTCGAAACCCTAAACCATTCCTTGAAACCCGAATTTGAAAACCCTACCCCTGGTTTGAAAACTTCACCTGAAACCCTGACCTTTGTTTGAAACCCCAAATTGAAAGCTAATAAGTTCAGGAGAGGACTTTTGCTTTTGGAGAGCAAAAGGGGCAGCATCTGTTTGCTCTGCCAAACGTCCCTGTCGCCATTCTATCCCCATCTAGAAAGGGGTTAGACATCAACGGAAGCGTTTGCACGGCCAACTATTGATTTTCCGGTACTGAGCCAAATCGAGGTGGCAACACAAGTGGACCTGAGTGATGCATTAGTGCAGAAAGCCAGCAGCACTTCACAGCACCAGCGCATAAAAAAAAAAAAAAAAAAAAAAAATAACTAGCGTAAGAGAAACCTATTACTCACACGACACTCGGGCGAGGGAATCCCGCTATTGGCTTAGCATCGGCCGCAGCCGGGAGACCGAGGCGGCGGACCGGAGATCCGTCACAATCAGAGGCAAATGTCAGCGCGTGACAAGGATTGTTTTAGCGCGCGCTTGAGGAAATCAATGTGATGAAAAGGTTCATTTCCCCCCGGAAAGCCGCCGTGGCTCGCTCAGTGTTCGCTGCGCTCGGGTAGGGGGGGCGTAAATCTGCGACGCTGACCTTGTACATGCGCGCTACATCTTTGCAACCCCCCCCACGAAGGCCTCACCAAGGCCAATCGGTAAACAGACAGCAGGCCCGATCCCCTCAGGAAGTCGTCTTTGCACTGCCACCGTTTGTCTACTTTCCTAGTTTGACAATTTTTCTGGTTCGAAACCTTATCTTTTTTTTATTTTATTTTTTTTATGAAACCGTCTTGAAAACCTACTTTGAAACCCGATCCCCCTGTCGCAAAACTAACAGAGGCTTGAAACCCTTTTTTTTTTTTATTTTTTTTTTTTTTTTTTAAATACTAAGCCTGGTTTGAAACCGTAGCTTCCGCATTTGAAAGCCTGCAACAAATAATATAACATTTTCTTTAGCAAAGTAACAGTTGGACAGTTTCTTTAGAAAACCCCACGCAAGAAAGTGTCGATAGAAAGTGTTTCGAAAGGACAGGCAATTAAAAAAAAAAAAAAAAACACGAAGGTGTGCGTGTGTGTGTCACATCCATGAGTACTTTTTTTTTTTTCCCTTTTGGCCCATAATCGTATCATCGTGAACATTTTGGCAAATGGAATTATGAGATTAAACACCTTGTATTCACAGCGATCCATCTGCCTGGCGGGGTTAATTCTCTGGCACACGGCCCAGAACAAAACATACAAAATGCGGCTCACATTTAATGCAAGTACTTTGTGTGCCGCGCAAACTCGGCGAGGATAAGTGTGACAGTAAATGTGACTAAGAACTAAAAAAAAAAAAAAAAAAGCCATTTTTATTCTGTCAGGCAAAAGCTGTTGTTGGGCGTGATATTCTTTAAACGATACGGTAACAAGCTCGCTTACTGTGTTCAAATAAACCTCCACGCAGAACAACCGACATGAAAAACCTGATTGGAGTTCTTTTTTTTGTTTTTTGTTTTTTTTTGGGTCCTGTTTGGCTGTTAGGTCAAGCAGAATGGAAGATCTGTACTGAGAATCAGAGTCCAACAGAACAAAGTTTCTAGAGGGGAGAGAGAAACGAAGACAAAAGACAAAGCACTAATTGTAAACAGGATGAGAGAAGTAAGTTATTACATTATCTACAACAATGAAACATTCAATATGAGTGTTGCATGGGGCAGTAGTGCTACACCCTGTGAGGGAAGGACAGGACAAGGACAGGACAAGAAGCATGCAGGACAAGGGTCGTGAACCCGACTGCACAACTGAAGTGTGGTGGGATTGACTATGCCAATTATAAAAGTCTATAGGACGAGAGTGAGTGAGGGGTTACCCAAGCAATTCGCATATTCGGGAGTTATTTGTCGCAATAAGTGAGTGGCCCCACACCCAGCGAAAGAGTCCCAGGGGTGTGTGCCTGCGGACACAAGCGAGTGAATTGACACCGTTTTACACGCACAAAGACTCACTCAATCAATCGAGGGACGGGATCGGGCCCAGGGGTCCACCCGAGAGCAGCCGGCGGATGGGACACGCCCCACACCGAGGGACCCAGGGTGGTCCGCCGGCCCCACCGGGCGGCCAGTTGTCGGGGCGCCTCTGTCCCTTTGCCAGCCCCCAGCCAACTACCCCACACGCCACACCCAGACGTGCTGAAACCCGGTCCGCCCCCCCCCCCCCCCAAGGGAAGAGGAAGAGGCGACCGCGGCGGGACGCAAGAAACCGAGAGAAGAGGAGGAAGCAGAGCCGAGGAGCGACAGGGGGGCCAGCAGCCGGAGCGGGGGACCCAGCACCCACAGACCATGGGCGGGTCACCATCACACCACCAATACTCCCCGGGAGGTCGCCCCAGTGGTTCCCCCCGACCCCCACTCCCGTGATTGGGAAGGAGTGAAGAAAGTCCCGCCCCCACAGACGCCGGAACCGCAAACACAGGGACAAGAGAAGAAGATCCCCACTCCATGCAAACCCATCGAAAATGTGTGGGAAAATAAAAATCTATAAATGAATAAAAACAACAACAACAACAACAACAACCTTGACTACAAAGAATACAAAATGCAAACGTTTACTTTCACACTTCCGAAGATAGTTATTGCCAAACGGCACCCTACCTAGGCAAAGGAATCAAGAGTCTCGATTTAGCATGTTGCGGAAAGGTGACCAGCTAGCTACGTATATGTGTAATTGATTTTTTGGTTTTGCTGATATTTCTTCTAACGCAATATATTCTATGATGAGATTTAGCCACTGATTGATGCTAATACCTTGATTGTTTTTTCCAGTTTAATAGAATGGTTTTCTTAGCGGTAGATAACGCTTGTGAATATTTATTGGGGAGGTCGATTGTGCTTAAGTCGCCGAGTGCGCACAATCTCGGGGGAAAGTGGAATCCTGCAATTCAAAATGGAAGCGAGTTTTTTGTGTGTGTAACCGAAGAGCAAAAGCATTGAATTGGTGTGCATGAAAAGAGGCGTCTGGGGTATTTTTGCTGCATTGGAGTTCTAATACAGTAAAAAGACAACTGCCTAGATGGGCTGCAGTCCAATTCAATGTATAATTTACAAAACCTTTATATACCGAAGGGTTTGCGCAAGTGCCTAAAAGGTCGCCTGGAGGGTCAGCTTATTGTACGTAAAATTGAATTTGTCAGTCCTGACGCCCGGTCTCATTTTTATCACAAAAAAATACAACGGCCTGTAGGGGGCTGCTTTCCATTGTTTCAATATGGAATCCACTCACGACCCAACCAAAGGCCGACTTTTGTCGACAATGTGCTCAAACGAGAGCGAGCCGAGATGATGTTTCCGTCAGGCGCGACAACACAACACGCCCCCCCCCCCCCCCGTCGTCGCTTCGGGCGGCGATCGCAGCCTCCCCTCAGGCTAATTGCGCTCGCTTCGGCGGCGCTAATGAATGTTGGGGCGTGCACGTCGCCGCTTTCATTGAGCGCGTAACGGCCGTTTTAATTACTGATCCATTTCGCTCGCTGATCTTTTCTGATCCAGCGCCAATGTCCCAATTAGTCGCGGTGAATGATGACGCGCAAACAACTGGAGATGGGGAAAAAGAAGAAGAAGAGTGCCGGTGCGTGGAGGTCAATTACAAATTGTCATTTATATTCAATAGTAGTGATTCAATGGTGAAATGAATGTGTATTAAAAAAACCAACATAATAGTAACAGACTTGACAGGGAGGATGTGACTGGCATATGACAATTTATTATCATTGGCCCATGGGGAATTTATTGAAATCTGCCTAGCAACAAGCAGCCACGCAAACGTGATTTTGAGTGGTAGAGCAGTGAAAGCGACAATTGAATTACTTCACATCAGCTCCCCGAGGCATTATGGGTCAGATATAAAGTGGGGCCACTCTTATCTCAAATCCTCTTTGGCCATTGAAATGGAGGGAAATGCCATTAATCCGTTCCAGCTCCACATTACGACTCCTTCTGGTGTGTGCGACTTTTGCAAGTTTTCTTTTCTTTTTTTTGGGAAACAAATTCATCAGATTTACATTATTTCCTATGGGGAAATATGGCCTTGGTTTTCATCCGATTCGGTTTTCGTCAGACAAAAATCACGAAAACCGAGGTTCCGCTGTCATATTGAAGATACTGTTTGTTAGTATTTCAATTGACTAAAAAGTTGAATGTCTTGCATACATGCTTCCGATTGGTGGTCTTTTGGGCAAATTCTTACTTACGCAACACATTCAATTTAGATGGAGTGCATCAAAGAATGAGCCGTTCGGAATTTCCTCAAAACGGCTGCTCCGGCGGTGCTCGGGAGCAAATTTGTCAAACTTTCCAGCGGGCTTCATTCATGAAGGATTCTGCTTCCGCTGAATCATTTATGGCCGCAGTGTGAAGGCATGCGAGCGTCTTGCGGTACCGACGAGCCTTATCGCGTATGATGCGTAACAGATGGCAGCTGGCGTGATATAAGAGGAGGGCTGCGACTAATGCGCGCCGTCCCGCCCGCACGGATGGACTCGAGCGAGCCGGCAAGGTTAACGGCTTTCCCGGAGCTCACTTGAGGTTTGACTGAAGCCTCTCGGGTGGAAAGCTCAACGTTTAGGCTCTCGCCGCTGATGCGTGAGCCCGCTGAGCTGTCACCCGCACTCGTCCTTTCCCCGCAGCCCTCTTTCCTCCTCATGAAACGCAGGAATGAAAGCGACAGGGATGTCTTGACAAATTGCATGACTGCAACGCAGGTCGAGAAGCAAAACCGGTCCAATTTGGAAAACTCTGAAAAAAACACGACTTAAATAATGATTCAATTCAAATTGATTTACACACACACAGGTTAAGTAGAAATTGTACCCAAATAAATGTACAGTACAGTTCTTAAAGATGAAATGGAAATCTATTTAAGTTACATAAAAGTGTCATTCGTTCGCATGCCACTGGAGGGAGCCACTAGTGGTACGTCACTGTTTTAAAGGTCCTCAACATGAAAAATTCGCCCCTCACGCCAGTTTCACTGATTCATTACCAATTGGGTCGACATGTCTATCATGACTCAACATAGGACAAAGTCTCAAGGACCCATGCACCAAACTGAACAAGAAGTCAGCCATTTTGTTTAGCAGCATCACTTTTTCGGTAAATTTCCAGGGCTTGTATTCTGACCAACTCCTACAAGAGATTTTGCCCGAATGAGCCCAGACAGACACGTGGCACTTTCTCGTTCATCGAGTATCAAAGAGAACAAGCCATTGATTTGCTTTTTTTTTAAAGTATTAATAATCCCAGCTGTGTATTTAGCGTATTCTTGCACACACCAGAAGCATTACAAAGGATTCAACATGCAGTGTGCTGTTTCTTTGAATTTCTGAATTTGCTTCTTCCGTCCTTCTTTGGGGCTTTTTCCTCCTCATTTGTCAGACCTGAATTAAAACGGAACAAATTATCCAAAGGCCAAAGATCAGATTTTGTCTCCAGCTCTACCAGGCCGTCGCTTAATAATACGCATAACTTCTTTTAACGTCTTTTTTTTATTTTTATTATTAAACTCCAATATAGCTGTTAAAAGGTCATTTTAATCTTCATCGCCCCCCCCCCCCCCCCCACCCCCCAATATTGTCTGTCTATTTCATATTAAACAGCCAAAATTAGACCACCTTATCTGTAATACTTTGCCCCAGGCTGAATAGGAATATGTCGTTTTATTAAAGACAAAGTCGCATATGTTTTATCATCGTCGTCAACAGCTCATATCAAACCTGTAAAAGCGTCTTTGGAGTGACAAACTGCCTTTGAGTGGGTGGGGGGGGGGGGGGGGGGGGGGGGGGGCTCGCACGGGACACAAACGCGTGGTCTCACACACCCCCCCCAAGGACAACGACGTTTGCCGACGGAGAGGCCGTCACCGCTAACGAGAGCGAAAACGCTCGTATCACACGCACGTCAAAAAAAACCAAAACAAAACAAATAAAACTCAAATGGAACCAAGATGAAAGATCTTATGCTTGTTCTTCGTCTGCCGAGATATTTCTTCCTCCCAGGCACGTTTTGCGCAGGAGCATTTCACTTGCGTCACTGTTTTTTTTCCCCCCTTTAAAATGTGAATCAAGTATTCCAACTTGTTACGACTTGAGATTTTCCAAGTGGTTATGAGTAGGTTTATCGTAAACTATATTCCACAATTGTCTAGGTGTAGGTCATATAAATACTCTGGCTTTAAGACTTTTTATTTTCTAAGTCAAAATTCCACTTTCTACTCAGCCCCACAACCATGTTGTCGCTGTCATGATTTTAAATTCAGGGGTTAAAGTGCAAGGACTGGTTTGTTTGTCGTTTCGTCGTCGTTTCTCCGCGTCCGTCCTGACCTTTCTTGTCCCCGAAGAAGAGCGTCTGCTGGGCAGGGTTGGACCACTGGAGGGAGGTGTTATCGTTGAAGTCCACCCGGCAGGTCATGTTGGCGGCGGAGCCCTCCAACGCTGTCACGTTCTGAGTGATGGGGAACTGACCTTGGACACCTGTGAGGGGATGGGGGGAGGGGGCACACAGTTGAGGTCATGGCGGTGACGTGCATAAAGTAGATTGCTCGTTAGGACAAGGTCTCGGAACCAATCACACTGGACCGGGTTAATGTGTTGACATTAATGCCATCCATCTATTCATCAGTTTTGTCTATTGTGCCTGTGCTATAGGCAAAGTTTCTTAAAAGTGCAGGGTCCCGGGGGTCCACATTATAATTTGCTATATATGATTTAAGTCCTAGCATTTAAAAAAGTGCGTGCATACATGCCGGTACACGTGGAGAACGGTGCACCAAAACACAAACATACTAAAAGAATGTCGAGAAATTGTCCCCCGCATTTTCCTACTGTTGCAAAATCGTGAGCCACTTTTATACAAGTTAAGAACGATAAATCATTGTTTTTGTTTAAAAAGAGCCTCTGAAAACTCATGCTCAGTCTGTTATCTTTTTAAATGTTGTTTCAAATGATTCTGACAACCCGCTAAAAGCATATTGCTAGCCATGTTCCCCGCTAGCCAGAGGCTGAGCTGCACTGCATTTGTTTGCAGAGCAAACTAGCACACAATTGAGCAACACTTCCTGTTGCTTAACTAATCTGTTCAATGCGGTATTTGGGCACGCCTCTGTACTGTAACGGAAAAAAATCTGATTACAAATACAACCAAAGTCATGGATTACTAGCTGTCCGTGACCTACCTAAAATGGGTCCACGACCCACTTTTGGGCCCCAACCCGCCAGTTGGGAATCCAATTAGAAGCGCTGATATGGTTGTGATCTCGTGCATTAATTATTGGAATAAAGTCATTTTTTTCCCCCTCAAGAACAAAAGTGTATTTTGGGAGGAACATTTTTTTGTTCGAGAATAAAGGCATCTCTTCCAGAAAACGAGGCGCAGCATTCATAATAAAGTTGCATTTTGTTTTTTTTACTTAAAATGACTTGCTTCCCCTTGTTAAACTTTGACTTTAATATCATAATATCTTGGAAAAATACAATCTTATTTTTGTAAGCTTATGACATTTTCTCTCGACACGTCTTTGTTTTAAAGAAAATTACTTTTTTTCTTGAAATAAAATACAACTATCATAGAAAGCCTTAAAAAAATAAAAATAAAATAAATATTGTAACATTTTGAGTTTTTTCTTGAGAAAATATGCACTTTTTTTTATTAACAGTTAGGGGTACACATGGTCGGAAAGTTTAATTGCCGTTAGGATTATGAGGGGGTCCTGAGAAAAATGTCTCCCCGAAGGACCCACTGGACACGAAAATGTTTGAAAACCCCCGCAGTGCGGTGTCAAGTAAGGGTTTCGAATGACGCTTTCAAGTCAGTTTTAAGGTTTCAAATTAGGGTTTCAAGTACGGGATTAAAATGAGGCTTTGTGGTCAGTGCAAGGTGTTTTGAGAATGTTGTTGTTGTTGTTGGGGACAGTTGGGAATCAAGTCAAGTACTCAAATTAGGGTTTTAAGACAGGACTAAGGTTTCAAATTAGGGTTTTAACCTAGGTCAAGGGTTCAAACATGGTTTAGGATTTCAAATTGTTTCAGGACATCATTAATGTAACCTATACAACTCAACTGAGCTAATGTGTTGGTACAAGTGTGCACAGCCTCTTATGGTAACTTGGTCAATGGAGCACATTAATTGTAATTTGTCATTGGCAATGGGACAGGGGTGTGTAGACTTTTTATATCCACCACCTGTTGACAAATACATTTTAAACGTCTCCCATCCAACCTATTGTCCTCCCGTAAAACCTTTTCAACCGAAATTTCACACATTCAAACACATAAAAATCATCATTTGAGCCATTTGTGCTTTTTTTTTTTTTCCCCCCTTTGGTCAAATGACGCGTTAGGTTTGTTTACTAGTGGTGCCATGGGAATTCTTGCCACCTGGAAGTACGTGTGACGTCGTGGCGAAAAGGTTTATACGGATCAACTTAGTCGACTATATTAATCGTCTCCCTCTACATACGTCGCCCTCAAACTCCCCGTCGCGGCCGCCGAAGGTGACATTGACACGGCCCCCTCTCGGGTACACTCGACCGCGTCGGGAGAGGGAGCAGCTGTCCGCCTCATTAGTCGGGAGCGCTCCGGAGGCCCCCGCCGCCGCCGCCACCGCCCCCCCCCTCCAGGACGCCCCAAAGATCGGCGGACCTTCCTTGACCTCGATTGTCCTGACGGACGCCGCTCGTCAGCTCGGGGACACGCTGAGGCCGACTATAAATAGCAATGAGACCCGCACTTGCAGCGGGGGCAGGGGGCGGGGGGCGGGGGATGTTTTACAGGTATTTTTGCTCATTAAAACGTCCAGCAATGTCCTGGTTTTAATGCTTTCATTTCAATATTTCAAGTTTCTGACAGAAAGGGAGGGGTCCGGTTTAATAGGCAATTCGTCACATTATACCTGCCAGCGCAATCGAACGAGGGCCACGATCTCCAAGAATCCGACTTTACACACAGTAAAAGATATTCATGATTAATTTCTGTTGTTTGCAGTGGTGCAGAACTGCGCCACATCTTCAGGTTTTGTTTACCATGTTTAGCGACATGAGAGGTACACAAATAAAAATAAAAATACAAAGCAGCAGTCAAATCAGATGCAGACCAGTTCTAGAACAACAACAACAAAAATAATAGCAATACTACGAAAAGGCAAATTATAAAAACAAAACACTAATAATAATAATAAGCTCAACGGAAGACCAATAATAATACTAAAATAACTAATAAAAAAACAAAAAAATACAAATCATACTACCACTACTACAAGTGATGGTAACAATAATAATATTTATTAGAATAAAACTTTTAACTTGTTGAAAATAACATTATTATAAAATGACAATTATTTTAAAAACACTCCAAATAATAAAAAGGTAGACCATTAAAAACACGAAATAAAAATACTAATTTTAATGATAAAATAATCTACAACAACCTACTACTATTAATAACAATAAAATCACAAAATGCATATGAATTGAAATGATCAAAAAATAACAACCTAAAAAAGAACATTACCAGCACTACTACTGCTGCTGCTACTACTAATTTAACACAAATCAAATTCAAGTCACGCAAGAAAGTGTAAATTACAAATCACAATATGTATTTTTGAGTTATTTATTCATATGTACAACATCTAACATTATATCACAGTTCATACTCAGGAGTCTTGCAATGAACCTGCGTATCCAGCTGTTCTCGTTCACACGACTACTGACTACACCGAGTCAATTGTGAGTAAACTGAAACGAAATAAAAAACAAGCAGCCTTGGCTCAATAAGGGTCGGCGAACACCGACGCAGACGTCGCAGCGCTTTCCCTCCAAATACACAATCAAATAATCATTTGACTCCTTGCCAGAAAAGTTGTTGTTCACAAAAGGCAGCCAGCGCAATGCCAATGGAGGTCTGCACTAAAAAGAAAATCAGAAAGCTGAAGACTAAAAGCGCACCGAGTCAAGGCTTTACGTCTGCGCGTGAAAGCAAACCGTCGCGAGAAAAGACGCGAAGGTCGCCCGCTCGCACCCGCCCTCCGAAGATGACACGAGGAATAACTTTTGTGCGCTCGCCAGAGACGATCCATTGCCCCCAAAGCGTAATTTATATCAGCGCTGAAGGCTAAATTGTGTCAAGAACTTGCGTCGGAGCGTCTTTCGGGCATTATGTGGAATGAAAGGATGTCGCGTGTTGACAGCTCGCAATGTTCGCAGGTGACGGGAAGCACATCAAACCCACAAACAGCCATGAAATAAGCCTGGAAAACATGAATACTGTTACAAGTTTGATTGCAATATGTTTCTTTAATAAGGAAAATAGCACTCTATCATATTTTATATCATAAAAACATATCGTAATAACATACTCAAATAGAATGTCAATACATCAAATTTGTGTATCATGATTTTGTGCTTTAATTCAGGGCTGTCCAACTTATTTTTAGTTGGCGAGCCACGTTCACCCCAATGTGACCTCAAGAATATTTGTGGCTCCAAAATCCATAAATAACAACTATTCAAATGTTTTGTTTTTGGTGCAAATAATTAAAAGTACATTTGGAAAATATTCAAATGTTTTTGATGAGCTGCAATTTTTGTTGCAAATCATACGAGAAATCTGGAATTTCTAACAACGATTACAACAGTATAAGAATCAGTGAGCGTGCGCCATTCAGTTATCCATCCGTTCTAAATGTATACGTGAAAAAATCAAAGTTGTGGCAGTACATGAGAAAAAAACGCTAGCTCGTTTGAACTGAAGCTTTTGACTTGGTGGACAAACTAAGTAACAACAGTTACCTTTAATAAAAAAAATAGCAGTAAATGTGTTTTACATCTCCACGGGCCAAATTGTACCCACTGGCAGCCCGGTTCTGGCCCATGGACCCTACGTTTGACACCCCTGCTTTAATTCATTGTGCTGGTCCTTCTGCTGTACGCACTTTGACCGCCTGGGGGCAGTATAACACAGCCATACGGATAATACATAGAGATGGAGGAAACGGTCACAACTCCTCAGTAAGCTGCAATAATATTCGTCGTTTTCGCAGAGTATGAAAAATATATGCTTGTAGGTATTGTTCCATTGTTTGCGTTCCGTTATCCGTCGCTTAAACAATTACAACACGGCAACGGCGATGCTATTCGTTCGCCCATCGAAGGGCAACTCGTTTTTGGTTTCTTTTTGTCATATCTGCTAATCCGCCGAGATGGCGACAGCAAATCAACGATTCCATTCGATGGTTAAAACAAACCATTAACTCGAAATGAACCTGTTTTTTTTTTTGTTTTTTTTTTTAAATCAAAATGTTTCTTAATTAAAACGGGGTAAGCCTTTGCTTTTGTTTGTGTTCATTTAATCAAAACATCCGCTTGTGGGCCTCCCTCTTTAAAAACTGTAATCGGTCCCTCTGTGGTGCTTTCGTTTTAACGATATATCCTTACCCCCCCCCCCCCCCCCCCCCCCCCCGTACGAACGCTGAAAGCTGCGAATCGGAAGTCGAAAACGGCGACGTCAGCCCGAGCCGGGAGATTAGCAGCTGTCACGTGATCATCGGCCGCGACATCAGCACGTGTCGGATTAGTGTAGTGGAGTGCGCCGCTCGAACGTCTCCCCCGCCGCCGCGTTAACTTTCCGACACAATCAAGTGGGGGCGCCTCATGAATTAAATATCTAGCCGCACAGCTGAGGGGAAAGGGAGGGCTCGGTTGCGGCGTACTGTAAACACAAATATTTGACGAGAGGAAACCGTGGCAACAGATGCACTCGGGCTGTGCTGCAGGTGCACGGTGATGATTAGCAGCAGCACTCGCGTTCTTGCTCTGACACAAAATAGCAATAATAATATTAATAATAACAATCCTCTTTTTGCTTCGACACTGAACAACAATCTTTGAAAGTTGGAGGATTGTTTGACAATTATGGCTGCTCGAGCACTGAAGAGAAACAGCTCACAGCTACACGCGGGTGACTTGTGTATACGGTAATGCTTCTAAAAACAAATAGGGCTTCTCGCTCAATCGGAAGAAAACATCATTGCTACTTGACAATGATGACTGCTTGAAACATGCGTGGAGAAGACTTTGATGTGGGATACATAGAGGCGACCTGTGCGTCGTACTTCTGGAAATAGTTTTCCTGCTGTATTCGGCGCAACAATGGGCAAGCGAGTAAGTGAGTTGACGCTTGTGACTGCTCGAGCGCCAAAAAGAAACAGAAGACCTTTGAGAAGCTATTTGGAGGCAACCTATGCATTGTACGGTTCAAAATCAATCGGTTTCTTGATCAGACTCTTAGATCAGCTCAAGACTGCGACCAGAAGAGAGCAGAAAAAAATAATAATTATGACTGCCCGAGCGGCGTAAAGAGTCTGAATTTGATATCAACTACACGGGGCGACTTGGGTACTTCCGAAAATACGGTTCTTATTCAGTTTGGAGAAAAACTGACCCTCGACCCGCAAGCTGACAATTTCACCTGCTCGAGCACTGAAAAGAAGGCAAATAGCGAGCAAAAAAAAAAAAAAAAGTCGCACGTCAACCACTTTTTAAAACGATGAGCTCAGACTCGGATCGCGAGTCCCGCGTGCCGCCGGACGGGATTCGTGAGCGTTATCATCTTTCGAGGCCCGAGAAGATGATACTCGTGCGCGATCGATTTGGCGAGTGCGGACGGCTATCGTGGGGAATATCAATAGGAGGATGATTGATGCGGTCGTGACTACACCGGCGGAGTGGATCAACAACAAGGAATGGAAATAAGAAATGTATTGCTATTGAGATGATGTGGAGGAGTATTGCCGGGAGACCACCACGACGAAAGGGGTGGGGGGTCTTCTGAGATGCGATAGATGCGGGACCACCACCGCACCCGACCCCCGCCGACGCCCAAAGCCTTCGTCGGTTTCACCTGAATAATGCAAGGCGGCATGTTGATGAATGCTTAGCGAGCGTTCAAGCAGAAGCGACTGGAAACTGCAGGCGGGGAACAGCACGGACAGAACATACAGTGGATAGAAAAAGTCTACACACCCCTGTTCAAACACCACCAGCATTTTGTGCTTTAAAGTAATGACACCGAGATAAATCATTTCAAAACTTTTTCTACCATTAGTGCGTCCTATGACCTGTACAACGCCATGGAATTTTTTTCAAAGGGAAGTAAAAATACAACTGAGATGTGGTTGTTAACTGGCAATGTTCACAATCAAACAATCACATTCAAACTCATTTGAAAGTGAGTCAGTGGATGATGTGCGTAGTAAATGCCGCCATTTAAAGTCCTGTGATTAAGCCCAGAAAAAAATTCATTTGTTGTAGTAGGCCTTTATTGACATTTATTTTTGCTTTCTAGTGAAAACCGGAAGGTTTTGTGCTAACACTGACTGCTTTTTGAAACTTTTCATATATACAGTGGGTACAGAAAGTATTCAGACCACCTTAAAAATGTTTTCACCTTTTTTTTTATATTGCAGCCATTTGCTACAATCATTTAAGTTCATTTTCCCCACATTAATGTAGACACAACACCCCATATTGACAGAAAAAAAAAAATGAATTGTTGAAATTTTTGAAGATTTAGTAAAAAAGAAAAACCGTAAGTATTCAGACCCTTTGCTCAGTGTTTAGTCGAAGCACCGTTTTGCGCTAATGCAGCCATGAGTCTTTTTGGTTTTTAACACCTGGATTTGGGGATCGTCTGGCATTCCTCCTTGCAGATCCTCTCCAGTTCTGTCAGGTTGGATGGCGAACGTTGGTGGGCAGCCATTCTCAGGCCTTTCCAGAGATGCTCAATTGGGTTTAAGTCAGGGCTCTGTCTGGGCCATTCAAAAACAGTCACTGAGTTGTTCTGAAGCCACTTCTTCGGTATTTTAGCTGTGCGCTGAGGGTCGTTGTCTTTTTTGAAGGTGAACCTTTGGCCCAGTCTGAGGTTCTGAGCACTCTGGAGAAGGTTTTCATCCAGGATATCCCTGCACTTGGCCGCATTCAACGTTTCTTAGATTGCAACCAGTCTCTCTGTTCCTGCAGCTGCAAAACACCCCCACAGCATGATGCTGCCACTACCGCGCTTCACTGTTGGGACTGTATTGGACAGGTGATGAGCAGTGCCTGGTTTTCTCCACACACGCCACTTGGAATTCAAGCCAACAATTTCTATCTTGGTCTCATCAGTAGAATATTTTTTACTTTCCCTCTCGAAGAGATCTATCACATAATTTATCTCGGTGTCATTTTTTTTTAAGATGACAAAATCATGGCATTTGAACAGGGGTGTGTTGACTTTTTATATGCACTGTATTGTATATCTATATACTAAGTGGTCTTAGAAATATCAACAAAAAGCAAACCTTATGCTGATACTGAAACCATGTAACAAAATGGAACATATAGAATTGTTTTTTTTCCCAAAATGTTGACAAAAACCACCATATTTTTTGTCTTTTCTCTGTTTTCCCTGGTTTAATATACACCCGTGGGAACGTGGGAATTAATCACTGCTAATGCTGTGTCGTGACAAAATTGTAATTAATTGGCCCAGTCTAAATGGTGTGGCCCATTTGCCAGCATGTTGGGGGAGGAGCGGTAAGTTCAACACGTTCGCTGTATAAATTTTCCATTTAATTAAAAACTGCAGCGGGCCCCTGGTGGCGTGCGGCGAGAACAAAGAATAACAGAATTTGCCGTCTCACGGGTGACTCACAACGCTGCTTGCTCTTCTCACAACAATTGTGCAAAATATTTTGCTCCCGACATCTTGTTGGAATCACGGCATATAGGCAAGCGCGATAGAAGTTGACTAAGAGCGCCTTACCCTCAATACTATTTTATCTTTATCTATAAATCTTTCCGAGCTCTTCAAGTAAATATAACAATAACGTGTTTTACCATCGACACTTCGATTAACTTTGCCGAGTTACCTCAAGTTCATCTCCCGCGAGAGCAGACGCTGATGAAACTGCTCTGATAAATCCAGTTAAACGGGAATATTTTTCGCTCCCGTCCGGTGCACTTTGCTTCACCTCGTCAGGTATGTTCTGTAAAAAAGGCGCACCCCAAGGCTCGCTGCCAAACCCACTTTGATTCTACAACCTATGGTATGTCGTGCTATAGTATGTTGTGTTCCCTAATACAGGTTAAAAAAAATATATCTGCAATCAATTTTCAGACTGTCAATCAACAGGTGATTGTGCTAGATCACAGGTGTCAAACTCAAGTCCTGGGGGCTAGATTGGGCCGGGCCAATTTAAGACAATAGCACTTTTGAGTCTGGTCTTGGGGGACGGTTCCATCATAAACCGAGGACCCTCATATATAATTTTCTATCTAACCGTACAAACCAACAAATATAAGCACCGAAAGATTTCCATGAGCCATGCCACAAGTCGCCAAAATCCACAAGTAATTCACGTCTGCCCAAAAAGGGTTGTAATTGCCTGTAGATGCCACAAGATGGTGGCAATGCACTTTTTACTATTAGACAAGGCTCCAGCCTGACTAAATGAAGTTCCCCCACTCTGTTCAACATAGTTGCTTGGCTCCGAGATGCCACCAGATGGCGCCGAATCAACATTTTTATTTTAGACATGATCTGAGCACAAAGACTTTTTTTGTTACCCCGCAAAAATCTGTGGATAAGCAAATTTGCGGCAGTGTACTGCACATTCAAACGGCAATTTTTAGTCTTTTTTTCCCTTAAATAACCAAAGAATAAGTTTACCATGGGATGAAACATCATAACACGCAGAAGATAATAAAACCGTGTAACCTCACATCAAAGTGACCTCGCCCTGCCCTATCCTTTTTAATCAGCGCTCTTCATCAAAGCCACGTCAAGACTTTGCCAACAGCTATTTCTGCGACCTTTTGGCCCACGAGGAGTTATAGGAGTGCGGCGTTAGCACCGCGGGCACGCCTCTTGGCCTTTTCATGAGCTTCGGCTCAAGATGAAAGATGACTGGATCTCGCTGTCAGGGCACCTATTGGCCACCAAAAACGTGCCCCCGAGACCAGCGTAGGCTGCACAATCCATCTTGGTTTACTAAATCCGTAGCGAAACAAGATGATAAAAATCACAATACCATGATTAAGCAATACTGGATATTTTACAAGAAAACCATCTTTGATTTATATGACGATATGTCACAATCATATCAGATAGTTGAATTGGCCCAAAAGCTAAGACAGGGAGGAGTTATTGCAAATTATTGTGTGGGCCCCCAAATTACAGCTCATGGACCGCCCGGGTACCGAGTTTGAGAACCATTGATCTCCGATTCTTTCTTACTTTTACAATGAAAATGAAGTCTGATTTTGTGTTCAATAAATCCATGTATCTCTACCCGTGTTCATATTTTTTTTCTTTTTTTCCTATTAATAGAAAAGAACTCACAGAATTCGATGCCAAGGATATCGATATTTGATGATGTGGCTACTGTATTGGAAGACGATGATATGATACATTGCGATGTTGGGATTTTCTGTACAGTATCGCCATTTTTTCTTTTCACAAAGAAAACAATCTTGCTACATTGTTACGTACAGTTTCCCAAAGGGCTGTTGTGACTGTGAAACCAAAAGTGTTTCATCGACTCATCACATTATTACATATACACAACAAATTGCTCGATAGCTCGTGTTAACACCAAAAGTCAAGGATAAGAGTTTGTTCAAATATTTTTCAAGTTACTGTAAAGAGGGATTTGGTAACAAAAAAAAAACCCTGCTTTCAGTACCTCAATGTTATTTATTACTTATGATGATTTGAAAGTTTGGTACAAAGTTTTGCAAGAATCATGGAAGTTCACGCACGTGATTTTGCTTTCGCGGGCCACATAACATAAGGTGGCGGGCCAGATGTGGCCCCCGGGCCGCGAGTTTGCCACCCGTGTCGTCTCGAGGGCTCTGAAGTGGGTTACATAGGCAACAGACAAGTGAGCTCTAATCTAATATAACCACACCGACAACAGCAATTACGTCGAGGGAATACAAATCATATTAATGCATTCAATCCAGGTTCTTTTCTAATAAGCGGCCTGATGAAAGTCACGGGAGTTCTGCTCACTTAACCTTCACTCCCGTACATTTCGCAACCTTTTATTCATTTCCATCGCCGCCCGGCTGCAAATAAAGATATTCTTACACTTCTAATGAAATCTATTACTCCTCGACCGGCCTTGGTGCTAAGGCACCAGCAGCAGCGAGAGTTTCACCAGCAAACACCAACGCTCAAGGCAATTTCGCACCGCTAACAGCTTCCCGTGTTTAAACACCACCGGCTGGCCGGTTATCATTCACGGCGCAGCGCGGGAAAATGGGAATTGAGCTAATATGTATTCTAATGCAATTTGCAATTAAATGTGACAAAGGCGAGGGGATGGATGGGGGTGGTCACACACGGTTTGGAGCCGTTCGGATTTCCACAAGGTATGAGGCCATTTTCAGTCAGAGATGTATTTTTGAACTGCGTTAAATGGAAAGATGTCCGAACTGTCACAGCACTGTCAGGTATACCGCAAAAGGTTAAGATATTTTTTCGACTTTCTTTGAGGAAAAATTGTATTTAGGATCAAATCGAAAGGATGTCATGAATAGTTGCAGGCCTGCAGAAAAGATGGCAAAACCGCCTTGACTTAGCCACGCCCGCAACGATCACGTTATACAGTATATGTCTTCATTTTCCACGACTTCTGTTTTTGAATCAACTTGGCTGTTGAAATGGAAATTACGGCCGACGTCGAGTCGCACTTCCAAGCAATTTTACTGATGTAACATCTGATGTAGCATCATCTTGTCGGCTGACACTTTCACACTTTCAAACTGGGGCGGCAGAGAAGAAGGCTAAAATCTGCATTCAAGCCATTTATCCCGTTTTTTTCCAATCGCTCTATCTTGGTGGAAAAATGACTTTAGTGTGCTTTTTTTTTTTAAAACATTTTTTATATATATATATATATATATATATATATATATATATATTGTCAGGTTTAAAAGCAACAAAAAATGTCCCATTTAAATACAATCCCACATTTATCCCAACATAAACTAATGCAAACCTTAACGTTAACATTTCCATTTGGACTACCTGTACTGGTTTTTAATGTTTAATTTTAATATTTGTCTATCGGATGGCTCTACTCCCCCCCCCCCCCCCCCCCACAATCCAAAGCATTCAAGCAAAATATCACACCTTGTTCTGTTTTTCTACAAGAGTGCCTTGCGACTGAAATGAGAGGCATGTGTGGTTATTGATGTTGGATCAATACGTGTATGCAAAATGAACGTGTCTTTCATGTCCAACTATCTTTAATGCCTAGCGTTTTCAAGGTTCCACTGTATATTGTGCATATATACTGTATGTCCTTCGAGTATGCATGTCTATGCATATTAAGTGTAGGAAAAGGAAAATTCCCAAGTGCAGCTATACATGCAGGAAAACACAGCAAATGCAGTCACAGCTGGGAGAATAGTTTGATATTCTGCAAACATTTATATTACTCCAAAAAAAAAAAAAACCTGATGAATAAAATAATTTAAAATAAAAATTCTGCCTGAAATATGTGTATCAAATATCATTTTTAACCCTGTAAATGCCAGTTTGCTTACATGACTCAAAAACAATAATAATAATTTCAATCAAACATTAATTGACATACATTTTTGCAGTGCCAAATCACGCGAGGTCCTACCACCACCACCCCTAAAGATAAAAAAAAATTAAAAATCCCACTGAAAATGAATCACTCATTTATCTTAACACAAGCAAATCATTATTTTATGGTAAGATTTAAATTGGGACCACTGCATTTGTCCACCAGAGGGCACTATCTCTTCCCATTCAAAGCATGCAGCGAACTTTAACCCTATTTTCTGCAAGCGGGCCTTGCTGCTGATGTTGAATAATCAGCGTGTGAAACGAATATGTGAGTTCCACTCTATACTGTATATACAGTACTGGTCTTTATGTCCTTTTGCGTATGTATATGCATCTTAAATGCATGAAAGTGTAACAGCGTGTTGAATGTGAGTAGATTCATCAAGAGGATCGTGTGTGAATATGACACATTCATTAAATGGAAAGTGTTGATAATGTGAAAGCTCTGGTAAGCAGATAAGACTCGCTTGCTTTTGCGGTTTTTTTTCTCCCCCCCCTTTCAATCATGTGCTTCTTGAACGCAACACAACATCTCCACACGCCGTGTCACCTTCACCGACCTTCAATGCCAGCCCAAAGAGGAATAACACATATTACACCTAAATTGTTCCAATAACGAGGGAAAGGTCATATTTGTCACTGCCAGTCATCGCTCACGCTGACAGAAATGTTGTTAACGCCAACAGTCTGGCAATAAACCCTCGCCGCTAAGCTATTTCTCTCCTTGATTGGAAAGATTTAAGAAGTCTTTAAGGACGCTAGCTAATTAGCACTAAATCTCGCTCTGATCCATTAGCGGCAGCTAATCGTTAAATTACCTGTCCAGAGTGAGGCATGCCTTCAAACTTGAGATCTAAAGCGGGTCCGGAACTGGTCGTCACTTTTCAGAATCTTAACTGCAAACACTTTGTTGGATTTACCAATCTGCTTAAACCTGCGGAACCTTTTGTGGATTTACGATAGTCTCGTTTTAACCTGCGCAACTTTTGGTGGTTTACGGTAGTCTTATTTTAACCTGTTTATTTATTTATTTATTTTTTACAGATTTGGTGTACTGTTCAATTAATGTCAGGATTTTTTGTCATCTTTTGGAGGATTTACAGCGGTTCCGCGCTAACCTGCGCAACTTTATTTTCTGGGAGAACTTTTGAGCATCCATTCTTTATCTGTGAAGGCTTTCATCAGATCATGCTACGTGCGTTGCAGTTTAGTGCGATGTTTAATGAGTTAATTAAAACGTTAAAGAGACAATTAAACGGAAAGAGAAAAACGGGAAAACAATGCAATGAGCCGCACCCTCCATCAAAAAGGTCATTTTTGTTTTTGAGGCTGAATTGAGTAAGTGCGCTCGACTCTGGCGGCGCCGAGCAAAGTCCTCCCCTGTGATTTGGCGCAGTGGGGAGACGAAGGGATGGACTGGCACTAAAAATCCCCACGAGGAGGAGGGTTAGCTCTTAGCGTTGTCTCTTTTGTGTGTCTGTGGAGCAGCAAAGTGGGGGGACAAAAAGACGATATATCCACATCGGAAAGTGGGTCAGAAAAACGGTATGGTCTCCTGGTAAACTATTACTCTATCAGCTGTGAAGCGGGATGACCTCGGCTGAAAGACAAAGCAATACATTTTTGGGCTGTGTCTGTATTTAAGCAGGTATTTTGAAACACAACAATAAAGCAGATGAAGTGGACTTTCTCGTACACGTCAAACATTTTCAACCATTAATAAAACAATGGAATTTCTGGAAAACATACACTCATGACACTTTTAGAAAAGAAAGTTATGATGTCAAGGCTCTTGTGGGGAATATCAAATGATTCTGATTTGAAAGTCTCAGAGGTGGAGCTTATGGACAACAACCAAATGTTTTTAACATTGCATTAATTAACATGTGAGGACATAAAAAATGGCAGATCTGGAAAGCCCTCTCATATGAGGTATGACTCAATATGGTTAATTACAAACTTTTTATTCGTGAAACGGACAACAACTGAAACAGGAACCTATGCGAAAGGGTTTTCTTTTTTTCATGTCATGTTATATGTTTGTATAGTTTACATTTGTTTTTTCACCTTCACTTTCTCCTGCCACGTGTTGATTTTTTGACAAATACAAGCCCAAAAATGTGTTTTCTGGTCACCATACAAGTGCCTGTTGACAAAATAATTACAGCTCTGCAAAGCCTTTACCATGGCCTCTCATATGAGCTCCGTCTCGATACGGTTTGTTTGCTGTTGAAAATGAAGACTAAAACAGGCAGTTGTGCGCATACGGCTAACTTATTTTTCCGCTTTCTGTTTCCATATGTGCAACCCATGACCTTGAACCAAAGAAAACGAGCCTGACTCCTTGCTGTGCGTCATTACGAGCATCATGCGTGCTCGTACTGTGATGCAAGCATCAGCAAGCCTCTCTTGCACTTGCAGAAGAATACCAGAGAAGAAAAAGAAGAGGAAAAAAAAAAACAAAAAAACGCTCCGCCACGGGCGCCATATGTTAATGCCCCCTTGGCTCTAGAGGTGGGCGAGGTGGGGTGGGGTGGGGGGGGCAGGATATAAAGGCCGTGCCACATGCGTTTTATTGGTAGCTGTGTGCAATATAAATCATGTTGCAAGAAAATGGAGGCAATAACTCACCTCTGGGTTTGCTTTTTGTCCCTTCCACTGACAGCGTGAGGGGGGCAAAGCGAGAAAAACAGCAGGTTAGATAGGAAGCAAGGAGGGGAAAGACACGGTGATAATTATCAGCCCGGAGGACATACATTTATATTTAATACAGCACACGGTCAAACGTGTTAGTTGGGTACACTTTTGTCACAAACAAGACTTTACGTTTTTCAGAGAGTACATGGAGCCTCTATTCGTCCACATAATCGTGCAAGTTCGGGCTTCCGATGTGGCCGCAAGCAGGATTTCCTGCACTGTCTTTAATTAAGAAAGCCAAATTCCGCAACAATGACATTGAAGCGCGACGAGCCTGCGATAAAAAAGCCAGCCGCGATAATTGGTCCAATGTTTAATATTTCTCATATGGCAAGTGGCATATCATGCGCTATCTTGAATAAAGCAGCTTGTTTCCATGACAACAACATATCAAGCCTGCCAGCAAAATAGTTTTATCAGGTGAGCGCATTCTTTGAGTGTAACTGCTTTTTCTTATGCAGCCAGCACTGTAATAGAAAAGCTTACAATCGGTAACAATATGAACATATGATATGAAAATAAGACGATTCACATCAAGCATGCAACGCCATCTGATTTCTCCCCTATTAGAATTCCCATGTAGTCTTTGTCTTTATCCAAACAGCATATCATGCACTGTTGTCAACAACTGGACAACAAAGTCTTCAAAAAAAAATGACTATCCACACGTCAAGCATGCCATTCCACACAGATCATCACACAAGCGCACAAGGAGTCTCATGCTAGACATGTAGCAACCCAGGTGAAGCAGCATGTGGTTTGGTTATTTTTCAGTGACACGTTCCAAGTTTTAAAATGATTCCAAGTTTGTCATCGCGCCGTGTTCGTCAGAAATTCTTGTATACTGCATTCCAGGCTAAAAGAACAACTCTTGAGTTTTTTTAATCCATGTTTGTTTGTTTTTTTTATCGCAGTGTGAACTTCCTCTTTTTTTCATTCCTGCACTCACACGTGAAACTATTAAGCAGTGACAGTAACCTGACTTTTTGTTTTGTTTTTGCCCTGCTTCTGTGTCCTTACGTGAAGCCGAGCCGAGACATTCATTACAGATTAGACTGCCGTCGGATTTTCTGGATTCTTTTTTTTTTTTTGGAATGCTACCCAGGAAAAAAAAAAAGAAAAAAAAAAGTACTTAATTTCCGTTTGCACATGATTAAAATGACATAATTTTCCCCTCTTTTCCATGAAAATAATCTAAATATACTATGTTACTTTAACACAATGTATCAATCTGTATATATAAAATACAAATAATGATAATGATACTTACTGTAAGATGACAACGGCATATGAAGTATTACATTTGTAATAAATGGACACAGCGAGTCACAACAACTCCCAGGGATCTGGAGGTCACTTGCCGTGTATGACAGAACATTGCTGATGGCGCCGGAATGTCATCGGCGCTGTTGTCGTCATCAAGGACAACCGTTTTGGCTTCTTATCGGCCCCGCGCTGACAAATATAGCAACACCTTTTTATTTGACGCGATCAATGTTGAAACGACGACTTCCTCTCTGCTGATAAGTGAAAAGTGCGGCCATCGATCACAACGACGGTGGCACGTTTGCAGAGGAGGCTCTTTGAGAGGCGGCCTGGCGTGGAAGTAACGCTCTGTGTTTTGCGTTTGTGTGTATTTGTATTTGTGTTTGTGTCCGTCCTGTTTTCTCGCTACATTTTCACACATACAGCACTCGTTTTATGTTATTGCTCAAACATACGACCCCCAAAAAAAAAATACTCCTTTGTTTTCATTTAAACAACCAAAAGGGGAGCCTTTTGGGAAAACGGGCTACACATCACACAGAAAAGACAAAAAATGAACAAAAGCCTGTACAGATATGCCCAATTATTGAATTACTTCTTTTGACACGTGTATGAGGGTTACCTTATTTTTGTATGATTGGTCAAAGTTTACGAAATGCCCGATGCGCATCTGTAACATGATTTACTAAACTTGCCTCATTCATAAAAGATTGGTAGAAAAAAAATAAAACCTGTTTTATTGTCTTTTATAGATTATTACTACACCTGCAACTTATTTTCACAATTGTACGGCAGGTGAGAAGGCTGAAAAATGTGATTGCTCAGCACGCATCTTTGACACGACAGAGTGTGCAATGAACATTTTATTGTTTTACCGTAGTAATACGACAGTGGTGAGCTTATTTACTCTTATTGTTAAAAAAGTTACGAAGATTGATTTCAATTATTTCCTATAGAAGAAAGAAAATTACATAGGATTCTTGCTTTGGTATGGATCAAAAATAATCTGTGATGATTTAAAGGCTGCTTATGAACGTAGACTGTTTTGATCCTAGCATGCGCAAGTCACCAAATTGCATGGATTTTCTTCTTCTTATTTTTTTTATGTTGTTGAAACAGGCTTCTCTTGTGTCTGAAGTCAAGCCTTAGGTGTTTAAACAGGCAAATCAGGTCTTGAACGCTCCACAAATAAACAACCCGGCACACACATTTACCTTACAGGGCACAACAACGACAAAAAAGCATCGAGCTTTGAAGAACTTCAGTAGTGGGAAGAAAAAAGAACTAGTAGAACCAGGTGGACGGACTACCAATCTCTTTGGCCATTCCTCCACTGAGAAGTGTCCTCAAACGCAGCACGAGCTGCTATCTGGCCTTCGCCTCCGCCAGCGTGGCATGACAAAATCTCGGGACGACCGGTGTGCAACTAACCCTCGGAACGGGAGCGCTACAGCACATTCTGCTCACGCGCTCGCATGCTCGGGACGAAACACGAGGCGACATTAGAAAGCAGCTTGGCCGAGTCGGCAGGTAAACGGCAGGTAACTGAGATTTGGCTTGTGAGAACATATGCATATTTGTCAAGATAAATAAAAATACTTTTTTTTTTTTTGCTCTGATAGCATTATTGTCAAAGTGTTAAGGCCAAAGTTAAAACATAGTTAACAGCAATCTTCTACTGTAAAAAAAAAAAAAATCGTAAATTTATTCCGACCAGCCGTGCCCATTAAAGATCGCTGCGGTCGCACAAAGCCACCGCCGCACAAAAAGCCTTAAAAGCAAACGCCTGTGCCACGTCATCTTCACAAACTCTTTTTTTTTTTTTTTTAAAGGTGAGTGATACAATCAATAGAATATTAAGCTGACAAAACACGTATATCTTGGCGGAAATTAATGCGCACGTACTTACCTGCCTTCCTTCCGCAGCAATGAATTACAGCGATCGCTTTTAACAAAACAAGCCTACTCAAATGTATCTCACATCACTATTTTCACTCGTTAGTTTTTTTTCCAAAATGCAGACTTTCAATATAGGCGACAATTACACCGCAGAAGACGTACTAGTTTAATGAGGATTGAGATAATGTCCTCCTCTTCCGCTGCTGACGTCACATGTTCACGTAATTTTTGGCCAAAATGTGGGCAGGCCAAAATCTGGCTGAAAATCTGATTTATCATCAGAAAACAAGCCTAAAATTACTACAGTCAGTTTTGGGGGTAATTTTCGTTTCTAAGTCCAGAACTAAGCAATAAGTGCCAATGTTTACAGCATTAGCGAGGTACTTAAGTTATTATAAATAATGCATTTTTTAAACATTAAACACAATCTGGAGTCTACACTGAAGCGTACATACAGCACATGCTTTAGTAGAAATCAAAGGTAATTAAATCTTCAATTAAACTACTTTTTAAATAATGAATTTAGTCATCAGTGAACCTGAAATGCATATTTTCGTAAACACCAACTACAATATGGTCTCCAATGAAGCTAACTTGCATGCTTTGACATGCATAACAATTAAGAGTGTTCAACGAAGCTTCTTTTTGTAAACAAAGACATCTCAGAATACTCAATGAACCTGTTTTTTATGCATCAAAGACAATGTAGAATCATCGCGAGGAGAATACTCAAAAAACCTTTATTTTCATAGTCAATTATACGCCTTTCAATTTGTGGGGGAAAATTGCTTATTTTCGTTTCAGTGCAGCAGCGCCACCATTGTTGTCTTTCAAATATTATGCCAATTTAATTTGTATTCAGGAGAAAGTGAACAAGATAACATTTCCAAATGATAATTTTTGTGTGAGTGACAGTGAAAAGGATGCTCACAGACAACGCATTGTGCTCATCCCTGTGACACGCAGCTGCAGAAACACATTCCGTTCCTCACACACAAGCGAACACACACATACACACACCCTTCACTCCTCTGTAATAGAAAATACTTCACTTTTTAATGATTCATCATTATGCAGCGGGCATACAGCACATCATCCGTATCTGTACACTTTGCATTTTTCAGACTACGTATTTAATCTTCTTATACAACCTGCTCATAAAATGCTAAATAAATGAGCGTGAATATTGAAAATCCAACCGTATGCACATAACTTTAATTCTATGCGATGTTTAAGATTGACTGCCTCTTCAGAGTCTATTTTGATGACTTGAATTGCTGTTATCACGTGAGCAACCAACAGTATAAGTGTGATAGCGTGTTAAGCCAGTATAAACAACCCTTCATTATTGTTAGCTGACTAGCACAAGATTACAGACTAAACATTTTTGGGGATTTTGATAAGTTGTATGCTTATGTTTTTGACTGTAAAGGCTTAGCTAAGTAATGCTACAAAATTTTGATAGCATCCCAAACACAATCGCTCATGCTAGCTCATGAGCTGCTTACTAGCAAAGGTTTTGTGCGGTAAGAATAGTTTTCACGGTCTATACTTGTACGCTTATTTGTTGCTACGAAGCTTTTATGTTTCATTTGGTGGGCAGGAGCCACGAAGATTAGTTTTAACTGTAAACGCTTAGTTTAGCATTTACCATGTTTGTGTGCTAACCTGCCGCCCACCAGATCAGTAGTTGCTAACTCGGGCGAGCTCGTATGTCAAGACTATCTTTTCATTGTCTATTTTTTTTTTTTTTTAATTTATTTTTATTCATGTTTAGATACGCGTGATTTTTAGGTCTCTTTTGGTGGGCAGCAGACAGGAAGACGATCTTAAAATCTCAGCTAAGCATGTATACGTTAGAATGTCACTTGACCACTCGCTAGGCTAGCTTAAGAGTCGAAATTTAGAGATTTTGTCGTTTTTCAAGTGATTTAAACTGCGCTTTGGACTGACGGACTAGCATGAGGCTTGCTAGGTTTCCCTTCCTGTTGCTGGTGCCCTGTTAAAAAGCAACAACGTGTAAATCTTTCCCAGAGAACTCTGGAAGCGGCATACACCAAAGTTCCCAACTAACAATATTGCAGCAGCAACAACAAATCCCGATTTAATTCCTCCTATGCCATGTTCCAATTGAAGCACTTTATGGCAGCGCAAGCTTGTAAATGTTGCAACACGAGCCCAGGGGGGAAATAAATAATAAAAAGGTTGCAAACCGCAGTCATTTCGAAAAACTTGATTTAATACACCGCGGTGTCACAGCGTCACCTCAATAAATGATGAATGAGACTACTTTCACATCTTTTCCAGTCGACATCGTGTTGTAAAAAAACAGACGCAACATAATAGCCGTGTAATGGAGGTTGTCGATGCAAAAAAAAAAAAAACCTCCTCCCAAATCTGGCAAACGATATGAATTGTTAAAAGTAAGGACATGGAAGAAAGAGACAGGGACAAGGACTCCACAGATGGGACTCTTTTAACGGCAATCAGTAATTCCCTGTGATTAGTCACAAATGAACTAATTTGTTGTTGTTTTTTTCCGATGGAACCTATACTTAACTATTTGCTGAAAAACTCTTATTTGTGTGTGTCTGTTTGCTCTTTCTTTGCCCCGAAGATGCCACCAATGCCCTGTCTAAAAAGGAATTGGTATCAAGGAAATAAGTTGATGTGACACATCTAAACTGAAAGACAAGCTCTCTTCATCAGAGATGAAGTTTAGCCAGGGTTGTTATTGCAGGTAACGGAAAGTCTCCACCACATGTGCATGTACACACGCAATCAAATGATCTGCAAGCCATTTTTTTTTCTTTTCAGAAAATGGCTTGCAGGATAAGTTTGAAATGATATCAAAGTGTTGTACGATCATAGTTTGTGGTATGTTTACAGAACTATTAATACAGGCTGGTGATTCTCAAAGTGTGGTACACGTACTACTAGTTGCACGCAGGCCCCCCTCTAGTGGTATGCAAAAGAATCACTGCCCGAGTGCAGTTCAGTTGTATTTAACTTTCAAGTTCAATACATTTGCATGTAAACTTCTAAGTGCAATTAATTTTCATTGAATATATATAATTTTAATATTAATAATATTGAATGTACTTTTTAGAAATAAAACCTCCATTTCAGTTTTGATAGACATTTATTTTAATGGCGAGCTAAGAATTTTTTTTTTTTTTAGGCGGTACCGCTTATTATAGGCAATTACTGTGTAAACAATTCTAGGGGGCGGTGTCAATTATTCAGATTTTCACAGCAGGGCCCGGTCACTATTACTGCATTTAATAGATTATGCTAGAGTTAAAGTGTTAGGACAATTAAAGTGCTTGTCCTTAGCTTAACCCATGTTCTGATTGCTCTCTGCTGGCAAAAAAATGTCCTGTGTCAACCAGATCGGGAAGTTCTAACCTGACCGCAATGGAAGAAATAGCATTCTCTGTTTAATTCATGAACACACTTGTGAAGAAGTAGTATATCCTCAGCCATTAATCACAAGAGTCGCGGCTTTTTCCGACAGGAGAGTGACGCTTTGATGAAGCTCGAGCCAACGCCGACAATACCAACGACGTGTGTTATCTATTACCCTGCTTTTTTTGTTGTTGTTGTTATTTTCCTCGACGCCATCCGGACTGCGGCGGCCTTGAACTTTACTATGACACTTAAATCAAATCAATGTTTTGTTGGATTTGTTTTCTCAGCTTCGGAGGCTCAATCTTTTTAAGAAGGACTGTGTGACGTTTGGGAGGAAAAAAAAAATTGCCTTTTTGACAACGACCGTAATAAGACGTTTTCAATAAATCAAGCGTGAAGGATTCACACCTGCGCTCGCGTCACGTCTACAGCAAAACAAATAACGCCAGGCCACTGCGCCGACCTCAATTTTACGCCATATAATAAACGTGTTTTCATAGGCGTTCTCTCCTTGAAAAAGGCGCACAAACCTGCATCTGAGCCCCAAAAAGTCACCTATTACTGAAGCTGAAGTAGCCAGACGTCTAAATAAATAATGTTCCTATAACAGCCCAATAACAACAATGACTCTTACTCCACCAACGCAAATTTTTTTTTTTAAAAACATATACGAAATATCTAAGATGTTTGTAAACATGTTCTACTGTGCTCTGTAAATTTTAATAGTTTGACTTAATACTGTTCTTCTCCAGTCCTCTAGGTGGCGTCATTGTGCATTACAAGTTAGCAGGTAGTCGCGGTGTTATGGTGTTCGTATTCAGATTTCTCGCAATGAAACCTTTGGGACAGATCCCAAACGAAACATCTTGTCTTTACATGTTGACATCTTTTATTTTATTTGCCCCTCACAATCAATCACAATCAATGAACGTCAATGGTAACAATTCCTGATAAAGGAATTAGTGATAACATAACACCATGTTTCCATTCTGTTTTGAAATGAATTAGAATAATGAAATTAATGGGCAAATACTCGAGTTTTGTTGACCATCTTATAAGCACCGCAACTGCAACTGGACCTCCTGCACTTCCTCCCAGACTCAGCATTACACGCTTGATGTTTTACGGTCTGCACACCACAGGGCTCACGGCGTACGCGTCAGTCCAGCTGAGCTGCGTTCGCTACCAGACTGAGCTCAGTTCTATTATTACCAGGGCTCCAAATCAGATTTTCCTGGAAAAGCGCTTGACGTCATTCAGATATTTTGATGTGAAATCTCCTACGTCTTTAGAGGTCGCCACGATGGTGTTCCAGAAGTTTATGAAGCTGTCGGACTCCATATTTTCATACAGCACACAAGTGGAAAACATTGTACCAAAGTCTCAAATGTACATTTTTGTGATTCTGGAGGGAACTTATTAACCGACTAACCAACCAAGTTACTCATACTAATGCAACAATGGAAGTAACTGAATGGAAAAAAAATCCAGAGTGCAAGCTAACCTAACTAACTCACTCACTCACTCACTCACTCACTAACGGTGTGCAAATATTAAATAATCTATCAATCTATAGAGTGATTGTGGAGGTAACAAACGAACTGGTGAACCAACCAACTGGCTAACCGAGCAACTTGCTGGCTGACTTAACAAACTAACCAACTTACTAATGGGAAAAACAAACAATACATCCAACCAACTAACAAACAAATATCCAACCAACTGAGTGAAAAAAGAGCTAGCTAACTAACTAACCAACTAACTAATCAATCTATACAGTATATAATTGCTAACAAAAACCAGCTGAAATCTATCGATCTATCTAACAAGGTAAAAACCTTAACACAGTACATTATATTGCTAAATAATCATTTAGGCTACCGCGTATGCGCTTCAGTCCAGCATTTGTTATTCGATTGAACTATTTCCACATGATTGAGGGGCGCCTATCATGGCCCCAAATGAGATTTTCCTGGAAAATGGCTCAAGATTATTCAGACCTTTCCACGTGAAATGTCCTGTGTCCTTATTCACCAGCACAATGGCGTTCTAGCCGTTTAAGCAAGCTGTCACACTCCTGATTTTCATACAGCACACAAGGGGAAAACATGTCAAGGCCCCAATTTTTGCGTGGAACAGTAATGTGGGAAACCGGGCTAAATGGAAAAACACCCACACCATGATTTGATCTAACGCTAAAACTCCAATGATTTCCTAAAAGGACAATTTGCCCACACACTTGCACTTGATTTCTACCTGCTCCGCCGAGAGGCTAATAGATTCCGAATGGGGCCCCGAGATGGCAATATGCCGACCGGGTTATTTATTTGGCGGATGACGTCTGAGGCCCGGACTTGCTTTCACACCTCTACGTTTGGATTTGGAATAGGAGCTGATTTTTAGGGATGAAATAAGGAGTAGAAAGACAGCATTGAGCTCATCTGACACCAGGGGAAGTCCATTTAGGGACAAACTATTGGTGTTAGGGGTTCA
The DNA here is from genome assembly GCF_024500385.1 of Phyllopteryx taeniolatus. Lineage (NCBI taxonomy): Eukaryota > Metazoa > Chordata > Actinopteri > Syngnathiformes > Syngnathidae > Phyllopteryx > Phyllopteryx taeniolatus. The sequence continues at coordinate 28,120,419 of NC_084509.1, read as the reverse complement.
CAAACAAGGCTTGGGGTGAGGGTTCAAGTCAGTGTTAGGATTTCCAATTAGGGTTTCAAGACAGGGTTAGGGCTGTAAGTTAGTTTTGAAACATTTGAAATGAGGTTTTTAGGTTTGGTTTCAAAGTCATCAACTGCCACCACGATCGCGTGCTCCGCGGCGTTGTTTTGTTTACATTACAAGAGCGGCACGGGGAAAAAACTGAGCGGATATTCGAAAGTTGGTGACAGAAAGTCTGGAGTAGACTCCTTGATGGTTAGCAGGTCTCCCCTTGTGTAAGTGAGTCGTGTAAGGTCTCCAAAGACGGACGAAAAACACAAAAAGGACAGTTTCACACCACACACCAACCCGGCCGCACCCGCGACCACAATCACACCTCTGACCTCTGCGTTAACCATCCATGAACAGGATGTGAGACGCATCTTCAAACAACAAAAGATTAACAAAGCGGCAGGCCCGGACCACGTGTCTCCATCCTGCCTCAAAGTCTGCGCGGATCAGCTCGCGCCAGTCTTCACTCAGATCTTCAACAGATCACTGGAAATGTGCGAAGTTCCATCCTGCTTCAAACGCTCCACCATCATCCCAGTCCCCAAGAAACCTGCAATCTCGGGTCTGAATGACTACAGGCCTGTCGCTTTGACATCTGTGGTCATGAAGTCCTTTGAACGTCTTGTGCTGGACCACCTCAAGAGTGTCACAGGTCCCCTGCTGGACCCCCTGCAGTTTGCCTACCAAGCGAACAGATCTGCGGATGATGCAGTCAACATGGGACTGCACTTCATCCTAGAACACCTCGACAGTGCAGGGACCTACGCGAGGATCCTGTTCGTGGACTTCAGCTCAGCGTTCAACACCATCATCCCTGATCTCCTTTCATCCAAGCTTCTCCAGCTCAGCGTCTCACCTGCCATCTGCCAGTGGATCTACAGCTTTCTGACGGGCAGGACACAGCAGGTCAGGCTGGGGGAGGCCACCTCATCCACACGCAGCATCAGCACTGGGGCGCCCCAAGGTTGTGTCCTCTCTCCGCTGCTCTTCTCTCTCTACACGAACGACTGCACCTCAGCGAACCCGACTGTCAAACTCCTGAAGTTTGCAGATGACACCACTGTCATCGGCCTCATCAAGGACGGTGACGAGTCTGCATATCGACAGGAAGCGGAGCGGCTGGAGCTGTGGTGCGGCCGACACAACCTGGAGCTGAACACGCTCAAGACTGTAGAGATGATCGTGGACTTCAGGAGGCATCCTTCGCCACAGCTGCCCCTCACGCTGTCCAGCTGCCTTGTGTCAACCGTCGAGACCTTCAAGTTCCTGGGAATTACAATCTCCCAGGACCTGAAGTGGGCGACCAACATCAACTCCGTCCTCAAAAAGGCCCAGCAGAGGATGTACTTCCTGCGGCTTCTGAGAAAGCATGGCCTGCCACCGGAGCTGCTGAGACAGTTCTACACAGCGGTCATCGAATCAGTCCTGTGTTCTTCCATCACAGTCTGGTTTGGTGCTGCTACAAAAAAGGACAAACTCCGACTGCAACGGACAATCAAAACTGCTGAAAGGATTGTCGGTACCCCCCTACCCACCCTTGAGGACTTGCACGCTGCCAGAACTAAGACAAGGGCGTGCAAAATCCTCTCGGACCCTCCCCACCCCGGTCACCAGCTCTTCCAGCTCCTTCCCTCAGGTAGGCGCTACCGATCAATGCAAACTAGAACTAGTAGACATTCCAACAGCTTCTTCCCTCTTGCAATCAACTTCTTGAACAGCTAACTTACAATTCCATTACAACAAGCTGGCAATTTTTTGACTTGAGTTCGTTGTCACATTTCTGTATTATGTATTACTCGTGCACTCACTGTAGTTGTCTCGCCGTGCTGCACTATTTGCATATACTGGCCACTCATGCCAGAGTAGCATCTGCTCCATTTGCACACTGATTGAGGAGTATCTGTAACATTTGCACAACCATTGTCCCAGATTATCGCAGTACTCGTCACTTTAAACTGCATACACTCCTTGAAGTCTCAGTGCCCTTTGCACAATGGTCATTGCACCGGACTATTGCGATATTAGCCATTCGAACTGAGGACTCTGCATCTTTTTGCACAATTGTTGTTTGTTGTTGTTTTTTGTCAATGTCTTTATGTCTACAAAGTGTTCTGTAAATTGACTGTCTGTTGTACTAGAGCGGCTCCAACTACCGGAGACAAATTCCTTGTGTGTTTTGGACATACTTGGCAAATAAAGATGATTCTGATTCTGATAGCGCGTTTCATCTACAGGTGATTTGAAACGAATTTGCCTTGATACACGTTTTTGCACACTACGCTTGTTTGCAAATGATTGACGTGCCCTTTTTTGGGACTATTCATGGCTCGCTCGTCGCGAGCGTTTCCTCCTCCATGTTGGCGGAAGTCTCGCAGAGTAGCCAAAAGTATAGAAAATAAAATCGATGATCCCCTTTTTCCATATCAAACATCAATGAAATATCGAGCGAATCGAGCTTCTCGATATATCGCCCAGCACTAGTTTCAAGACAGGGTGAGGATTTCATAGTTTCGAGCTTGGGTTAGGGTTTTGAACAAGGGCTTCAATCCAGGGTTAGTCTTTCAAGACAAGGGTTTGGGTTTCAAATTAGGGTTTCGAGCCAGGCCTAAGGTTTGAAAGTTAGCTTTCAAGCCAGGGGTAAGGTTGTAAACAAAGGTTAGGATTTCAAATTAGGGTTTTTAAACATACATTAGGGCTTCAAACAAGACTCCAGAAGAAAGCATTGAGCTCACCTGACATGATAGATAGCAAGTCAATTTAGGAGCATAAAAACTGTGTTTATCAAATATTAAACACAGTATTGGCCCTCACCTTGCGTTCGTATCCGAGTTTTTAAAAACATGCTTTTTTTTTTTTATCAGCGAGGTGTCAGGACACTGACTGGATTGACGAAAGGATAGACAGAGCGGTCCTGTTGTGAATGGATGCAGAGATGAAGAAGGGCTGGAATATATCAAGGTCATTGGACGCTGTGACAAAAGGGAGAAACGCTCGTCAGTGGCGGCGAAGCCTTCAAGTAAATGCCGTTCTGTGACGGTCTCAGGAGAAGTCATGGCTGATCGTCGGGAAAACTTTCACAGCATCTTAAAAGGTCAAATTAGGTTTTGAAGCCAGGGTTAGCGGTTAAAGTCGGCTATTCAAGACCGGATTAGGATTTTTAGGGGGCTGAAGACAACGTTGGGTTAGTGTTTCAAATTAGGATTTCAGGGCAGGTTTCGGGTTTCATGCTTGGGTTATGGTTGCAAACAACGGTTTCAAGACGGCATTAGGGTTTCAAAATTAGGTTTTTCAAATCAGATATGTGGTTAGGGTTTCTAATATGGGTTTCAAACAAGTGTTAGGGTTTCAAGCAAGGGTCCGGGTTTCAGTGTAGGCTCTTGTAGTCTTAATGCCAATTTCAGATGATCTCCTTGTTCAAGAATTTTCTTTGCTTTTGGCCTTCAAATCAGATTTTTTTCCTCGACTTTTGATTGTGATTTCCACAAAACTGCTCATTACGAGAAGGCGCGAGAATCTCTTGGGACCATTTGAACGCAGCGACTGCTTTCGTGGGCATCTCCCGAAGAACAGAAAACACACAGGCAAAAGTAGCTAACATCTTAAAAAAAAAAAAAGCCCCCTTTCAGCTGAGAGTAGTGATCCCCCCAAGACCTCTTGCACAGTGTTGGCTCAGCAGATGAAAAGACACGAGCTGCCTCCGCAAACACGTCGTCAGCTTTTCTTTACGGCCGTCACTAATACAGGTGCAGGCTTCGGATTGCTCATGGTTAGCGTTGCCATAGATACGGATGAAGGAGAAAACATACCTCTCCGGGGCGACAGTATGGATAAGCAAATGTAAACAGGCAAGATTTGTCAAGCCAAGTAGTTCAAGTCGGGTCTCAGATTAGTTTTCGACTCAAGTTTGACTCGAGTCAATTCGTGTGACTCAAGCGCCGTTGGCACAGTTACCTTGAAACGTTAGTTAGTTAGCTCGTTATACTAACTTACTATACAAGTTTCTCTATTAGTTAAAGTCAGCAGCTGCCAATTGGCAGTAACATCACTTATCAACAGTACCAAACTTAGCTTAACTGGAAATGCACTCCACATAAGTTACGAAATAACACAAATGTAAACCAATGACTGCAAGTGCGTAGCCTAAAGCCATATTTATTATTTAGCTACTTAGTGCAGATTGTTTTGCTGAAGAAGTGTTGTACTTCATATTTGGCAAAAGCAGACAATCGCCGCGAATTTACAGCATTGAGCAACATGACAGACGTAACTAAACACGACAGTCACTCAGGGTACGTGACGCAACGAAACTAATAGCGAATAATAATCAAATAAAGTAGGTGGATGAAACACACACTATTCCGAACGATAACGAACAACTGTACACCCGACCTGTGAAGCGGCAACGCATTTCTGGCATCGCTTTACTCGAGTCCGGCAACTCTGCAGTTGGCTCTAAAGAGCAACTGTACATGCCCAAATTAAAGTCACGAGTTGTCAAACCTAACAGCACGGCCGCCCCGGAGCGACGAGGACAGGAAGCGAGCAGGGCGGCAGGCGGGGTTATGGCAACCTGACAGGCGCTGGAGGCGTTCGAGGAAAGCGCGCGTTCATGCTGAAAAAGGTGCTGTGAAAAGTGTAACCCGTAAAAGGTCACACCTGCTCCCTTGCTAAAGTCTCAGAACCGTACTTTGTTTGGGCATTTACATTTTTCACGTCGCAAACCTAAGCGACGACTGCAGTTTAAATCAGTGGTGGGACTTGAGTCAAAATAGTGACTCGAAGACTTTTTGTAAGATGGTTCATTGCAATTAGTTACAGTTTTCGTTTTATTTACATTTTTTTTTTTAGTTCAAATAGCTTTTGGTGGACAGTATTAGGTTTTCCAATTAGGGTTTCAAGCCAGGGCTATGGTTTCAAGGAAGTGTTTTATGCTCGGTCAGGGTTTCAAGCCAGTGCTGAGGGTTCAAAGAGGGCTTTCATGCTTTGGTTTCAAATTAGTGTTTCAAATAAGGGCTAAGGTTTAATATTTGTTCGTTTCAAGGCACTGTTAGTAAGGTTTCAAGCCTGGTTTAGGGTTTCGGACAACGGTTTCGAGCCAGAGTTAGCCAGAATCAGGGTTTTAAGGTAAGGTTTTAAGCCTGGGTTAGGGTTTCAAAACAGCAATTCAAGAAAAGTTTAAGGCAAGTCTTTACTGTGTTTTCCTATGTTTAAAAATCCAAACAGGTCAGGCTCTAAATAACATTCCCTTTTCCTAAAATGGTTTTGGTGGTGCTCTCATTTCCTAAGAAGAGACCCTAAATTGCACGTTCCCCTGAACGCACTGTTGGTGGGCGTGTTGCGTGTTACTCGAGTCCCAAATAGCAAGGCGCTAAATTGCGTGTTTACTCACTAAAACTAAGTAACAGATTGTGTTTAAGTTAAGTGATGGAATTGGTAGTGTTAGTGGAAGTAAACAATCACATTACTGAGGAACATGAAAATAAATCTATTGTGCTGATAATTTTGGTGAAGTCAACAACCGCATAAAAGTCACGTTTTTCTTTGATTTAACTCGACCTGACCGGCCATCCTGCGTAACATTATGTTTAAAACTTGGGGCAGCACACCCAAAACAAAAACAAGCCAGTACCAGACAATTGTTACAGTAAGCTTTTTTTTTTGAAATCCCATTGGGTGTCCTAAATGAATCTATTTATTTACGTATATGAACAAAGCCACAAGGGAGAGCAAACTGCCGCTGTTCAAAAGAACACAATAAAAGCGGCGAGACGGAGGCGCAGCGAAAAGCGAGGGGAGATGGAGTACCAGGGAGAAACCTCCAGGAAGAAGAAGAGGGTTCAAACCAGGCAATACTTAGCCAATCGATCCACGTGGACGCATTGGATTAGTCATCACACTTCCGCTGTGTAAATTCAAGGCGGCGGCTGCGCTTTTTTTGGACGTGCGCGTTTTAAAAACGAATCGATGACAGTTGATCACGCCACTGTTGTTTCTCCTGTAACCACAAGCTCCTAACCTGGGATGAAAAGTAAGGCCGTGATGGAGAGACCATCTCCTTGTCAGCAAAGGAAACCGCAGGAAAGGACCATGTAGCGTCAACGATGATGGGAAGTAATTATTATAAGCGCGGTGGCTGTTCTGAGGCGTTCGAGTTATGCGGATCTCTCAGCGTACATGCTTGCGGTGTGAACGGAAAGGCAATATTTGTGTTAATCATTATAGTGCAAAGAGGATTAAATAGAAGGTCAGTGCGTATTTGTCACAGCATGCAGGAAACCAAGAGAGGACTCAAAAGTAGCCGCGAAGTCCTGGAAGGCCCCGCGAGCGCTTCGAGGAGACTTTCGCTCATGTGTGACTCGAGCGCCGAGACGTAATGGATGGGACGCGCGGCGCACGGGAAACAGATGGGGTTTTATCTGGCGTCGCCCTCATTATTGAGCCTCCGAGCGCTTCTTTGCCGCTGCGCCACCTGTCCTGCAGGTCTAATGTTATTCCGGCACCTGGGCCGGCCATCACAAACGATCATCAAAGCGGCGCGCTGAGGGGGCGTCCAGCCGGCCGGCGACATCCGGCAGATGACGCGCCGTCGCCTCGCAGACGCGCCTTCATTGGTGAGAAGACCCAACTTGTAAATAACAGGTTGTTTTCAAGGTGGCCTGCGAGGGCAAACGAGGGCGCGGTTATTCTGATCGGTTGCACATTTATCCAAAGCGCGGCTCGGCTCAAGTAAAATCGGCGGCGCAAGACGGCCCGCGCTTAGCTTGATTCGGATAACGACGTGCCATTAAAACCGTTGCGGTGTGCAAGAAGTCGTTTGGATGATCGTTGAAATGATGATCATTATTTTGCATGTGTTTGTTGCGCCACTCTGTTCATCAACAGTTTACCTCCAAAACACTCAGTAATTAGTAGGACCCCACCCTACCTTTTGCGCTCTGCTCACCGTGCATACCACCACCCACACTTCCTGTTCCAGCACTTTGAGTAACCTCTTTGTTCCCAAAGTTTGCACTACTTTTGCTTGATCTTTTCAATTTTCCGCCCCAAACAAGTGGAACAAACACGAAAACTCACCTCATTCATCCCGATATCATCGTTTAAAAATCGTTAGTGAGTGATACCGTACATGATTGCTGCACCTGTTATGAAACTTTGATTGTATGTAATGTAATGTAATGTATATTGAACTGTATCGCACGCATTTGTATTTGATTTGATTTTGTTTTACTCTGCTGACTGCTGACAGGTCAGCGCTACAAATGAATTCTTTTTTTTTTCCTTTTATTTTTTTATGTTTTTTATTTTATTTTTTTTCCTGAAAACGATTGGCTTAGGAGAGGCGAGGATTCTGCCAGACAGGAACGATTTGCAAATTTGTTACAGATTTGAGCGAAAACAATGACGTAGACTCTTGCATAGAAAGACCTCCGCTGTTTGGGGTGAAGGACCAGCAATGTGTCTCTTATGGACAAAAGGTGCACAGGTTCACGTTCACAAAGACACGTTCGCTTGTGGACAAAAAAATAAAAATAAAAAGTCTTCACGGCCGTCGCACTTAATATCGGTTTAGCCTGGCGGAGGCGAGCGGTCAATACGAAGGTCTCCACGACTGACAAAGGCAAAGAGCTCAAAGGGCCCCTCCAGTCCCACCTGATAAGACGCATCGCCTCAGTCACTCCTCACTGAACGAGTTAATGGAGTCGGGCCGACACGGTGAACCCAGATCATGCCAATAAAGACCATTTTCTCACACCAGCTCCCATAATTGTAGCTCCCTAAGCCGACAATTTCCCAGGGCCGTGGGTCGAATGTCGCGCTGGCAGATGCGACTCGTGAAGTCGGGGAAACTGCTCTGCTCTTTACTGCTTAACATTTGACAGCTTTGGTTCTTTTTATATGAACCGTTTTTAACTCGGATAATAGTTGACGTTAAAAATTGCCTCGACAGTTGATGGAAGTAGTTATTTCTATTTCCTATGGGAATATTTGTTTCTAAATTGGAGGGCCGGTGGGGTGCGAGCAAAGCGATGTCCCTGTCGGAGCTGGCCGTCAATTTCCTGGTGAGATTGACGCAGCCAATGTTCAGCGAGCAGACGGCCGTCGGAGGAGATTCACCTTGCGAGGCTTCAATTACGTCGGCTTTTATTTCATTTTGTTTTGAAGTCCAGAGCGTTTGGCCTTAACAATGATGAGTCAAACATCGGAAACTATACTATACTATACTATAGACTAGAGGTGCAACAATCAGTAGATTAATGGACAACTAATCACTTCAAATTAACCGAACTCTATTTTGATAACAGATTAATCGTCCAGAGACATTGTTTAACTTCAAATTGTCCAAATCCTCAAAATGTCAGCCTCTCAACAGTAAATATTCTCCGATTTCTGCAGTCCTCCGTGAACGCAGACTGATTATCTTTATGTTTATTCGAAATGAGTCATTTGCAAACATTTGCTTTTATGTTGGAAAAAAATGAGCAACATTTCCTGATATTTTCGGACGTTACGGACCAAACTAGTAACTGAATCATAATCCCATTTATGTTTGTTTTTGACAGTTTTTCCTGTACTGTCAATTTGAAATATTGTTCTGTTTTTGAATAAAGGGATGGAAATAAAAAAGTTTTATCCGATTCTTCGATAAATTGAAAAAATAATCGATACATTAATAGATTATTAAAATAACCTTTAGTTGCAGCCATACTATATACGCATTCATAAACGCTATCAATATACTGCTAATAGTAATGATATTAGGTGAGCTATGGAAGAAAATTCACATTATGTATTATGTATGTGCGAAACTCCTTGGCAGTTGCTTACATGGATGTACTGTCCATGAGACCCAAGGTATAAAAAGACACAAAGACATAATGCAAAAATAAGCATAAAGCCCCCATTAAGTAATAATATATAGTATATAATATAGCCTGCTCCATATACAGTACATACAACAAAAAAACATAAGAATACACAAATCAACATCGCAATAACCTGTTGACACAGTCTTTATGAATCCTATTTAACGGTTTATTTTTTTCAATAACCTATAAGTTTGCTGCAATATTTAAAAAAAAACACGCCACAAAGGTTTTTAAGGTGGTGACGCTCAGCAACACCTCAGGGAAACACTTGAAATATTAATCTCCACTCCACATTGTGTGGCGTGAGCTTAAAGCACCTCGAATCACAGGAGTTAACACACGGCAAGCGCATATCATCCTAAAGTTGACGACGCACCTCCAACAGCGTTAATTAAGCTCCAGAAGCTCATAACACACGAGATTACACCCTCCAAGACGTTAAGACTTCAATTTACTGCGGCGTCTCGCTCCCCGTTACTGGCGCATCTGTCGCCAGATGAGCGTCCCATCACCGAGGAATCGGTCTGCTTTTAAAGGGCGGACAGATATTGGATGGCAGATTGCGGCCCAAACAACATTTTACACCTCCAGTGCAATAAAAGTGGAGAGCAGCGATCGAAAGCTGACTTTATGGGGAGACTTGTTGGCGGAGGCGGAGGCGGAGTGGGCGTGGGGGTGGGTGGGGGTGGGGGTGGGGGGGGGGGGGGGGGCCGAGCTCAACGGAGACGAGACTCGGCCATGTAACCGACTTGAAAACCAGAGAACTGTCGATGCTTGGAAAACCAAGCAACTGCGAAGCTAAGAATAAACGGAGAATCGTATCATTTTAATAGTCCCAATGTGACTCGAATATATTTTTTCTTTTGTTAAAATCCCATCAGTCAAATGTAATCTGGTTTGTAGTTTTGCGCATTGCCCTTTGGATACCGTACTGCTGCGCTGGGTCAAAAAGAAAGAAAGAAAGAAAAATAATGTCACCCAAAAAAAATCATATTTGGAAAATCATAATTTTACAACAGTTTCAATGTGAGTCAAGGGAATACATCTTGAATACATGAGACTGTCCCATTTTCCACGTTATATAAGCCAAAAACAAACAAACAAACCAACTTGTGCTGTCCGAAAGCTCCGTTTTTAAGGACAAAAACCATGTATTACGTCTTTGTGTGCTCATAATACTACTACGATCACTACTACTACTACTACTACTACTGCAGGCTTGGGGAATGTAGAATCCAACTTCTTACTCCCATGCATTTACAGCACTCGTCGATAGGAAGCGGCTGATGTCCAATTAGTTGGGACCGAAATAGCGGCACAAATAAATCATGTTGCGAGCAGCGCACATCACAAATTGTCAGCGTTGCAAACGAAATTACACCTCCCACGGCGAGCCGGGACCATGTACTTCATTATTCCTTGTCTGGGGGGAATGAAAGTGCACTAGATGCACTTTCTTTTCTTTTTTTCCTCCTTTCTCCAAGCTACACACTTCCTGTGCCATTATTTCTGCCACCGGCGGCTCGGCCTGACGACTACTGCGACACGAGCATCTGGGCCGGGGTTCGAGGGAGGAAAAGGGGACTAATGAAGGTCTCGCTTAATCGGAGTCCGTAGGCGGGCGGCTGCACTGGGGAGACACTATATCACTCCTCCAGCACACTGCCGCATACTTGGGCTGTCACCATCAAATCTTTTTAGAATCAATTAGCCTATTGATATTTCGTGAAGTATTCGAGTAATCGCCACCCCCACCCAAAGAAAAAAAAAAAAAAAGAAAAATATATATATATTTGTTTTTTTGTTTTGTTTTTTTTTTTTTTTTTTACTAACATGCATTTTATTCTCAGACTGGACTTCGATCTTTAAACTGCCCATGTTGGTACTGAATGTATGGTTTAAACCGTTGCTAAATGGTTAGCATCCGAGATTAGCATTAGCATGCTAGCGATGTCCATTTGAGGTTAAAATAAAAGTAACATTCAGCTCACTCATACATCATGTTATACTGTATGTACATTACACAAAGTTTATCAGTGGCCCAGCACTGCGTCCGTCTGCAATAAATGTCCCGGTGAAACATGGTTCCGAGCGGAACTTTTGTTTTTCTTTTTTTCTCTTTTTTTTTGGTCCTGCCAGAGCTTTGAGGCAGAAATTCTGCATCAACCTATTTTTTAACTCGACTTAAGCAAATTATGAGCCCCCCCCCCCCAAGCCCTACTACATACATGGAATAATAAGGTCAAAATCCTCATTGAAGCCATTTACCTTCTTTTCTCAATCATTCTCGCTTGGTAAAATGACATGAAAGGGTTTGTTTTCTACTAGTGCAATTGGAGTTTTTGCCCCCTGAAACTACCGTATGTGTGACGTCTAGGGAGACACCCTAACACTGCTTCTGCTGCGGAATAATAACGTGAACTTCCCTGTTTACAAGTTGCACACGCTCACTCAGGCAGGCCAATGTTCTTTCACGAAAACACAACACATTAGTCCCCACCCTACAAGCTGCTCATTCAATTCCAGCGCGAGACGGAGGTGGTTTCAATTCTGTGAAAAGAACCAGTGACTCATGACAGGAGGAAGGGATCCAATTTCGGAGAAAGGACACGACGGCACTTCCGCCAGACTGTACCATCGCCGGCTCAGCGACCATGTTCCCTTTCGGCGGAACCGGCGAGGTCCTGGCTACCGGCGACTTACAGCGCTGCGTCACAAGTCGGCTTCAGTGCTCGGACGACTTCCAACGCTCGGGTCAATCTGGCGCACAGACACATGCTCTCAAAATGTCTCTTTCCTGGGACTTACAACTAATGCCAGCATTTACTCCAGGTCTCAGGTTACTATGGAGGAGTGAAATAGAAGAGGGGATTGCATTTGGTTTTTTTGGGGGGGTAAGTTGTACGTTTACTTGAATGACAGAAGGTTTTCACAATCAACCGTATGAATGGAGTAAATGGCCTCAACTGTGAAGCAAATTAGCTATCAGGCTTTTTGTTTTTGGGAGGCTGACGTAAAAGGTTAGGGATAAGATGGAGTCGACTCTCAAGGAGGCAGCGCACTAGTGGTTTGAACGTCTGCCCTCACATTCCAGAGGTTCTGGGTTTGAATCTCAGCTCGTGCGTTTTCCCTGCCAAAAGCATGTATGTTTGTTCTTTGAAGACTAAGTTGAATGTGTGTGAATGTGAATTATTTGTCTATATGTGCCCTGCCATTGGCGTTTGAGTCCATGTTGTACTCCGCCTCTTGCCCAAAGTCAGTCCCTGATCCAGATTAAAAATCTTTCCATTGAGTCTATGGGGGGGGCAGGGGGGGGAGGGGAGTTAGAAGTTCATCAAAACTGAAGAAACAGACGCAATTTTTGCACCGTGTTTACATCTGACACACAAAATTGAAAAAGTATCGACTTGAGTCCTATACACACAAAAAGGTCAAAGGTGCATGGATGACTTGGAATTCACCAACGGCACCAAAACAAAATAAAGCAGTAAAACCATATAATGAGACAAAAAAAAAAAAAAAACAACAAAACATTTTTGTTCCCCCACAATTCACTTGGTTGTGGCAATATGTCATGCTTGACGGGTCGGCAGGCATTCCAGATAAACAACTATTTGTGAAAAGGCAATAAAAAGCCGCTTTTTCATTGCTTTTTAAGTTGTTCTACTGAAGCGTTGTATATTGGAAGGAGGACACAGCCAATGAATCTTATGCAGACAGATCAATGTGCATCAGCAGGCTCGTGGCATGTGATCATTTCAACACACATTCCTGTACACGCACACACACACACACACACAGAAACACACACTTGTCTTTTGTGTACGCGGTGGTCTGTACACTCCTAAATTAAGTGGTCCATTGAAGCAGGCAGAACTAAAACGCCGCTTAGAATTACTGTCATTACGTCGCTCCATTGTCAGAAATTGATCAGGTTACGCGAGGCTGAACAGCAGTGGTGCAAAATATTGTACTTGATTCGATTTTTCTCAAGACTTTTTACTTTTACCTCCTACATTTGGAAACAGATAGGCTGTCTGTCAAAATAGGGTTGTTATTTTTTTTTTTTTTTCAACCGACGTGACGTTATGAAGGCGTAAAGAGAGAGAAGGTAAAGTCAACCATGGTTGAGCTCTTGAGTGACTGATAGATTAGATTGAGATCTAATTAAAAAAAAAAAAAAAAAAAAAAAAAAAACATGCACAGCGGCGACAGGGAGGAACGGGAACCAGGGAGCATTCACGACGATGATTCGGAGAATGGAGATATTCCCCATCCGAGGCCCTTTTTCGGAGAATTGTTTGACGTTGTCGGCTCCAACAGCGATTTGGAGCGATTGCGTTGTCTTGGGCTGTTTCTGGCTTTAAAAAAAAAATAAAATAAATGTCCGGCTAGTCGGAAAAAAAACTCAAAACTAAAAATACAAGGTGATTTTTGTTGTTGTTCTCAATCGCTAATTTAGCAGATTTTGTTAGTCCACAACGCATCATTTTTCTTTTCAGTACGAGCACTATGTAAATGAATAAAAGAGTGGAAATTAATTTTGACTGCAGAGAAGTTATGCCATGTTAAAAATTCATTGTTACTTTTGGACTTGATTATATTACTATCTGAACTTTTTCCTCATAGTCATAAAACGAGACTTGAAAATTCTGAAAAATTCATCCATTGTCTCTGCTCTCGAACATTGTTGGGGGGCGTGTCTGTAAAATGCGTAAAAGTATGTCGCGCAGAAAAATGAATGCGACTTCGCCGAGCAACAGTCCTATGTCTACATAATCCCTAAGTGAAAATATATCTGCTTAAAGTCTCCAGTGGCTGGAATATATGATACAGGTCTGTCCATGTTATCAGCAATCATCTTCAAATGTTTAGAATGTATTTAGAAAGAAATCTCAGAATTTTCATTAAAGGGTTTTCAAGTAAAGCTCTGCCAAATAGTAACGAACGAGGAGCTACCGGGAAGCCGAGTGGCAGCTGTCGGCCTCAAAAGATGACCACATCTGCGCCCCCCCCCCCCCCCCCCCCCCCCCATGGGGGTGTCCGGAAACAGCGGTCACCAATAGCTGCACCCGACCCGCAAGACTCGCGCTCACTCTGAGACTTCACTTGCCAAACGTTGACGTCTGTTATCTGATTATGCAAGCGAGGAGAAGTCTTTGGCGTGCACTTTATTCCGCTGCTATTTTAGACGGCGCGCTGCAAAAGCCGCGCAGACCCAGTGACAGAATACGCCAGCAGAAACCCGAGAGTGTTTGCCTCGAGAGGATGTGTTCATGACATCTGGGCATCAAGTGCTAAGCTGCTTTCGAGCCTTAAAATGAGTGCAGCAGCTCTCTGGAGGAGCAACTGGAAGAACTCAACCTACCATAACCCATTTTAAAGTGAATTGTATTAAAAAGTAAAATTATACGCATCAAGGACACAGCAGGCCGAGGCTGAATTGTGTCACTTGGCTACAATGAATAAAGATGGCGCACAACTGATAGCTAACAAATGCGAGTGGTAGAAAAAGAACAACTTTACAAGTGCCTGCTTCGGATTGGGGCTCATTTGGGTGAATTCCCGAGTACGAGTTTGTCAAAGTAACAGCAATGGAAATGGCCGCTTCAAACCACAATGAACAACTGTCCGTTCAATTTCCGGAATGGGTCCTTGAGCCTTTTTTCGTGCGCTCTCTTATGGTAGATATAGCCGTTGGATTTTGTATTGTTTGGTGTAACTGGTCACAGGGGCTGATTTTTTTTTTTCTCTTCGCAAATCCTTGAAATGATGAAGAAACTTTGAAGTCTTGCTCCCTCCACATTAGACTGTGCAGCCAAAAGAGCTTGGCAATTTCGCATCGCCCATCTGTTTAGAATACCTGCTTCCAATTGGGGTTCATTTTGGTGCAACTTTTTTCGGAATTTGTCAAAATACAAGCCCTTGAAATCCACCCAGAATGGCTGCGGGTCACATCGCTCAGCGTGCGGTGGGCCTAAGATTTCGGAATCGGCCGAGGTCTTGTGCGCCACTGTGTGACATTCCCATTGTGATCATTAAATCATTATTAAAAGAACACACGCAATGACATCCTACGGCTTTTGGAAAGTGCAGTATGCGCACATCATCATCAGACCGCAGTCTCTTCAGTGTAGTAATGTCCACCTCTCAGTGGTGGGCGCAGTGGCGCGGGGGCCTCCGTGAGGAAGCGCTATCAGCCGAGTAATGCGATGCTGCCCCACAGGCCCAAAGCCCAGCTCATCTTTCGAGGATGATGTTCAGTTTAATTACGGCTACACGAGACAGAGAGTCGGCGTTGTTCTCCTTTCACGCCGCCATACAGTGAAAATCCCTCAGAGAGATTCGAGCGCGGCATCTGAGGACGCAGCGAGAAAACCAGGTGATGCTTGAATAATTGCCGCACTAATTTCTCTCCGAAGCCGCCGTCTCATCATCGCTTCACAAGAGGAGCACGTCAGAGCTTTGTTTGTGGCGATCGGCTTGAAACGCTTTGCGCCCCACCGGGATGCCGAGCAGGTTCCTCTAATAAGGAGCCGTAACAAATATTGAACTGAGCTCCCCTCGCGGTGGGCTGACAGCGGCCTTGAGCAACCCCCACTCCCCTCCAGGCAATGTGATCATTTCTCTCGACCTGTTGGGAGATTCAGCTCGCAGGACGCCCACAAACTCAAAGATGCCCATGCTCCAGGTGAGTGCTCTTCCTTGCGGCGAGAATATTAAAAATGAGACTAGAGAGCAGGAGGTGAACAAAATGGGCTGCGCAACATCTCTGGAATAACAACAGTTGTTCAGACAAATGCTTGAATCGGATCATTTCTAGTTCTTAATCCAGCCACCAAAATTCTCTGGACAGGCAATTTAGAAGTTGACAGTTGACAGCTCCACCATGTAGCTCCTCCGGCGAGCACAATGAATACATGCTTAAGTCCATCAACCGCAAACCAGCTAAACAACAAAATACGACACATTTTATGTTAGTCATAGAACGAAAGGTCATTACAAATAATTCAGTAAAAGTAGTAAGTAATCAAGCAGGAAAAAATAGATTTACAAAAATAAAGACGGAATGAGATTCACAGGTTAGACGGAGAATTCTTGAATGCCAGAAGCTCTTGGTCTTTTTTAGGCCATTAATCATTCTTGGCTCCGACAACCTCAAACAATTCTCTTAAATGTCATGTCTTCATTGATAAAGAACACTCTGATTCGCCACCGTCCTTTACGTTCCCTGGTTCACGTGTCGTCATCCGCGGAGCTTTAAAGAAGTGAAAAGCCTATTTTGACAAAGCCAGAAATAGAAAGAAGACAGTAACTGTTTTCAAATGTTGAAAGTAAATGTGTAAAGTCGTGGGAAAAATAAATACCTGAAAAATCCACTTCAGGACAGTAACGAACCATTGTTAAAAACACACAAAACAAAAATCAAAGAAATCAAAACCCTCTTCGACATATTCCCAACCAGCTGCAGACTGTCAGCGGCGAAAATGCGACGCAACGTCAACACGGCGGCTGGCATGTTGCGTGCGACTCTTTCTTGGCTCGGGACCTCGCCAGCGCTTCCCAGGCAAAGCTGGCCAAACGTCCTCGGCATACTGATTCCCATATCAAAGGTCATTTACATAATCCCGCCTGCAATCAGAGCCAGTGTATTAAAGGGTGGTAATGCGTTCCTACAACAATGTTTCACGGCCCCACCCCAGCGTGCCAACACAAACGGAGCATTGCCGCGACATCTGGCTGACTTTAACGACGTAAAGAAGTCAAGATGCCTGATGTTCAGCCACCCATCATCCAAAAATTGAAGAAGTTGTCAACTTTTGGACAACCTTGCTGTGCCTGCAGATGCTCTGGGCACAAAACCAGGTGCAGTCCAGTCCAATAATTAGTGGAACAGTGAGACAGACTTCTTTATTTTTGTTGTGGATCAAAAACATTTGGCTTGGAATTCCAAGATTTAGTATGAGACATGTGCTCAACATGTCAGCTTTTGTTTCCAGGTATTGCTTGTTTTTACCACCAGACCACTTGATGGTTTGCAAGTCGACAAAACCTCGAACTCGAAACTCTCAAATTTAGGCTCAACAGGCATGAGAGATCAAGATGTCATCTTATTCCTTGCTTTCCACCAGGCAGCTCGAACTGATTATTTTGCCGATTAATTGGATACAAATAGATTTTGCATTATCCAACAACAAAATGTGCATCTATACCTTGTGTTTGTGTTCGTGTACACACTATTGTGGTGCAGAAGACACATTGAACTTTATCTTCTTTTTTAAGAGTGAAATTATTACAAACTTTAGATATTCTCTCGTCTTTTACGCACAGTTCCCTCCCGGCTCGCCGCCATTGCGAGCTAGTCAATTAATCGTTTGGGCGCTAGCAACTCTTTGCAGGGAGATTATTATGGATCCAGTCAAACCCAAAAAGCCTCATGACAGATTTGAAGGGTTGACTTCAAAGCCATTTTAGCAAATTGTACACTGTGGTCCCGCTCTGTCTTTATCTTAACTCCACACAGTTATACTCTCATCAAACTGAATTTGTTGACTTCTGCTTCTTGCAAGACACAAAGGCAGTAAACCTCCGTGCTGGCGTTGTACATCACGGAGTCCCCGGTGTCGGCGCCGTCTGGGAAACGTACTGCTTTGGATGATAGACTTGTAGTTAACGAGAAAGCCTTGCGCAAAGGCCGACTAAATAGAAGCAGAAGACAAATATTAAACTATCAGAAGGAGAAATGCGACGAATCTCTCGGCCCAGATGTGAATTTGTCACAAACTGTAATCAGTCATTTTCTCACTCATTTGACTCACTGGTGAACACGACACCAGGCGGCGGCCGGTGTTTGGCATCCCGCCTTTCACCTCTGCCCGTCGGACATGAAGGTCGGCGGGAGGTGTCGTGGTGCCATCCGGGGGGGGGGGGGGCTGTCAAGTGGAAGTGACCGCCGTTTATTGCGAGCGTCCATGTGTGAGTTGGTACACCCACGGAAGCAATCTGGTGAAAGCTGGAGGCTAGGGCCTTTCATTTTTTTTTTCAATATGATAGCTTCAGTGCGAGCTGCCGGGTCCGCGAGGGAGCCACTCGACTTCCTAACGCCGCATCTCAGGGGCCTGCAACCCTTGCGCGGTAATAATCCAAACTTTTGACGGCAACATAAATAACCGCATAGCTTTTTAGATCACTGTTTCAAGAGTGTTGATTGGGAAATCAATCAATCAATGAAACTCCAGACTTTTCACCCTCTCTCCCTAAAATGGCCTCTTAAAATCTGCTCATTTTGTGTGGGGGCTTCTGCAAATGAGCCACTGGTGGCAAGTAAGGAAGTAGAAATTCTTTATGACATGACCTGCGTAGATTTTCAGGTATCTACAGTACACTTCACTTGAGTATGTATTTTCGCTTTGCTTGTTTAACATATACAGTGGTACCTTGACTTAAGAGTTGCATACATTCTGTCACCGTGCTCGAATCTCAAATAACTTTTCCCCAGTGAAATGAATGAAAATGTTTTTCACAAGACAAAATGGCACTGTATAAAAACAGACAGACATCACATCATAAAACCTTCACCTTAATCGCATTTTTTTTCCCACTTTACTTTTCACTGTACTTTGTTTTTTTTGAATATTTTTTTGCCTTTTCTTTTTTTTGCCACGCTTTCCTCACTTTTAGCAGCTTCCCCAGCTTAGCAGCTTCTCCATGCCAAGTCAACTACACACAAACCTCGCCTGTGTTTTTCTATGATTTCACGCTTGGATTCAATGGGCATCATCCACTTCTTGTTAGCACTCACATTTGTAGGACCCATTGTTAGGAAAAAGACATCACAAAATGTGTTTACAGCTGCTTTTTAAAAAAAAAAAAAAAGTCGCTAAGAGGAAATGTTGCTAACTAGTTACAAAGTCACTAAAGTTGGTCGCTATGAGTGCTCGCTCACTTTGTCTCGATCCGCTGGGTGCGCCCTCTGTTGTCATGGCAACGGAAGCCGTATTTGGCACCGGACAGAACCGTTCCCCCAAAACCGAGTGATTTGAATCACAATGTGACATGTGGATGTTGAGTGAGCTGTAATTCTTTATCCTTTGTGTATATTGACAGAAGAATGTTGGGCATTTGATTAAAACACCTGGGAAGTGTCAACTTTATCCTTGTACTCAAGCAAAAGCAGGCAGAAAAGTGACAGATACTCCGGAAAAATGAATATAGATTAAACACTGGAGTTTGCCATCCTAAATCTGCTAGCGGGTCACATCCCCTGGGCCTGCTTCCTCACACACACACACGCGCACACGCGCACACACACTCACACACACACACACGACTGTTTCTAACATAACTTTCATAAATAAGCATAGTACTTTTTAACGCTCTTTCAGCTCCACTCAAAGACTTTCAAAGATTTCCCCGATGCATTTCCAGCGTTCGAGCAGAGAAACCTGGGAGTGTTTTTTTTTTTTTACTTTATGTGGCTATGCAAATGCATTGGGCTTTAACACATTTGAGCTGAATCAGGTTTCCAGGGAGGCTTGGAAGAAAAAATAAGATCACAGCTTCTTAGCTGAGAGTAAGGGGGGGGGGGGGGGGGGGAAGAAATTCAATTCCAAACGCTTCAAAGGCAGAATGCAAATAAATGCCTGTTTCTGCGTGTTGTGATTTATCACCACGCCGGGCGCTTGAGTGTATCGACTCTCCTCGCGTATTAAGGGAGAGAGAGAAAAAAAAAAAAAGAGCGACTCCTCAACAAAGCAGCGGGAAAATGGAGGCAGACGGATGAATGACCTTCCGTCCTCCTTGGTGGCACAGAGGTTTTTTGGGCAAAAATTTGTTCGGAGAGCTAATCGTTGCCGCCGTTAAAATAATTATACTACTAAGAGTCCATCCGTACTGGAGGGAGGGGAAAAAGTCCGTTTTGGGGAGTCAAATGAAATGATGAGGGCATGAAAGTGAAGAATGATGGCCCGTAAAAAAATAAATGAAGCAAGTAATGCGGCTGGAGGACATATTTTAAACTTTGAGCGCACAGAATGGTACTGTAATATCTTTTGGGTTTTATGAGGGGGAAAAAAAAGAGATTTTTCAAATGTGTCAAAAGAATACTTTTCATTCCTAGAGAGCTATTAAGGAAGAGCATAATCTCATTTTAAGGCAAAGTTTGACATTTTGTGTTGCTTGATGACAAAATGAATTATTTTTACCTTATGTCAATCAACTTACTACACGTTTTTCATCCTCCATAAATTCAAATAAAAGTATTGAAAAATAATAGTGAACTGATCCCTTATTTTGATTTTTCAATTAATTCATCAGGCGGCACGGTTGGACGACTGGTTAGCACATCCGCCTCACATGTTTTGAGGACCGGGGTTCAAATCCCGGCCTCGCCTGTGTGCCGTTTGCATGTTCTTCGCGTGCCTGCGCAGGTTTTCTCCGGGTACTCCGGTTTCCTCCCACATCCCAAAAACACGCATGCTAGGTTGATTGAAGACTCTAAATTGTCCCTAAGTGCGAATGTGAGTGCGAATGATTTGTTTGTTTCTATGTGCTCTGCGATTGGCTGGCGACCAGTTCAGTGTGTAACCCGCCTCTCGCCCGCAGATAGCTGGGATGGGCTCCCGCACGCCTGTGTGACCCTAGTGAGGAGAAGCGGAATGAATGAATTAATTAATCAACCAAATGTCACTACAGATACTAAGTGTATACGGTAGTTTAAGTACATGAACCAAAATGCGCTGGTTAATGTTGAATGTAAAAAAATTATTTAACTGTAATATACACTTTATGTATATTTCATGTCATGATCCAGGACAGACAGATACGTTAGCCATTAGTTCGCTTGTTAACGTTTCTGTTCTAAATTTGTCAGCTTTTTTAACAGGTGCATAATTTTTTTTATTTTTTGGGATTTAAAAAAAAAAATTTGGGGGGGAAAATTATTTTCATTGAACAAGGGCAATTAGCTCATCTGATTAGCATTAGCATGTTTTTTTTTTGTTTTTGTTTCCTCAACTCAAGGTTAGCACATGACTCCAACACAATTTTAACCCATTCTTTTCATTTGAATTGAATACAAAAAAGCGGGAACATGTGTGCCTCTGTAACAAACTATGCGTTCTTAATCATCGTTTGCCAACTACATTTCAAATTTAGCCATATAGCCAGCAAACTCAAAACAAAAAGCAATGCGAGATAGTTCTAATTGTTATTGTTTAATCAAAACTAAAGCGTTTATATAATACATATAATACTGTACATACAGTATGTTTATGGAGATGTTGTGATCCAGGAGAACTAATGTTAATTTGCTAGCATTAGCTTCTGTAGTATGACGTTGTCCAATGAAAAACCTCTTTTCATACAAAATGCAATAAATATTTGTTGTTTCTTGGATAAAAAAAGAACATGTGTATATATATATATATATATATATATATATATATATATATATATACACATACACACACATTTACATACAGTATATAGATAGATTTACAGTGGACAGCGATGATTAGCCATTAGTTTCACAAGATAAGTTCACGAAATAAACACACAATTTTAGCCCACTTCATAAAACCCACTTTAATTTACAAAACCTACAAAAACAAAAATTGAAAAAATACAAATTCACCATGAACTGAACCTTCGTGTTTGGCATCCTTGACATTAGTAAGCTAATGTTACCTTTGAAGCTAATGTGTTGGCTAGTGTCTACTGTGATGTAAACACAACCACGGTGTTACGTGAAAACTCAAACTCGACGATCAGCATTCACCAACGCGTTGCCACGCCATCAATCTCCAACCGTGATCTTGTGCACCCGACAGCCGCAATGACTGTCCATCATTGCGCGGCTGTCGGATTCATATCGGGACAACGAAGCGTGGCAAGACAGGTGTCTCTTGAGGAGATCCGAAAGACAACAACACCATTCACTAAAGAGCATTGTGAAAACAGCGCACATATTTCACATCAGTGTGGCTGACTGTTAAAGTCGCAGAGCAAAAATGTCCCCATTAGCCTTTGTGTTGAAACCATCTGATTTTATACATCACACAGGACTGTGGAGGTGACGTCATCAAATCTTCTCTCTTTGCTTTGCAATTCTGGAAATATAATATTTGCTGGTTTGCCAAAATGCCACAATCATCAAAGTCGACCGTGGAATTTTCCACCTTCAGAAGTAATTGTCAAGGGCAGGATGTGAGGAATTTCCGCCATATGTCGAAGATGATTTAATGATGCGCAAATTTTTAAATAGGAATTCTTCAGGAAAGGCTTATCAACGATGTTGATTCTAAAGTAAAATATTCACGTATTGCTTTGACGTTTGCGGAAACATTTTCGTTTTACCGTGTTACCCATCATTCCATCTGTCACTACAGAAAATGACAAATGTCTCAATGACTAATTAGAGTGAAAGGTTAGGACGTGCCCTCCAGATATTCACAATCGAGGTCGCGTTGTGCCTTGGGACATGGGAAATACTACTTATTCTACCTTTCATATGCTTAAAATAGGAACACACAATGAGGAAATTCTAAACGTCCTTGACTGGAAACGGAGCAGTGAAAGGCAACTGCTGGCCTCAGAAATTTCACACGAGCAACGCTACATTGTTCCGGAGATTAGCCCCAATAATCCTCACACCTCATCTAGCAAATTGACGGGGAAAATACATCTCTCCAGGGTGTGCTACGTTTTTAGCTCAGTCCACATAAAGTCTTTAACAGGAGGGGAGGCTTCACCGCCACATAAAAATGCCATTTAGGCAGTTATTAGCATTCAGGGGGGCAAGCAAGCAAAAGTCCCGTAAAAAATTAAACTCCCAACTCCTTTTTGTGATTGACACTGACACAGAAGTGTTAATTGGCTTGTTAGTGGATATACTGAATGAGGTGTTAGACTGAAAGTCTCATATTCTTCCTCAGGTTTGGGAATTGTGCACTATATGGAAAGAATATGGGGGCATAAAGGTATTGAGTGTTCAAGTTTATCGAAAATTAGTGGACTTAAAGAATTTCCCTGAGGAACTCCTCTCCAATTGTGTCTGACCGATTCGTACTTTATATGGATGTTGGACAAGCTCATTTTTGTGATATACACTTAAAATATATAAAACTATTGAGAGACATGACAATTGCTCCAATAGAAAAGGAGTGTGCAACCTTTATAGAAAACGAATGGACCTCAAACATTTCCCTGGGGAACTCTAAGCAGAAATCATTCATCTTCCGTTGCGCTTATCCTCACTAGGGGTTGGACAAAATCATGTCTGTGGGATAATGTCGGTTGCAGGAGGTTGAGGCTCTTGCGAAAAGACAAGGAGGGGTCAAACTTTATTGACAACGAACGGACTAGCATTTTCCGGAGGAGCGCCACTCAAAATTGCATCTGACTGTTACTTTTGGATCCATGTTGGAGGACTATAGTATACCTTTTGTGACGAAGTCGAAAGGTACAGAAATTGTGGAGATGTTTCCCACAGCTTTCACTCTTCTGGAAAGACTTTTTACAAGATGTTGGACTGTGTCTGTCAGAATCTCATGTCCATATGTTATATGTGATCATTGTGAATTTTGAATTGAGTTTCTTGCTACAAGAACGAGGAGGGTTTGAACCTTCATAGATAATTAGTGGACCTCTAACATTTCCCTGAGGAAATCCACAATGAATTGTGTCTGATTGATTGCTACTTTTGATGGATGTTGGAGTGCTAATGTCCAAAATCGCTACGCAGTCTATATATGGACCATTCCACCTACAGGAAGTTAAGAGTGACAAAAATCTGGAGTTGTTTCCCACTTTTCCCTTTCCTGCAAATACTTTCTGTTGAATTGTGTTTGGGAATATGCGTGTATTTGTGTTGAACGTTTTAAGAGCCTTGTGAATTTTGACCTGACTGTGCTTCAAGGAAGGGGAAGGTTCAACTTCCATAGAAGATGAGGAGCCCTCAAACATTTCCCTGAGGAACTCCCCTCCAGATTGTGACTCTCTACTAGAGGTTGGGGCATCACTGCAGGTTGTGTCATAGGTCACTGACGTGTGACTCGAGAGAGGGCCTGCTTGCTACCCATCTCTGTTCTCTTGTTCTTCCACACCAAACTCATCCAAGCATGCCTTTATGGACCTTGCTTTCTGCACTGGGAACAGAAAGGAGCCTTTGCTAAAGACACAGTTAGTAAAGTCGCACAGCAGCTTTTGCAGCCGCACAACATGAGCTGTTAGCTGGCCCAATTCTAGGACGTGTTGTGATGTTTGAACAGCTGAGATGTTAACTTGGCAAGTCCAACCCTTCATTTGCACTGACACCCTGCAGGCGTCTTTGTTTTTATTTATTTAGTTATTTTGATCTTCGACGACTCTCCCGTTACTCTTGCGCTGCTCACAGGCATTTGCATACAGAGTGGAGAAATACTCTGTGTTGCTGTATTGACGACAGTGCATTTGCACTTTCCAATTTGTTGGCTATATACAAAGCGATTTCATTGACGGGTGGAGTCACTATTTAAAAGTCGGCTCTTCAACTTGCGGACCGCGGTCCGAATTTGGAGGAGACTGCAACATTGATAGTTTGGCTTCTTTTGAGGACATGAAGGATGCAGACAAGTGCAAGAATAATAATTTGAACAGAGTGGGCTTAGGATGGTAGAAAAACATTTATTGCTTTTGTGTGAGGATTTTTAAGTAGCGTTCACACTGCGCGAGTTGTTTTTTTACGCGCTGCACTGATGTTCACGTTGGTCTGACGCCTCATGTTTCAAATGATTTCACGTTTTTGACGTACTGCCAACAGCATTTTGCTAGCCACGACGTCTGCTTGCCAGTGGCCCACCTGCACTGTGTTTGTTTACGGCGTACCAAGTGGCTAGCGTGAGGCAGTGGCACTTCTTGCCCCCTTACTCAATATGTAACATGTGGGAACTTGTGGGTACACTCCAGAACCATACTGAAAATAACACAAATGCAAGGCCTTTGCGACGATTTGCGAAAAACTGTGTAATTCAACCCCCCAAAATGTTTATAATTGCCTATATTGATGGTTTACAATGTAAATATACCAAAAACTATGATCTTAGTTCGATATTTGTAAAATACAGTTTCGAGTTCATCTTACTGATCTTAAATTACCCTTGAAAATTACATGAGTTTGAAAAAAAAAAATGCACCTTAAGCGCACGTGTACATGCAGATGACTCTGCGTAACTTCCACCAACAACCCAGGCTAAACTTAGCTCCTTCCCGATGTACAAAACCTGACACTCCGTGGAGATGTATCACTTCAACATACGTCCTTGACACCAATTACTGCACTACTTTCCTATTGAGACAGGGCTTCGAAGGCATCTCGTTGCACGACGTGGATTTGTGATTCGTGAATTGCGAACCGCAAACATGCCGCGGATTACTGTAGTGTTAATCCCGCAAAATCTATTTACTGTATGATGTTGGAAACACACATGCCCGTGCACAAACCAATAAAGTTTGGATAGGAGAAAGAAGTGATTCGCAGCAGACAAACGGCATGCGAGGGCGGCGTGGACAAATCAAAACGCCTGATAAGCTTATGAAGAGGCTTTCTTGTGTCTCGCAGCTATTATGCATTCTTTTGGCTGCGCGGCAGAGGAGGGTCGCGCTCTAATTAAACTCACCTCTAAATATCCTTGCTGACACCTCCGGAATACTCAAAAGCCTTCAAAACGGGAGCCGAGACAGGAATTTGTTATGCATGCACGCGAGCGATACTAATAAATTCCCTGTTTAGACCTCAGCCAAGATTAGCGTCGGCGGTAGCGCATGGTTCTCTCATGGGCCGCTAAGTCGCAGAGGTCACCGCTTGCATGAAAGTTCCGCCGCGATTGAAGCCCCCCCCTCAAAGGTAGCGAGCGGCAGCCGACAAAGCCAGGCAGCGGCGTAGCGAAACAACTGATCGTCGCCTCAAACATCTGCGAGGAAGAGAGGAAGCGGGATGATCAAACACAAGAAACTTCCTTGCTCTGCCACAATTTGCCAACGAATCAGCAACATGACCGCGTTCGTATCTCAAATCAACCTTCCTCATAGACATGAATGGACATGTGGTTGATCCGTTCCAGCTGCCCAGAAAATAGTTTTTTTTTTTTTTAACGTCTTTTTAATAAGAAAAATAGCATTGTGTTGTATTGTACTGTTTCAAAACATGACACAACACAATACAACTAATGACATAATTGCTTAACTGCCACATTTTTGTCAATTCACTTTCACGAAACTTAATCTTCCTCACTATTATTTTTTAGCCTTTTTAGCCACATTTTCCTCACTTTTCATCTGCAATAACGTTTTCCATGATTTGAAGCGTTAATTCGATTGCCAATCATCTGCTTCTTCTTCTTAGCACTCACTTTCTTAGGACATCTCCTCTCCAATAAATGAATATTTGCTCGCTGCGAGGACTAAATCTGTAAATAAATGTGATTCTGCTTTCCTTCCCGCTCGGTAAATCCCGTGCATTTTGACACCATTAAAAGCCGCCATAAAACCTTCTGCGTGACACCAATCGTTATGCCCCGTGAAAAATGACATTGGCGCCACCTCTACGCTGACGCACCTGCCAGCAAGAAGAAGAAATTGAAGAAGGGGAGGAATAAAGATAGAAAGTAACATAAATGATTAAACGAGTAATTATCAGCTCCAATATGGAGGGCAGGGCTTGGCCAAACGCAAACTGCACATTTGAGCATCTCGTGTGGGGCATCTTTCAACATGAATGGGGCTCTCGTGGTGCATTCGAGACTGCTCGGAAAGTCAGAAATAGTGCACTCAGAGCTTAATAGGTTTTCTCCGGGTAGCCTGGCTTCTTCCCACATTCCAAAAACATGTTTGGTAGCCTTTCTCAATTTCTTAAATACATTTTTCAACAACATACAACGCTAACACAGAACAGGTTGTGTTTAAATGGCGATATTTCGTACATTCCCCCCAAATATCAATAAATTACACAGATACTCTTGCTGAATAAATGTTTGATAAAACAAATGTTCTGTCAATAATCCACCTCTTATACCAAAACATGCAAAAGAGTCCGTTATTCACAAGCACACTGCACGGTGTGGTCGTATGCTCGCTCAAAATTCAGTTAATTTATGAACAGGCCTGCCATGGCATTGTGAAATAAACATGTAAACGAAACACATGGCTGCGCTTAAGAAGAGTTGCAGGCGGCGAGTGTGGGATTCTGGGAAATGCAGCGCTACACAAAAGCAGCGCTGAAAAAGAGAGTTTCGCTTGCCAGTGGGAAAGGGGCTCATAACCTTTGGCTTGGTTAAAAAAGAAAAAAAAAAAGAAAATGGTTGAAAGAACAAGTACAATATGTCTTTGGACCCAAGGGCATCATCAAAACCAACACGGTTCTTGCTTTGCCATGAAGAGAAGCACGTTTGCGTGATAGTCAGCATTGGGAAAGCTTCGTTTTCATGTTGGTAAACACGTTCCCCGTCACTGTGAGCGCAGATGATGATTCATCAACGTGCCAAATGAACAATTCGGTCGGTCTGACAACTAAAGCAGGAAAGCACAAGTCTAGCGTGACGGTCCAGATAATCATGCTGAGCTTTGGCTGATGCGCCTGAAAACGAGCATCTGTCACAACAAATGGATTTCCCCCCCCCACAAGTATGGTGGGTGGGAATTTGTGATCGTTGCTATCTCAGAAGAATAAATAAGCATGCTAATCACTTTATTTTTACTCTCGGGCGAAAAAGGGGAGAAGTGCTTCCTTATTAATGGCAAATTGTGATGCTATCTCCAAATACAAAAAAAACCAAATGAATTATGAAGGAAATAACCTTCACAGGCACTTGCGTACAAGCAATTCAGAAGTAAAATTGAAGCATAACTCATCAAACCTTGATAACGTGCTCCGCTCGCATTAGAGGAAGCAGGCAATAAAGCTTGGAAACGTAGCATCGGCCATCTATAGAGGATAGCCGCTTCCTATTGGCTCATTTGGGCAACGTACGAGCCCTGGAACGGGCCCCAAAATGCCTGTTTCACATCAAACCTTCCTGTTCAATTTCTGGCACGGGTCTTTAAAGTATTTCGGGTGTCCTGCCTGTTATGATAGATATGTCCGCATCTGCCAATTGACCTGCCCATTTGGGCAAATGTGCTGCTTTAGAACCAAAATGCTGGACATCCTGTTCAATTATGTGTCCTTAAGACTTTTTCAGGCGTCCGGTTATGTTAGACATATTGGACATGTCGACCCAATTTCACAAATGTCGGTATAATTAGTGTCAGAGGGGGAAAACAAAAACAAACCAAAAATCATCCCCATGTCCTCGTTCATGTGTTTAAAGTTGGGTGAACTTTCTTCGTAGGAATATGTCACAGTACAAATCTTGGAATTTGCAATTTGGAAAACGGGTGCTTCAAATCAAAATGGCTGAACTCCTGTCTCCTTTGGGGCGTTGAGTCCTTGAGACTTTTCCATGCGTCCTCTTATGACAGACGTCTACTGAACTCAATGTTGACTTGTGAAACTAAGGTTTTTTTTTTTCCTCTAACTTTCCAGGGGGCGCTACTGTGTGAGTGATGGGGGGGGGGGGGGGGGGACCCCCTAAATTACATACACGCTCATCAGAATACGCCAACTTGCCAAAATTGCTGCGTTTTCAGGCTTATTGAGGCCCTCAAAAAGGAGATTCGTTTTTGTCAGAAGGTTTCTAACCAAACAGAGGTCACCATTGTAATGCTGAAATCATCATTATATATCATGAAAGAAAGCAACGCGTATTGGGGAAAATGGATCAAGGGGTTCTACGGGGGATGATACAGCACACTGAAAATGTACCACGCCCAGTATATTGCCGCTTCAATCATTCGGAGCCGGGAAGAATATGAAATAAATAATTGATCGCCGTCCTGATTGTTATGCAGGGGTCGTCTCGAGCGGGAGGCGGGGAAACACAATGGACGGATCCGCACTTAATCATCGGCCTACAACATCATCACTCACACTTACGCTCACGCCGAAGGGCGACGGATGTGACTCGCATGCGCAGCGGACGGATCGGCCAAGGCTGTGCCATGTGTCACCTTGGTCGGACTTTCTGTCAAGATTCACAAGAAAGACACAAACTTTGCAGCGACAATGTGGGCGTACGGCATGTCGCAGCATGTGGTTCACTGCCCAAGATTATTCACGTTGTACGTGTTGCTCTCTCGCTCTCCTGTATTTTTTTATTTTATTTCTTTTTTTGCAAGGAATAAAGTCGTTACGAGAAAACATTTGCCCGCAAGACATTATCATCGCGAGTCAAGGCACGATGTCTACTTTGTCAAACTCTGTCTTAAGTCTTGGTGTAGCAGCATGTGGCTCATTTTGCAAGGTCATTCTGAACGCCGCGTTGGAAGTAATTCAACAACTGAATGCTTGTCATGAGGTCATGTTTGACAGCAGCCGCTATGTTGGTCAGAAGACCTTGCAAACTGCATCCCGTGCATCTGCTCGCTACAATCTCTCCTCTTCCTTGCTCATTTCTTGCGATTTCGGCTCATGTTGAGTTTGGCTTCGGTGTTGATGTTAAACTAAGAGTACGCCTGCAAGACATTATCATTTTGTACCAATTATTTACAAAAACAAAAAAAAGAAAGTCATATTTGTCAACCATTGGCAGTAATTTGGTACGCTCATTTTACAAATCCCAAGCGGTGGTTAGATGTTTATTGAAGTTTTAACCTCCAAACATATTTGGTCCATTACTTCCTGAGTCAACAGAACCGCTTGTCACAACTAAATGAATGTTGGTCAATAAAACAAATGATCCCTAT
Source organism: Phyllopteryx taeniolatus (assembly GCF_024500385.1). Taxonomy (NCBI): domain Eukaryota; kingdom Metazoa; phylum Chordata; class Actinopteri; order Syngnathiformes; family Syngnathidae; genus Phyllopteryx; species Phyllopteryx taeniolatus. The sequence continues at coordinate 28,090,684 of NC_084509.1, read as the reverse complement.
GATACGAGTCCAGATGACGGGAATCAACACGCTTTATGGACCAGAGAGTTTTAGCGCAATAATGCCACAAAGCGAGTGGGCATCATTTCTTTCCCCATTCACTTCAATTGGAGCCAAACTAGTCGGACACGTGACGACGCACGTTGACACACCAGAGACGCGTAGCATTCATTTCCACTTGAACGTGCTGTATCGCGATTGCTAATTAGGCCGTTTGCCCGCACTAAAGACATCATTTGGAGATGAAGTTACGGCGGCCCATCTGGCTAATGGCCTGCTCGGGTCTCATCTCCCATTAAAAGATCTGTCACACAGGACAAAGAAATATATCCTCGCTCCTATTATTGTCCTAATCCAATTATTCAACATCAGTTGACAATCCGTGGCCCAAAGCTCCTGACGATTCCGACATAATTGAATGTGCCATCCGACAGAATGTTTCGCCCACCATTGTCGACTGGAAATGAATGAATGTTTCATTTACTATAATTGGCTCAAAACAAGACCGTAAAATGTATTAAAAAAAAAAAAAAAAACACACTATGACCATGCTGAATGAATACTGAATCATATGAACGTCGATAAATGTTGAAATCACGTTTCAGCAATGCCACAAAACTACACCGGACCCTGAGGTTGGACAATTGGCTCACCACACTAAAAACCTGAACCATAAAAACTAAACGTAGCAGGACCACGATTTTAATAATGAGTTTAATAAAAGACTACAGTGGAACCTGAGGTCGTACAATATGCTCTGGGTGCTTTAAATACAAGCATATAAATATAGCGTGATGATGCTGACTGGATCTTTAGTCAAATGAACTTCTAGAATGGTGAAATCGTAATCATGCCAAAAAATAAAAAATAAAAAAATACTACCCTGAAAAGGAAAGTCCATCGGTGGTACATGATTAAAATGTGTTAAAAATATATTATTTGATTTTTCTCTTTTTCAGAAAAGAGGAGGAAAGTTTACCACATTTTAATCATGTGCAACAAAATGTAAGTTTTTTTTTTTTTTTTTTTTTTTTTTTTCTCCAGTGTACAGTGTAACCAGAGTACACAAAATCTGATCCCAAATTTGGGGGCAAATGCACTTCTAAAAGCACACAAAACTTCATAGGCCCAACGTTGCATAAAACGATTAATTCATCATAAAGGTAAATATACAGTAGATTTAATGAGACCACCGATTTGATGACACAGAGTAAGCCAATCAACATCGTAGAGAAACCGCAGTATAGTTTCGAGACATTTGGCCTTTGGAATAATGTCTTGGACGGGAGGTTTCAGAGCAGAATTACAAACGAAAATGTCTATCCATCAGTGACAAAATGATTTCTATATAAATAATAACATGTCACAACCTGAGCGGGAGCCCTAGAGCAAAAAAACCAAAAGCTGCATTTGTTAACTTTCGACAATGTCAAAAACCGCCCTGCAAACCTCTTTCAGTCATCATGAATGAAAATGTACACACGCCAGTCCAGCATCTACCCGGCGCCATTAGAGTTCCTCGTTTCCCAGCCAACAAATGACGAAAAAAGTCCAGCAAATATTGAGACATGAATGCAAACATTTGTGTCTGTTTCACGAGCAAACAATCATCGCCGCGCACTTTTGTTGGTCGCTTTGCTGCCGCGCGGTCTTGCGCAATCTGCCGATGGCGTCTCGTAGTCGTCGGTGTGAAGGACGTATTTGTTTTCCTCCCCGCCTGATTCCAGCGTGTTTAATGAACTCACATTTGAATGCTCTAATGTGACTGCCCTGCTGCCATGTTGCATTCAAACTTTTTGCTGAATAGCGAGGTCAAAAATGTATTTTGTCAAAGTCACATTCAAGCACTTTAGGCATCGTTTAGGATGTTTAGTTCTCCAGGGCAATGGAAAAATGGCAATAAATACAAAAAATATATATAAATCAATACGTTTCAAAAAGTAAAATGGACAAATGAAAAAAAGAATGAAACAAAAATATGAATATTCTATAAATAAAATCAAAAAATGATCATTGAGAATATTTAAATCATTTAAAAGACCAAAACACATCGCAAAAAGATATCTAACATTTTTTTTTTCTTAGTTTTTCATTCTTATATGTCAAATTTTAAGCACGTTGAAAACACAACATGACAATATAATACGTGACAAATGACCACGACGCATAAATGCCTGGTCACAATTGGACACAATGCCAAGTCTGGATTTAGAGAAGCTGCAATTCGTAATCAAGTCATCGCGGTCACATGCGAAAGTGGATCTCGTGTTTCTGGCGAGCACGATAAAAACCTCAAAGCTTCATCACAGCGTGGAGTAGAAAACCGCACCAGAGGAGATATCTCACTCTGACGCAGGCTTCTCGATACCAGCAGCATCATCGCTTAAACGCTTGAAAGGTAAAAACGACTCCGGCGGGAAGCTTTCCTCCGGCTGAACGCGACTCTGACGGGGTCGTGAACTCCTTCGCTTTATTTACTTTGTGATAAGAAATTAATTACATGTTTGTACTCAAGATTTGCCGGAAAATGTCACGGAGCTAATTAGAGATAATTACAAGAGGAGCTGCTTCCAGAAAGTCGACATTTTCCATGTGTCATAAATTACATTTGGGATGAAACTGTAATGCCGTGGTTCTCAACCGTTGTCACCCCCGGAACACGCATTTTCCTACTATCGTGACCAACCTTTACAGAAGTGAAGAACAATAAAAGTACGGCATTCAACGAGGGTTCCTTCTTGTGCCATGTGACCACGTATTCTTACGCCGCTACGCAAACTAGTTCATTGCGCGCCATTCGTAACCTCGAAACAAATTCATGTCGGTACCACCTCTTCGCGACCCACCCGTTATGGGTCCGCAACCCACTTTTTGGTCCCGACCCACCAGTTGAGAATCACTGTTATAATGTATCTGAATATTGAGCATCTATTGTATGGTACTGTATTCTGTTGATATATGACTAAGTCATGTATAGTTGCCTATAAATTATCTTCATAAAAATCTTCAGAATAGTTCTGGTTTTTTTAACCACCACTTTCACTTCAAATGTATGGGAAAATAACATTAACATTACCTTACCGCTGTGACCTTGGTGCTCAAAGTGCTGCCAAAGTGGTTGTAAAAGCACGTCGAGGCCATAAAAACGTCTGAAAAACGCTCGCCTCTTAACACCTCCATCACCCTGACGCATCACCCCAAAGTCATCATCATCATCATCATCATCATCATGTGGTCACTGTTGTTTCATCAGAGAAAAGATACCACAACGAAATAAGAAGAAGAAGAAGAAGTTAGGGCTGGGATTTAAAAAAAAATAATTAGTAAAAAAAGGAAATAATAATCGAATAACTAGACGAGACGGAGTGTTGTGCCACTGATAAACTCTGTCAAAAACAGCAGAGGAGCGTCTGTAAGTGATTTTTAAGACACAAATTAGCTGTTCAATCTACTCACAGTATAACATCATGTACGCGTGAGCTCAATGGTAGTTCGTGGTTTTTTTTTGGTTTTTTTACCCAAAAAGCTAATTGCTCGAGCATTAATACTAATCGGGAATGCTAACCGGCTGATTTTGTTGTCTCAAATTCTGTCTCGAGTTTATACCATAGACTCAGCACAGACACGTGCAGTTTACGGAACGAAATCCAGCCCTCAGAAATGAGAATAATGGGCAAACGAGACAAACGTCTAAAACTGATGAGGATGAGAAACCCCGTCGGCTTTAGTTAACACAGGGCGAACACGGGTCAACCTGACAGTACGCAATAGGGTGTATCATTAATGTTAAATGTACGTGTGCGGTGTACATGTGAATAACTGGCTCAATTGCATATTTGGGGGCAAGAGATGGATTAGTGAATGAGTCGTTTCCCCAAAACGCTGTCCAGCCGGCCTCCTCGCCGAGTTTCGCCAAGCGCGGCGCTGGATTTGCGCTTGTCATGAAAACAGAGCCCATTGTATGCACTGTGTTTGATGGATGCAAGGCAAACACACACACACACACACACACATTACACATAGGAGCCTGCAGCTCAATGGTTTTAGATGCTGTGAGACCTTAAAACAAATTGAGGTGATGTCCCCTAACAGGCAAATAGTGCACACTTTTGTTGTCCTTGTTTATTTTACCGCGATTCAGCAGTCGTCTTTGTACAGTAATCGATGTTGATGAACGAGCGGCGAGGCTCTCTTTTATTCCGACAGAAAGTTTCCATTATCTCTCACAATGTATTCACTCTGTCAAAGTGACAGCGGGTTGAGGCGAGCCGCACAGTCCGCCGCCCTCGCCGAGCCCCGGAGCCGCCGTCGTCCTCTTCTGCTCGCACCCGCGACACCGCCAAGAACAATTATAGAAATAAAAGCCGGGATAGGCAGGAAAAGGCTGCTGAAGTAACACGAAGCTGCAAAATCTATAAACGCTCCGGTGTCATCCATCAAAGTTGGACAAAAAAAAAAAAAAAACCTTTATATCGGTGTAATGGTACAGCAAAAACTCACAGACTTATACGTAGCCTGGTCTTAAAGTCACAATTCAGTTCGCACTGGATTTAGTAAGAGGAAGAAAAAAAATGTCTTTGTGAGCAGAAGCGCATTTTTATGACATTTGAAATGAAGCATCTTCGGGCTACAGTGAAATTATCCCTCACATTACATTTACACATTTTTCTGGCAGTCAAAGCACTCGCGTTTTTCTGTCCGCTCATTTTGAACGGGAGCAGGAAGCTCACCGGGAATGAATTTGCCCATCGCTGGTGAGACCAGAAGTACGTCGTTTAGACAGTCCCCTTCATCGCGCTGTTCACATTTTGACATCACGAGACCGAGACGACACTTTGCGAGAGGGTTTGTGGCACAGACTGGAAGAGTAACAGAAAGGAAATAGAAAAAACGCCTGCAGCAAGTTGTGCAGAAAGCCCTGAAAGATTCAACAATTAAATTCAAGTTCAAATTAGGATCATCCTGAAATTTCACCTAAAAGTCACATATCCAAAACTTTTTGCAAGGAGTGAATATATCCTCGGTAGAAATGTATACAGTTGAAAGGTAAAAATCAAGCGTTACACGATCAGGATTTCTGAGGCCGAGTTTAAAAAAAAAAAAAAATGATAACCGATCACAAGATGGAGCAATACAGCTATTTAAATGACTTTTTCATTTACTGTATGCACTTGTGTACTGTATACTGAGTATCTGCAACATTACAACATGACAGAAATAATGGGTGCTAACCAGAGGTGGGTAGGGTAGCCAGATATTGTACTCAAGTAAGAGTACTGTTACTTTAGATTACTATGACTCAAGTAAAAGTAAAAAGCAGTCATCCAAATATTTACTTGAGTAACAGTAAGAAAGTGCTCAATGAAAAAACTACTCAAGTAAAGAGTAACTTGTGAGTAACTTCTGATTATTATTATTATTTTTTTTTTTTTTTTTAAATCAGAGCATGAACATCAAATAAAATAAATAAAATAATAATATATGGGAGTGGACACCATTTCGATGTTTTTAACTGCCCAAAAACCAACAACACATACATTGGGCCCTACAGAAACATTATTTGCTTTATTCGTTATTATAATGACTTCATGAAGAAGCTGTTGGCTGACCAGACCTATTGATTGTGTGTGCGCGTGCGCGTGCGTGTGTGACACCATAGCGATAGTGCTAATGTTGCCATAGCCACCGCCAAAACAACAAGACAAACATCTGCAACTTACCGCAAGGTGTTTTCTCGAGGTCGAGGTGGGCTGAAATATCCAAGTTTGGGCAGTCACAATTTAAGAGCTGCATGATAAAGCTCTTGTTTTTTCGGAGTCCGGAAAGTAAACACAAAATGAGTCATTTTGATTGGCTCGCGAAGGCTACGTAGGCGGTCATGTGACTGCCTTGTGTCGTCTGATTGGTGAATTGGAGTCAAATGACATTGGTGATCCCATTTGATTGGCGCAACGGGCACCTTACGCGGAAGTCGAAGATGGAGTCTAATAATAAACGCGCACAAGCAAGAATGAATAAATAAAAGTAGCGAACGGCATGTCGATCATTGTAACGGAGTAAAATGATCGATCCTTCTTCACATAAATACTCAAGTAAAAGTAAAAAAGTACGGAAGTACAATTTATGGAAAATGTGACTTGAGTAAAGGTAACCGAGTAAATGTGTTACATCCCACCTCAGGTGCAAACTTACTGTAATTCAATTATTGTTATTAAATTACTTCACACACACCAAAACGTTAGCGCATGATTCGACAGAACGCTGGCATGTTTACGTACAACCGTTAGTGCTAGCACTAGCTTGCTAGGCTTCATAACGTTTTGTTGCCTGCTTGCGAGCCGTATCGTATTAAAAGTACGGGAACGTACCTCGAGCGAGCCTTAAACGAACGTCCTCCCCGAGCACCTGTGACCATCACCGCACGTTTTTCCCATTTTGTTCGTACAACACACACGGCGTGATCCGTTGTTGTTGTCGTCGCCACGGTAACGAGCCTATCCGGTCGCATTTGAGTTGACAAGATAGAGCCCAGTGATCGTAAAAGACGGGATGCGGTGGTATCGGAATACAAGATTTTACTGCAGGAGTCTGACATAGTGCAACCGTGAAAGACCAAATTTGTCTTGTAGTCTGACTATGTTTTACGTGTTGTCTGTCCCACACCGCCGACATGTTTTTTTGATTGGCGGTCAGATATTTACAGTACTGCGTCAAAAGACACGTGACAAAGCTAAAAATGAAACGCGCTTTTGACGTTTGATTAATGACGTAATTGATCGGATCAGCGAATTATGACATGAAAGACGATCAGCCGATCAGCATAAAATGCTAATTATCGGCCAATACCGATTCAGCCGATCATATCGGCGTATAGTCTCGTAAAAAGCTTCGATCTCAATTCAGCTTCACTTGTATGATGGATGTTAGCTTTAACACTCCCAAATCTTTCCAAAACATCATTCCTTTACTTTAAACGTGCAGAAATAATGAATAAAGAGCCCACACTCTCCTGTTTTTTTTTTTTCTTTTTTCGTTATCTTCCACCAGCTCTGAAAATTCAGATGCACCTTGGCTGGATTCTGCAGCAACCAAGCTGTTGTCAATCACAGAATGTGTATTGAAATCTTTCCTCTTGGATGCTTTTTATGGAGCTCAGGTGCAGCGTTGCAAGCCCAGCAGCATCCTCGACACTCTATGGGGACCGCATGCGTGTCCTCAACACAAGCAGTTTTCTTTGCACTCCTTCTGGTTCAAGTTATTAAATATGACAGCAGCGTGGCCCGTACCGTTTATTTTGACAAACAAAAATCTAATTTCGGACACTTTTTCTTTTCAAAGTCTCGCATGAAATAATGGCCGATAAACCACACCTCTCAAACGATGCTAGACGATAGGTGAATCGGAGAAATCGGCGTGTTCCGACGGCGTCGTACGAAACACGAAGACACCGCCGATCACCAAACATAATCGCAGTTCACAAATTCACCGAGTTGATGATCCGATAGTCATATGTCTGCAAAAACCGTTGCGATGTGGCTGAAGCTTTAATGAGCTTTTTCTCCCGGAATCGTCGTCTATTCCCGGAAAGCCTGCGAGTGTCGCCGCGGCGCAGCCAGATGGTGGCGGCGCGGCGACAACAAACACGATGGAGAGATGCCATGAGGAAGGCGTCAAAACGCATATTTAATGTTGAATTCAAAACGAAACAAAATTTGGTAGCTACCACATGAAAGCTTTACGAGGACAAACACATAAAAAGAAGAAAACTTTGCTTCAAGTTGACCTCCTTCAGAGAAGACTGCAATAAGTCTCAAGAAAAAGATAAATAATAATTCATGATATGAATAAATCGAAATATGATCATGTGAAAAAAATGTATCAATTCATGCAAATTTACACAATGTAAAATCATAAAAATCTAATGAAATGATTACAAATAATACTAAATACTAAAAAATAATAAACCATGAGTTGATCAATTAATATATACAAATATATGACTCATTTATATTTATGTAAAGAAAAAGAAAAAAAATAACATTGAAATTATAGAATTATAGAAAAACAATGGAATAATATGAAAATAATATGGAAATTGACAATATGAAAAATAATATAATAATATAATGTGGAAAAACTGACTCATGAAAATGTATATAATAATATAAAATACAATTAATACTGTAAAAACATAAAAAACAAGATTTTTCATTTTGAATACTTTAGTAATAATTTAATAATAAAGTTATTTTTAATCAAAATGAAGTACAACATACACTATACGAAATAGTTTTACAATATTAGCTAATTAATTATCAATCATATAAGCATAAAAAGTTATGGTAATGTATATGATACGTATTATTTAATAAGTTTAACTAATAAACTACTGAATATGTATACATAATATAGAATAATATAATAAATACAAGTTAAAATTATTTTGAATTAAAATAAAACAATGAAGACAAACATTAATACAAATATTAAATATGAAGATTTAATTAATAGAATTTACATAAAACATTCTGACAATGTATATAACAATATATAGTATTTGGATTGTATAATAATAATAATAATAGTTAAATCATAAACTTAATAGAATTAAAATACAAGTTGGAAACATACAAATATATACAATATATATTGTAAAATGTAAGACAATTCGTCAAATATAAAATAGAAGGTATCGAACATTGATACCATAAGTACATGACAAAAGTTGAAGCTATGGCGCACATAGACACGATGCAGCGCCAAATCCCATTGAAGCTAAAACCCCAAATAAGTACATAACGCACGAAGGCTTTACGAGCACAGAGAAAAGAGAGAGAAGCATCCTTTGCTTCATTCTGACCTCCTGCAGGGAAGCCGGCGCTGCAATAAAAGTCTCATAAAAGTTGAAATAAGACCAAGAGGTGCCCTGACATTTGAGATTATAGCGCGGCCTCTGTCTCGGTTTCAACATTTGTCATTTGAAGCGGCGTAAACGCTTCTTATTAACATTTCCATCTGTAGATGAGCACATTTAAATGCGCTTCATTCATCCCCTCACCAAAGAGCGCTATCCTCTGAATGCAAACGCCGAGGGTTCGGGCGTTAAGCGGCGCCTTCGCCGCACCTCTGCCGCAGCCGCCTCCGCCTCCGCCTCGCACCTGCGCAGGATCAGGGACCCTCGGCATGCAAATAAACAGTCTCCTTTTCAGCCGAGCGTCAATTAGAGCTGAGAGGCGCAGACGATCCGTCGCGCAATCAGCACTCGGATGTGAGCAAGAGGTGCGTACCAGCTCAGCTATTTCACACGCTTTCATCAGGGAAAGTCCAGAGAGACCAATTTCCGTCTCCTTCCAATATTGATGCTACCTGAAATTAGACTGATGGCTGCCTCGCCTTTTTTTTTTTTTTTTTTTCCCCGCCCGTCTGTGTCGCCAGCTCGCCAGGAAGCAAACAAACACTGGAGCTCTTCGCATTCGCCCATTGGAACCACTTTCCTGACTTTCCGGATTATTTCTCCTTTCTGTTCTGTCTATTTCTATCAGGCGAGGTGGCGGTTATGATGACTAGCTGGCAATTGGAGTGACGGCCTTAATTAAAGTGCATATAAAAAGTCGACACACCCCTGTTCAAATGCCAGGTTTTTGCGATACAGAAAAATTAGACAAACCATTTCAAAACCTTTTCTACACTTAATTAATTTGACCTATAACCTGTACAACTCCCCCCAAAAAAAAAAACAAGACAATCTTTTTGAGAGGGGTAGTAAAAATAAACAACGGAAATAATGTGGTTGCCAAAGTATGCACACCCCTCTTGTCACATTCAAACTCACTTTAAATGGGACTGAGCACACATTGTAACATTTTTTTTTTGCTTTCTAGCAGAAGCCTGAACGTTTTGCAGCGACTGCTATTTGGAACTACCTCATAAAAATTCAACGTTGGATTAATTGGACCGTAACAATGCTTTGGGACTGTTTGTCTTTAAGTGGAACCTGAGCAAGGTGAAAGGAATTATAAACAGTTCCAAATAGCAGTCAGTGTTAGCACGAAACCTTCAGGCTTCTGATAGAAGGCAAACCCAAAAATGTCAGGAAAAGCCTACTAGAGCATCTGAAAATCCTTTTTGGGTTAATATGAGGCACTTTAAATCGTGGCAGGTGTGACTCCCATTTAACACGAGTTTGAGTGTGATCGGTTACTTCAAAACACAGCCACATCTCGGTGATAAGAGGGTGTGCGCACTTGCGCAACCACATTATTTCAGTTGTTTATTTGTACATCCCCGCTCAAAGAGATTTAAAAACCGTCACAATAACGGTCGTAAAGGTTTAAAATGGCATTTCTTGGTCATACTTTTTTTTTTTTTTTTTTTTCATATCACACAAACCTGTCATTTGACCAGGGATGCGTAGACCTTTTAAACCCACTTTTATACATCATCTAATCAAATAAATACGTCATATTACATTCTTTCTGGTTTGCGGTGTACCCGTATCATAAATAGCAGTGTAAAGGCTTAATTTAGCTACCTCATTTTGACCCGCTTGCATAAATAAGCAACTTTTACACTTTTACTGTCGGCCCTCTAATCGCACTGGTGGTGTAGCGCTACAAGCTGCTGCCTTTAACGAAGACGGCGCAGGCTCGATTCCCTGTCCCAGGAGGGCATCGGGCGTAAAAACGAGAGACCCCCGGACGAGCTGAACCGAAAGCCGCAAAATCTTTCAGTCCTCTAATTTAAAATGACTACGTTCATTAGCCTCCAACTCACAGAGACGCTTAACCGATCTCCTGTCGAGCGTAAACAAAGTATAATAACGCAGGCTGCGGCCCAAAACTCCAAATAATCAGCCAATTAAAGGTGCGGCGCCACGAAAGAGGGAGCTGGGCGTGCGGCGTGCGCACGGTGTCAAGGTCAAACACATTTAAATGCAAATAAGCGGCTCGGGCGAGGCAGACGTGCGCTTTAACGGCCACATACAAATGAAACCATCTGCCTCCGTGTAACCGGAGTCGTATTGTGCAGTAAATGAGCCGCCAATGGCCTCAGAAGAGCTTACAGTGCAAATGAAACCTGCACCGTGCACTTGTTGTATTAGCTGCACCGATGTTGAAAAATGAAAAAAATGGGACTCGGATTGTGCGTGGGAAGACAATGCTGCCCAGTGTAGTGTTCAACGTACGTGAACAAAGACTATTGGAAAGCAGTGATAATATTGTATGCCTATATTGTTCTTTAGCGGGCTCGGAGAGCAAAGGAATACATAAAGGGGATACGTAATCAGGACACAAAAAGAATAGAACTGCACAGTTCCAGGTGAATGTATTCCAAATGGGGATTATTTTTAGGTTTTAAAAACTTTGTTATTAACTCAAATGAGTTGTTATAAAATGAAATAAACTAGAAATACAATTATGGGTGTTCAGGGTTACAGCATTCCGGGCGTCTGCTCTTTCACGTTCCTCTTTCTTGCTACGAAGAAAGTACAAAGAGAACTTTAAGCGCCCCCGAATGTTTATTAGAGTAAAACAGAACATATTTCTCCAACATCTCTAAATATTTTGAACTCCTGTTCCCACACCTTCACCACGATAAGCGACGTGGGTCGAAAATAAAGTTGAATTGTGCATGGAGAACTTCAAACCATCAATTTGAATGCTTCTAAAAACAAACCTGAGCTGTCATTTTGTCAGCTATAATTTGAATTAAAGGGAAAAAAAAAAAAAAAAAAACATTTCACTGACTGCGGCGTCGCTATGACAGCCAATCACACAGAAAATAATTATCTGAGCATATTTGTCGCCACCGAGAATGTGCCGAGACATTCGGAATAAACATTATTTGTCAAAACACTTGTTTGCTAATAAGATTCCAGGAAGCAGAGCCACGGTGACAAGTGATGCAATAAAATACATTTGAAAAAAAACACGTCTGCCCCATTTGACCAAAACACTTGGCAAACCTTTGGCGTGTCTTGTTAGTCATGAGCGGTTGAAATTGAACGAAAAGAATGAAATAGGCGTCGGAAATAATTTGAGAAATGTGAATATCGGGGCCGCAATGACGGACGCGCGACAGGCACCGTGATGAAAATGTCCCTCACCGAGGAAGGCGGCAGTAGCATTAGCATGCATGCTAGCTCAAATGCAAGTACACGGATGGGTGAATTCGATTTGTTTCTGCATGTTCGAAGATAATGGCTAAAAAAGTGCAAAGACCGAAAACTACGTCGCACTCAATTCTGGAAATATAGCATTAAACCGAGTTCTTGATTTGTATTTGTGGGCGTGGCTAAAACTTAGCCGCGCGACTGACACACTTTGGAGTTGCCCCAACGCAGTTAGCTAGCTAGCTGTGCCTCGACCCCGAAAAGGCATCATTATTTACAGAGCCGCTCGGTGTCGTTACTGAAATTCCCAAACCAGGAGGTGACGCCGCGGACGAGCAGAACAAAGACGCGGTCAAAAAGTCGTAATCCTACAAGAATAAAGTTGGATTTTACCAAGATAAAGTTGTAGTATTTTGATATTAAAGTTGAAGTTTAACAAGGGGAGGAAGTCATATTGTGAGTCAATGTTCATTTAAAAATGTCAACTTTATTCTTGTAATGAAATCAAATGTGTTAATGATCCAGAAGCTAAGATAGAGCAAATGAATTGGGTTAACGTGTGTTTTATTGTGTCCCATATTTTGGGGGATCCCAGTTCGAGAGCCACTGCATTCAAGAATTCAATTCAAAGCGCCGTGAAGTGTGAAGCGTCACAATTCCGTCGAAAAAAAAAAAAAGTGACGTCGGCAGCCGTGGAAGAATGTTATCTTCTGTTTTTTTGAAGCGCCGAGCATGACGGCAGCCTTCCAAAAGTAAGATACTACTGCAAGTATCTGCTCGTCACAGCCTCAGAGCGCTTCCAAATGCTTCCACCCCAGCAGGCAAGTGCACTGCAATTCATATACAAATCTTTTTTTCCCCCCACTTCGCTGGTATCGCGCAAGTATCTCGTTCATGCTTCTCCTTTTTCAATGTGTCCCCCCCCCCCCCCCCAAAAAAAAAGCCAAAGAAAAAGCAAAATGTGACTTAACTGACCAGATCAGATCACGTCTGGTTTTTTGTTTACTTGTTTGTCGTATCGTTCTAGATGAACAAATATTGGCAACCGCGACTCGAATCGTTGTTAAAACAAATCTCCGATGTGTGTCTGCGATACGTGTGAGGACAGCTGCCGTGTTCAATCAGAAGACCGTAAACAGTATATTGCGCTCGCTGTCCATTTAAGACAAAACATTGACGTTTATCAGTTTGGACGAGCAGCTATGGCATCATCGCACTCGCAAGTGTCACAATGACGGTCGGGACTTCGTTTCCCGTCTCGAACTCGAGCAATATGCTCGGCCGCCGGCTCGTTTGAATCTCTCCGCCCCCGGGGCCCCGGCCGCTCGTGATTGCCGTGTCAGAGGCGACGACGTGTTTTCTCGCAGCGGAACGCGTGCAAACAGATGGAGCGAGGATCTGCGTCGACGTCCCGGCGGTGTCGGGCGGGTGCTACCTCACGCCGCGTTGGCCCAACAACGAAGCGGGCCCTCCGCGGTGCCATCGTCTGACATTCTGGCCCGCAAGCTGTTACGCCCTCGCGTCGGGTTACATACGCCAGCGCACATTTCATTTACACGTCTACTGGCAGCGCATCAAGTGAACAAACGGCAACGGGAGCCTGACAAAACTCCTTGGTGATAAGTCACTTTGGACTTTTCACCTTGTTGACGGCGCCATTAACATGTGAGGTGTGTCCAAGCAGGGCACACTGGAAGTTTGGGCTGGGTGATATTGCTTTAGAATAAAATATCGGATTTTTTTTTTTTTTTTAATTCAAAGGTTTCTGATTTCTTGTATAAAATATCATGTTGTTGTTTTTTTTTTTTTTTTAAATAAAATAACATATTTTTCCCAAACAATATCTTTTTTTTCATAAAATGACTGCTTTTTCCTAAAATATCCGATTTTTAAATAAATGATCTTTTATGCCGGGCAGATGTCTAGTTTTAATGCAAATTTTGGCAAGGAACGTAAGTTGGCCTGCAACATCAGGCTTTTGGCATGCCCTCTTCCATGTTACAACAAAAACTACAGAAGCTGCTAAGAATTATTATTATTTTTTTTTTAGACCATTGAAAATCAAAAATCCGCCTCAGCCAAAACTCGAACGAATCGATTATTTTGATGAATTACCCAAGCTTAATGGAATCCAATGCAATTAAATCACGAGTCATTTCTGGAAGGAACAATAGATTCAAGGAGTCACGACTCCTGATTGGTTGTTAGGGCCCGAAAAACACTTGGAATTGTACTTGCCTTTTGGGGGCCTCAACATTCCCCAACACAAACCCCCTAAAACCCCCTCATACCCCATGGTGAGACCAGCTGACGCAAAAATTGAATGAATTTCAGTCAGAGCATGACGCATGAAGCCATCAAGGACCCATGTCTGAAACTGATCGGGAAGTCGGCCATTTTGCTTTGAAGCAGATCCAAAAAAATTCCCAAGCCTTGTGCTTGGACAACTACTGGGGAATTTGGAAGCAGGTATCCAGTATCTTCAACATCCCCGAAAATTCAACGGAAAGCATGTATCTAGATATTTTAGGATTCTTTAAAACAACCCCCGCAAAACTCCCTGGAAAGTTAGAAAACAAATCTGCCTACGACTCCAGTGTCACCCTTCGATCCCAAATTGGGTGAAAATGTCTATCATAACAGGACGCGTGAAAAAGTCTCAAGGACCCATGCCCTTAATTGACCAGGAAGTCAGCCATTTTGGTTTTAAACAGCCCTTATGGGCGAATTTAAAAGATCATCCTTTGATAAACTCCTACTAAGGGATTTGCCCAAATGAGCCCCGATCGCAACCACGTGTCCTGGACAGATGGGCGACTATAAATTGCAAAGCTTTTTTTACATCTACTCTAATGTGGGCGGAGCCATCCATCCATCCATCCATCCATCCATCCATCCATCCATCTTCTGCCGCTTCTCCGAGGCCGGGTGGCGGAGGCAGCAGCTAAAGCAGGGAAGCCCAGACTTCCCTCTCCCCAGCCACTTCGTCCAGCCGAGAGACGTAATCTCTCTAGCGTGTCCTGGGTCGTCCCCGGGGCCGTGCCCGGAACACCTCACCAGGGGGACGTCCGGGAGGCATCCTAACCAGATGCCCGAGCCACCTCACGTGGCTCCTCTCGATGCGGAGGAGCCCCTCCCGGATGACCGAGCTTCTCACCTTCTCTCTAAGGGAGGGCCCGGACACCCTGCGGAGGAAACTCATTTCGGCCTTAGTAACCACTTAATAAAGCCTTTCATAGGGATATGTACCCATCAGAAAAATGTGGATTTTTCCTTCTGTGAAAGCACTGAACATCAGATTTGATCAGGTACCCAAAAGAAAAAAAGACGCAACAGCGCAAAATGGATGATGCAAACAGGAGCGCCTTCCTGGCTGCCTTCACGAGCGATTCCCAGACGCCTTCGGGCGACATTTACTCCGGGCGTCTGCCATCTGTCGTTCCCGCGTTTGACACTCATTCCTACTGCGAGACATCTGCAACTGCAAATGCTTCACACACAAGATGGTGAAATTAACTTTTGCTAAGGAGGGGGGGGAATCTATTAAATCTAATATAACCTTTAAAAAGTTACTAATTGCAATTAACATTCATCTCAACTGAATTCTTTCAGTCAATGCCAGAAATTTCTGCATTCAATTATGACACATTTGATCGTATTATGGTGCCTATTAATGCCGCCAGTGTGAAAAAGTGTATTTCACACAAAAGAATCCATTCAAATAAGCGGCGAAGCAGAAAATGTTCCCTCTGTGATAAGCTCTTTGAAATGGCACTGTGACAGATATCCGCAGTACAGGAAGCCTCAATACGCTGACATCTTCGACACAAGTCGGCGATTATCCAATAGCGAGGACACAATCGGGACCCCGATGCAGCCAACGCCAGGTGAGCGTTTGGGAAAAATAGGTCACGACGTGAAATTGGGATTCCTCTGAAGACGAGAGAGAGGAAAAAAAGAGAGTTTGAAGGCAATTGGAGGTATCGCATTTGATCGCTTTTGTCAAAAAATCTTGTCAAGCTCTGGAGCTGAGTTACTGTATGAAAATATCTTGTCGTTGAGCCAAAAACTCAAGTTGTTCCCAATTTAGAATCACCCATCTGTGCAGTATACCTGGTTCAAATTTGGTAGCGATCAGACGAAATCTGAAGGACCCCTGCAAATGGCCAAAATGACCCTGAAAAGGCTGTTTCAAAACAAAATGGCCGACTTCCTGTGGATTTGAGAGTTCAGGAGACTTTTTTTGTGGTGGTACTCATGATAGACGTGCCTACCAAAGTTTATGGAGATAAGTCAAACTGGGTTCACGGGCTGCATTTTCAAACTCAGCTTATTGGACTTTAGGTTTAATAACAATTTTGCTGCTATGCTCCGCCCACATGCCATGACAAAAAACACAACATTTTCACAATTTAGAGTCACAAAACCATCTAGTATACACGCTTGAAATTTGGGAGGAATTGTCCAAAATCTCAAGAGGTTTGTAATTAAAGACCTGTGGAAAATGGCACCCTTAGTTTTTGAGTGTAAAACAGTGCTTAAATATCATTTAAAAATGCCACTTTTGATGCCTCCTTGATCATTTATGTTAAGATTGAAATTCGGACTACTCTAATGGTTCTTAATGTTTGATTTGGATATTTGTCCAACGTTTTCGTACTCAAAGCATGCAGCAAATCTTTTACACACTGCATTCAAGTACTTCGTTCAATCATAAAGGGTTTATCAAGTCATGTGATTTTGTCGGTCATTACAGGTGTAAGCCAACAGTCAACCTGACATCTTTATCCATTTGAAAACATATAATAATAATACTTTTTGATGCAAAGAGCCCGTCTACAGGTTGCCCCCCCCCCCCCCCCCCCCCCCCCCCCCCCCCCTTGAGTGCTTTTTTGTGCCAGTGTGGGCGGCCGGCGCGGAGTGTTTGGCATTTACAACTCAGCGCTCTTGCGAGAATTTGAACTTTACTTCTCGCCAGCAGTGGTACACGACATCGTTTCTTGTATCGCCCACGAAAAAACACTCTTGGTAGTCGTTGCCAAAAATGAATATGTACCTCGGTGTATTGGCAGGATAATTGTAGGTGAGTGCAGCCTAAACTTCCAGCCTCCTTACTGCAGATATTTCAGGTTTTGTCTTTTTTTTTCAGCTTGTCGGCCAACAAATATGAAAATAATGGCAGGATATCGTACTATATGCCAACAGTATTGTGGTCTGAGAAATACAAGGCTACATTCATCTCGCTGGCAGTGTGAAAACTGCAAACTCTACCTTGAAGCTAAGGCGAGCTAGTTTGTAGATAGATTTTGATATATGGATGATAGCAGAAGCAAAAGCAGGATTGCAAGGTTTCCTGATACGTAACGGTAGATAGAGAGATGCTCTGCTGAATGCGCGCTCTTTTGCAAGTTGTTTTTGTCTCTTAGTACTAAGATAATACATTTCTTCAAGAAACGTGTCCGAAACATCGGACTAACTCTTCTGAGGTGTAAAAGTGGCGCAGGGCTTAAGCGGCTCTATTTTACACAGAACCAAGCAAACTTCAGGACATCGCTGCGGCGACTGCACGCGCTTTCGAACTGCGACTCACTTTTGCCGTCGAATCGATTCGCGATCGTCGGTGCGACCATTTTTTCAACGCGGCACGGCTGGACACGTGTGAAACTTTATACCAGAGTTCCGCCAGTCCGTTACACGGAGTTGTACGGAGTTGGGGTTGTACTTTTTTTTTTTTTTGCTGCCAAGTTGTCATTTACACAGCAACAAGCGAGACATTGTGCATTGAATTTAATTGATAACAAGAGTTGCTGTGTTTACGAACGGCGCTAAATCGGGACTGTTTTATCTCCGAGATCAATGCGCGATGACTCGCTTTTATCTTCTTGCCATTTACTTTTTGAATGTCACAGATGATGCAAGAAAAAATAATAATAACGATAAAGACTCTCAGAGGCATTCCGAACGAGCCTCAAAAATGTAACTAATTGAGACATTGACATTTCAGACCACAGAGAAGAAGTCGACCGTGGAGCAACAGCAACAACAACAACAGTAATCATAATAGGAGAGGTCGTGTGAGAGCAGAATTGCGGTTTTGGTTCTCTTCTGCCGCTGCTGCATTTCAACATGAGTTGCGGATATTTGGATGGATAAAATCTACAAGGTCAGTACTTTACGGGGTAGATACAAATATAAAATGTCAAAGTTGCAACGAAAATCAACACAGAACTCTTCTTCTCTGTCTGTAAATTCCACTCTGAGAGCCAATGACCTTTTTTTTTTTGTGGAAATGAATGGGAAAGTGATGAAAAACACACTTTTGGCCACAGAATGCTGGTTCAGACCATCCCAAAATTTGCATTTGCATGCATTTGTCTCGAAGGCTGTCACACATGATGCTGTTTTTCAATCCATTTGGTAAAATTCCAAATTGCAAAACCTCAGGGGGTATTGTTATATACATCTGCACTGATGTGGTTCCTCGAACAAACAGTCAAAAGACGTCAAGTTCCCCACTCACAGTGTCAGATCGTGAAGTTTCCGAAGAGTTTGCCAAAAGTTTTCAACCTTGTCACAATTTTGCAGCGTCAAAGTGCACATTTGCAACTAAACGGAAGCCAGCGTTCGCGTTCATCTGTCAGCGTTTGCGCTCTAATTGGGGAAGAACTTCAAATGAGTCCTTGAGAGACAAAAATCCCAAGACTATAGATGAGTGTGTAAAAAAAAAAAAACAACAACAACAACATGAGGGCGCTTGCAAGTAAATCATCTTTTTAAGTCACTGATATTGAGGACGGAAGTGAGGCGAACGTGATCACCTGCCAAGAGATTAGGATAACAAATCCTCGCTGCCAGTATCCCATCTTGATGCGGAGAAGGAGGTACGTGCTAGATGCGATCGGGATGTAACGTGAAGAAGCGGGAGGTGATGAAGGGATTTGTTCGTCTGGTTCGCTAATAATTCGCACCCTTTGGTTTCTAAGCCGGGAAAACTGTAACAATACAAATATGTGAATAGACATGCTTAAAAATGACTCCTTAGTCTCTCTTTATTCAGCAAAAAGCACAATAGTGCTACTCAATTGTACTTCCGTGGTAGTAACTGGCCAAACTGCAAAAAAAACACTCCCCATTGAGCACAAAAAAACAAGACAAAACAAAAAAACAACAATGGAGGAAAACAAGGTTGTTGTTTTTTTGTTTTTGTTTTAGGGATGTACATCACGCCAAGAGAGGAGAACAGAAGGACGACTGCAGCCAAATTCAGACTATGGAGATTCAACATATCAAAAAAATAGTGCCAGGGGAAAATTGCGTAAAACAAGCCTTACTGTCAGAACGCTAACACATAGCAGAACATGAAGCTACTTGTGCAGTATTTACGTCACAGCAAGGAGACATTTTATCCAAGAGGTGACCGAGGGCAGCAGGAGCGTGGCAGCCAGGTGGAGAGTGTGGAGTCCTGCAGTGTCCACAGCCATGGTACAGGGAAATAATTGCCTCTGAAGTGACTCAAAACTTCCGGCAAGCACATTGGACTCCACTACCCACAATCCTTGGGTGCAAATAGAGCCAACGCACAAATACAACTCCTGGAATGGACTGTGTTCAAATTACAAGGGTCCATTGCACTGCAGTTTGTCAATAAGGCTGCAAAACACCTCATCTTAAGTAAGAGATTTCACATCCATCTGCAATTTCGATATTTTCAAGCCATTGTGACGATGGTGAATGAATATCGTGGTAGGCGGAATTCATTTTGTCAAATATTTAGAATTGCCTGCTCTGGTCTTTTAATTGACCTAAGTTGGCCAAACTACACGAAACCTTTGAAAATGAAAATAAAACGAAGATCCTAAAACAGTTTAATATCATTTCACAACATTTCCCTTAAATATAAATGGTTTACAGATGATTTCATTCTGAATGAAATGCACCAGAAGTGCGCATGTACATGCAGCTAAGACTCTCCATAACAACCCAGGCTATTATTAGCTCCTCCCCGACATACAAACATCAAAGTCTGTCAGGCGCGATGTGTCAGTTCCACAGACTTCCTTGACACCAATGACTATTTTCATATGAGCCATGGCTTTGGCACCATCTTGTGGCATCTTAGAGCATTACAGAAAGTGCTGCAAATGGGTAAAATTCCGAATAGTGGACGGCGAAAAGGGATTGGCTTTCAGTTTAAATCTTAAGTGTGCGTGTGTGTGTGTGTGTGTGTGTGTGTGTGTGTGTGCGTGCGTCCCAGTGGCAGGAGGTGGTTGGTTTTAACTATGCATAGCACTTCGAGTTGGATTTTTGTGTATGAAAGTGCTTTATAAATAGTGTCTCATTGATTTGATAGATTGAGTCTAAACAAATTCACTAAAGAGGGGTTACAATCTACCAAAATAAGTTAATATTTAAAGGATAGATAGATAGAAATTTGCACTTTAAAAAGTATCATTTTCCACTGTAAATCTCAATATAAACCCCATGTAGTCTATTCACGACATCACTGATTGACTCGGTGCCTTCAGACTTCAATATGAAATGCTAGCCGGCTTCACTTAATTGAACTATAATATGTTACCACTGTTTTCTTCCTATCGGAATATGCCGGAATGTTAAAGTATAGGGCTAATTACGGGGAACCATTGCACGAGCGGCGCTTTTTGGCACGGAGATAGCGAGCGCCGGCAGCCGTCTCCATGGCTACCATTAATTCAGCATAGTAATAATAATGATAATACACTTATTCCGACCTGTTGTACGATGAAAGAAAAAAGTTTCCATTATGACACAAGTCACATCATTAGCGGCCACAGCAGGCAATGACCAGTGTAGGACAGTCACGCTGTGCTGCGTTCAGGACCACTCAGTGCTAATAAGTAACTTTAGCACATTAAGGCTAATATGGAAAGTGTTAAGATACTAAGAACTAACAGTTTAATAACTGTGAGCATGCATACTGTTACAGTTAAATAGTAGTTATGCTTTGTTATGATGGTATGTTGTTAAGCTTCTATGCTATATGTTATGCTATATTATGCCATTATCCTAAATAATGTTACTGTGCTATGTATTGTTATTCTATGTTATGTTATGCTATATAGTGTGTTCTGCAATGCTACATGTCATGTTGCTATGCTATAGCTTATGTTTCTACACTTTATCTTATGCTATGTGTTGTGTTGCAAAGCTCTATGGTATGTTTCTATGTTATATGTTGTTATGCTATGCTATGGTATATGTTATGCTATATGTTGCTATGTTATGCTTTATGTTGCATTGTTGCAGGTGATTTTATGTTGCTATGCTATTGCCTATATTATTTTATGCTCTATGTTATGTTACGTTACATGTGATCTCGTGTTGTTTTTGTGCTATGCCATGTATTATATTGTTATAATGCTTTGCTATATGTTATGCTATGTCATCCTATGCTATGCCATAATCATGTTATGTTGCAATGCTATTTTCAGTGTATCATGTGGTGTGCTAGACATGCTATGCTTTGCTATACATTATGCTATGACAAGATAGGTATGCTATGGTAAGTCATGTTATGCAGTGCAAAAAACAACAATAATGGATTTGGAATCAAATGTCCTCCAAAATGAAACTACGTTGCACTCTTCGCTGTAGACATGATGTAATCCAGCAGGGTTGCGTGTCGACTGTGTCGACATCCAGCATGAGCTTTCTCCTCTTTTCATTATTGTCTCGTGAGCAAATGACAGCAACAGTGGATTACAGTCCACTACAAGTGTGAAGACAGGAATTTGCAAAAATCCCCCGCTGAGTGTGTTGATCTTGCATAACAAAGACTTTGAGGAGCTAAGACTAAAGCCTTATTCTGTCTAGCCACTGACACCGACACACACACACACAAAAAAGTCTCATTAAAACTTCCATAAGTGGCACTGGAGGCAGACACCATTCAGAGTATGACTTCTTACACTCTGCACTCTGTTGCAATATGACATTTTGAAACTAGGGTTCCTGGACTACAGGGGTCCGCAAGCTGTAACTTTGGGGTCCCAAAAATAATTTGCAAACATACAACCGCAATTCCAATGAAATTGGGACGTTGTGTTAAACGTGAATAAAAACAGAATACAATGATTTGCAAATCATGTTCAAACTATATTTCATTGAATACACTGCAAAGAAAAAGACATGTACATCAAGTAAGAATGGGAAAGAATTCCACCTACAAAGCTTCAACAATTAGTGTCCTCAGTTCCCAAACGTTTATTGAATGTTGTTCAAAGAAAAGGTGATGTAACACAGTGGTAAACATGACCCTGTCCCAGCTTTTTGGGAACGTGTTGCAGCCATAAAATTCCAAGTTAATGATTATTTGCTAAAAACAATGAAGTTTATCAGTTTGAACATGAAATATATTGTCTTTGTAGTGTATTTATTTAAATATAGTTGCAACATGATTTGCAATTGATTGTATTCTGTTTTTATTTATGTTTAACACCACGTCCCAACTTCATTGGAATTGGGGTTGGACTAAACCAATGACTGCCCCCCTACTATAGCCTTTCCATTTCCTCTCCATTAGTCTGTCAATGGTGTTTTCCATTTCATGGCAGCAGGAGGCTAGCAGACTTATGGTGTTTAAATACTGTATAAAATCATTAAATCTCTTTTGTTTTGTTTTATGTGTCAGTTTTACAATCGACTTCAACTGGGGGTTACAAATAAACAGTCTGACGCAAGAACGCTTTGCCTCTTATTTGGAGAAGTTTTCGAGCGGGTCTTCTTTCATTTCCTCAAAGTGATGTTATATGATATGCTCCCATTGCTTGACAGCTAGCGAGTGCAAAGAGGGACTAAGAAATACTTTTAAAAGTGTGTTTTAATGAGTTGAAATGTTTTCTAAGCATGTGGGGGGTAAACTATTTTTCTCAATATTTTTTATATGTTCTCTCTCTATTGCAGATTTTCACTGGTAGCGAGAGAGTCGGAAAAGTTACTAAATATAGGGTGGAAGCGGCTTAGTCAACATTGACTGCTTTCGTAAATTAGCTCCTCTCTGTTCACAGTCGTGTTGGTAGTGGAAGCGAGTCAGCTAGCGACGATGGCTTAATATATTTTGTTACTTCTGTTCTATTAAACAAGTCATGAATACTTATATTGACAGGTAAAAAAAAAAAAGAATTAATCAAGAACTTGTCTTGAGTGGCACACATGGTAGTTTAATTGGTGTTAGGATTGTGAAGGGATCCTTGGACCCCAAAAGTTGGAGGAGACCAGATTTAGAGCGCAACATCGACGCAATAAGAAATGAACACGATTGACAAATATGGATGACTAAATCAGCAACACGTCTAATCACATAAGCTCTTTGTGGCGTCTGACGCATAATATAAACCCAATTTACACCTGCACTGTTTTTGGTAAACATGAACTGTCAATACCACAGCGCTATGTAGGACATATAGTCTAAATAGGAAATCATTTCTATTCAAATTTTAACATTCTTAACTGTCCTCAAGTGGAAAATAAGTCTTCACATAAAGACCACCAAAAGGATTCAGTTCCCGAAGTCTCACAAGATTTGCTGGGGTTTCGCTCAACATAGTGTTCGACTTTCTTGCGTGACTTTTGACGCATACTTTTCATCAAAAATTCCTCTAGCCGCAACTTGATCCAGATCTGCGACAAAATGTTATTTCTCAGAAAAATGACTTTGTTTTCTTGAAAATATACAACTTTGTATGTAAAAGAAAAAGTGAATTTCTTGAGACTTTTTTTCTCTAAAATAGATGACGTCTTTTCTTGAAAATTTACTTTTTATCTCGAAAATATAGAGTACAGGTTTTTGTCTAGAAAATAAACACCTTTTATCAAATATATTTAAAAAAATTCTTGAAAATACAACAAAGTCAAGAATGTAAAGATTTTTGTTGAAAATATACATATTTTTTCTTAAAAATACAACTTTTATGCCAACATATCCTTTTTTAACATTGAAAATATTGCCTTTTTGTTTCTCAAAAATATGACCTTTTAAAAAAAATCTATCCAACCTTTTTTTGTAGTGGAAAATATACAACCATTTTCTCTTAAGAAATCTTCATTGTCCATTCTTTTTTTCTCAGTGTAGCCTAAACATACCAATGTTTTTTTTAAGCAACCATGAAATTGTATCAATCTATCAGACGCACTATGAACTGGAAAATCGACATTAATCATCATGGGTTACACAAGCTCGCTCACTTTGACCCAACTCACATCTCCAATTACGCCAAGCCCAACCATTTCCATCAACCTCAGCTGAGGTCAGTCCATGTGGACTCTTTCTCCAGGTCAGGACTTTGAGAAATTGCTTGGAAGACATCTTGCCACCTGACTGCTGCGAGTAAACTGCAGCCTGCACAAAAAGTCAGCCTTCAAGGAAGCTTTTTTGACAAAATATATATATTTTTTTTATTCTCTGCTCCTCCCGCCACTGCTGCAGACACAAAAGCCTCCAACAAGTGCAGCGTGTCCCTTTGTAAAAATCCGGCAACTTCCCGCCATCGTGCTCTGTATTTATGGAACGATGATGACGGCCCCCGGGGTTCGGAGTGGTCATTACGTCAGGGCTTGTTGGAGCGACGGTGGTTGAGGTCACCTGGAGCACAGCAGATGTCCACGTACTCTACGAGAGGCGACTGAACGTGCAATTATGGCAGCGGGTCAGCCCAAAGTGGGCCCTTTTCGGTCTCAATGGCTGCTCCTCTATCCTCACTTGATGTACAGAGTGACTTTGTGCGCCCCGAAATAAAAAATACAAAATAAAAGAGCACAGTTGTTTGGGTACTTTGTTGATGATTGGGAGGCCAAGAGACGGAATAAATTGATTAGGAAAGCAGCGTAGACGCGTGTTTGTGATAAATTAACAAGCCGCAACATCACACTCACGCATACTTAACGACAGCAACATCACTTAGAGAGGCAAAATTCATCTGTTTAAATTGAAGAAAAAACACGCCGCCTTGAACGCATCCATCAGATGCTGCAAAATTGCCTTTAGTAAGTTACGTGACCACATTTGTCACTCAAAACACTCATAACTGAAATCCTTTTTCCTCATTGAAGTGAATGGAAATGCCATTAAGTTAAAAAGTGACAGATAAAATAAGCACTACATCACCTATTTTTGCTATGGTTTTGTTGTAACTCTTAAAACATTTGATCTTATCATAGACATATTTTAAATAGTCGTAATTACGTTCTGAAGTTGCTAACGTTAATAAAACTTTTTTTGTCACCTAGAAAACAAGAGGAAAAAAGTGAGCGACATGAACATCGTCAAGCGAATTGCTGTGACCATGTGTAGACTTAAGGTCAGTCCTCTCTTCTATTTTTCACATTTTTAAAAATGTTTGAAGTCGTAATGGACTATGTCACTCAAACCACGGCAACCCCGTCACTCATAATATCCGGGAAAGAAATTACCATTCAAATTTGTTCTTGACCAGTTAGCATAGCAGCTAGCACAGCTAGCATGTACTCTTGAGCAAAAGCACAAATGTTAACATTGTTTTGCAACCCTGTTACTGTACTTAGAGTAATACCGAAGATAAATTACAGTAGTAGCCAAATAAAATGTAACTTCATTTAAATGTATAATATTTATGAAGCTATGTTTTTGAAATGTATGTTTTTCAGGTGCCAGAGTATCTGTAACAGGGTTGTGCCAAACACAGTAAAACATGCTATGGCATAAAATATCTGTAAAATCAATGGCTGAGCTGGACAAATCAAACTACATGATAGTTTATTACGGGTTTTTCTTGAAAAAATACCATATTGTAAATTGTCCTACAATTCTGGAACAACCCAAAGTATTTATTTATTTATATTTTTTTTTAAAGAAAACAATATGACTGGCTCCCTTTTGTAAATCAGTGATATAACGGCAGCCTGAACATATGAGACACGGTTCAGAGTGAAACCGAGAATAGAACTTGACGTGGGGAATATGGTGTTCCGAACGTTCCACCTTGCGAGAACGCCCAGCCGGGGGGTACGACGCTTCCCTCGGAGGTCGATAACCCTCGCAGCCCCCCTCCCCGCTACCCCGGATGATGTCGAGTGCTGACTTTAAAGGCGAACCTTTTGATTCATGTTGCATTTTGCTTCCAAATGTGACAAAGCTTTTCATGTCATACTAGCTTAAAAAGTGCAATCGTACAATTGCAGTACATTCATGGCTACCATATGAATATGTACTATTCAAGTGACATTTTATATTACTCACTCCTACATATTTTTACATTATAGAATAATATAAATATTCTATTAGGAGTATACTAAGCATTCTATTCATGTTTATTGTATAATTTATTATCTTTATGAACCTTTTGAAGCTTACAATCATAGAATTGGTTTTATTACGACATGAATAAATATATTTCTCACAATTATATCCAGTATATACATTTATTACTATAGTAGTACACAAAAGACTAATACTGTATCATTATGTTGAACTATAATTTTATTATTGGTCATTTTTCACAAACTGTTTATAATAATGAAACTACATGAGGTTATATAGTATATTAACATTATTATTATAGTATATTCAATTGTACTTGATTTTATAATGAATGTATTTTATGCGAATGATAGAACTTTATTACAATGAGTATATATTGTATAGTAATGCATAATGTATCGTGTCATTCTTCTTCTGTTTAGGGTAGGTTTTGTTGTTGTTGTTTTCCTCCCTGCCACTGAGGCTCCAGCTTCTCCTCTTCTTCCTCTTCCTCTTTTTTCCCCCCATCGGTATTCAGCTGCCGTGCAGACCACGGCTGATCCCTCTTTATGAGGACATGAGATTCGGGGCTTTTATCTCCCACCTAGCCTTGCAAAATACACACGCCTGCATTCACTATCCTAACTTTCATCTATCTCCAATATGGCAAGCCTTGAAAGAGGAAGAAGTCAAATGGGAGATATTTATTAGCATGAAGGAGCTTCGTTCGTGCTCCTCGGTTTCCTCAAAATGCATGTATTGTCATACAACCTTTGATCTAGAACCAAAACGTGACAAGCTTCTTGATAAACCACACATACTTTTATGAATTAATCACCTTTTGGGGGGGGGCTCATCATGCCTGAATATCTACAAATTTTGCAAGCCAGATATCCGAATGAGAAGTTATTTATTTTAGCGGTCCCAAACACAATTCCTTCCCCAAACTGAATTAGTAGCGCCCCCTGGAAAGTTGGAAAAAAATAGTCCCCAACTCTAGTTTCACTTATTAACACAAAATGGGGTGGACGTGTGTATCGTAACGAGATGCACAAAAAGTCACAAGCACCCATGCCCAATGCTGAGCATGAACTCTGCTATTTTGACTTGAAGCAGCCATTTTGGGGCAAATTCCAGGGCCTGTCGTACCGATTGACGAGGGAATTCTTGAAAAATGAGCCCGAGTCGGAAGCAGGTATACTGGACAGATGGCCGATGCTAAATTACGTAGGCTTTTTTTTTTTTACCTATGCTGCGTAATGTGGCCTGAGCATGGCATCAAAGTTGGATGATCATTTGGAGGTGCAAAGAAATGCTGGATAGGCAACACTAAACTGTGAAGCTTTTTAACCTAAACATATTCTTATACTCCTAGTTTTTGATTGGTTGCCATGTGGCGCCATCAATAACATCGACTGATGCAGCCACAATTGATGTACTTTGACGTTTAAGTGTAAAATGCAAATTTCTTCCCCCAAAAAATATAGTCAAAAGTCAATAGTACACACGATACATAGGTATAGAGGAAAATGGAAAAAACGTTCACATTTTATAAATGTATTCTGCAATCTAGAGGTTAAGAAAAAGCTGTACACTTTCTTTCCAATATGCCACCGCCACCTAGAGGTTATGCAAAAGGTGTAGCCTACGCTTTCATTCCAATATGACAGGGGTACATATGACTGCATACATGTACAGTTGTGCTCATAGGTTTACACACCCTGGTAGAATTTGTGAAATATTTTTTTTTTTAAATATGACTGATGACTGAACAATAACCACCATTAATTTATTTAGGGTTATGTTTTGTTTAATGATAATGCTTTTTCTGAAATGCTTGACAGTTTAATTTGAATTCCATTAAAATAAAATTAAATGTGTTTCGCCTGGCCCTTCATGTTTTCTTTAAAGAATTGTAGCCATCTTACAAATTCTGCCTGGGTAATCAAAGATACTGTATGAGCACAATTGTGTCTTTTTTCATTTACTAATAAAGGTTACGCTGAGAATTTCAAAATAAGAGCAAGTAAATAAAAAGAAGGTATTACGTGTTCAAATAAAGAGCTTAACTTAAGTTCAGAATAATTCTTTGAAAAAACTAACAAAATACAGATAATACTTCATGTTTTGATCATATGGGGAGAAGGAAAATCATGCATTGTAAAAATGCATTATAGATCAGTAGAATGGTTTTCCAGAATTTTGAGGTCAACTTTGGGGGTGCGTATTATACATGGGTGCGCATTATACACGGAAAATGATGGTAAATGATGGTAAAAAAAATGCTAACAGAGACGGCAAACACTAACTTTGTTTAAGGAGTATGAGAAAAAACTGAGATGATCACAATGGCTGAATGAGATTCACAGGCTCAACTATTATTGGGCACAGCCCACTTGAGCAGGGATGAGGGCCAAGAGAGACTGGGAAAGGTCAACACTGCAAATGGCATGAAAAAGAAGGATCACAAGCTTCACTTTAGGAGCAAAACCAAAACCGAAGAGGACATTTAAAGAGTTCACACGACACACAGGAGTCTTTGACGTACCCCTGGAAATGGCCAAAATAAGCCTAAAATGTTCTTGAGACTTTTTTTGTGGGTCTAACTGTGATAGACATGTCGACCAAAGTTCACGTTGCTGAGTGAAACCGGCTTCCGAGGCAGAATTTTTCAAAATGACAGTTTGCAGCAAAATTCAGCACTATCATCTGTAATTGAAAGGCAAATCTCCTGTATTGGCTGGCTCCTATTAGATTGTGCCGTGTGCCTATTAATGTGACCCGTGTTAATGTTTAATGGTGCACTTTCGCCTGCGAGTGTCCTCTCAGTCGGGGTGTGGCACATACGGTAAAAGCGCTAACAAAACAAAAGCACACTAATGCTAAGCTAATTTTGAAAGCTGCTGTCATTTTAATGGAGCACATTGTTGCAAGTATGTACAGTACGGATGGCCCGACAGGAATAAGGATGCGCCCCAGTATACTGTGTGTGTGTGTGTGTGTGTGTGTGTGTGCGTGTATGTATATGTGTATGTGTGTGTGACAAAATCTGTGACAGCTCAGAGCTTTCTCTTGCCCTCACCCTCACTTGGAATTCATTTGGAGACATTCTCTATACAAACACACACGCACACACACTCAAATGCACACACACAAAGTCAGATGAAACACGAGTGCATTTTCTCAGCTATCAAGTGGTGTTGAAAAGTGCCACCCTGCAGTATACGCTCCCAGTGAAAAATTGCTCTGCGTAGGTGGCAACGCAATCCTGCAAATGCAGAAGAAACCATTTTAAACCAGAATAGCACTCGGGTGGATTGAGCTTCAAGATTTCTTTGGACAGTTTCTGCAATCGGCGGCGTGCGCTCTGACACTAACGAGGCAGTAGACACTTACAAAAATTGAAGTCTTGTTTTTCCTGCTTACAGTGTAAACGAGTGGTTCTCCAACTTTTTACACCAAGTACCACCTAAGGAAAAAAAATCAACTTAGCGCTTCAATTACCATCATCCTGACAACACTAAAATTCAGTAGTATCAAAAACCAGACAGAGGTTTTATTCCTAAAAAGTTTATTTAATACTATTGTCAGCCACTGTAACATTATCACTGTGCTTAAATGTAGGAAAGTTAATAAAAATAATAATAATTATGATTCAATTAAGATGCATTGCACATACGTTAATGAAAAAATATACCAAAACATGTTTAAAAACAAACAGTTCTTGAGGATTAAATGGAAATGAATAGAACTTTAAAGTTAAATACAACTGAACTACACTTTACCAGTAATTATTTTTGCGTAGCACTAGAGGGAGCCCAATAACCGCACTTTGAGAATCATTGATCTAAGCAATACCGCTCGCCCTCACGCCATGCAAACGTACAGATCAGCAGTGTGCACGCCACAAGAATGAGGCATTAGAGGACAATGGAAAATCCTCTATTTTCTTTGTCTGCTAACAAAGCGAAAGCGGGAAAAAAATAATTCAGACCTATTCCGAGGCCAAACCGTTAACAAAGGTGGCATACTGTCAAGTTGTTTTTGTTCGTTTTGTTGCTCGCAGGCTACTTCCTGGTTCATAGAGGATCACATTACAAATGGCGATCAGCCGTGTGCGCTCTGACAAGAACGAGGCAGTAGAGGACAAAGGATTTGTCACAAACACTTCTTTTTTTGATGAACCATTTTAGCTGCGTTCGTGCAAATCTACTGAAATTTCCCAAGTTCATTTCCGACTTCAGCTTTTGAAATACATCATACGGTTTACCTCAAACTGAACCTTTTGCACTTTTGGCCAACTGAAACCCATGAAAACGACATTTGTCCATTCCTTGTTTACGGAATTGAATCATAGAATTTGTGTTCGATGGGTTTTCTCTTTCTACTTGAAATGTTTTGTTTGCCACCGGATTACATCGTTTTTCAATTTTCGGACAAGGGAGCAATTTCATAAGAGGCGTTTAATGGCTTGCTGCATCGAATGGAGAAAATGAATGCCGCAATGAGATTTGAATACGTGGAGATGACTCTCTGCTAACAATGGACATAACACATAACACTTTTGCTTTTGATCACCCCAGACACTGACTGGTTTCAGAGTTTTTTGTGACAATTATTGAGAGAAAACGTCCTTTAATGATCATAGTAAAAGTCTTAGATCTGTTAGCCCAGCTCATGACAAAATGGAGAAAAAAAACCAAGTGTTTATATTTTTGTCTACTGTGCATTTGATTTAAAGACTGTAAAAAGAAAGTGAATTTGATTTTTATTTTATTTATTTTTTTTTTTTAAAGGAAGCTAAAAGTGTAGTAAACTCAAACAAGGCCTGAAGATTCATTTACTCTGTGAGGGAATTATTCCACCTTGACCTGTACTTCTCATGTTTGTGGTTAGAAGATCCCACATATCATTTTGGCCTCCCTCACTATATGCATCACACGAGTATACGCTGTGATGCAAACAAACCCGTAATCAATCAAATGTGCAGCAGCAGAACTCCTAAAGGCTCCTAACGGCACAATATGGACAACGTTCACGCCTTCAGAACTAAGCATAGTCGCAGTTAATCAATGCGGTAGGAATAAAACACACCGCTAATGGGCTTTTCATCACGGTATTGAATCATTGCGAAACTTTTAGGGGATCATTTAATTCAAAATGTGCACTGCTTCCATTCAAAGAAACCTAATATTTTCATTCAACTTTTGATTATACATGTTTTCTATTTGATTACATGTGGTTGGCTCTTCAAAATACCTCAAATGTCCTGCTGCCCAAAAAAAAAAAAAAAAAAAAAAAAAAACTTGAAGGTGCTGCCAAAAGCATAACAAACAGCCGGTAAGATCAATATTTACTCAGGTCCCTAGCGAACGTGCAGATTTTGGAGTTAAAAAACAACAACAACAACAACACACCCACACAAAATGATTGTTGTTAAGCTCAAACAGACTTCAAATTGTATTTTTAAATTCTTGCTGGCAAACTGCATTAATGTTAACTTGCGGTGTTCAAACTTTTTCTTCCGAGGACCGAATACAGACAAATCTAACAATGCAAGGATCACTTTCACACTAGCATGTTAAATAAAATAAAGGTATTCACCTTTGTGAAATAAGCGTGCTTCATAAACTAAAGGTATTAACATTTATTTTATTTAACGTGCTAAAATCTATCCATCAGACTTCAAAGTCTGATACAAATATGATATTATAAAAATATTAAATATTATATACAAAATACAAATATTGCTTTGGCACCATCTCGTGGCATCTCAGCTTCGTTTAGTCAGGCCATAGCTTTGTCTAATAGAGAAAAAGTGTTTTGCCGCCATCTTGTGGTATCTATAGACAATTACAAACCTTTTTGTGAGGGGCGTCAATTCCTCACGGGCGAACCAGAAGGAAAACGTTCGTAAAGTTTGGGATTATTTCACACCCATAAAAGAATAAAGTGCATTATGTCTCCTGCAAAGCAGAATTGGCTCACACAACAAGAATGTTTAAGATTGCCGACAGAAGGTAACGTAAGCATTGTTAGCGAATTCAATATAGCCTACCGCCACTGTAGAAAATATTGTAATGCTCAAGGTCAGAAAGAACTGCTGGTGCACTCGGTCAATCCCTTTGTTGAACACGTGATAAGCACATTCATACATAAGTTTGTATGACCCGCAATTGGCTCCCACTCGCTCAAAACGCAAACTGACTAATGGTTAGCTAGTTAACCTTAACGTTAAATTGAACCGACAACAGCCAGCTAGATTCTCATCCGCTGCCGCACACATCGCTCACCAGCTCAGGCCCTGCCTTTGAAAGACAAACACGCTCAAAGTCACAGATAGTATAATGTGGAATGCGAGGATGGCGTCACCTAGTGGACAAAATGAATAACTGCACCTCACGTGCATTATTGTTTTGTGTCGGTAATAGTTGGTAAAATACTTGGTTGTAAAGAAATTCAATTTGCAGCAATCGGACAAAATCAATAGGAGGCGTTAAGTGCCCCCAGAAATGACGAAAATGGCTGGCTTCCGGTATCTTTTGTACCATGGCTTCTTATGATTCATTTGTGGGTCTACTCACGAGAGTGTAAATTTACACTGATTTCGGGGGAAGAGTTTTAATTGTTTTAATTCCAGGGGGTGCAACCAAGTCAATTATTATGGGTCCGCCCCCCGCCCCCCGACTCAATTTTCACCAGGAGGAAAATGTCGACAAAATTGGTGAGTTTTTGAGTTTGGGAAGCCCTTGAAATTTTAAACAGCCTTTTTTTTTTTTCCTTCCTTCTCTTGGGGGACTTTTGGACTAAAAGTAAGTCGATAACAGCTTTCATGAAAGACCAAAACACCTTGAGAAATGGCCATCCATCCATTCATCCACTCATTTTCTAAAGCTAGATTTCCACGAGAAAATTGCGAATGTTCGATGGTCACAATGCTAGGAGACTTGCAGATATTTACTCGCATTGGCGCAGCAAACACGGCCGTTTAAAGCAGCAACGTCTCTCCAGAAACAAAGGTGGTTGTCACGGCAGGAGGCAGACATACTTGGATGTGTCATCAGGCCAACAGCTGGATGGGGGGCCATCTTCAATGAGGACACGGATGGGGGGGGGGGGGGGGGGGGGGGGGGGGGGTAAACAGGGACTAGTTTGCTCCCCAAAGGCACCAATTTGTCAACTGCCTCCCTGTTGGTAGTAAACAACTAGTGCACTATTTTGTTGCCTCCATCGCTTCAAGACGGGATTCATCAACAATCAATTCAAAAAATAATAATAATAAATCAACAAAGTTCTTAACCAATAATTAATCCATGACTGTCGGTATCTAAAGTATCTGTTTGTTTTTGTTATTGATGCTATTTATGTTGAGAACGAGGTTTGCATTAGTTCTCACTGTGATTTTCTGTATCAGCCCGACTGAAATAAGCCAAAACATTCAAATAAAATCTATTGAGAAATACACTCTAAAAAAAACGCACTGTTGTACACACTGTTGAGATTATTAATCAAATATAAGGTTAATGCCACATCATATTATAATGATTACAATTCATATTATTACTATTATAGTACAATATACAATATAACGTACAATTAAATAATGCTAAAAAAGTACATTTAATTTGTTAAATAAAATCTGTATTTAAAAAATATATGCAACATCGTTTATGATGAAAACTGATCATATTAAGTACATAAATATAAAATTCAACATTAAAATCTATTTACATAATATTGAACATTTAGTGGGTTGATGGATGTGACAAGTTGGACTTTTTCTGTGTTGGGGAGGGGGGCACCTCCCAAGACCCACCTCGGAGTTGCTGCGTGCCCGCGCACCGAGCGAGATTATACGGGCGGCGGCTGCGCGTGCACGAGCGAGGGCGGAATGAACTACATGGGGGGGGGGGGGCGACTTTTGGGACTGGGGAGTGGGTTCTTGTGATTACACGCACGCACGCACGAACACACGCACACACACATTCCTGGAGCTGCATCTGATTCCTGCACACTAACTTGCCACACACACACACACACACACACACACACACACAGGTAAAACCACCACAAATGCAATATAGCACGGTGTTTGTTACAAATGCAACAGTCACACTCTACAGAATACACGCACACGCACACGCACACCTCCGTGCCTGGAGGTGACGCTGCAACACGCGCACCGTGAAACACAAACACACAACTTCTGTCCACCCGCCTACACTCCCCGCTGCAGACACACAAACTTGTGTCGCCGCAGTGTTTCCACCGGGAGCATGCACGTGCACGGCGCAACTTCCACGCATTCCAGCGCGCACAATACAAATGGTGAATTGGAGCAGGCGGGATGTGCGTGTTTTTGTTTGTTTTTGTTTTTTTTGGGGGGGGGGGGGGGGGGGGGCATCCACGCACGTCCACGCACACCACGCCCCGGTCTTGCAGCACAGCCTCCACGCAAGCACTCACCTCCAAAAATACTCGCTCCCAGGCTGGAGAGGAGGAAGAGCAAGTGCCGCTGGACCATCATCATCTTCACTTCTCAAGTCAATGCTGCCTTGTCGTGACTCGGCGCTCCACGCGTGGGGAGGGGGGCGGGGTAGGGGTGGGGGGCTCACTTATCCAGACGGGGATGCGCAGACTTTACATGGATGAACTCTGACTGGTGGTGGTGGTGGTGATGATGATGGTCGAGAGGAGGAAGGAGGAGGAGGAGGAGGAGGAGGAGGAGGAGGGAGGAGGAAGAGGGGCAGCTGGTCCTCTTCTGGAGCAGGACGGCGCTGACTGCTGGTCGGCGGCGTGCACGTGCAGCCCGCGGCTCCCGTGCAGCTCCTTGATTGGATGACGGGGAGGGAGCCGAAGCCCCGCCCACTTATGGGTTAATGCAGCGGTTCTCAAACTGGGGTCCGCAACATCAGTTGCAATGAATTGTTTGCTGTTGGGGGTCAAGTTTTTCCCTGTTTTGACATTTGACAGCAATAAAAAAAAAAAATAACTAAATAAAATGGATGACTTTTCCTCAGGTGACACAAAATACACAAAAATGAAAATATCAAAAATGTTATTCTTTAGTCGGTGCTTAAAACTTTGTGTAGACTGCGGCAGTTCTGAAATTTGACCCGTGCTGTCGAATCTAAAACGCATTTTAGATTCACCAGCGTGTATAAAATCGAGGACAAGTGCACGATGCGGAGGGCGTGTCGTGCCTGGAAATCCAGTGGCATTCTTACGAACGAATCTTGAGACCGTAGGAAAAGCCAAGTCATGTACAATTGTACGTATGTGTATTTTTGTGGTGGGGGGGACAGTATTAAAATACATTTTAATAGGTGTGTTCAGCAGAGCCCTCTACCCTAATTTTTGCCCCGTGAATTCTGCCTAGCAACAAGCGGAAAATTCGATGTTACTAATCAAGACGTGCCCCGCATACAGCATTCTGTACATCTGCTCTGTACAGTTTCTCGACTCTCTTGTAAGGAATGAACCGGAAGGACAACGCCTGATGTTTCCTAGCACGCGATTGTGTGTTTGTGATTACGAGTCAGCCCAGTGTCACAGCAGCTGGTGTGTTCGTCAAAAGACTTTGTATACTGTATTCTGTGGCATCTGATCTTGACAATAGGCCCCTTTTTCCTGCGAGGAATAAACTGTAAAGACATTTCTTGGCGTTTCCAAGTCAACAATCATGAGGTGGCTGTTGGGCTGCCAGAACGTATGGATTTGCGACAGCTCGGGGCTAACATACGTTTACGATCTCGACGGTGTGAGACTGTGAGTAGCTTACGACAAACGCGTTCCTCGTGAGTCCAAAATTCAATGTTTCTTTCCTTTTCACATCGTTTTGGTAGCCACGTGAGACTTATCTGCTGTCGCAGATCTAATAAAGTGATGAGGAATTGCCCTTCAACGCCTCCTGGGATTCAATCTGTACCATCACGACCGCGGCGCTCTGCCGCCTTGAATCATAAGCGAGCGATACGATGAGCGTGTGCGCGTCTCGCTATAGTGCTGGGTTCACGGGGGTTAACTGGACCGAAAGCATTGATGGCTCCGTAGGGAGGACGCCGAGGGGCTGATTAGGTTGAAAACACTCCTGTAATGTTGCGGGTCAATGATCGGTCTTGATATCGAACCAAAAAAAAAAAATACAAATAAAAGAAAATACAAATCTCCTGGCTTTGTTCATTTTCGTCTCGGATGACTGACGGACCAGCCAACCAGCCAACCCACCACTAACTACGAACAAATAACTCACAAATAACTCAAATACAAAATATCTGGAATTTGCCATGTGATTTCTCTCTCTCTCTCTCAAGCCAACCAACGACTAAGCAACTGACCAACCAACTGGTTACAGAATAACCAACAGACTAACTAACCAACCAACCGACTAGTACAACCAAGTGGAGTTGTAAAACCGATACATAGACATGCACGTCTACTAAGAACTAGTTGAGTCACATGTCACTTTTGTAAAATGACGATGCTACTCCGTCGCTAACACTTGGACGAAGATCAGCATTTGAAATGCCGATTTTTTCGAAATGACGTTTTCGCCACATCCGGGAGACTTGAAGACCACTGCGCCGGTGCGCGCTGGCATATTTAGCAGCAAGCTATCAATCAAACTCTTCTCAAACTGCATCCCTGTAAAATAATGAGCAAGACATCATTACGGAGTACCATTGAAGAAAAAAAAGTCTGTGAAAAGGTGGCTCATCTGTGTTAGTAACAGAAACGGCGCGTAACTTGGATGCAAAATGAAGCTGTCACAACTCTTCGGCGCCGGTCACGTTTCCTCGCTCCTCCTGACCATCTGCTCTTTCTGGTGACTTCATCGTACGCTTCCTTCTCTCCCTTCTTTGAGACAAACACGCCACCCGACGCACAAAGGTAAAGCAGTGCCACTGACACCCGGATAAGGAGTCATTGATTTATGCACGTCCACAAATGGATTGAAAGTCCTACATCGAGTGGTAGAAACCATTGTAGAAATGCACTACTGTATACTGTATGTAGTTCCCTCTACTTAAGTCTGATACAGGCAATTCAGTGTTGAGTAATGTACAACGAAGTTTTCCCGTGACATCACGCACCTGCGGACATGTCTACGGCTGCCTCGTTTTGTTCAGGTGCTTAGTGAGTGTTTAAATCGATGAATTTAATTGACAGCAAACTTTTAAAAATGCTGAATTACTGCACAGTCTTTGGCTGCCGCAACAATACAGATGTGAGGGACAAAGTCTCATTTTATTGCTTTACCGGCACCAATTTTGACATCTCAACATCTTCATTTGCGCCACCTCCTGCTCTGCTTCCTGTTGTCTCTTCAGTGCCACTGTCTCGAATCCGTCCATCATGGCCGGCCTCACCACTGTCTTCTAAACTTTGCCCTTCATCCGAGCAGAGACTCTTCTGTCACATAACACACCTGACACCTTCCTCCACCCGTTCCAACCTGCTTGGACCCGTTTCTTCACTTCCTGACCACACTCACCATTGCCCTGGACGGTTGACCCCAAGTATTTCAAGTCCTCCACCCTTGCTGTCTCTTCTCCCTGTAGCCTCACTCTTCCACCACCACCCCTCTCATTCACACATATATATTCTCTCTTTCTTGGGCTAATCTTCATTCTTCTGCTTTCCAGTGCATGCCTCCATCTTTCTAACCGTTCCTCCACCTGCTCCCTGCTTTCACTGCAGATCACAATGTCATCTGCAAACATTATGGTCCACGGGGATTCCAGTCTAACCTCATCTGTCAGCCTATGCATCTCCACTGCAAACAGGAAGAGGCTCAGGGCTGATCCTGATGCAGTCCCACCTCCACCTTAAATTTGTCTGTCACACCTACAGCACACCTCACGGCTGTTCTGCTGCCCTCGTACATGTCCTGTATTATTCTAACATACTTCTCTGCCACTCCAGACCTCCGCATGCAATACCACAGTTCCGCTCTGGGTACTCTGTCATAGGCTTTCTCTAGATCTACAAAGACACAATGTAGCTCCTTCTGACCTTCTCTGTACTTTTCCATCAACATCATCAAGGCAAATAATGCATCTCTGGTACTCTTTCTTGGCATGAAACCATAGTGTTGCTCGCAAATACTCACTTCTGTCCTGAGTCACTTGCCTCTTCTACTCTCCCTTCTCTCTCATTTACCTCATTCATCAACTCCTCGAAGTATTCTTTCCATCTAGCTAGCACACTACTGGCAACAGTCAACACATTTCCATCTCTATCCTTAATCACCCTAACCTGCTGCACATCCTTGCCATCTCTATCCCTCTGTCTGGCCAGCCTGTGTAGATCCTTTTCTCCTCCTTTAGTGTCCAACCTGGCGTACATGTCATCATATGCCTCTTGTTTGGCCTTTGCCACCTCTACCTTTGCCCCGTGTCGCATCTCAATGTATTCCTTTCGCCTCTCCTCGGTCCTCTCGGTGTGCCACTTCTTCTTAGCTAACCTTTTTCCTTGTATGAAGTCTCCTTCTCTCCTTTCCTGCCAGAAGATACACCAAGTACTCTCCTGCCTGCCTCTCTGATCACCTTGGCTGCAGTGGTCCAGTCTTTCGGAAGCTCCTCCTGTCCACCGAGAGCCTGTCTCACCTCTTCCCGAAAAGCTGCGCAACACTCGTAATGTCTCAGCTTCCACCACATGGTTCTCTGCTGTGCCTTTGTCTTCCTAATCTTCCTCCCCACCACCAGAGTCATCTTACACACCACCATCCTATGCTGTCTAGCCAAACTCTCCCCTACCACAACCTTACAGTCGGTAACCTCCTTCAGATTACATCGTCTGCACAAGATGAAATCCACCTGTGTGCTTCTACCTCCGCTCTTGTAGGTCACCCTATGTTCCTGCCTCTTCTGGAAAAAAGTGTTCACTACAGCCATTTGCATCCTTTTTGCAAAGTCTACCACCATCTGTCCCTCCAAGTTCCTTTCCTGGATGCCGTACTTACCCATCACTTCTTCATCACCCCTATTTCCTTCACCAACATGTCCATTACAATCTGCACCCATCACGACTCTCTCTCTGTCTGGGATGCTCAGAACTACTTCATCTAGCTCCTTCCAGAATTCCTCTTTCACCTCTAGGTCACATCCTACCTGTGGGGCTTAGCCACTAATCACATTACACATAACACCCTCAAATTCAATTTTCAGCCTCATCACTCGATCTGATACTCTTTTCACCTCCATGACATTCTTAGCCAACTCTTCTTTTAAAATAACCCCGACTCCATTTCTCTTCCCCATCTACACCATGGTCAAATAATTTAAACCCTGCCCCTAAACTTCTAGCCTTACTCCCTTTCCACCTGGTCTCCTGGACACACAATATATCAACCTTTCTCCTCATCATCATGTCAACCAACTCCCGAGATTTTCCTGTCATAGTCCCCACATTCAGTGCTAGGCTCTGTGCTTTCCTCTTCTTTTTCTGCCGAATAACCTGCTTTCCACCTCTTCTTCTTCTTCGACTTCGACCCACAGTAGCTGAATTTCCAACGGCGCCCTGCAGGTTGACGGCGCCGGTGGCGGACGTTGTTAACCCGGGCCATGACCGATCCGATATGGAATTCTTTGGATGAACGCTCATATTTGTTTGGCAAAGTTTCCAGCCGGATGCCCTTCCTGACGCAACCCTCTGCATTTATCCGGGCCTGGGACCGGCCTACAGTTTGCACTGGCTTGTGCCCCCCATAGGGCTGCATTGGGAGGAAACCGGAGTACCCGGAGAAAAACCACGCAGGTACTGGGAGAACATGCAAACCCCACAAAGGCGGTGGCGGGATTTGAACCATAGTCCTCTGTGAGACAGATGTGCTAACCAGTCATCCACTGTGCCTTACAGCTATTCAAACCCATTAAATGAAGCAGTCTTTGTTTTATTTCTGCCTGAGCGCAAACAGTTTGGCGGTGAGAGATGTTTGGATTGTGCATGAACATTTTCAGCACTCATCATGGAGAGTGGGAAATTCATAACATAACAGATATTAAGTGATCAAGGGTGTACAGAAAAAACAAAAACACGAGTCAGTCAACCGGTAGTATTTTTATTTGAGAAAAAGTCACAATCTTAAGAGAATACAGTATTTTTGAGAGAGAAAAAAATATTTTTTGGGGAGAGAGAACACATTATTTGATTGTCGTTGAAAAGTCTCACGAGAATAAAGTTGTATGCCAAATAAAGTACAAATTTGTTGATGAAACTAAACTAAACTAGTAACTCTGACGTCCATACTTTGCGTTGATATTTTTCATGATTTGCAGCTTTATATTAAGTGTCCCGCTTGCGCGCCAAGTCGACTTGTTGTTTCTTGATTGGCGTCCACGCTCCATTGCTTTCTCCCGAGGCCGACGTCTAGCCTCCACTTTGAGCGTATTAAGACGTCAGCTGGCCTTGGCTTTTTTAGAATGACTAATGACGCCGACTCTCTTTTCAAACCGCTAAAAGACGGCCGTAAAAAAACAAACAAAAGCAGAGCGATGCAGTGCTCGTGCTGCGGTCAACACAACAACGTTTCCCATAACTTCCATTAGCAGCCTTTTATTTGATGTGTTTAAAAACAAAGTTTGCCAAAGAAGAGCAACTAGATGTTTTTTTTCAGCCCAAGTTTTGGTTTTAGAAGAACGCCGTAAAATTCTGTGATGGGAGTTCATTATGCAGCAGCAATGCATTATTCACACACGGATTCAAATTTGATCAAGGAAACATGATGACTGAGGTGCTCACAATTACAGACCTTGCTCGCATTAAAGTGAACTAAAAGTGATATCAATAAGTGATGCCATGTCAAGAAGTGTGCTTTTCAAGCAAGCAAAGCCTCCATTACAATCCGGATGATCGCTGTATGATTCTTGATCATGTGCAGGGTTGGACATACCACTAGGCAAACACAGGCAAATGCTTATTAATGCCTTATTTCCAGGGGCCCCTGAAAGTTAAATCAAAACTGATAGCTGTCCTCAAATGTGATTGTTGTAGTCCTAATGAAATATGGAAATGTTTAATCTAGGATCATTGTAAATTCTCCCCCTTCCTTCTCATGCAATGGACTATTCTGTCTTCCTACCGCGCATGTGTATACTCGATTCAGGAAGAGAATAGCAAAACTTTTTTTCTTGAACTTGAATCTCACCATATTACGACCATTCTAAAATTGAATTCTCAACAGTCGAAGTTCTCCATCGAATGAGCGCATAGCTTTAGCCACAGCCTGCATTGATAAGGCTTGGTTACCATGTAAACTGCAGTATTTGTGTTTTACAATCTACCTCTTACTAGCACAGGTGTTCCATTAGCACCATTTGCGATTAACGCCATTTGAATGTGCACCAAAACATCTGTTTTAGAGGTGAATATGCCTTTGGAGCTAATGGGTACTTCACCTCCAGGATCTATTAGTACGGGGGCACTACCTACCTGCTGGGTCTCAAGCGGCGCAGCTAATTTTAGACGACTCTATTCCTTGTGCGACTAACAAGGTGAAGCACAAAGGCCTGCATCAAAATATGCATAAGAACAGCGTGTGTGCGCGTGCGCGTGCGCGCATGTGTGCAGCGCACCGTTGAAGCATAGTTTCCATTTTTGTTTTTTTACTCAGGCAAAAATCAAAATTGATTTCAAGTCTTTGCACACTGTTTTGCCGTAAACGTACGGTATCTTAGTTTCATTGTCGACTATATATTGTCTTTGCTGTTGACATAAAACACATTGAAGACTGAATTTTCTGACATTTACCAAAAAGACCTACCACATATGTTTTTGCAAACAAAAAGTAATTGATTCTTCAATGAACATAACACATATTTATAAACAACAAAGCCATTTGAGTATTCAATGTTTTTGTAAACATCAGACAACGAATGCCTCAAAATTCACCTAACATACAAACCCCAGTGAACCTAACATAGTTTTGTAAACATCAAAGTCAATTGAAGTCTGTGAATAAACCTCACATACACCTTAACTCATTCACTGCCTTTGACGACTTTTGAAGTCAAATATCCACGTTAACTGGAAGGGCTGGCAGTGAATTAAGCTAAAGAAGAATGACAGTGAACCGAACAAACATCAACCATCAACAGCAAAGACAATTACGAGTCTTCAATTAGCCTCATGTTTTTCAATAAACAGCAAAGACAATTTAGAGTCAACAATGAACATCATATACACATTTTGTAAACATCAAAACTCATCGGAAACAGGAATTGGACTTGATGTTTACAAAATACTATTTAGGTCCATAACATTTTTTTTCCCAAAACATCTATGTTAGGTTCATTGATGACTAAATTCCCGTCATGTTTACAAGACTAAACTACTTTAGGTTCAGTAAAGACTGACTTTTCTTTAATGTTAACAAAAAAAAAAAAAAAAAAAAAAAAAAAAAACAATACCAAGTTCATTGAAGCCTCCAAATTGTTTTTGATTTTTATGAAAAAATCCACGCGTGCTTCATTGATGACTAAATTGTCTTTACAAGAAGTACATTCCCTTCACTGGAGACTAAATTGTCTTGGATTACTAAAAGACTAGAAATTGTCTTTGTTGTTAACATATGTTAGATTTAGTGAAGGCTCTAAATAGTCTTAGTTGTTTTGAGATTTTTGATTGATTCCACCAAACGAAATGTCAACAATCCCTTGAATCAAAATGAATTCCCGACGTTCGTTAAGATGCTATTTTGTCTTTCGGCAATGCACGAACCTTAATCTCGTAGGGCTGAGTGTAGGTTACTGTATGACCACATTTGTTTGTAAGTTCGAAAAATACATGGTATTCACCTTGTGACAGCCGCACACACGCTGTCCCGTTCGCTCTTCTGGAGGCCGGCGTGCCAAAGAGGATTTTCTTGCGCACCTCTTGAGCAACTTCCCATTCAGAAAAAAAACATTTTTCTTCATTACCTCGCTCATCATGCAGAGATCGGGATCTCAGGCGCAGGGTTCATTTCAACATGATTTGCATGATTTCAATGCTGTCGTAAGGCTTCTGCTTGGCTAAAATGATTACGTTCGGGGTCACACTGTATCGCCTACAATGGTTGGCATTTATTGACAGGTTGAAAATGCATTTTTGACGTGGACTGACAGCGAAAAATGAACCACTGTACATGTGACTCACGTGTTGAACGAGTCACATATGATACGAGCGAGAGTCACGAGAGGGCACGTGTGACTTATCCCTTCCAGCATTTCATCTTCTTTAAGAGATTCATGTAAGCACCCCGACCGCTTTGTCTAATGTCTCTCATGTCACGAGCCGACTCCTCGCTCGCGTCGGCCTCGGCCTCCCTTTCCGGAGACTCCTCCATCCTTGAAATTGAAGACTGGAAGTGAACTTATCACCTCTCATTAGCATCATCCGCCGTCTCACACGGCGTTAACCTTTTCACTTAGCGGCGTTCACGCGGAGGCTCACTTTCATATGAATTATGACTCGTAATATTTCAGCACACTGATCCCTGACATCCAATTTGATCCCGCCAAGAAGGAAGCTGCCTGTATTGTGTCTGCACCCGACCTAG
The DNA here is from genome assembly GCF_024500385.1 of Phyllopteryx taeniolatus. Classification (NCBI taxonomy): domain Eukaryota; kingdom Metazoa; phylum Chordata; class Actinopteri; order Syngnathiformes; family Syngnathidae; genus Phyllopteryx; species Phyllopteryx taeniolatus. The sequence goes on along the minus strand of NC_084509.1, from coordinate 28,046,782 downwards.
TGGACCAAATTCAATTAACATACGTTTCCATTTGGAGTTGGACCAGAAGATGAGCTGCTTGACTTTTAGATGAAGTCAGTGAGGGTGTCAAACATCTCACGAGTGACATTTGCCCGCCACATTGGGTAAATAAGTCGTGTTCTTTGTGCTCATTCAACTTCAATACGTCAACCATCGGCGTGATGTATTGTCGTTTACTTTTTCGCCTCTTGCTTATTTACCCATTGTTGTTTCCTTGCGAGGAAATTGCTCATTTGTCTGTGAATGACAAAAACTTAGGAGGGGAGCACTGCTCACATGTTTTTAAGGTGACAAAACCAAAGTCTTAACAACAGGTCTGTGGTGCCTTGGGATAGGAGTTTAAAACTTTCTGTGACAACACTCGTGACTCTAAACACTCGTGACTCTAAATCATCTTTCCCCATTGAAATGACTGGACAGTCCATTCATCCGTTCAAGTCAAAACTCACTATGTAGCACTCAAAACAATTAACTTTGTAAAATATATAGTAATAAATTCACTCAATAGATTGTGAAAGAATTACCCAGTTTGTGCATCATGATAAATTCATGGTGACTTCTTTTGGTGTGTGCTTCTTGGTTACCAGAAGGCAGTATAATAGTTACGAAGACACCAACGAAAACCACTTTCACAACTACAGTGAGTGACTCAGTAAACTGCAGTAATATTAGTCCTTTTTATTACTGTATTCTCTGATTATGTGTGTTGATGCACCATTTGTGTTGAAATAGCCATTGTTTAAACGGTTCTAAGATATACACCAAAGCTATTCGTTCGCCCATCTACGGTGTTTTGCATTGTTTGTTAGCATTCAACTCGTGGACGTTGGGATCAGGCATAGCTATGTGGTTGTTTTAAGTACGCAACATGTAATTCTCTTGTTTTATGTTTAGGTTGACAGTAAGCTTCAACGGAGTGGAATTAAACAGCTTGAAGGCTGTTTTTTTCGTTTTGTTTTGTTCACTATCTGCCAAAATCCTGCTTGTTGTGAAGTGAGTTGAGTGGCACCATACAGCGTTCGTATCTCACATTTTTGCTCGCAAGTCAAAGCAAAGAATCGTCTGAAAGACGGCTTGTTTCTTGAAACACTTGTAAGCTGGGTCACCCGTATCTCAAGGCAACCGACTAAGATGGCGTCAAATACTCATATAAATTGGCCTGAGCACAAAACCAGTGAATACGTGACTTTTTCACTCCAAATAATGGAGAATAGGTTTCCCCCCAAAAATGAGCTAATAGGTGAATTCGCAAATGCTGAATTAGGAAAATGCGAGGGTGCACTGTATATGTATTGCAGTGGCTTGAAACTTCATTGAATTCACTTCTGTAGGGGGAAACCCTGGAGGAAGAAACCAATTGTCCCTAACTGCTGCTTTAACCATGAATTTAATAAGCACTACGATGGGGTGTTTTCACAAAGTGTTCCAGGAAGTAAAACATCCATCGAGAAACGTTCCAAGCAGGTACCGCTGATTATTCCATTTGATCAGTGAATAATAATTCAGCCGCTGCTCTTTTTTTTTTTTTTGCACCTTTAAGCTTTAGTATTTGCCGACTCTATCTGCTTAATCCACCAGCGCTTAATATCCATCACTTTTTTTTTTTTTTTTGCCTGGGAGGTGTTTCGTGAAGCTTGACACACCAGGAAGCAAATCTCAGGCTGGGTTACACTTAAAGTGCTGTGATGAATAATTACATGTATTGAAGCGGTAATTGCATTTTTTCGTCTTCATCTTTATTAACGTGCGCTCCATCAACGGAGACCGGATGACGCATGCGTTTGCGTAAGGCTTCTTTCAAAGCGGCGGCATTTCCATGACAACCCAGATCGGATTCTGCATCAAAACTTGGATCTTTGTTTGCGGGATGTGAAGTGAACACTCAGAATCCAAACATGTTGTTCTCCAGTTCGGCTTTCCAGACACTAGCTCAACGCTTCGAGATGAATAAATTACTCGATGAGCGGCGTCTCGAGGGGGACAGAAACACATTTTTCTGGGGTGAAACTTGGGTGAACGCGAGCAGAGAGGGGGAGAATATTTGATTCAAATGCCCGAGTGCCAACATGGAGTCTGTTTTGAATGGTCTTGTAGGCTGTATTATGCAACATCGGTTCATATTTGGACGTTGGCAGGGCCGTCAACTTGACGTGCCAGGCAACAACCCCATCCAGAAAAATAAAAATACAAATCCTAAGCAGGCCATAAAAACAACTGGAACCTGAAGTACTGCTGCATCCTATAGCTATACTGTATTTTCTATGTTACTATAATAAACATATTCTATGGCATTCACAATGAAACTAGCACCGAGCAGTAAAGTGCTACAATGACTTGGATATTTTCAAACAAAATAAGATATAAAAAGGTGTTGTTACTTGGCAGTGCACAACACATGTGACATCTATTGACATAACCTTCGGGGGCAGACGTTGCGTGTGTGTTTTGTACTCCAAACAGATGGTTCCTGCCTTCCGATGACACTCGCTTTGTGATGACCCACAGTGGTCCAAAAACTTTTGATCGGCGACAAGGACAACGCTTTCAAGAGCAGCAATATTCCTTCATTTTAGAGAGATTTCATCTACCCGATTGCCTTACCACTACAACCGACTCCATTTAGTGAGCTGTGTCACTTATGCGAGGTAAAGCCAATCAAGCCCAGGGACATCAGCAGTGCGAGGGATGAACGCGGAAAGAAATGACTCCATGGAAACATAGTTCACTTTTTTCGACTCAATTTTAAACAATTCCCATGTGTCTTACTAAGATGCTTGTCAAATACTTTAAAATACCACGCAGAGTTTCCTATATGGATTTGTTTTCATGCTGGTTCGTCGAAATATATTTTTTAAGTGACACTGGTTTGTGGCACACACACACACACAAAAGAGTTTGGGGACCGCTGCACTGTTTTGAAAAAATATCAATGACGTCATCGATTAATCGACTTTGACTTGACTTTCATCACATTGTAGTCAACTACAAAAAAAAAAAAGTCTTATATTGTTCAACCCCTACTTTCTAAGATTCCTTTTCTAATCCGGTACATGCGCAACCTACTTCCACATTCGGCAACACGGGTTAAAGCACTTCCTCCTCGATCGGGTGAATGAGGAAGGGGACCATTTCAAAGCACCCATTGTCATCAATTCTAGTTATGCTCGTTAGCATCGCATGCACTTCCGACATTTGAATAAAATTCTATAATTTATTTTTAAGCAATAAAAAAGTTGGATTAAAAGAAAATATAGCACAGCGCATGCTTTTTTGTTTTTGTCTCACGTCTTCTCCTCCTCATTGTAAACAAAGCCAAGGCTTTCTGACTTGTACCAGTAACAAAGTTACGTCTAAACCAGCAGGTACAGGCACCAGGCTACTTCCTGTTCAGTTGCTTAGCAACCAGCTCAAATTTGGGCAAGCTTGCGCCGTGCCGCCGTCATCCCTGCGCCGTCCTGCACCCTACCCCGCGGCGGGCGGCATGAACCCTAACGCAGTGTGTAAGCGCCTTAACACTGAGGAATTGAGCGATTTTTAGCACAGGCCTGTGGGCTGTGGGCAATTCATGTGGTCCTCAGGGGCGACTTTGGCGCCTGCGGGTAGATGAACCAACATGCATGTTTTTGGAATGTGGGACAAGCATGAATACTTGGGGGGGGGGGGGGGGCACGCAAGCACTAAGCAGATTCGAACCCAGAACCTCTGAACTGTGAGGTAGACATGCAAACCACTTTTCACCATGCCGCCAGAAACAATTCACACAGTGAAAATGAAAAAATATATTCTGGGGTTTTACGGCTAGAGAACCTGCTGAAATATATTTCACATTCATAAATATTGATAGTTGATGGATTAAAAATATCAATATGGCTCATGTACCTCTGACGTGCAAGTGCCAGACATGTCCGCTTTGCAGGCGTCACAGTCGCACTCGGCTGTGTTCGATCCAACTCGGCTCCTCCCGGAGCTAAACACAGCCCGGTGCCGTGATAGGAGGACGGACTCGGGCACACTTCCAGCCACCGCCAGTCCCACAAAAGTCACCCACCAAGTACATTCCTGCTCTTTGTTCACACACAGTGAGGGAGGGAAAGCACAGGGCTCGGTGCTCGATTGCTTCAGTCTCGAGTTGGAAACCATGGCGGATCGGGAGGATAATGTTACCATTCCTAAATTCGACACTCTCCTCCAAATGGACCCGTACCTTAAACCCTACGCGAAGGACTTCAAGCGGAGGTAAATGCTTCCCAAATGGCGCTTTGGATTACAACTAAATTAAATAAATAACAGCGCCGAATGTCACTCGCTAAGGTCAGTGCGTTGCTCTACTGTGTACCTTTGGACCCCATAATAAATACACAACCACAAGCTAAAAAAGCCAAGTTTGCAACAGCTCAGTAACCCCGTGTTTACGTGTAATCTTTTAATGACGTTGTTCACATTGGAAGACCTCAAACTACAACATTTTGAAGACAGTACTGGCCTTGCGTGACGAGGGGAACGCGACACAGAATTACTCGCAAACTCGCGCTATTTTGAGAGTTGGGAGTTCTGAGCATGCGCGATATAGTCGGTCCTAACTGGTGACGTCGCAATGATGTCATCAAAGAGCGCCCGGCTCAGGGGTTCTTGTCCTTCACTGTTGTTGTCCAGAACATAAAAATACTATAGAGACTAGATGGGAGTCAGTCATTAACGTCCAACTCAACTTTATTCAAAGAGTTGAGTACTTTCGAAAAAAACAACTGCAGTTGATACAATATGCAATACAGAAAACCAAACATAAAACAAATAACAATAATAATAGACTAATTGGAACAGCAACAACAATAATTAAATAAAATATTCCTTTTACTATTAACAGTTCCGACTAGATATAGTCAGGCTCGCCTCTACACACGGCTTGGGCTCGCTTCCACTCTCGTGTTGCCCACGGTGAGAGGCGCCGAGCAGGTGTGGCTATACTTATTGCCACTCGGCTTGGCGCCTGTACGTTGTTTCACCCCGGTGGACGAGAGCGTAGCCTCCCTCCGCTTTCGGGTGGGGGGACGGGTCCTGACTGTTGTTTGTGCCTATGCACCAAACAGCAGTTCAGAGTACCCACCCTTTTTGGAGTCCTTAGAGGGGGTGATGAAGAGCGCTCCCGCTGGGGATTCCATCGTTCTGCTGGGGGACTTCAATGCTCACGTGGGCAATGTCAGTGAGACCTGGAAGGGCGTGAGTGGGAGGAACGGCCCCCCCCCCGATCAGAAACCAAGCGGTGTTCTGCTATTGGACTTCTGTGCTCATCACGGATTGTCCATAACGAACACCACGTTCAAGCATAAGGTTGTCCACATGTGCACTTGGCACCAGGACACCGTTCGATGATCGACTTTGTGGTCGTGTCATCGGACTTGCGGCCTCATTTCTTGGACACTCGGGTGAAGAGAGGGGCGGAGCTGTCAACTGATCACCACCTGATGGTGAGTTGGTTTCTGTTCCACAAGCACCCTATTGGTGGTCTCAAGGTCTATCAAGTTATTGTTAGATTCCCCAGAGGAGGGAAAGAAGAGCCATATTCTCCCTTCACGTTGTGTTCAGGAGGCCCAGAGTTTTATTCCTCTTATTTCTCCATATACACATTGCTTGAAGTTTTTAGTAGATGAGCGAGAGGAACATGAATGAAGTCTCCACTGACCTGCATGATGGAGCCAGAAGACTGAAATTGTAATCTCAGGATTGTGGCGTGTATGACGTCACTGGCGTTGGCTGCAGCTGATGGTTGAATGAAAACAAATTCAGTCAAACATGAGTTTTGTTACACAGTCCACATGTTGTGTGAAGTTATTTGTAGATGAGAGGGAGGAGGATCATTGAAATCTCCACTCCGCAGTATGAGGGCATCGGGGTGCTGAATTTGAAATCTCGGTATGGGGCAGTAATGTGTATAGTATATTGGTAGTGTGTATGATGTCACTTGCGTTGGCTGCAGTTGATGGTTGAATGTAAACAAATAGAGTGGAACCTTGTTTTTTTTGGAATTAAGCTGTTCAAAAATGTACAAAAGCCAAAGCAATATTGTTCTATCAACCCCCAACCCTTTTTAAAAAAAAAAAAAAATCAAAAACATACAGTCATCATTGAATCCAAATGTAATCATTTTCGTGGCTCCCTCTATGTTATTTGCTTCATGAGGTGGCATATGCACTCAGCATGATTGCATACTGGTGGGCTGCTGCCAGGTTTGTGTCCACTATACACAAAAAACACCCTTTCTTTAAAAAAACAAAACAAAACAAATGCCACATTAGCATGAAAATGCTGATTTTCTAATGTAAAAAGGAAAGACTTCTCAAGTCATGTAGTTCAGGTCTAAATCAGAATCAGAATCAGAATCATCTTTATTTGCCAAGTATGTCCAAAACAAGTCTCATAAAGTCAAGTCTCATAAATACCAGTCTTTCTGAAGTTTTAGCCAGGCCAGTCTGCAGTCCCAAAATTAGCGACTTAAGTCTGAATCAAGTGACTTGAGTCCTCCACCTCTGCTACAGATAGAAAGAAAGAAAGATAGATTGATGGATAATTAGCTCGATAGATAGACTAAATCATGTCAAACAGGTGCATTATTGTACTTCAAGAGCATTTGTGACTTACATATGCATTTGATTTTTATATAACAGTACTTTCTGAAATACGTCGCTGAAAACTGGCGTGAGTTGGCCTGAAATGCAATAAAATGTCACTTTACTGTGCTGAAGTGCTGTAAGATTGTCCTGTACAGATCCCATTTGGATTTTGATTGCAATACAATTATTGATGCCTTTTTTCGCACACTAAAAGGAGCACGCAAATGCACACTCAGTGGGCACCCCACTCAAACATTTGAAAAAACAGTGTGTGCATTTAAGAAATGGCCATTCAGTGAAGTCAACTTTTTTTTTTTTTTTTTTTTTTTTTTTTTTTTTTTTTTATATGTGCTGCGGCATGACCTTAAAGTACCTGAAAGAGTTGCTCGAATGTTCTCTGGTTGTTGTGCAATGTGACCACAGAGCTGAACCGTAGTACATTGGTCTGAATCTGACGACTTGCCGCAATACCATAGAGGGAAGTACTGAGTGACATCGGTGGTTGTGTATAACGACACAGTGTTGATTTAGTCATGCTTTTTTTTTGTTTTGTTGTTTTTTTGTTTTTGTTTTTGAGCAGCCAGGAGAGACGCTCGTATTGCTTTCCTATCTCAGCACAACATTTGTTTTTGTGAAATAGTTCTTAGTAGTCATGTCACATTTTTCCGGTTTTCCATTACTGGTACTCTTTTGTGGTGGCATCAGACAAAAAAAGCAAAACAGACTTGTGGAGGTAATCCTTTAGTTGCGCAGTAGTATTGCATGATTCACTGTGATATATTGTCATTTTGCCTGACTTGTTGACATTCTTTGGTTTCCCAATTGTACGATCTGTGGGGCATTTGAATTTTGGGGTTTCACTATTGAGGGAGGTCCTCTCGAAGTTACGAACAATGACCCTAGCCGTAACTGAAACTCTTAACGGTCTAACCCCAAACTCATACTGTTATATAATAATAATACTTTTTAATCTCCTCACCCACAGGGATTTTTTTTAAGGAAATAGGGAGAAAAAAAACCTCAACCTTGGTGAATATCTGGCGGCGCAACCCTAATCACAATAAGTTTATGTCACCGTTTTCAGTTCAAGTTAGCAGTAGTCACTTGCTTGACTTGACACCCGGAAAAACCCTGGCCATTGTTATCCAAAGATTATGAAAAGGTCTATATTTCATCTAATTCATTTCCAACTACCCCTACCTGCTGAGCCTTTAATTCAAAACATTATTTACTTAGCTGTCTCCACTATTAACAAATTGCACATATGAAAACCCTGCATGGAACAAGACCTCATAACTCCATTCAGTGGTCACATGACTATTATTATTATTAATATCCATTTTCATGAAGGTCTGCTTTGTAATATGGCAGGTCAGGGACCGCCCGCTTTGTGTTTACAGCCCGCGTGCCAGGCTCCAACCTTGCGTTGAGAAAAGAAGTGTCAGTTCCATCACACGCCCAGCTTGGGATTGCCAGGCTTCAGCGAGCCCGAGACGTGCGCCTCAAACACGAGCCCCCGCTGATGTAGCACAAATAATTGCTCCCCACTGTGATGTGTTGGATTGATAGTTGCTCGTCTGCCGCATAGGTTCTTCTGTGTGCTCTACGCAAATATATGTCACAGTTACCGTATAACAATATTTGATATCTCAGCATGAGGCAAATGTTGAATAGTCTTCTTTAGTGTTGACCAATTTTACATTTTTCCTCAAAGGCCTCATAAAATAACAACTTGTTTACTTAAAGGTTTGAACAGATTGGGAGGGTTTGTCATGACCAGGATGAGAAAGTGATTCACATTTGCTTTGCCAAGATTGGGATTAGTAAGTCATTTTCCTTTAGATCTGTTTATCTTGCAAGTAAAACTCAATGAAATTTGGGTTTTTCACTTTTGAGCAGTGAAATCCAAGTATTTTCCTGCTTCAAATTATATTACAAATATTAAAAATATATTTTTGTATTATTTCAAAACGACAACATAGGGAACAATATTTTGGGAAATTTCTCATGCATAACATTTTCCACAATTTATAGGAAAGCCATATTTGCAGAATTAATTAAATAACATTTTGCCAGTTAAATCTTACCTGAAATGCCTGACAACAACATCCATCCATCCATTTTCTTTATCGCTTATCCTCAGTAGGGCTGCTGGAGCCTATCCCAGCTATCTTTGGGCGGGAGGCGGGGTACCCCCCGAACCGGTCCCCAGCCAATCGCAGGGCACATAGAAACAAACAACCATTCGCGCTCACATTCACACCTACGGGCAATTTAGAGTCTTCAATCAACCTACCACGCATGTTTTTGGGATGTGGGAGCAAACCGGAGTGCCCGGAGAAAACCCACCCAGGCACGGGGGGAACATGCAAAGTCCACACAGGTGGGGCCGGGATTTGAACCACGGTTCCCAGAACTGTGAGGCGGATGTGCTAACCAGTCGATCACCGTGCCGGCCTGACAACAACAAAGGAAAAAAAAAATCAATTTGTGCAAATTCAAATAAACAGCAACAAAAAGCTCCTCAAGTGTCACGTGTATTTCCACCCTTAACTCAATACTTCTTTGTACTTACCAAGGTTACTTACCTACTTAGTTAGTCACTTTACTTACCTACTTACTTTCAGTACTGACTTATACTACTGAATTACTTACAGTACTGACTTACTTCCATACCAGTGAGAGTTTTCCATTTTGATCCTGGTTCAATAAAATGTAATTATCCAGAGTTAATTCATGATTTAACAAGGGGGGCAATACCTCCTAATAAATAAATCATAGCGTTTCTTTTGGCTGCACTGCTTCCAGTACACTGGTGAGTATGATGTGTTTTATTTTAATGTTTACTGTTTTGGGCATGTTATTAGATAAATATTGTTTCTGAACCGGTCCAGATTATTTACGAGGCAATGTTGCTTGGTGTTACGTTGCGTTTTTACTCAGTATTGATGGGTTCTACAAGTGCATAGTGATAGTGGTGGTATTAAGAGGTGTATTAACTCGGGGGAGTCCCCACTGATGGCCCAGGTACCCCCCAATGTACAGCCAAACAGTAGTTGTGCTTTTGTACAAAAATGCATTTGTAATTTTTTTACACGAAAAGGCGCTGCTGGTGAAGGTTCTCGAGAAGCCCCTCCCCCCCAGGCGTTCTGTGGCTGGCAGTCATCATCACATAGGAAGTATTATCTCTAGCTTTGGCATCACGCTGAGTCTTCTCGCCCCCGCGGCAGCAAGCCAAGAATCGAGCTGGTTTATCAGAAAAAGACCTTTGACCGCACAGACGGACCCTTCAGATTTCAGCAGCGTGTCATGGCCGAGGGCTACGCACGTCTGTTGAACTTTGCCCCGCGCCAACTTCAGCCAGCCGGCCGGCGTGAGCCCGCCGGCCCTCGGGGCCGTATTTCATCAGAATGCTCGCAGCCGCGTTGATGATTGCGAGAAGCAGCATCAACGCTGCGCGCAGGTTACAGCCCTGCCGCGCCTTGCTCTGTTGACACGCTTCATTATTTACCCGTCTGCTTGCACAAGGCGGCAGGAAATCTCACAGCTCGCGGCGCCGTGAAGCTCTCAAATTGGAGCCAACGAAAAGGAGCGCGGGGATGTCTCGAATGCTGCCGATTAATGGCGGAGTTCTGCGCGATTCCGAAATGATGTTGGTCATGCAGAGCGAGACTGACATTGATGCAATGACTTGAGCCGAACTACTGGAACTTACAATTTAATATGATTAGCTGCGGGCTGCGGCTGAATCGTAGCCCCCACCAGTCAAGCGCTCTGCCGAAGTCCAGCTCTCCATTTAGCCTCATTAATGTACTTAGCCGTAAGGCGACATTAACCACCACGTTGCCGCCGGCCTCGAAGCGTGTCTGGGGATGACTAGTCGCCGTCGGTGTTTCTTCGGGTGGTCTAGACTCTACAGTTAACATCAGTCACACGCAAAACGAAACACGACTTGTCTTTCCATCTGCGTCAGACGAGGTCGCAGATTTTAACAGCCCCGCTGGGAGAGTCTGTGAAGGCGGGTCGTAAATTTGACAGAAGATTATCAGCTGGGATTGGAAGATAGTAGTTTTAATTTAAACCTCTCCCAGTCTTCACAAGCATCACGGATCAGATATCAATGGGGTTCTTACTCCGATGTTGAAGAATTTTTCAAGGAGACAGGAACCAAACCCTGGTAGAAATAGAGAAAACCTCGAGTATTTGAATCCAACTATTTAAAATAATAATAATAATAATAATAATTTGTCTATATTTGCAGTTTTGACTGCAAATATACCTCAGGCTATGATCCCCACTAAACTAATCTCACAGCATTATCCTTAAAAATGTACATGTGGACACGCTGCGTAACTTCCACTAACAACCCAGGCTAAACTTGGCTCCTCCCCGACATACAAAACTTGACTCTCAGTCACTTCAACAAATTTCCCTGACACCAATTACTACACTTCTTTCCTATGCAGACAGGGCTTTGGCTGCATCTAGTGGTGTGTTCGGGTGTTTTAGAAAGAGCACAAAAATGTGAATGGGTGAGTTGTTTTTTTTCCAGTGACTTGCTGATGGTAGGTTCCAAAGCAAAGAAATGTGAACAGGTGAATTTGTCAATAGTGAACTGCAAATATGCGGGGAATTATTGTATTCTACTTTTTTTCCCCACAATTTAAAACAAATCTCAACATTACGCTTTTCAACTTGTTAATGTGTATGCGGAGCATCCAGTAGACAGATCACCAAACACACAAACGTACACAAATAACAGACATTTTTTTTCTTGCAATATATCAATTATAGCACAATTGCCATATCCATGGCAAAATATTACAAGTTACTCTGCGATTCCATACCAAGAATTCAAAATAGATTTCTATTCTGTCTGATCTTTCTTACTATACACTCAATGGAGACTTTATTTGATTGACGAGCTCACAAATTTTGCCTTTGTGCTCATTTTTGATTGACACCGTCAAAGAGACATGATTGTAATTATATGAAGTGTCTGTGAATATGTGGTACTACTATTATTATTATTATTATTGGTAGGGAAGGGGCTGGGGCTAAACGAAAGATCAAACGAAATGTGATGGTTTTGGATCAAGACAGAGAAGCAAAAGTAATTTTAGTTCTAACAGTGACTCACCTTCATTACAAATTCATGCCCGGTGCAAGGTAAAGAAGAAAAAAACTATTATATTTGGTTAAATAGTCATTCTCTGTTCTTTGCATCACGATGAGGAAACATTTCATTGCAGCTAATAGAAAAAAAATACAAAATTATAAATGCAGAAGACGTCGGCACGGTGATTGACTGGTTAGCACATATGCCTCACAGTTCTGAGGACCGGGTTCAAGTCCCGGCCCCGCCTGTGTGGACTTTGCATGTTCTCCCCGTGCCTGGGTGGGTTTTCGCCGGGCACTCCGGTTTCCTCCCGCATCCCAAAAACATGCGTGGTAGGTTGATTGAAGACTCTAAATTGCCCGTCAGTGTGAATGTGAGCGCGAATGGTTGTTTGTTTCTATGTGCCCTGCGATTGGCTGGCGACTAGTTCATGGTGTACCCCGCCTCCCGCCCGAAGATGGCTGGGATAGGCTCCAGCAGCCCGCGACCCGAGTGAGGATAAACGGTAAGGAAAATGGATGACTGGATGAAACACAGAAGACCTTATAAAATGTTGTCTCCGTTTTCCAGTTGGTTAAAGCATTGTTTCTATATTAACATTGAGTCTGTTAATGCCCTCATGAGAATCCTCTCCTTCTGCTCTTTGAGATTTGCGGTTGGACTTTAAAAAGTCATTTTTTTTTTTGTGTGTGTCTTTTTTGTTACTCCGCAAGCAGCTGCTGAGAAATGTTCCATGAGCTGATCATGCTGTCGCCCAAGGGCATTGAAGGAGGCCAGTGGAAAGCTTGGCATGGACGCTACAGGGAAGCAAGTGCACTTAACTCAGCTGGCTGAAAGAGGCTTTCTGTACCGGGGAGGGGGGGGGGACTGATATGGACACCAGCTGGCTGCAGGAATCTAAGTGAGATCAATTACAAAGTAGTCAGCGTATCTTTTCTGAAAGGTGAAAAGACAGAGGTTCAGGATGGAACCAGGCCAAGTTGCATCGAAGAGATTTAAAGGTTTCCAGTATGGGAACACCTGATCGATTTAGAAATTGGGATAAATATGGAGTTGATCCTCCCTGTGCACAGCTTCCGCTCTTTTGCGAAGAGTTTGCACAAGATTTTGATGTGTATCCCATTTCCATGGCAGTGTCACCACAGAAAGAGGTCTACTTGGAAATATCCAAATCAAGCCAAATGTATTTATCATTTCATGATGCACTGGTCTCCATATGTAGGTATGCACTTTTTTTTTAAAAAAAAAGGAAAGAATATTGCAAATTATTTTGCTGAACCCTAAGTTACGGCTTGTGGACACCTAGGCGTCCGGGGACCCCAGTTTGAGAACCACAAAAACAAACCTAAATAAAATGGGTTATTTTTTGTCTGTATTTGAATTTTATTTTACTGATAGTCGCAGAGGGTTGAACAACCAAAGATTTTTTTTGTCGTTAGTCACGTCGAAGTCGATTAATCGATGACGTCATTGATATTCAATTGGAGTCTCATTTTTAGTCAAATATTTCCACATATGTTGCGTAGTACGGCTGTATGTGTTATGATAGTGTTGTAAAGTGGCATGGGTGTCGCGTTGTAAATGTGATATGAGGAAAGTGCCCGTTAGCACACAGTTGTTGTCAACGCGTTATTGGACATAACATTTTGAGGACGACCGCTGCCCTTGTCCCTCACCGCAAATCCAAAGGTCACCATTTCTATGACTATTTTAACACTTGTGGCCATTAAAACCGCCAATGCCAGTAAAGCGAACCGCTATTCTTAACCACAAGCAGATTATTTTCGTACTGTCAGACCCGCGCAGATGTATGAAGACTTGTTGGCCGGATATTTCGCTGCTCCTCAGTGCATTATAGTCCGGCGACGGCAGCGGAAGGGAACATTGCAAGTCCACTGTAAATTGGCCCACTTGGAAGACGATTACTTCACGTCAAGCTTTCAACGTTGATGCGGAGTAGTAAAGTCGACTAATCGGTTCCACCCTTAATAGCCACACAACCGGAGTTGTAGTCCACTAACCGCTTCCAAGCCTAATAGCCGCCATGTTGTGTTTTCATCTGGTCTCTCCTTGTTGTTTTGCAGGTATGAGCTGTTCCAGAAGCAGCTTTTCCAGCTGGAAGAGGCAGAGGGCGGCTTCGACCAGTTTACGCGGAGCTACTGGACCTTTGGCGTGCAGCGGCAGCCCAACAACAGCCTCTTCTTTAAGGAATGGGCGCCAGCTGCGGAGGCCCTCTTCCTCACCGGTGATTTCAGTAAGTAGACTCTCGGGGTGAGAACAGGCAGCTCTTCCATCAGCGTGCTCACAAGAATTCCCCGCAATATTCTGGCAATTTTCACTTAGCTGTCAGTCGGCACACCTGCTCACGGATGACTTGATGTTAGAAAATGAGCCAGGGAAAAATACAGTAATCCCCTTCATACAGTGTGGTGCCTTGATTTACCAGTTTAATTCCGTCAGTAACACTCATGTCTCAAGTCATCTTTCCCCATTGTAATAAAGGGAAATGCCGTTCATCTGCTCCAGTACTCCATAAAACTCCAACACAAAAAATGTAGTGTTTTAATAAGAAAAGTAGCACTCTGGACATACGTCTAACATACAGTAATAACACAAAAACAGTGCATCACGACTTCATCCATTCATTGTGCGCAGTAAACTGCAGTAATATTAGTCGTTTTTCTCTGAGCATAAAGACACACACGCCTTTGTGTAGTATTGTCTGTCTACTTGTGTTGCTGCACCATTTTTGTATTGATATCCGTTTCTTGGAGAGTCATAACATAGCGGCAGCAATGGTAATTTTGCTAGCCAGTCAATGGAGTTTTGCATTGTGTGTTACCGTTAAGCTTAAGATTCATTTTCCACTTTTGTACAGTATATGCATAGGTGCACCGCGATTGGCTGGTGACCAATCCAGATTGTAAACCCGCCTCTCGGCTAAACTCATCTGGGATAGGCTCCAGCTCAGTCACGATCCCGATGAGGATTATTAGCCCGATAGAAATTGGATGGATGGGCTGACTATATACATAGGGTTCTTATTTTAGTAAAGAAAAATAATCTCTGGGAAAAAAAAAACAACAACTGTGTGATTGTGTGGGACTAAGCTCGGCCTCAGCTCACACAAAATCAAACTCAATTGGGTTTTGAATTTGATCTAAAAAGAAATTCATGCTTCAAAGTTGGAAACTTCTGTGCCCATACATCACCATTAAGGGAACCAGGCACCAAAGCAAAACCCCATATGAACCCTTCTCGGGCCGGGTGATGTGGCTTCAAATTCATATCATGGTATAAATGGAATCCGTTCCCAGTAAACATTGCGGTAGAAACATAAGTGCGAAAATTATAATGGAAGTATTTCTGAATAGGCTATATAGTCACTCAGCTAAGCTGAATTGATTATTTATTTATTTTTTAAGTGGGAAAAACAGCAACAAAATAGCGATAATTTTTGGACGTCTGTGCTTGCTGTGCAGCTGTTCTATAATTTTCTCTCTAAACACTTATTCATTTCCCTGCCAATTTGTTGTGCATAGTTGACGACGCTCCGCTGTAACAATGTCAGAGAAAATGAAAATGTGACTCTTAATTTCAAGTTTCTTCCCAATGTGGTCAAGAGATTGCACATACAAAAAAAAAAACGTTGTATCTGGGCAGAGCAGTTAATAAGATATTTAACGTGGCTCTGCTGCTGAACACAAAAGAAGCAGAAATTAAGATCAAAATGCGCAGGAGGTGGAACGAGGCTGTCGGCCCTTTTGATCGGCCGACCTGGGAGTCGGAAATGTGGAAAATATTGATCACACGGGATCGTCTTGAATACTGAAGCGGGGGACTGTCTTCTTTAGAATGTGGGAGTGTGCTTTTAATATTTTAGTAGCTGCTTATTTCATCATCGCAGGCATAGTTGATGAGAGAGTGAAAAAGCTCTGTGTTTGCCCCCAGAACTCCTTTTCACCCGCCGTGCCAACTTTGAAAGTCAGATCAAGTTAATGGTTTCCGAGTCAGTCAAGATCATTTATTTTCATCATCATTAGCTACTTTACACCAGATTGCATATCATCTGTCAAATAGATAAACAAAGTACCTCACACTCGAGGCCTTATTTAGTGCTTTCATATTTCTTTATTTTTATTTTTTTTAAATCAAATGTATTTGAGTACGTGGTCTTATTGCACATACCAGTCATTATGCATAACTCATTTGACACATTGGGGGAGGAAAAAAAAGTCTCAGGCTAAAAGTAAGCATAACTGCTTCGTGCCTGTGCATGAAGCTCAAATGAAATTACTTTGACCACGATAGATGGTGTAGGCAAAAAAAAAAAAAAAATACATGCTTCTGATCGGGTCTCGTTTGGGTAAATTCCCAAATCGAAGATTGTCCAAATACAAGCCTTGAAATGAGCCCAAAATGGCAGACATCCCAGCCCAGGGCATGGGTCCTTGAGAGTCTTTCGTGCGTCCTGTCATGCTAGACATGTTGATCAATTTCCAACTGATTATTGAAACTGGTGTCGGGGGTTATTTGTTTCTAACTTTCCAGGGGGTTCCACTGAGCGGGTTTTGGGGGTGGACCCCTAAAATACATCCATCTTCATCTGATGCAGTGAACACTGACACAGTTGCATGCCTCTTTTATCATCTCTGCACATTTTCTCATTTTTCATCCGTTGAAAATGTATAGAAGCGCTGTTCCGACATTTCCTCGTCTGAGAGTGATTACATTGTGACATCGCTCCGTCATTTTCTGTGATTTCGGAACTGATGCATATATTCTGCCGCGGTGCACTTCAGGCTATAAATCCCGGATGACTTCCAGTGTGGCGTGTCACTTCCCATTCTGCCGTTGTTTTCCGTTCATCAAGGGCAAGCAGATACGGATTGGAGACGTGGACCGGATGGCCGGCGTGACAAATGTTCAGCGCTGTAAAATGTTCCCTTCAGCTGTCGGTAACGTGCTCTCAGCAGGTCTCTTTGATTCACTGAGTGGCGAAGTGGGCATGTCATCTTGGAGGAGAGCAGAGCTGGTGAACTCGACAAGGCCGGTAGGGAGCTGTTTAGGCAGAAAGCAAAGAGACAGGAAGTGACTTTGAATTCTTTCATTAGCAATCAAAAATAATGAAATTCCCTGGGGCTGGCTTTTACAATCGAGGATTTGGGGAGTAGTGGAAAAAGGAGTTTTCGATTGTACTTTTTCAACTATTTTGCGTTGTAATCCACCCTTATTTGGGTAAATATAATGCAATATATTTTCTCGGGATTTACTGGTACATTAGTAATCCTATTTCACAGTAGAAAACATATTTGTCATCCGAGTTCCCACCCCAAATATACTGATTCCTTGACTGTTTTATTTGAATGTCTAGCTCTGTTGCCCTGCTGCTGCCATTACCGTGTTTTTCAGGTGTATGCACCTTATAAAAAATGAATATGTGATTGTTAATATGTATTATTGTACGTAGCTTTTACGTCAATATTTGAGAGTTCTAGTTTTGATATCGCTCACATTGCTGATTGGATTTTGCACTTTGTCTTTGTTTTATGTTGTATGTTGTTTTAATGTGCTGAGGACCACAATGTCAATAATCCCGCAGGCTTTATTGTGTTTCGATCCTCTTTGATGATACGTAATACTGATACTGTATATCGGGGAGCGCTAAGGTGCTTTTGTGCTATCATCGAATCAATCAAATATATTACGAGACAGGAAATGGAAATGCCTTGTTCTCTAACAAAATGTCTACTCTGTTTTTAAAAAAATTAAATAAATAAATAAATAAATAAATACCAAAAAAAACAGTGCAGCTCAGCCTCTGGTGTCCTGGCTAGCTATATGCTTTTAGCGGTACGTTAAACTTGTTTTCCGATGAAGGAATTGAGGGTGGTTGGGGTTTGCGGGTAAATCATTCTTCACACACTTCATCACACTTTTTCTTCTTTCTAAAGTGTGTGCCACGGAATTAAGAAAACAAGCAATTGATGTTGCACTTCCTTAAATAGAAAACAAACTATTGCTGTTTCAATTTCTTTCTGAAAGAAAACAATCTCTTGGTATTACTGTCCCCTAAAGAAAGACAAACTAATGTTACACTTTCCTAAAAAGAGGGCGGCATTGATTTTGCACTGGACTGAAAAGAAAACAAACTGTTGATGTGGCACTTTCCCAAAAAACAAAACAAACAATTGATGTTGCTTTTTCCTAAAAAGCAAGCACGCTATTGATGGACTTTCCGATAAAAGAAAAGCTATAGCTCTTACGCATTCCATAAAAAAAGAAAACTATTCTTGTTACAGTTTCCTAAAAAGAAAACAAACTCTTGGTGTTGCACTTTCCTAATAAGAAGATTTTGCACTTATCGAAAAGAAAACAACCAACTCATCTTGCAGCTTCCTGAAAAGAAAGCAAAAATCTGGTGATGAACTTTTCTTTAAAAGAAAAACTATTGATGAGCCGTTTTCCAACCCCTGATACATTGATGAGGAGGTGTGCCTCACTACTCCCGCTAATGTATCATCTTCATATCAGGTCTAATCTGAGTGTGTATTACATTGATCCCCGACTCACATGTTTGTGTTTTCGACTCTCCTCCTAGATAGCTGGGACAAATTCTCCCACCCGTACACGAAGAGAGATTACGGCAAGTGGGAGCTGATTCTCCCGCCGAAGCGTGACGGGTCTCCCGCTGTGGATCACAACACCAAGCTCAAGGTAGGCAGCAGCGCATCTTCACGCCGACTTTCACGCCCTCAGCGGGTGCCGTGTCGACGCTGCGCCCCCGCCCACGTCCCGTAAACCCTGTGCGAAAGGCTGGCGCTGCGCCATGAACGGCGAGCAGAAGGGAGACTACGGCGCGCAGGCAGTGTGCGGCGTGGGGGCTTGTTTTCATTTCCACTCCCGCGGGACATGTTTGTTCAGTGCACAACACGGCCCACTCTGGCTGCAGCTGATTGTTTTTTTTTTTTTAGCGCTTGTAAAAAATTCATCAAGGTTAAATGCAAAACACATACCTCCTGCTTTGCGTTGTCTCCCGTGTAAGTCACGAGGATGAAAAATGTAGTGAACCCCCGTTCATTGCGGTGGATATGTTCCAGACCCAGCAACCCTAGGCGAACATGCACGATAGATAGAGACCATTCATTCATCGTGCATTTTTTTCGTACTGTTTTTTTCTCACTAGGGTCACTGGGGTGCTGGATCTAGTGGGGCCTCGGTATGTGAACCTCGATATAGCTGGGAAACCCAATCCCGAAATAAGATGCTAGCCGTGGAATTGAAGGCGTCACGGCGCCACTGTCCTTGGGACCGGGTCATCTCAGGCGCTCCCCTCCCTCTCCTGGACAGGCTGCCTCGCTCCCATTGTCAGCGGAGGTCAGTCTTGGGATGATAAGAAGCAGATGGAAGCACTGGCACGTGCCCGCCCCTGCACACCCCTTGCTGCCCGTCAATGGCTGCATCGCAGCCAGCTTCCGCTTTACAATTAATTCCACCGCGCTCCCTCATCAAAGCCGAGCGCCAGCCGCTCTAATGTAGAGCCCTGTGTCCGATTTGTTCTGGGGTCCAATTTGTCTAAACAAACAAGCAGTGTGGGCACTTGCTCTTGATGATGCCCGGCAGGGAAGTATTTTTGAAGTGATCAAACACCTCACACCTTGCATGGTTCGCGCATTGCCTGGCTGCTGCTAGTTTTCCCCCGTGATTTCTTTTTAACGTGCCTGATACTGGCCAATTTGTGTGAAGGACCACCTTAGCGCATTTATTTATTTTTCCTAATCCTGTAAGTTCTGAAGGACGTCAGTCGGGGGAACTTGGACCCCCCGGAGGCTGGCTGTAATGAAAACAAGCCTAGAGGGGGTTGTGGCCAACAGCACTCAGGCAGGTGGCACTGGTCATTACTGCACAGGAGTAGCCAGAATTAGCCGGGATCCGCGCGGGACGGAACACGTACTGTGCGTAACACTGCAGACTGGACTGGGAGCTTTTTCTGACTCTCATGGTTTCAGTTCTATTTAAATGCCCTTAAAGCGCGTCGGTTCAGTTTCATATGGTCCATGTTTTACCAAAGACTACAGAAATACCTGATTCGCAAAAGGTTGAATTGGTGCAAAAGTTGAATCCGAAGGTTGTTGAAGAGGTTTCACCAATCTGAAAAGGCTTTTTCAATTTTCAAGTAGGACTGAAAAAGGCTTTTTCCATTTCTAAATTAAAACTGAAAATGTTTTTTTTTTTTTTTTTTCAGGTTTAAAGTAGGTGTTTGAGTTCTAAAGTAGAAAGGGGGGAAATTCTTTTCTTCTTAAAGGTGAAATGTCTTCAACAACAAAGAGTCCAGTTGCCTCAATTCAACATTTACAGATTACAGTAGTATGAGCAGAATGAATGAGAATCTACAGAGAAAAAATACCTAATCCATACCATAAGTAGGATGATTCAAAGCCATTATTATTATTTTTTTTTTGTAATTTACTGAAAAATCCCAATCCAAATAAATGTACTGTTACAGCCCTATCTAGTATATCTTTCAACACTGTACAACCGAAATCCTTTCTACCCTACGACTGTGTTTCCATTGGCTGTCCTCGTAATGTGCTCATTGCTTATAATTGGTTGTCGTCTTCTACCAGGTGGTGGTTCACACTAAGGATGGGGAGCGGCTCTACCGGATCTCGCCTTGGGCAAAATATGTGACCAGGGAGGAGAAAACGGTCATCTACGACTGGATTCACTGGGACCCCTCACAGCCGTACATTGTAAGGGGATTACTAATTTGGTTCTTCTTGGGAACCAGTCAGAATCAGTGTCAACACCATCTTGGCATCACTTTGTTTTTGGATTGCACTTACATATAGCACTTTATCAACACCATACGGTGTCCAAAACGCTTTAAAAAGCATCACATTCACCCATTCACGCACACATTCATACACCAAAGGGTGGATGCTGCCATGCAAGGTGCTGCCAGGCCCACTGGTTGCAAATTAGGGCCCAGTGTCTTGCCCAAGGACACTTCGACAGTCGGAGCCGGGATTCGAACCGACGACCTTTCGGTCACTGGAGGACCCGCTCTACCAGTTGAACCACAACCGCCCCCGTGATTCTGATTCTTACAACTAATGAATCGCTTTTTTTGGCTGCTTCAACATGCTCCAAAATGTGTGCGTCCCGGTGAAAATATTTGCAGTCCCAAATGCAACCAGCCATAAATTTACTCTGTTGTGCACCCTGGAAAGTTGGCAAAAATTTGTCCCTGGCACCAGATTCCCCGATCGACTTGGTGGACATGTCTACTGTAACAAGAAAATTCCAGGGCTTGTATGAACTTTGACAAACAAGGAAATTTGCGAGCTCCAATCAGAAGCAGGTATCCTAAACAGGCTTTAAAAAAACAAACAAAAAACTTCACTCCATTAACCCCTGTGAAAAGCTGAAGGAAATTAGTGCCCCCACATCAGATTCACAGATCGACATGTACTTTGACGAACTTTTACAAGAGAAAATTTGCCAAAATAAGCCCAAACCGGAAGCAGTTATCCACAAACGACAGCTAATGCTGAATTGCAAAGCTTTTTTTTTTTTTACCTACTTCATCTAATATTGGCGGAGCATAGCGTCAAAGTTTGATGGTGTTGGGAACTCGCCATGAAAAAGTGGCTGCGAGGGGCCAATTCATTGCTGCTTGCAGCTTCAATTTCTCTTTTAACATCCTACAGAGAGAGCTTTGTCACTGGATGGTATGTTCAAGTGGCTGCTTCATGTGCTTCAAATCGTGGGTTCAAGTCCTGTTGTGTAGCCGTCAGGATGTTAGCGCCAAACAAATCTCTTGCGTAACACAGACGATGTGATTCATACCACAGAAGCCTTTGTTGAAAGAGAATATTTTTTTTTTTTCGCGGCTGGCTCCGGGAGGATGTTTTTTGCTATTTCTTCGCTTTTCTCTCCAGCACATCCACCCGCGGCCCATGAAACCCACGCACCTGAGGATCTACGAGGCCCACGTGGGCATCGCGTCACCTGAGGGAAAGATCGCGTCGTACAGAAACTTCACCATCAACGTGCTGCCTCGTATAAAAGACCTGGGTAAGATGTGACGCTTAACGTCATTTATTCATTAACCGTGGTGTCTCTGTTGGCTTTATAAAAAAAAAAAAATCCACTTTGTGTCACAATACCCATAGTGATATGGAATTAACAGAGCGAGCACTTTTGTTGACGGCGGCCTCGAGGAAATCTTTTCATTTTGCATTCACGTCTCATCGCCTGCAGTGACGTCTGAACTAAAAAAAACATTTTGCCCCCTCATGGCCATCTGGAATGTCTCCATATTGTTGCTCGCAGGTGTAATTAAACTGACTTAGACTAGAAAACCAACCACAATTTTATTTGTCTCGCTCAACTATAACATAATCTTACAACCCCAATTCCAATGAAGTTGGGACGTAAATAAAAACAGAATACAATGATTTGCAAATCATGTTCAACCTATATTTAATAGAATACACTACAAAGACAAGATATTTAATGTTCAAACTAAAAGCAAATAATCATTAACTTGGAATTTTATGGCTGCAACACGTTCCAAAAAAGATGGGACTGTCAGGGCTTTGGCGCCATCTTGCGGTATCTCAGAGCTTTATAGAAAGCGCGCCAAAACCGCACATTTGCAGGTTGCAACTGCGAATAGGCGGGAGGGGGAGGGCATCATTGTATTTGTTTGGACAAGTGTCATTCACGTATCGGAATTGTAATTTGGCGCATTTGTGATGATGCGAGTGAAACCGCAAATTCACCTAATTTTAGCAAGGCAAGAAAGAATGTTGAAAATGTGCTTAGAATTCTTGATCCATGGGGTAGTTTGACAAAAGCATGTCAGACATGTTATCAAGACACGTGGGAGCTGGTTTCAATTGTCAAACAAATGCATCATTTGTCTCCTACTAATGCAACCTTAGTGAGGATAAGCGGTACAGGAAATGGATGGATGGATATCATAATGCGCAGAAGCCATCTGATAAGTGCTTTCCCCCAGCTTGTCGCCTGTCAAACCGTCTACCTGCTGCAGCTCAGGGAAGTCCCAATCGTAGTGCGTCTGAAGGTGAATCTCCGCTATCTTTTCACCCTTTGTAGAAATGCTGGCACACACCCACAGAAGGTCTCGTTTTGCTTCGTCTCCGGCGTGTAGCTACCGTAGGGCTTCCCTCTGGAGCGCGCGGCGATGGCTTCAAAGCCTCCTGTTGTCTTCTACTCATGGAGGCCGCTCTCGTAGGACCATGCTGAGATGTTTTACTTGAACTCCTGACTCTTACCGACCCCCCCCCCCCCCAGTTAAAATGAGTGGATTTGGTATTTTCAGAATCAGAATTGATTTATCATTGCGCAACAGCACAACGAGATTAAAAGCCCAACCAAGCTCAGCTATAGAATGATAAAGAACTTATTTACAATTTTAAAAAATTACAAACCATATCTCTGTAGTAAAGTGGAATGGAAAAGTTGAGTAGTGTAGTATTTACGCATTATTGTTTACTTCAGGTGTTGATGTTTATTTACATGCCATTTCAGCGATGTTTCGTGTGTTCTGTGACTATAAACACCTCCATATCAGATACCGTATGTGTTACTTCAAATGTACATATAAATAAATGGAGATCTAGGCAATTGGGCATGAGATGGGAATTCAGCCAAAATAGTGGCCATGTGTTGTGGTTAACGTTGTCGTTACGCGTCATTCCCACGCGGTCTGCTGACATCCTACAAATCTCCGAGAGAGACGACAACAAGGCCTGCGGCGACGGCAGGAAATGAGGCGACGCGAGCAGACGGAGGTGCCGCGCTCCTCACTGAATCATGCTGTAAACTTTTACCTTGACCTGCAAAACAAACAATCTATAGAGACAGCGTGATCATGTTAAACATGAAAACAAAACATGGAGTGCATAGTACATTTGCAAACCGTATGTGCTGTGTCCAGGTTACAACTGCATTCAAATGATGGCCATCATGGAGCACGCCTATTATGCAAGCTTTGGCTATCAGGTTACCAGCTTCTTCGCGGCGTCCAGGTATGTCACAGAAATTAGCAGGGCTCTTGCTTATAACATTAATGTTGAAATGTTTCGAGATCGGTTGAAAATTGTGACTTGTCGCCAGCTGTGATTATTTTTTTTTATCTAATATTGCTCAAAACTGTAATGGTTTGATGTTTTCAGCTATGTACTCATCTCGGCTATTTTGTATCTCATACAGTAGGTATCACGTGGTAGAACAATAAATACGGAATCTTTCGAGATTAGTTACGACAGAGGTCAACCTGTACTAATTTGACCTCAGCTACCGCGAACATTCAATACCAAATATCATTGAAAATCAATAGGCACACGGAACAATAATCCTCGTAACATTGCCGATTGATTAAATCAGTAATGACCGGCGGAGGGATTTTCCCCACGTCGTCGCACCATTTGCGTGTTCACCACAAATATTTCTCGAGTCGTGTCATTTCACAGCGAGGGGCCTCTGAGACAAAACAGAGCGAGCAATTTCCTGCCTTGGTTGTCCGATCAAGGTGAGCGCGCCTGACCCCAGCAGTAATCTCTCTGTAAACACATTTCAAGTTAATCCAGAGAGCGGGACTCTCTGATAAAGCTTGACTAGTCTGAGTGTTTATCTTCTGTCAGAGACCCCGAGCCCCCCCCCCCCGTCCCACCTTCACCACCCCTTCCCTCGCATATTGGGAGTATACCCTAAGCCCCCGAGTGTAAGGTATATAGTGTAATTTCACCCATGATTGAACTCTCACTGTCATTTAAAACCGGAACGCTTGAATACAGCGAAACGGCTAATGCTGGCGCGAGGCGTGCTGCTTCGCAAGGAGGCCGATGGGACGGTAGCAGCGAGGAAGGACGGGAGCCGGCGTTATTCGGAAAATAGGAGGAGTGTGGCCAAAAATCGATCAGGCGACTTTGCAACACTCTTTTTAGGTAGGACTCAAGTCCGGGCACAAACGGTCTTAATTTGGATCGATAACAAGATTGTAGCGCTCTAGTATAGCTAATCAGAATTGTTTTCATTTGGATTAATGCTTTATCCACTGTGAAATGAAAGAAAATGCATACAATTTATTAGGCTTTAAACGATCAGGATTTTTGGGGCCGATCACCTATCAGCGAGTTTAAAAAAACTGATCTCCGATCACAAGATGGAGGAATGTGGCTATTTAAATGACCTGTTCATTTACTGTATATACTTGTGTACTTAATTGCTCCAAAAAATGATATTTACAATAAATAATGTATCTTTGTTCCTCTATTTATGCCAGTGAGGCATAGTGACAGACAGAACGAATGAATGGTCTTCTATTAGATGGCAGGAAGTGAATACAGTCATTAAGCTATCCACTTTCTGTGACATTTTTGTTTGTTGGTGTGCCGTGAGATTTTTCAATTGTAAAATGTGTTCCTTGGCTCCATAAAGGTTGGAAATCACTGCTCTAGTCAGGTCGTGTATTCTAATGAGTCAGGTCAAACCAACGTTACAACATGACAGAAATAATGGGTGCTAACTTACTGTAATTCAATGACTGTCTTTTTAATTAAATGACTTCACCCACACCGAAACTGTAGAGCATGATTCGACAGAACGGCGGAATATTGACGTCCAACCGTTTGTGCTACCACTAGCTTGCTAGGCTACATAACATTGTGTTGCCTGCTTGCGAGCCGTATCGTATTAAAAGTATGTGACCATACCTCAAGAAAGCCTTAAACGAACGTCCTCTCCTGTCCTGAGACACGTTTTTCCCCATTTTGTCCTTATAATACAAAGTCGACGCGCTCCACTCTTGTTGTCGTCGTCGTCACGGTACCGAGCGTATCGGCATTGACAAGATAAAGCCCAATGATCGTAAAAAACGGGATGCGGCGGTATCGGAATACAAGATTTTATTGCAGTAGTCAAAGAGCAAATTTGTCTTGTAGTCTGATCTGGGCATTACGTGTTGCCTGACTCCGACGTGTTGTTTGTCCCACGCCGCCGACATGTATTATTATAATTTTGTAATAACTTCGTTGTCCATTTACAGTACTACGTCAAAAGACATGCGACAAGGCTAAAAATAAACTAGCTTTTGCATTCAAATATACTGCGCACGCGGCGACGCGGAGTAAATGTCTTTTGCGGAGCTGATCAATGACGTCATTGATCTGATCGGCGAATTATGACATTAAAGCCGATCGGCATAGAATGCTAAATATCGGCCAATACCGATCAGCCCGATAAAATCGGTGTAAAGTCTCCAATTTATGGCTTCTTCCTCCACCAATGTCCACTACTCCACAGGTGCTCGGTAGGTTTGCAGTAATAAATAGTAACTACGTAATGAGTTGAGGTATAAGTATATCAAAAGAGCTCCATACACACATACCTCCTCCAATTCCTCTGGGCCGCATTCCGATCAATACAGCACTGGCATTAAACCTGGAGTTCATAACCTAAACTCTGCGTTCGGTGTCCTCCTCAGTCGCTACGGCAATCCTGACGAGCTGAAGCATCTGATCGACGTGGCGCACTCGATGGGCATCGTGGTGCTGCTGGACGTGGTCCACAGCCACGCGTCCAAGAACACGGAGGACGGCCTCAACAAGTTTGACGGCTCCGACTCGTGCTTCTTCCACTCGCCTCCGCGTGGGGAGCACAGCCTCTGGGACAGCTGCCTCTTCAATTATTCCAGGTACTACTTGGATAATTAAAAAGGGGTTACGAGACCGTTCTGGGGTCTGAGGCCAAGCTTTTTGACACTGGGCAGCTGCTCCAGAATGCGTTGAAAATGTTGGGATTTCTTTGTGCCCTGCACAGACTCCACACACCCTGTGCCAGACGTAGCTAAGCAGCCCCAGAGACTTCTCGCACTGGGCAGCGCATTTTGTTGCATTTTGGCTTTAGAGACTTCTGATTTCTTTGTTCCTTGCTCTCATTCAAGACATCCAGTGTTATATTTAGAAAAGCAGCCCCAGAACATAAGCCTTCATTTAAGAAAGGATCAAAATGGTGTTTGTAGAACGCTGCAGCGTGATTTTTCGATCCCTGGGGTATTTCAACAAGCGTATATCACTGACGTGGTATGAAGAAGCTGAAAAACAGTTTTAAACCTTTGCCTGTATATGCAACAAGATGTTGTCAAAACATTCCAATTTTTTTTGTCTAAATGAAGCTCCTCAACTCACTTTAACATAAGTTCTTGGCGCCAAGATTCCGCAGAATGGCGGCAAAACAATACTTGTATTGCTTTGGCAAATGTGAATTTGTGAATGCCGAACTGCAAATATGCGGCGATATACTGTACGAGCAATAAAAAAACTATTTTCCATCATATGCCCCCTTCAAGCCAAGCAGATTGTTTTTTTAAGTACTGAAAATCTACTTTCAATTCTTGACTTCAATTCGACACATGACAACAGGAAGGTTAATCAACATCAAATTCGGACGGAATTAAATGTTCTACCTTCAAAACAAAGTGTGTGCATACTTGGATCTGAAACATTCATAACGATGTTTGACGTTTGTGTATCAATGCTGCAGGAAATTGTTAGATACATCGAGATTTGATACTTCGAATGGCCTCTACGCTGAATGTTAGCTGGTTTACCTTGTGGGCTTCTTGTTATCCCTCCCCAAAAGAAGCTTGTACTTTTGCTTTCTAAAATATTGAACTCGATTAATTATTCATTTCAATTTTCCGGAGCATTTGTGCCCAGCTCGAATGCCCTTGAAAACATGGAAGGATATTTTGTTTTCCTATCAGCTATAAAGCCTTTTTCCCAAACTCTTGAACCCATCCCGAAGCGGCTGGTACGAGGGCATGCTCACAACAACCGGTGGATGTCAGCCTAATTTATTGGCCGCTGTTTCCTTTTTAAAAGATGCCAAAGTCACCTTGAGATAGCGACCAAGTAAATCAAGGCGGTGCGTTTGGCACCTGAGCGGACTGGCAGACTGAGAAAGCGAAACCCTGCGTGGCACGTGCCACGTTCCAGATGAGAGAGGCTTCTAAGGAACTTGTAATCCGACCACCTCGCCGGGATCGTTCGCCTCCATCCCACTTCAATGTGTCTGTGGATTCTCAAGATATGGGGGGGAAAAAAGAGAGCCAGTGCCAGGCCTTTGAAAACTCCTTTTAACTGCTTACCGTGTTTTCATGCTGAGCATGAGCACAAAGGAATAATTATTGCTTCTCTGACAGGATTGTTCTACATATTTTATTTATTTATCTCCTTTCACGCACAAAGATCTGTAAATGAACTGTACATAGAGTGATTGGAAATACCAAACTTATCTTCTCTTGGTATTAAATAAAGGCGAAATGCGATTAACGCTGCTTGAGTTCTAAGCTCAAATAAAATCGAAACACGAAGCATAAAATTATTAAAAGGCATTTAAGATTGCTATTCATGTTGAACCGGGGTGTCCGCCCATCCTTAGTTTTAGATTTCATTTTCCAAAGCTAAGTCCTTAATTATCTTGGAAAAAATGACCCTTACCTCATTTACTGTCAGCTGTTTTCAAAGCAGCGTTCCTCATATTGCCAGCGGTTTTACAGCATTTTGGCTGATATTTCCAGACTCACAGAATAAATAGAATAGTGTGTTCGTTTACCCTTCAAAAAAGTGAATTTCTTGCTTGCTCCGTTCTTGAGTAATTAGCAGTAAAACATGGGTTGGTTTCACCCCCCCCCCCCCCCAAAAAAAAACTGGTTTCTGACAAAACAATAAAGACAAACATTTTGTGAAATGAAACAAAAAGCAGACCTGTGGCTTTGACGCTTTTTTTTTTTTTTTTGTTTTGCTTTCGTGAGACCTCAAACTACAAAACAGCAAAAACAAGATTGAAAAAGAGTTTTAGTCTGAAAAATAATTGATTTAGATATACAATTAAGAAACGCACGGTGAGTGACGCGGACTTACCGCATGGCTCAAGTTAAACATCAGTCACATCACTTTTTTGTCACAGGGTCCTCATATGCTGTCGCTGTTATGTCAATTAACAATATTTCCGAACCGTTTGCTTCCATTTTCCGAAGTAGGTAGAAAACAAAAGATTTACTTCGTTGCTTCATGTCACACTTGATGAGTGGGTAGGCACTCCAAAGACCGTTGACAAGTCGATTTGAAATTTGTATTCAAAAGTATTAAAAACAGACACAATGAACTGAATTGATGTATTTTCAGCATGGCGAGATCGTGGGCAGCATGTCTGCAACACACTCTACAGGTTTTGAGTTTGAATCTCAGCTCTGCCACTGCTGTGTGGAGTTTTGCATGGATTGACGAAAAATGACCAAAAATGTGTCATCCTTGTCTCAGTAAGGTCAGCGGTAGCCACTCACTTTTCTTCCCTGGTGCCTATTTTTACAAACGTTATGAAAAGTTCAATACAGGAAAACAATCCATACGGTATATCACTGATGACTGCCAATAGAACGAGCTGCATTCACACCTTCTTTGTCCTTTTTGGCGCTACCCATGCACATCATCCATCAGCAGCGTCCTTACATTTGCTTTTTTTTATCCGCAGCCTTCTCGGAACTTCAATCTTTCCTCCGCCATCGCGACAGCTTGACCCTCCGTCTGCCCGCGAACTCGGGTGCATCGCATTAAAAGGGTTGCCTTCGTGTTCGCCTGGAGGGGAGCGGGGGGGAAGCGTGGCGGGGGGATAAAACCCGATAAGCAGCAGCGGAGCATGAAGATGAGCTGAAGGAAGCGGTCTGTTATTTGAATGGCGACTCGTGTCAGCACTGCCTGTAATACAGCTTCGAGAAACTTCTGATGTTAACCATAATTAGTAATGGAACCGGTTGGTCGGTTAAGGCAGCCATCTCTTATTTTCGATGGCAAAAGTCGACGGTCAAATGAGGGGAATGCATTGGGTGCAACGTTAGAGGTTCCACTGAACATCCTGGATGCTCCACCAGCAGCAATATGACTCCGTTAGGGCTTCTTTATTCTATTAGCGCTCCCCTAACCATGTTTCACTGCCACGCTTAAGCAAGAGCACTGTGTAGTTTGCAATTGGCTCGTGCATTAACACCGCAGACTGAGCGATGACTTCATTGAGCTGTGTATCTGTTCCCAAACCAGAGAGCCAAGCACCCGGGCCGTAATTGGGCTTGATGATGAATGGTGCTGTGGCTCCTAATGTGGCAGGACGGTTTCATCCCAGAGCCCCACCACCACCACCACCACAAAAACTCTCCCTCCCCCTACCCCCACTTAGCTCTGGCTGGCTATTATCTCCATCCCCGGAGGATGCACTGTGCTTTGTTGGCTCTGTGCAGCAGAGTAAGGACCCTAATCTATTTATCACAGGGGCTGCGTGACCACCCAGCCCGGCCTGCTGCTCGCTCTGAGCGCCCCGTTCGTGCTCCTTCTCGCGCTGATGTAACATTTAGCTTTGCACCTGTCAGCACGCGCCCGGGTCAGGCATCCCTGAGGATGAGGAGGAGGGCTCAGGACGAGTTAAAACCTCCAGCGGTGATACTTTTTAGAGAGAAAGAGGGCGAGAAGGGGGGATTATTGAAAGCAAAAACTGTGAAGTGTGGGGATGGATGTGGCAGTTTGAGAGGTTATTGGAGTGGTTGCTGCTGTTGCTGCTGCAACAGCTTTTTGACATGATGAAACGGCCCCGGTCGATCACTAAAACGTTCAACTGCTTCCTCGCTGCGCTGCCGTGTGCTAGGAAAATAGTCTTGCTCAGTACAGGTTGATTCGGGTCAAGTAAGCTCTGTTTTTATTGGTCAGTACCTGCAAGCACTGCAGTGATGGGTCGTATTGGTGCTGTGTGTAGTGACTGGCCTGTAGATCAGCCAACAATGGCAGAGTAACATCACCAACCATCACTGGTGCTGGGTGTAAAGGGCTGACATTTAGACTGCGGTTATATCACTCCAATTTAACAACGATCTACAGGACACCTATTTCAGTTCTCTGTAGGGTGCTACAAAGCGCTCAAGTTGACAAATTTGTTGTGAGCAAATTCAGACACTCGTGCTTTAATCGGCGTAGCAGGTGTCGCTCATTACACGAGCAAATCTATGGCACATTGCCATGGAGACGTCGGTTAAAAGGAAGCGGTCCTTTTAAGAAAACAGACAATATTAGCATTTCCACAGTGCTGGGCTTTGAGGACTGTCTGCTAGCCTAAAACACTGTTACAAGCACTGACCTGTATTCTCATATTTTCTCTCATAAAGTGGATTCATATTCCTAAGAGTCGATTATCTTTATTTCTTAGCATTTCACTTGGCATTGTTTCCAGTACGTGAATGGGGATGTTACAGTTGAGGAAAAAGTATTTGAACCCTTTGGAATTGCACAGTTGAGGAAAAAGTATATGAACCCTTTGGAATTGCTTACATTTCTAAATCGGTCATAAAATGTAGTCTGGTCAATCTAAATCACAAGAATAAATAGACAGAGTCTGCTTAAACTAACCCTAACCACACAAACAATGATATGTTTTCATATTTTTTATTGAAAGTAAACATTCACAAGACAAGAGGAAGTAGTACCGGTAAATGAGCACTTGGATTTAATAACTGGTTGACACTCCTTTGGTCAGCAATAACCTCAAACATCTGTAGTTGCAGAGTGCAGATGTGCACAACTATCAGGTTGAATTCCTCTTTACGAAACTGTTGCCATTTAGCAAGATTCCTGGGATGTCTGGTGTGAATAGCTCTCTTGAGGTCATGCCCCAGCATCTCAGTCAGGGTGAGGTCAGGACTTTGACTGTGCCACTCCAGAACATGTCATTTCTTCTTCAGATGGCCTCAAGTTATTCTGCAAAATATCTCGATAAGTTTGTGAATGAATTTTTCCGTTGATAGCAAGCTGTCCAGGCCCTGAGGTGGTAAAGCACACCCATACCGTGACGGTCCCTCACCATACTTCACAGTTGGAATAAAGTTTTGATATTTGTGTGTTTTGACGTTTTCCTCCATACATGGAGTAGTGTTTCTCCCAAACAAGAAAAACTCACCCGCATAAGCAGCTTTTCCAAGTGGTCTCTAATCTGAATGAACTAGCTAATTTAGCATTTTTTGCACGCTGCTTTGCTTTGCTTTTGCAGGACATGATGTCAGTTAAGTCCTTATTTGCCTGTTCAGAAATTAGCTCCATTTTTTTATTTCCACTTTAGTGCAAGCACTATGCAAGTTAAAAGTTTTTTCAATGGTTTCGACAGTTATTATGGATAATTAATAGTAACAATTCATTGTAGTTTTCTACTTTTGCCGAAGGAATGGAGTGAATCATTGATTCTTTTACCAATCTTTTTTTTTTTTTTTTTTTTTTAAACACACACGTAACTATACTTCAACTTAAGTACAGAGTGTGAAAACCTTTGCCAACTTCTGCTTATTCTGAGTAAATATGAATGACACTGAACCCCTAACCAACTCCCCCCCCCCCCCCCCCACCTTCTACTTTAAGGAAACAGCCTCCCACCGCTGCGCCGCCTGTGACATAATGATGCTTTGGTTATCAATATGTGAATGTCCTGCAGCGGTGGAAATTAATTTCTAGTGTTCAAAGTGCATGATGAGACGTTTGAATAATTCAAAGCCGCTGCCATGTCTGACCTTGAATGTGTTTGTGCGTGTGTGTCGCTAGCTGGGAAGTGCTGCGCTTCCTGCTCTCAAACCTGCGCTGGTGGATGGAGGAGTACAAGTTTGACGGCTTCCGATTCGACGGCGTCACTTCCATGCTGTACCACCACCACGGCATCGGTAAGACATTTTATAACTGGAAATAGTAGCCAAACACTGTCATTCATCTGTCATTGATCAGTTTACATGGCAATCATTTGAACAGTTGAACAGAACTGGCTTTAGCGGTAGCCACAGTTTTGCTCACTGTAGTCAGATCACATTTTCAGACATAAGCACATCAAATAATATTTACTTGTTTGTGAAATTTCACCACAGATAAGTGGGAAGGGATGTCAGAGACCCAATTATTTGTATAAAAGCATTGGAAAAAGTCCATAACATGTCACCTTTAGAGTGTGGCATCCAAAGCAAAGTGATAAAAGTTTCTTCTGTGGGTGTTTCCTCCTTAGGCGTCGCCTTCTCCGGGGACTACAGCGAGTATTTTGGCCTCCACGTGGACGAGGACTCGCTGGTGTACCTGATGCTGGCCAATCACATCCTGCACACGCTGTATCCTGACTGCATCACCGTCGCAGAGGTACAAGTCGCCCTTTGCAATGACTTCGCCCGCGGCAGCTATTAGCGAAGCGCACTTCATCACTCAGCGCAGCTTCCTTGCGTACTCATTGGTGTAATTAGGAACTAATGCAAAAAGGCAACAGGACGTCACTCTTGTTGGCCTCAGCAACCTCCAAGGATCCACGTCGGGGACACATCCCAATTTGTGTGTTCCCATAAGAAGAAATGGAAATAGAAACAATGCAGTGTCAAACTTTGTCTATTCTAAAACCTGAATTCACTGTAAAGGCTAAGTGACATGTTATACAAGTGTATAACAAAAAAAGGAACCTCAAATTATCAAATTGGAATGAATGACTCTATCTCATCTCTTTATGCCGGTGAGGGATAGTGACAGACAGAACAAATAAATGCTCTTCTATTAGATGGCAGGAAGTACATACAGTAATCACTGTGTATCTACTTTTTGTGACATTTTTGTTTGTTGCTGTGCCGTGAGAGTTTTCAATTGTAAAATATGTGCCTTGGCTCCATAAAGGTTGGAAATCACTGCTCTAATTTGATAAACAAGAAAGACTAATACACCGAAATGAAAATACTTGGCCAAAACCGAAAATGAGGAACACTCCAAACAATTATTATGCCAATTATTAGTAAAAATGCATTCATGGCTATGAGTGCAGAGCTGCCAAACTATAAAAAATTAACTTCCAGAACAATTTGTCGGAATTCCCATAGGTTTATATAATGTCAAGAACATTACCTTGGGACTGTTCTTGCAGTATGTTATGTAAAAGGACAAAAATAATACTGCAAACCTTTCAGTTCCACACCATGATCATTACTTTATATTCGTGAATAAATTATGGTTTCAGTATTTGTTATTTTCATGTATTTCTTGCATTAACCTTGTAATTGCGGCTGCAGTTGCAGCCCGAATCAAAGTTTATGATATCGCAACGTGCCATCATCTACAATATCTTGGTCTATGGATTAATTATCCATTACCGATTCTGTTTTCAACCGTAGTCAAGAAGTCTTTTGTGTGCAGGATGTGTCGGGGATGCCCGCCCTCTGCAGGGCAGTGGAGGAAGGCGGGCTTGGTTTTGATTACCGCCTAGCGATGGCCATTCCCGATAAGTGGATTCAGGTAAGGTGATTTACTTTCCCTTGTAATCACTCACTCTTTAAAATCTTGTGCTACACATATAGCAGTGGTTCTCAAACTTGGGTCACCGGACCCTCGGGGGCCAGTCAGCCGTAGCTTGGTGGTGCACAAAACAATTTGGGATTCGCTGGATACAATATAAAAAGTTGTACAGTACGTACCTCAACTCACGAAGATGAGTAGTTGTGCTTGGGAGGCTAGTCTCTTCACATCATGACTAGCTGTAGTTCACGTCCAGTTTTAGCTTTAAACATCACTTCTTTTTTCCACACACGGTAGAATTGTGGGGACAAAAGTAGACCCTAAATGCCGGGAAGCGGGAGTGGCATGGTAGGAGATATTTTGGGCGGAAGAGGGCAAAACAAAAGGTATTGGAACAAGATGGAAAAAAAATACAAAATTAACAGTGTAAAAATCGATATGCAAAGTAACCATGGGGGATATATTCGCCACAACAGGCAAGATGACATGACGTGACAAGGACGTTTGACAACAGTGAACTGACACAGACCGAACCAAATTTAGGAAACTAAATACAAACGGACTGACAAGGCAATGAGGCAAACCTGAACAAGACCACACACGACTGGAAGGAGCTGATTGGTAGACACAAGGAACAGGGCTGATGAGAACAAAAGGTGGAGACAAAATCCTGACAAATAAAGTAGACATGAACAAGGGCACGGGAAAACAAGACATAACATGAAGAATCATGACGCACGCTCACACATACGCATGAAAGCCAAAGAAAAAGCAAAACACAATGGTGGTGTTAATCCTTAAGATGTGCTGTATATGTTTGTACTGGACTTCGTTTTGCTCCTCAACTCACCAATGAGTCACGTGGCAACGTGTGTTTTTTCTGCTAATATGATCCAAAGTCTCCTCATGTGAGAAGCGCTTGAGTGTTTTTTTTTCTTCCACGAACAAGCCTTTTGTCCCTCTCTTGAGGCAGCACTCATTTATTTGTATTCATGTTTAATCCCACCTCCTGACTGAATGGGAAAGTCATTATTTATCCCGTCAAACAAAAGACTTACGGAAGAAGCAGGGCGACGAGACGCAATTGTTCTAGTGAAAATAAAAGCGTTTGACCTGTTCATTCACGGTGACCTTGCCGTTCACCGGATAATTACCACGATCCCCGCACGGCCACGTGTTCGTACGGCGTTTTCTCCTTTTGAGGCCAGCGGGAATGGCGACGAGCTTTAACGCGAAGGTCATCTCGTCATGGAGCCGCGCCAAATCTTGTTAGAGCGATTGAACAGCTTCACTTGGTATGTCACAGGCAGAGGTGCCATAAGTCCTCCGTACAGAGGAACCTCAATTTACGCACTTAATTGCTTCTTGAACGGGATTTGGAAACTGAAAAGGTTTTTATATTGAGTGTAGTTTTACCATATGAAATAACATAAACATGAGTAATTGGTTCCAGCCTCAATAAAAGTCCCAATGTTGGTAAAAGTTTGTACACTTTGAACACAAAATAAAGCTATACAGTTCTGTATATCAAACATGACAAGGGGTGATCGATCAAAACATTATTTATTATTACCTAAGTTAACCACAACAAAAAACAAGCGGGATTGTCTTCATTCAACTGCATCTGCCCAGCCGACACACCCCCAAACAGAAAACATGTCACATACTGTACATTAGGACACCCGGGAATTGTTTTCAAATTTGGGGAATAGTGCATAAAATGCCTGCTGTCACATTCAGAGCGCTGGACCGACCTCAGTCATGACATTCGCTTTTTTTTTTTTTCTTCTTTAACAATGGCAATCATTTCGAAAAGAGCAGTATTATGGGTAGACATTCCATCAGGCACACAGGTTTCCTCGCCTGTCGTTACATCTTTTGAGTACAAAATAAATGTTTTATGCAGGTGGCAAGCCCTCATGTCTGCTGCAAACTGTTACGTGCTCTGCCACATCAAAAACAAACTGGTTCCCGTTACTGTGCAAAAGTCTTTGGCTGCCACTAGTTTTGTTGTTTGTGACGGACCTTTTTTTCCCCCCACACGTCATTTTGACATAGTTGGACAGATACAATTGACCACTCGGCGCCGGTTGGGAAATTCTTGGCACAGGATACCGTGGACGTCCTTCTGCACAACAACTGTTGAAGCACCCTTTAGCTTGCCTCTTCAGCCCAGAGAACCACTGTTAAAGTACTTAATGGCCCGGCATTTAGGGGGAAAAAAACATTTTTATGTTTACAAGAGCGCAGCAGCATGTATGAAAAGCCATTGTGTTGTGATGAAGCCAAGAGCCATGCATACATGTACAATTTTATCCATCCATCCATTTTCTGAGCCGCTTCTCCTCACGCGGGTGGCGGGCGTGCTGGAGCCTATCCCAGCTATCATCGGGCAGGAGGCGGGGTACACCCTGAACTGGTAGCCAGCCAATCGCCGGGCACATACAAACGAACAACCGTTCGCACTCACATTCACACCTACGGGCAATTTAGAGTTGTCAATTAACCTGCCACGCATGTTTTTGGGATGTGGGAGGAAACCGGAGTGCCCGGAGAAAACCCACGCAGGCACGGGGAGAACATGCAAACTCCACACAGGCGGGGCCGGGGATTGAACCCCGGTCCTCAGAACTGTGAGGCAGACGCTCTAACCAGTCGGCCATTTTATGTAAAAGTTAATTTCATATTGTTGTTGCGATATGCACTCAGCTTTTGTTATGCTGTATATAGTGCAACCTCAATAGAACAGACCAAAATGGTGGGAGGGGGAGGGTTTGGGAGCGGTCGATTATATTATTAGAATATATTATTATATATTATTATATTATAGCCGATTGTCCGTCACATTGGGGCACCTTTTTGTTTTGAGGCCAAAAAAAAAAAAAGCTTGAAAAGGTCTAAAAGTTCACATTTTATCTAAACTCACCGCGCCGGTATACTTGGTCATGGTGACATTGTTGACGTACAGTACTCATCATAGGCGAGTCGCTTTCATGAGCCGTGAGGAATTGGTGTGCTTCCTAGTTCCAAAATTGTTGCCAAAGGCGAACGGCTTGACAAAAAAAACAACTTAACAGTTTTACATAAAAATAGCATGTTCCACACTGCAGAGACTTTTGTATTCTTCAGAGTTAACACCGCGGCCATGCTGCTTTCTGTCTGGGGAGCGCTGTATGTACAACAAACAATAGGTAGAACCATCATCACATGGCAGCCGTGTCAATGCCCACATTCATGACAAATGGAAAATATTTTTGGACACATCGTTCAGTACCGACAGTCTGTTTTATCCGATATCCGTTATATAGGGGTCCGTTTTATCGAGGTTCCACTGTATAGTCGAGATGCTCAAAATTTCATCTGCTGTATTTTTGGATATGTCCATAAACTATAGATGGGAATCGCAGAGTAGCTTGGGATATGATTGTGAAATATTTGTCCAACCTTCTACCTATGTATAACAAGCACCCTTAGATTCGGTCCTAGTTATGCTGAAAACATGAAGTATTATTCATATTTTATTACTATTTTTTTAAAGTATAAAATATTCTGCTCTGTGTGCATGCGCTGACGTAATTCAGATTATTTCCTTTTAATGATTAACTTGTAGGAACTGGTATAGGAGAGAGAAATGAGAAATGACAGTCCTTGTTATGCCACACATGCCTTTGAGAGCAATTTTTGGACTGCACAAATGTGATTATTATGCCTCACATTGCTTTGAGAGTGATTGATTTGATGCCAGTGTCTGATTATTATGCCACACATTGCTTTTTGACTGATTGTTTTGACACCAGCGTGTGATTGTAATGCCAGACATAGCTTTAAAAGAGATTGTACCTGTATCCTACTGCATCTTTGGGTCTTGCGTTCATTCTGCCTCATGTCGCCAAATCTGAGGAAATTGCTATGTATTGTGGTAAATTGTATGTACTTTCTAAAGCTCCCGACCATGAAAGTCAAGTTATGTTTTCATAAATAAGCGAACTGTGCGACCTTGTCACGGCACGCGCCACACTTGATTGTGCTTCCTGACCGAAGGGGAAGGTACGTGGATGCTTATGCGTCGTTCATCAAGCCAGTCGCTCACAGCAGTAGCTCATACTCCGCGGCGAAGATGAAGAGACCGAGAGGGAAGAAGAAGAAGACTCCCAGGATTGACCTTCCTCGCTCGTTCGTTCTTACACCGGCTTTGCTCTCCTTGGATTGAAGCCTCCTGCTTGGTAAACACTCGCAGGATTATCCTCTGTGCGCCTGAGGAGAACTCTCCTTCCCGCTTTGACTTCTCCAAACAATTTGAGAGTTGCCTAGTTTCTTTATCGCACCAGAAGAAGCTCGTCATTTTAAAGTAGCAATTTCAAGGTTTGAATTGAAATTGAAATGGCGACTCAGATTTATCTGACTAGTTTGATGATTTAAAAAAAAGAGATTCCTAGTGATCATACAAGTAAAAAGAGAAGTTAACCACTGTATAGTAAAACGAAAATACAGTGCCTGTATTTACGAGTTTGCATGGCGTTTGTTTCTTTACATGATGTTCCAAGCTTGTAGCTCAATTCACTTCATGCTTTTCCAGCCAGAACACGTTTGCAGAGCGATACTGTCACCTAGTGGTGTTTGATAGGTATTGCTGAATGTCAGTATTTGCTAACAAAGTTATATCCATGTTATACATTATAAAGAGGGGAAGAGGGAATGGGAATTGTATCGTGTACATCAGCCTCATTTATTATTTTGAGACGATCGAGGCCGCTTACACAAAGGTGGGATTGTTATGCCATGCATAGCTTTGTGACTGTTTTGGCTGCATGAGCGTGTGATTGTTATGCCACGCTTTGCTTTAATTGTGCCTCGTGTAACCTATAATATACCTCGCATCACCTTAATATGCCACCTGTAATTTAAATGTGCCCCACATAGTCATGGCATGCCTTTTTATTTTGCTCTGCTCCTAGAATAACATCAATGGAATGCAAACTCTTTTCAGTGCAGGAATTCCATAACAAAAATGTTTATTCTATATAATTAGCACAACTGTAAGGTGGAGGAAATCTTGTGAATTGGCCATGAATGTTCTTGAAAAGCGCTTGATCTTGATAAGTAGATGCGATGCTTGAACCTCTCTCAAGGCTCTGCTCCTTCCCTAATTGGTGCCAATTAGGGAATGTTGTTAACAAGCGGGAACAAGGAGAGTTCTCAGACAGGTAGAATGAGGCAGAGAAAGACAGACAGACAGACTTGCGAGTGTTATTTATAGACATGCATTTGTACCCAATGAGTCCCCTCAGTTCCGCAAGCCTGGCGTCACGCTGTGTTTCGTCCTCGGCAAGACTCATTTGATATGAGTCGTTTCGCGGAAGTGAGGAAATTGACGATCTCTAAATAACGAGTAGGGGATCAAGCAAAGGGGGGAAAAGAATATTGGTAATCGTACCTACTTTGAGCATTCCCCCCCCCCTTCAGATCAAAGATGAGCCAAGGCCTGATTGTCTCATGTCTCCGAAAGATGAGTTAAAGATGAGTGATTTTTCCGGAGTTTTGATGCGTGTTAAGAGTGATTGATTTCAAACATGATCCTAAGTGATGATACTGTAGTGTGGGGTGGTGGATGAACCGACTGAGAGGCAGCATGGTGCCACAGGGCATCCACGTTGCCAGAAAATACAAAGCATGTGCAAAACTCGAATTTGGCGACACACAAGGCTTTGCGATCATAACTATTGAACATTTATGATTTCCGTGAAGCTCAGACAGGAAAAATCACTCTTACCGCAAACCACACCCAAGGATGATCGCTCGGGATAACCTTTCGGAGACATCCGAAAATCAGGCCTTTGCTGACTTTGATCAAATTTGGTTCGATTCGCGGTAAATGAGTATCCCCCTTCCGATGTGACAAATCGTGTACCCTACTTCGTTGGGAAGATGGCAAATTCCATTGCGATGCCCAGCTCAAGATGCTCCCTTGCTTAATGGCCAAAGGAACACATAGCCTTCCTTTAAGCTACACTAGGAATGTAACTGTAACAGTTACAGGCGGCAATAAGAAGCGGGAATTCTGCCAGATCCCTCGGCTTCGCTCGACTCCAACGACCTCCGAGTCCCATTTCTCTTTCTCCCCATTTATTTTAATTGAATGAAAACACACATTTCTGTCTGCGCCTCTTTTCTTTGCTTCTAGCGCTTTTCTCCATCCATCACGGCGGACACTCTCTCAATTAGACGCCACTTATCAAAATTGCTTGTTTGCGTCACGTCTCGCTTTGACCTCCTCGCTCGCTGGTGCTCTGTGGGATTGATTCTTATTGGCTAATGACCCTCCCGGGTGTGTTTGATAGAAGAAGATATAGCGAGGTTGGGAAGATGAATAGCTTCATGACATTGTTAAAAAATAGGACAGTGTTAACAAGGTATGTAGTGTAATTTTCCCTTTTCAACATAAATGTATTTGGACGATTTATCCATCCATCCATCCATCCATTTTCCGAGCCGCTTCTCCTCACGCGGGTCGCGGGCGTGCTGGAGCCTATCCCAGCTGTCATCGGGCAGGAGGCGGGGTACACCCTGAACTGGTTGCCAGCCAATCGCAGGGCACATACGAACAAACAACCATTCGCACTCACAGTCACACCTACGGGCAATTTTTAGAGTCTCCAATCAATGCATGTTTTTGGGATGTGGGAGGAAAGCGGAGTGCCCGGAGAAAAGCCACGCTCTAACCAGTCGGCCACCGTGCCGCCCGATTTACTGTATGACAATTGGAATATTGTGGTAAAAAAATAACATACCAGAAGTGCAGCACAATGAGTTGAATTGCAGCATTAAATCATGATGCTCAAGCTGTTTAACTCATTACATTCTATTTAAGTATGTTACTGCTGTTTATATATATGTATGTATATATATATATATATATGTATGTGTATATAATAATAATATATAATTATTCTGGAAAAGAGGCATTAATGCTCTAAAAATGGGGCTATAAAAAGAAATTCCGTTGTTCTAAAAAAAAGACTTAACCCCTGTAACAATACACTTTTTATTCTTAAAAAAAAACAAACAAAACAACGATTCATGCAGGGATGTCACATTTATGTGATACGATCATATCGACGCTTTTAATTGGCCAAAAGCAAAGGTTGGGACGAGTAATTTGTTTTATTGGTCTTTATATGTAGGTATGTACTTTGTTTAAATGAGGACAATGAGCAAATTATTTTGCGGCTCCCCAAGCCGCAGCTAGGGTACCCCAATTTGAGAACCACTGTACTAAAGGTTGCTGTAATGACCCTTGAAGCTACCATTCATTTCCTTTCCAGTATTTTATTTTTTTATTTTTACGTTATATTTCCGTCCCTGCCTAATTAATCCGAGCGCTCTCTGGCTTGGCTGCTGACAGCCGGCTTGTAAAATAAGATTGGTTGCGCCGCTGCTCATTACCATTGATGAAGTGGAGTTTCGCCGGCGCCAGGGAGCTCGGGGGTCCGGGTCGCGGTCGAGCCTGTGGTCCTCAAGCGGGTCGCTACCCGATTAATTGCTCCCACAGCACTGGTGAGGTTGCAGTGAGTGGGATGATTTGGAGTGACTGAATGGTGCAGGGATGTAAGTCTGTCTGTCGTGTAGTGTCCGTTTGTCTATAATGTTCATAAAACAGCACACGGTTCATTCCTCGAGGTTATTTTGCACGCCCTGTTTAAATTAACCGTAAACAATGTAAACAACTGTAAACACAAACATGATTTTTTTCTTACCCGGGTTGGAAACAGAATTGGCAAAATGCAAATGAATCCATAGACACACGTTTGATGATGGAATGTCGAAATCTCATATACAGTACTGATACTACAGCTGCGTCCGCCATTACAAGGTTGATGTAATAAAAACATTAATATCACAAATATTGAAGCCATCACTTAGTAACCATTATGACTGTTGCAAAGTAATGTTCTTGACAAATTTGGAAAATTGTTCTGGAAGTGAATTTTTATCGGTTAGCAGCTCTGCAGATTAAATTTTGTGTGCACTTAAGGTTGCTCTCCTCACATTCTACATTGTGGTATCTGTAACTATCTGTAATGTGGGTGGCTTCAAAAGGCGGGGCCTGGCATTTTGAGTGACGTGAGAGTCAGTGAATGACAGAATGGCTGTCGGGTCAGGATAGCGGCTTACTGTTAACTTGCTAACCGTTAGCTAGTGTCAGTTGAGGCTGTGCAGTCGGTGTATGTACGTGCGTTTTGTGTGTTTATTTCATTCCCGTTTGTTCAATCAAG
The DNA here is from genome assembly GCF_024500385.1 of Phyllopteryx taeniolatus. Taxonomy (NCBI): domain Eukaryota; kingdom Metazoa; phylum Chordata; class Actinopteri; order Syngnathiformes; family Syngnathidae; genus Phyllopteryx; species Phyllopteryx taeniolatus. The sequence goes on along the minus strand of NC_084509.1, from coordinate 28,004,391 downwards.
CAAAAATGCACCGGTGGCTGTGTCTGTCCTTGGCCACCTTGTGGAGGGATTACAATTCCTTTTTAACTGCAGGTGGTAGCCTATGTTAAAGTCTGCTTTGCAGTCGATACATTGCACGTTATCTTCTTTTCGTGTGAAGCGAATCCCAGACTTTGGACATTCTGTCTTTTGACATGAGCTACGTACGATTTCAACTTCCGCGATCCAGTGAGATTGCAGAAATGGCGAGGGACGACTGAATAGATGCAAAATGTTCCGTTGTATTTCACTTTAAAGTTCAGTACTTTTAAAGTGAAATACAACTGAACTGTACGAAAGCAGGGATTCTATCACATACCATTAGAGGGAGCCCACATACAACTGGTGGTACCAGACTTTGAGAATCACTGCAGTAGAAGACAATTTATGGTGTTTCCCAGTAATCAAGGGTATGTTGGCAACCACGAGAAGGACCAGTGTTTATTAGAATAATATACGTTAGAATATGTTTTATGCAACGATCCTATGTGAAGCTTTACATTGGAGTGTTCCGCTGAGCTGCACTTCACCGACTAATATGAGCTCTCAATTTTCAGGTGAAAAGGTGACGTATACAGTAAATACATAAAGCCAAGAGCCACTATTTAGTTGGACCAGCCAGTTCATCTTAGACGTATTGATCGGCACAATTTAGTCCCCTTTACTCACGAGGATTACCTCGCTGTAGAGTAATATAAAGGTTTCCTCAGCTGTCAGTCAGCTGTCGGGGCCAATTCCACCCGGCACACTTCAAGCCTGTCACCGGGATGAACTCGCCACGCGCTGCCCCCATCCAGCCGGACGGGCCGCACGTCCATCTCCGAGGGCTCAAGCGGGGGTGAAGTAGTTTTTTTTCCCCCCATTTAGGAAGTAGCTCGTTGCTTACTGTGAAGACTGTTTATCGCGGAGATATGTTCCAGACCCACCCGCGAAATTCTGCGATAGAGACACACCATATTCCAATTTTTTTTCTTTTAACCCTTTTACCGTTCCCACGCACTTTAACCACATCTAAACTTAAAACACACTTTAACTTGTTAGAAGACACCTTGAAGAATTAAAAAAAAATATATTCCTTAGCGCCTTTTTTCATTCTCTCGCTCGCACAGTTCTTGTTTTGAGATGTTTATTTGTTACTGTCAGGTAAAGTTTACTGTAAAACTGACACATGAAACAAAACCGAACCCATGCTGTGAAATGCATTTGCCCCCAACACCCACAGTAAGAACCAATAACTACCTACACCTCCTTTTTACAGGTACATAAGTACAATATAATGAACAAGAACTTTGCAATACAATCTGGAAAAAAATGTGCAAAGTGCAACTCTAAATACGGACCTCCCTGTATACTAAAAACGCTTAAAAAAATAAATAAAAAAATGCTTAAAAATCTGTGAGACAGCAGGGTTACTATCGATGAACCGCAATAGTGTTTTATGTAACGAGGGAACGCTGTATTAGAAGTTGCAAATACACCGCGTGGCTCAATGACCCCTGTTGTAAATGATTCCCGGCAGTAGGCACGCGATTAGGCCTGGCCGCCGGCTTCCCATTGATTCTTTTCACCAGGATTTATTGTGTTTGGATGAAACGCTGTGACCTTGCCTTTCTTCTGGTGCCGCCTCGGCACCCGTGGGGTGCGGCGGAGTTATTAAAAACTCCATTAAAGCCACTCATCGGGCGGACATAAGTCACGGTGCAGATAAAGAGATGTCACAACAAGATATTGATATGAGAAAGAAGTGTAACCCAGAGCAAACTCCAGAATGCTGAAAAACTGAAACAGCCAGCCATTGGACATCAGTCAGAAACCCGCAATTGTATCCCTCAGGATCATCTATCGTTGCATTTATTACTTTATTTTGGTTTTTATTTTGTTTTGTTTTTTTCCACGGTGTAGATCCTGAAGGAGTTCAAGGATGAAGATTGGGACGTGGGCAACATCGTCCACACGCTGACTAATAGGCGCTACACGGAAAAGAGCATCGCCTATGCTGAGAGTCACGACCAGGTTAGTACTTACAGTTTTTTTCGGTATTTTTATTTTTTTTTTACACCGTTGGGAACTTAAAATGGACATTTTCACAATACTAGATAGTTTTACATATAACATTCATAAAAACATATACCTGTATATATACTGTATACTTTTCAAAGGGGATAGGGATCACAAGCATTGCTGTGAATATCGAAAAACTGTGAAAAAGATTTATAATTGGGTGTATTACTGTAATACTTTAAAATGTAAATTAACCACAAACTATGATTCCAAAATTCAACAATGATAATCTACCACATCTGCCTCACAGTTCTGAGGACCTGGGTTCAAATCGGTGTTCACATTTTATTGTCAACAATGTGATAAAAGTCTAGTTGAGGTCAATTAATCGATGACTTCATCAATATTTTTGGATTTATTTTTCTGCACAGTACAGCAAGGCATCTTATGGGTGGAAAAACAAGCAATTTTGAAGGCGAAATAATTGGGAAAATACCATTTGGTTTTTGTCTTTGCCATTTTTTGTCTCCTCTTCTCTTGAAAATGGAAGAAGTGTGGTCTCAAGAGGAATTGTGGGGGACACTTCTGGGGGCCAATGGAGATCCTAGTTATAAACATGGAGGTCTAAAACATATATCAGCTAGTTTATAAACAACTAAAAAAAACATTTTTTGAGGACTAGAAGTTTGATAGTGTTATTACTGCTACTGGTCCGCCATGCATATAACATCACTTTTCGACATACCTAGTCTAGAGGGAAATCGAGTGCGTGCTCATGATGCTCACCCTCCATATCGTTTTTCCAGGCCCTAGTCGGGGATAAAACGCTGGCGTTCTGGCTGATGGACAAGGAGATGTACACCAATATGAGCTCGCTGGCTCCCATGACTCCCGTTATCGATCGTGGCATGCAGCTGCATAAAATGATCCGCCTGATCACGCACGCACTGGGCGGCGAAGCCTACCTCAACTTCATGGGTGAGTCATCGCCCCATGACGGGTATTCTGCTGTGAGCAGTCATTAAGAAATGCCATTCTTAACCCATCTCCTATTTCCTCCCATACATCTGCTGTTTTGTAACCAGCCAATAAGTTACAACACATTCAGTATTTTTACAGATAGCCTACATACCGTACCACCCCGAAAATTCGAGAGAATATTTTTATGTCCTTTTTAAGTAAGATCGAAACGTGTATAACCATACACTACTTGGTTTAAATGTAACATTTTAAGATTGAGCGTGAATGCTCACGTGGGCAATGACAATGATACCTGGAAGTTGCGTGATTGGGAGGAACGGCCCCCCCAATCAGAACCCGAGAACACGAATATATGAACTTATACCCCACCGGGTCATTGCCGGGCTTTCAATGCCACGCGACAAGAGGCGCTAGCCAGCAGCTAGCTCACGAGCTAAGAGGCTTCCGGGGCTCCTCTCGGCCGGTGGACAGGCCGCAGGCTCGTACGCGGCGTCACCGCCTTCCTAGGAAGTCTAAGTAACGACACCGAGCTGTTCTGTAACTTGTGGCATGTAGAGAAGTTGCATGTCCAGGTATGCATTGCTAGCTATGCTAGCTAACTGCATGCTGTAGTAGTTGAAAGGGGGTAATAATAATAAGGTAAGTCGCAATTGCGCTGGATAACTACTTAAGTTCCTATAAAAGCACCTTAGTTCTTTTCAGTATAGAGGAGAAGGGGGGGGGGGGGGGGGGGGACTCATGCCCGATGCTGAAGTACATCTCTAGGCACCGTTTTAGCCAGGAAAACTGGAATCATTTCAGATTTCTTCCATACGCCGAATGCTTGTTTTTCATCCTTCCGGTAAAACGTTAGCTGTTTTAAGTGTCAACCGCTGTGATAAGAGTGTGGTTTTAGTCATGCTTTCCATCCGCAGACAGCAGGCGACAACAGGCCGCTCTCTAAATATTTAATAACTGAGGGTGGTCCCTACTGTGTTCTGTCAGGAGGGACTTAAATGTCTTCATGATTTTTTTTTAGCTCCAGGGCAAGACCCAAATTTTAATCTCTGACAAATCCTAATTCATATAATAGCCCTTTTAAATTTAATTCCATCAGGACGGATGAAGGGGTGGGGGACAAAGTGGATTAGTTTTCATGGCTACATCTCTGGACTAAATCCAGTGAGTTGTAGATTAGCATCAATGTAGCTTTAGCCATTTTGAACCACTGAGTGAGGAGTACAGCACAGTCAAAATCCAAATGTGTGCCCAAGTGCCCCGCTGGTAAAGACATTAAAGATGAATTAAAGATGTCGCACATTGACCTTCGTCTCTGCATGCGCTCTCTGGATTAAGGTAAATACAGACCAAGCCCAGCATCCACTGCATTTTAGCGCCACCTGCTGACCGACCTTATAATGTCCTTAGCTTCTCTGAGGTCAGTTAGCAGCGCTGAGTCAAGAGAAAATTAAGTGATGGAATCAGAGCTCTTATTTTTTCATCCTAGTAAACAGCAAAAAATATATAGAATTTTTGCTGTAGTCATTCTGATACAGTAAATAGTAGAACATGAATTTCACTAAAGTTTTTCACAATCCAACATCTTTAGGACAAGTTTGTTTTTTCGAAATTCACATTCGCGACACGCGCCATTGATCGCCACACCTACCGGCGAGCTTTAATGGAAAAACGGTGCCAGATTTGGTAGCAATCGGACAAAATTTCTCCATGTGTTCATCCTGGTCTCCGTGTGATAGGCATGCCTACCAAATGTCATGTTGCTGAGTGAAACTAGCTTTGAGGGCTATATTTTCCCCAAATTCTAGGGGCCACTGATCTGCTGATCTGTGACCCTTGCTACATTGATCCAAAATCAATAGGATTCCTGTTTTGCGAAATAACCGCCATTGATCGATGGCCACTAATTGACTTGACATTAGAAACAGTCTCCAAATGTGTTTAACCTTTAGCCCAAAGCTTCCGTCACATTTCTAAAACGTATTGCAAAGCCGCAGCTTATCGTAAGTAATTATGCAACGCAGGGAGTGACATTGACCTTTTCTGCTTTTTGCACCGCTACAATAATCAAGACTCCGTGATGTAACGACACGAGCGAGGCGGCGGCGGCAGCCTCGTCTCGATTTTCAGACGCGCTCCTCATTCTGTCAACGAGCTTTTGAAACGCACGGCTACGCAAAGCCGGCTGAATTAAAGGCAGAGAAAAAGCATACTGTTCTCCTTTGAGCGCTCCTGTCAGCCTTATTAAAGGGGTAGCGCTTATCATCGCGTGATAACATTAATCATGGACGAAAGTTAAAACTTTTGTTTAAGAAGAAGCAAAGTGAATGGGAAGAAAATATACTGCAGTGAGGATGGTTGAGGCTTAAAGTCTCATTAAGGCGAATACGTTTTGAAAACTTTGTCACTTAGAGAACTTAAAGGTAGACGGTTTTATTGTTGTGCAGCGGTTAACTTAAAATGCATTACAGTAATCCCACGCTCCTTCCAAGTTTAAATTTGATGAATTCATCTATTTAAATTTCTTTTTTTCACCTATCCTCCGTCATTCAGTGACAATCTCACCTATCTGAGGTATTTGTACTCGCTCTGAAATGCCACAATATTGCGGCAAAGTCCTGACTAAATAGGCAAGTAGTACAATTGGTCCAAAGAAGTATGTTGAAGTGATACAGCCCACCTGAGAGACAAGCTTTGCATGTCAGGGAGGAGTTGAATAAATGGTGAAAAAAACACACACACACACACACACTAGTTTTCTCCAATTAACATGAAATTTGATGGACATGCCTATCATAACAGGACACGTTGATATGTCTCATAAAGCCATGCCCGAAAGTGGACAGGAAGTCAGGCATTTTGGTTTGAAGCAGCCATTTTGGGGGAATTCCACGGCTCGTAATTTGACAAATTCCTACTAGTGAATTTGCCCAACTACACAACACGAAATTGCCACGGTTATTTGCCACAGAGGATTTGTCATGCCAGCTGTATCTAGTTATCTATGGATCAGAGGAAAATATGTATATAGCTTTTGTCATTAGTACCAGAGGAACAGCGGTACTAGAAGTTGGGGCACTCAAAAAAAATCAAGGTACTACTGTACCTTGTTCAAATTTGGTAGCACTCGGACAAAATCTCCAATCTTTGCAAGACCCCTATAATTGGCCAATATAATCTTGAAATGTAACTTTGCTCAAGCCCAAACAATAAGGGTAAAATAAAGTCAGGTATAAAGGTGCCATGAAGCCGTGTGTCGATGAATCAATGAAGCCAGAGTCACTTACTGGTGCTGAGCCAGAGCAAATAGTTTGAGCAACCAAATCAATTTTCCCAGCTCGGAAAGGCTCGTTTATTTACTCGTGACCGACAGCGACGCTGCGAGATGGATACTGTAACGTCGATGGCATTAACGCCGCGCCGACTGTGAAACGCCTCGCGGGGTTTTATCGCGACATCAGCACGCCTCGCGCCAGCTGACTTTCACAGCTCACCGCGAGACTACCGATAACCTTGCGGATTTACGGGGCGAAATTACCCAGCCGGAAACTTCTCCCAGCATTTCAAATGTTAAAGACTTCCTCTCCTTTTCAAACAGTTTGTTTTATTATTATTATTATTTTGAGCGTACATCTTGCAAGTATATCATTTGTTATTTACGTTTTCAATTTACTGTCAAAAATGTAAAAAGTTACTGATATTTTGTCATTTGTATTTCAACCTTTTTTTTATGCCTGATTTTAAATTTCAAAATCTAAAATGTATTATTTTGACATTTGGGTAAATAACATATTTTGGGTAAATATATTTTTGCACTCTGTAGGAACATTAGTAAAAATAAAAACATATCATTTTTCTCAATATATACTGTATGTAGTACAACAGTAAAAGTACTTATTTCTCAGGAAATGAGTTGCTGCGTCGTTACTCTTCCCCACTTGTGAAAAAATGGCATTGCGACCACGATGCATCGGCCGTATTATACAAACGCTAAATGTGTATGAAGCGTTATTGTAATAACATGCATTATGTGCTTTTTCTGCAGTCAGAAGCACTTTGTGAGCGTTTTCCTTCTGCTTGGTCTACTTGCACCATACTTCACAAACGTCCTGTTTCCACGGCCCCCCCAAGTTGAGACAGATAGATACACAGAGTACCTCGCGTATCATTGGACAATGGTCAAAGGAGGAATGAAAATAACTGTGGTGTTTTGAAGCATTTTTGGAGGGTGATTCAAGACGCCCTCTCCTTTTCCAAACATATTTTCACCATGCACCCTGCTATTGCATCTTTTTGTTGTTGTTTTCCGTCCACATCTACAATCTGCTCTCGCCTCGCCGCCGCCCTCATTGATCTTCCCTTTTGGCCAGAAATCCCTCCTGTGGTAAACACATTGATCGCGGCGGCTTGTCGGCACGGCTAATTACTGTGGGGACCGTGTCACTGTCAGCCGCTTATCTGATGCGCGTCTAGCTTTGACCGCTAATGAGATGCCTGACGTAATCTCGTGTAAACATTGCCGCCTCGCATTCATCCGCCTCATTATGACAACGCAGCCACGGCAGTGGCAACAATTACCCGACCAACACCATAATAATATTTGAGATACCTATGCATACTGTACAATCTTGGCATCAACTTTCAGGAACAGCACTATTATATCGAGTTTTTGTTACTATGCACCAGAGAAGCTCTAGTGCTACAGTATATCTAGTTCTTATTGCACGGTGAGCAACTGGTTAGCACATCCGCCTCTCAGTTCTGAGGACCCGGTTTCAAATCCCGGCCTCGCTTGTGTGGAGTTTGCACGTTCTCCGTGTGCCTGAGTGGGTTTTCTCCAGGTATTCCACTTTCCTCCCACATCCCCAAAACACGCACGGCAGGTTAACTGAGGACTCGAGATTGCCCGTAGGCATGAATGTGTGCGCGAACGGTTGTCGGTCTTTGTGTGGCCTGTGATTGGCTGGCGACCAGTTCAGGGTGTGCCCGAAGTCAGCTGGGATGGGCTCCAGCACACCCGCCACCTTAGTGAGGATAAGCGGTGTGGTTGAAATGGATGGATGGATGAGAATTACAGTGTATTTAAAACAACCACATAGCTGACTTAGCCTTAGAGGTCCCCTTCCATCAAAAGCCAATCACATACTGTACGTCAAAATGAGGTTTAGGTTTGACATGTATGCGCTTTGTCGATTGAATGCAAAAGACGATCAACTCGTAAGGCTTGCAAAACGATCAGATTTCCATGTGTTTGTGACGTCAAAAGTGAACTTCAGTGTTGAAGTACCCGCCCACGTCGTGGTTGCTACACACCCACTCATCTCGGGGGGGGGGAAACTGCTAAGTGGCAACGCTGCTTGGTCTTGTGCAAAGCTTAAACAGTGTGTCATCTGCCAACACACACCAGACACGGAAGAACAGCAATATATCTCAATTTTATTTTTATTTTTAAGATCTATTTTTTAACATTAGGTGCCAGAGAAACTGCGGTATTGTGTCTAGTTGTTATCATTACACACCAGAGGAACAGCAGCATTTATCGAGTTGATATTAAGTACCAGATAAATCATGCTTTAGGGTTCTCTTAAGCTTTTTAAAGTTTGTGGTACTCATATTATACTCTACTAACTACAAAGACGATTTATCAGTGACCGCTCAGTAATTAAAGAGAAATTACTGCACGTAGAAACTAGTTGAACCTCCATCAGTATTTCCCCCTTGTGTGTTATGAAATGATTTCATATAAGAGTGCACTTGGTTTATTTTGGCTGCAAGGAAAGCGAGGAAGAAGTCGATTATGGCTGTGATTAATAGAGGCGTACAGGGAGGAACGTTCGGCAAGGGAAGAGCAACGATTACCTGGCGGAGGTGTGTCCAATCCGTTTCTCTTAAGGAGAGATTCGACTCGGGAAGCCTTAATGCGGCTCTAGATCAATCTGCACTGGGAATCCGTCAAATTACTCATCAACGGGGGAAATTTGATGCCACGATGACGCTAACATAATCCTCAGAAGATTTGTCGCATCTTGACTTGTTTTCTTTTCCTCTTTATGGATTATCATTCAACTTTTTGGCAGTTCTTGGGTCCAGTTTTTGAAGGGCTGTATGTAATAGATTTACTCACATTGAAGAGCCAGAGAAGTGTGTGTCAGGTTATGGTTAGGATTAAGGGTAATGGATAGGTTTTGGGGCTAGGGTTTAGGTTTGGTGTTTGGGATTCAGGTTTATCGTTGGGATTTAGGTAAGGGTTAGGGTTTACCTGCATTTGACTGGGAACCAGTCCAGAGTGTACAAAGCCAAAATCAGCTGGGACTATAGAAAATGGATGTATATTTGGTTGGGCGAGGGGGTTCGGCTTCAGGTTTTGGCATAGGAGTTAGGTTTAGTCACACCTCTAATATTTCCCACAGCTTCTCTCCGACGTCTGCCATCCCTCCGATACTGTCACCGAAGCGAAGAAATCCGCAGCTCGATTTATCGCGTGGATTCTTATTTCATTCAGTGGGCTTCGGTTTAGGCTTAGGGTTAGCATTTTAAGGATTGTGGTTCAGGGAGTTGTGGTTTAGGGGTTAGCGTTGGTGTTCAGGTTTAGTGTTTGGTTTAAGTTTAGAGGGATAAGGTTTGTCGCCTTTGACACGTCTTCCCTGTGCTTTTGACGCTATCTCTGAAGCTGGGAAATTTGAACCCCCAACCTTCCCTGGATTCTTGGTCAAGTTTGTGGGTTTAGGTTTAGGGTCATGATTAGGAGTTAGGGCTTGGGTTTAGGGGGTTAGGATTTCAAATAAGTTTTTAGGCTTAGGCTTTGGGTTCAGTTTAGGAAGTTACGATTTTCGTGCTAGGGTTAGTCCTCTGATACTCCAAAGACAGGAAATTTGCAGTTAGACTTCGACCCACTCCCTTCCATGGATTCTCACTCATCTCTGTTGGTTTAGGGTTAGGGTATGGGGGTTTAGTGTTTCAGGAGAGTGTTTCGGCATAGGTTTAGGGAGTTAGGATTTAGACTTAGAGATGATTTAGTGTTAGAATTTAGGCAATTTAGTGTTTATGTTCAGGGTAAAATATAGGATTTGGGTTTCAGGTTGCATATTAGTCATACCCTGGTCTATTCCCTTTCGCACAGCCACCCTACTTGCTTCTGTTGGGCCTCTGTTACTGCTTTTCCAAGCTGGCAAATATGCAGCTCACTGTCAACCCACCGATTCCACATCGGTACCTTACGCGCATAACACCGACACAGGAAAAGCACGGCTTTGACGGAACTAATGACGCGAGTAAAGGCTCTCATTTGCTGCTTTTATTCTGTGGCTGCTGCAGTGCAGTGTTGACAGGCCAGGCCTTATTGTTTGCGACTCCTTTAACAGACCCGTAATGAATTTCATAAGCACCGACTGTCAATCTCCCTTACGTCTGCTTCGTCCCGTTACCTTGACCGTTTTTTTTTTTTTTTAGCGTTGGAGGGGACGATAAACAACCAGCATTTATTGTGTTGTCGCGTGGCTTCATCCGGCTGCACGTGCCTCGCAACCTCTGCTGGGAATTCAATTATAGCTGGCTGTTGTTTTATGATGTTGACGTGACATCTGCTGATGGATTCATTAACTCGGCTCCCGCTGTGACGGGAGAGTGGTACCGCTGGCGTTTACCCCGCTAACTCTCCCGCGAGCTTTAACTCTTTCTGGCTTTAACTCCAGGCTGACTGACCACCTGGAATGCTGCTCAACACCTTTGGAACATTCGTTGACATTAATTACAGAAGCAAATACGCGACAGTGGGACCTCTCTTCACAAACTTAATTTGTTCCGAGATTCCTTTCCGGAACGTTTTCCAGAGAATTATTGTTTTATAATACAATAGTAATATACCTATGTCTGAATGTACATTCACATAGGCCTTTTCTTGTTTTCTTTTTTTTCCAGCTGTCTAAAGCGGAACCGAAAGTGCTCGGGGGGGCAGTAGGAATAAAAGCTTTGTGGCTCTGAACATAAAAAGCGAGACGCTCCGCTGGGATTCTTTACGGGTCGCGGACGGTTTGCGACTTGAAAAGAGCCTCAAATAGCGGCTCCCATTCTAATCTACGGAGACGCTTCACTCTCTATTTTTGTCCTTACGCCGCAGGGAATGAGTTCGGTCACCCCGAGTGGCTCGATTTTCCCCGAGAGGGCAACAACGAGAGCTACCACTACGCCCGGCGGCAGTTCAACCTGCTGGACATGATGCAGCTGCGCTACCGTCAGCTCTACGCTTTTGACCGCGACATGAACCGCACCGAGGACAAGTACGGCTGGCTGGCCGCCCCGCCGGTAAGGAAATGAGTCTTTAGTTTAGTGTCCGGATTTAGGGTTAGTGTTAGAATTGGGGGTTTTGGTTTTGACATGTTTGGCTGGCTGGCCACACCGCCATTAAGAATCTTTATTTAAATTTCAACTCAAATATTTATAGCCACCACCAGTTTATTTATCGGGACAAACTGTTTGGCAAGCATTGGCCATCACTTACAGGCAGATGTCAAGTTCATCTTGGCGAGGTTTCCCTCTCTCGGTTTTAGCTCTCATCCGGCGGCGTCGCTCTTCAATTAATAGCGGCGCTTAGCCAAGTGTTTCCCTCTGCCAGAGAGATGATGTAAATGCGGAGTAAATTGATCGGGATTAGGCGCGAGCGTGCGTAATTGATTTGCGGCGCGCGTATCGTAACGCGAGAGAGCCTCTTCACCTTGTTACTCTCTGACCACCGCCATCGTCGTCGTCCTCCCCAGGATAATTCCAATCACGTCTGCTGCGCGACTGACAGTTTTTTCTTCTTCATATCGATTACGAGTCATCTAGTTTCATTTCCCAAGCACATGTAACTGAATCTGAATGAACTGTATCTGGCCGTGTTTTCCTGCTGATGCACAACCTTCAAATCGTTTTTCGTTATTAGAGTTGAGATGATCTTCAAGAAGGCATGCATTTTTTGGGCAATTTAAAACAGTTCCCAGGGGTCTTGATAACACTGGGACATGACTTCCGCTGCAATTTGTAATGCATGGGTCTGCATGGGTTTTTGTGTCTGGCTGTGATAGGGATGTCTGCCCAATTTCATGTCGATTAATGAATTTGGCGTTGGGCGTTTTTTTGCTAACTTTCCTGGGGGAATTAGTTTTCAAGGAACCCCTAAAATAAAGAATTTTTTTGCCATGATTCACTTTTGCAAAAACTGGTGAGTTTTCAGGAATGTTGAGGCACCGAAATGACAACTCATTCATTCAAAGAATAACTAAAGCTGCAAGCAGTGATGAATATGTCCTGGCACCCCTTTTTCACCACAAAATGATCAGCAGACTTGCTCCGCCCACATTCAGTGATGGGTAAAAAAGGTTTGATATCAATAATGAGACGCAGAGACGAAAAGCGGGTCGTGTCTCGTTACTCGCCGCATCAAACTAACTGACAGGACAACAACAGACAGCCGTCCTCTTTGAACCCGGAAACCTTCTCTCTTAAAGGTACAGGAACTGGGTGAATGTCTCCCACAATACCGGTCAATTGTGTTGCAAATTAAACTCATCAGTCAACGTACCAACGTATTGAACATGAGGCTGGAGGACTTGTTGACTTATTTGTATCAGCGTTTTTTTTTTTCAAGTTGTAATCAAAGGACCTTAACTTTTCACTTACTTTTCAAAAGGTCCAAAATCAATAGACCAGCTAAGCACTGTAATGAACAACAAACAATGAATTAATTACAAATGACGTGTTTGTTTGCGGCAGCACGGTGGACGACTGGTTAGAGCGTCTGCCTCACAGTTCTGAGGACCGGGGTTCAATCCCCGGCGTGGAGTTTGCATGTTCTTCCCGTGCCTGGGTGGGTTTTCTCCGGGAACTCCGGTTTCCTCCCACATCCCCAAATCATGCATGGTAGGTTAATTGAAGACTCTAAATTGCCCGAAGGTGTGAATGTGAGTGCGAACGGTTGTTTGTTTGTATGTGCCCTGCGATTGGCTGGCAACCAATTCAGGGTGTACCCCGCCTCCTGCCCGAGGATAGCTGGGATAGGCGCCGGCACGCGCAGCACCCTGTGGGGGGTGCTTCGGGAAATATGGGGTACCGAACCACCTGATACGGGCTGTCCGGTCCCTGTACGACCAGTGTCAGAGTTTGGTCCACATTGCCTCGTTTCCAGTGAGGGCTGGACTCCGCCAAGGGAGCCGTTTGTCACCGATTCTGTTCATAACATTTATAGACAGAATTTCGAGGCGCAGCCGAGGCATAGAAGCGGTCCGGTTTGGTGGCCTCAGTATCTCTACATCTGCATCTCTACGTTTTGCAGATGATGTTGTTATTTTGGCTTCATCAAGCCGTGACCTCCGACTCTCACTGGAGCGGTTTGCAGCCAATTGTGAAGCGGCTGGGATGAGAATCAGCACCTCTAAATCTGAGACCATGGTCCTTAGATCCTGCCCCAAGTGGAGGAGTTCAAATATCTCGGGGTCTTGTTCACGAGTGACGGAAAAATGGACCAGGAGATCGATAGGCGGATCAGTGCAGCGTCTGCAGTGATGCAGACTTTGTATCGGTCTGTTGTGGTGAAGAAGGAGCGAAGCCGAAAGGCGAAGCTCTCTATTTACCGGTCGATCAACGCTCCTACAAGCTCTCAATTTACCGGTCGATCTTCATTCCTACCCTCACCTATGGTCACGAGCTGTGGGTGGACCGGAAGAACAAGATCCCGGATACAAGCGGCCGAAATGAGTTTCCTCCGCAGGGTGTCCGGGCTCTCCCCTAGAGTTAGGATGAGAAGCTCTGTCATCCGGGAGGGGCTCAGAGTAGAGCATCAAGAGGAGCCAGATGAGGTGGCTCGGGCATCTGTTTAGGATGCCTCCCGGACGCCTCCCTGGTGAAGTGTTCCGGGCTCGACCCCGGGGACGACCCAGGATATGCTGGAGAGACGACGTCTCTCAGCTTGGCTGGTAACATCCCCTCGGAAGAGCTGGATGAAGTGGCTGGGCCTACCCATCATGTGTGAAATTAAACTGCCATGTAAGTAGTTTATGAACAGCTTGTTTCCCAAAACGTGTCTGTGAGGGAGTTATTTTTTTTGTAATTTGACATTTTTTAAATTTTTTGTATTATTTTGCTGAAAATGTAACAAAAGCCACACTCTGCGTTGGCCCTGCAGTGGGTTATTTCCCTGTCATAACAAATATTGGTTACAAAGTGGTAAGGTATATTGAGGAAAGCATTCATATACAGTAACGTAACATAAATCGCTAACAAAAATTAGAGCCAGACCAGTTTAAAAAAATTTGCTGCACTCTGCCCTGGTGCCATGACCCCATGGCAAACACCAAGAAAACCAAGTGCAGTGTGAAATGCCCTTAACCCTTCAAGCAATTAATATTTGAACACAAATGGTACCGCAACGCATGTCGACATTCAATATAACAGTATTCACAGTCATATTCTTTATCTTCTGCGAGGAGCTGAGTCGAGCTAAGAACAAATGAAAGGTGTTGGCATCCATTTACAGTATATCTGCCTGTAGGTCTTATACTGCCCCCAGGTGGCCGAGGCAAGCAGCAGCACAATGGCCATTCAATTGATGCGGTTTAACAAAAACTGTTTAATTCTGTTGAATTATGTCATTACTGTATGTTTTTATTAAGTTCATTATTATAGAGTGCAATTTTCCTGATTAAAAAAAAAAACACAAAACATGTTTTGTTGTTTTCTTGTGAGGCTGCAACAGATTATTGGTATTTCCATTCATTTCAGTGGGGAACGATTTGATATATATGGCCTAGCCGTGGAACAAATCGTGCATCTCAAGACACCACCACTCGAGACGATTATGCAATTTACAGTCTTTGTGTTGAGAGTTTTACTCATGAAAGTTCCTTATTATAATTTAGTAGTGTTCTGCTTCTTTGTCTTGAATCTTATTTAGGGTATTATAAGAATTTGCATTCATGTTCAGTTTTGTGTCTATCAATGTTGAAATTTTATGTATCGGCCGATGTATCTGACGTTGACTTTTTTTTGCACCCGTGATCACTACCGGCATGGGCACCCCAAAATCACATATCAGTCGGGCTCTAAAAAAAAAAAAAAAAAGCATAGTGTATGTCTCCTTTAAAACCACTTCCAAACTTGTTTTGGATGTCATTCCATTCTCCCCGGGATATGCGTCGGTTTGACATTGATAATGCCCGCAAATGAAACATTAGCATCAGTCCAGTCGGACTTTACCGGCGCCTCTGAACCCAGCTGACAAGCGCCCGCGTCTGCTGAGATGGCCGCCACCTGGAATCCGGAAACTGCGGTCCCGCTGATGTGTAGCGCGCCGCATTGTAATCCTCTAAATCCACGCGGAGGAGAAAGTTGATGACTATTCATGGCGTGCGCGTGTGTGTGTCGTCCCCCCCGCCCGCCCCCCCCCCCCCCCTGCCTCCCCCGCAGGCCTTTGTGAGTGCCAAGCACCAGGAGGACAAGGTCATCGTGTTTGACAGGGCCAACGTGCTCTTCATCTTCAACTTCCACCCCAGCAAAAGCTTCCAGCACTACAAGGTGGCCGTGCAGGCGCCAGGAAAGTATCCTTTTTTTTAGCTCTTCCATTGTCTGTTGCAAGAATTGTTTTAAAAGGTCCTATGCTATAATTTAAAAAAAAAAAAAAAACATTTTTTTGGAATAATCTTTGATGTCCTTTTATCGGGTTTTCAAGCTAATCCGTGTCCAAGCAAGAATCTTACAAATTTGGAATAAGTGTATCATGTGTGGGTCGTTTGGAAACTTGATGCAGTTAACGATTTATGATCGCAAATGACTCAACTTTTGAAAAATTCCTAGACCAGAGGAAGAGCCCCGTTGATTTTGAATGATTGAAATAGCTCGTATCCACTTAAAACCATTTCAAGGGGACACATTAGTGCAATTCTCCGCTTTTATCGTATGAAATTGTTTGTCGGTTTTTAAAGCGGATTGCATGTTTAGATCCATATTTAGTGTGTTAAGTCACTTATGGGAGACAAAAGGCGTGCCGGGGATAAAAATAAAAGCAACGCAGCAGGAGGCAAACATGGTCATGGTGTTTATTTGCAGAGGGGGAAGAAGGGGGGGGGGGGGAAAGAACAGCAGCAGCAGCTGCTAATCTCTTAATATTGAGCGCTAATCGCGAGCGTGTTTGACGTGACGTAATTACGACCTCTGTTGACGAGGTGAAGCCAGGGCGCGGAGTTTTATCGCCTTTCTGCTCGCTTGTTGTTGATGTTTTCAAAGAAAGGCCTGCCATGCCAGCTGCTGTCGTTATACAGCACAACGGGAAACGCATAAAGCCGAATGTGTGCGAGAAAGTGTGTGTGAGATTGGGTGAGAGAGAAAGTGAAAGTGTGCATGTGAGTGTGTGGCAATGGGAGAGTGTCTGACTGTGTGTGTGTGTGTGTGTGTGTGCAACTGTGTGTGTCAGTGCTTGAGTTTTGTGTGACAGTAAAAGGCTGGGAGAGTGAGTGTGTAAGTGTGAGAGACAGAGCATGAGAGTTAGTATGTGTGAGTGTGTGTAAGAGTGCATGTGAGAAAGTGTGTGTGTGTGACAGTGAGAGTGTATTTGTGTTAGTGCGTGTGTGAGTGTGGAAAAAATTTTACGCATGAGTGAGTGAGAGAACGTGTGTACGTGAGACAGTGAATGTGTTTCTGCGTGTGTGCATGTGAGAAGGAAGGCGAAGGCGGCGCGAGGAGATGCAGATGCTCCGACGGGAACTGTGTGCGGAGGATCCAATTAGAGGAGAAGACAGATGAAAGTGCCACTAAAAGGCAGCCGAGGTAAACACGAACCAGCTCAAAGAGCGCAAAAGTGCTTTTTCATTACAACGCGCCTGTCACACGCTCAAACTTTCTTCCGCGGTGCGCGAGGGTCAGCGCGGTCACGGAGCTGAAAATAATCGCCGCTCGAGACTGACCCGAGCTGCTCACGCTTGACGGCGCTGCCTTGTTTTGAACCACAGGCAAGAAACAGACGTGCATTTATTTATTTGTTTGCACAGTTTGAAATCGTTTCCAGGTGTCTTAATAACATGCCTGTGACTTGCTTTCATCAAAAAATGATATATACAGTGGACACCGCACCCCTCCCGCATTTCACGTTTTCGTAGATTTTATTTGATTTTTGTTTTTATTTTTTTTTTCTAAATTGGGGGGGGGGGGGGGGGCAATTCGCAAAACAAAAAAAGATACAAAAAAAAAACAATTTCAGTGCAATTATAATGGCGGTTCGCGG
Source organism: Phyllopteryx taeniolatus (assembly GCF_024500385.1). NCBI lineage: Eukaryota > Metazoa > Chordata > Actinopteri > Syngnathiformes > Syngnathidae > Phyllopteryx > Phyllopteryx taeniolatus. The sequence continues at coordinate 27,987,146 of NC_084509.1, read as the reverse complement.
TTCGACCCGGTCCACTGTACACCCTCTTTCTTGCCGATATTAGCCTGTTTTGAAAAAAAGAGAGAATGAAAAGAAATACACTGGTTTGTTGGAAATCTTAATCACAATGCATACTGTAGTACCTGTGTGTTGTGTGTCCAAAAGGGGCGTGGCCTGGCGACTGACTTCAGGTCGGAGGGTCAATATGCGTGAGTGTCTGGCCGTGAGTTGTGGCCTACAGCAGCTCCTTGCAAGTGTTTTATTTTTGTATTTGTGTGTTTGACTGTTTAATCCTATTCAGTAAACGGCTGTAAGTGCATTGGCAGCTGTGGCTCTCCTTGCCCACATGTGAGGGCATTAAATTTTGACTCGCAACACAAAGCAAAAATAAAGCAAATGAGTTATTTACTTGCATTTATCAACAGAAAAATGTAGTTTTCAGTGTTGAGGGTTAAAATCATGGCGGTTTTAGCCATTTACCCAACTCCAACTTCCTAATGGATTGGAAATGGTGATATTTGCTTGCGTAAACAACATTCGCATCGCATCGCGTCGCGTGGTGGAGGCGACTAAGCGGGGCCCGGTTCCGATAATTCCAAGCTCCCTGTGTTTGCCTCTTATTCCTCCTCCTCAAATTCACGGTTGGGCTTTTGAGGGATTATGTCTTTGTTAGCTGCTGCAGATGGACGTATTCGGGCTGCAAAGTATCGCCATCAATAAAAGTGTGAATAAAAGGCGAAGATGGAGGAACTCTCATCGATTTTGTCCAAAAGCTGGGAGGAGAGCGCAGTTTGGGCGGTGTGATTGCAGCCGCTGACGACTTGAAAACAATCTGGCCATGAGCTTGATTGCAATGTGGGACGTGAGTTTATTTCTTCTTCAACTTGTTTTCCTCCCTGCACAGGCACTAAAAAAAACATTTCTTTGTCTTGGCCTTTTCTCCAACTTTTTTTTTTTTTGTAAAACATGAACCAATATGTCCATCCATCCATCCATTTTCTGTACTGCTTATCTTCACTAGGGTCGTAATTGAGAAAATTCCAATTCTTTTAAGCTGGGGCCTTTATTAGTCTTCCTGAACAAAACAAAAGATTTCACAAATACATTTCCATATATGATTTTCAGTTTGTATATGCAATATAAACTCATTTCTTTTACTCTTCCAGTCTCTATGTATCGAAGGTCATACCACGCCATCTCAATTGGATTTAAGTTTGGACATTGACTTCTCCACTCCAAAGCCTTCTTTTTGTTTTCTTTTGCATTCAGAGGTGAACTTGCGCGCATGTTTCAGATCGATGTCCTGCTGCATAACCCAAGAGCGCTTCAGCTTGAGTTCACCTGCAGGATTTTCTAGTAGACAACAGAATTCATTGTTCCACAAATCAAAGCAAATAGTCCAGGTCCCGAAGGCGCGAAGCAGCCCCAGACAATCACACTGCCACGATCCTGTTTAACAATACGCATGATGTTTTTGTGTTATTTTGACGCCAGAAGTAACGGGCCGCACACCTTAGAAAAATTTCAACTTTTCAGAATATTCCGAAAATCATCAAGATGTTTCTTGATGAAATTTGAAATCAGCCTTTGGGTGTGTTTTTGTCAGTAGTGTTTTTTGCCTTGGAATTCGCTATAGATCCCATCTTTTATGGTTGTGTCATGAACACTGACCTTAACTGAGGCCTTGTTTGGATGTTGTTCGGGCTTCTTTTTCGACCTCCTGGAAGAGTAATTGTTCCACTATTGGGGTAACTGTGGTCGGCTGGCCACTCCCGGCAAGGTTTACCACTGTCCACAGTTTTCTTCAATTGTGGATAATGGCCCAAAGCCTTGGAAATGGCTTTATAATGTTTTCCAGAATGATATATTTCAATCACATTTCTTTGGATCGTGGCATGATGCGCTTCTTCACTTTGTCTGAAAGATACTATTTGTGGTGCAACAAATCGGGTGGTAATTAGGCCTGGGTGGAGGCAGTGAAATTGAGCTCACCGTCACCAAAACTGGTTAATCACAGTCAACTGTTGTTTTTTTGAGGTATTAACATTGGATTGATTTTTCTAAACATTTCGTTAGTCTAGTTGCAGAATTGCTCGTCATTTTGGACTATTTTTGGAAAATGAGGAAAAAAAAGACGACAAATTCAACAATCAAGAAGAGTCCAGATTACCATAACCTAGATGACTGAGAATCTATGCGGACATAAAGAACAAAAAATCGGGTGGCCAACTGCACTGCTATTTTTAATGATATTGTGACAGTATGTGAAAAAATAATTTCAGCAATTATGCGATGAGGCTAACGATTTAACTAGGGCTCGGACTCGCCCTTTAAATCCCGATTCGTTATTCTTGTTGATAGTAACGAATGACTTTGGAATCAAATCGTTTGGCGATGGACATGTTTAGCTACCACATGCTCAAACAAGTATCTATAAGTATGGTATGTGTAACAAGGTGGCACACGTAGAGAGTGTGTGCCACATAGTTTATTGAGTGAATATGGAACGCCATTTGAAAAAGCCACTAAGGTGCTAATGGTGTGTTTCTTAGTTGTATATCTGTAAATAAATTATTATTTGCCAACAAAAATGCCATTTTTTTAAGAGCAAAAAAAAAAAACATTAGCATCAAAGTCACTGTTCTGCTTGACGTTTCTTTTCACAAAACGCTTGCTTTCTCCTTTTTTGGGTCAGGAACGGAATGTGGTAAAGCCAACCCATGTTCTACTGCTAGTTACCAAAGAATGAAAAAAGGTCGAAAGAAACTTTTTCTGGTAGTTTCGGTACTTCTCGTCAAACAACCGAATATTGTGCGGGTCTTGAAAGATCAGTCAAAGTGCTTTTCAACGGCTGGCAATATGGGGAACTCAGGTTTGAAGATGGCTGCCAGTGAATGAGTTCAGTGTGATCAATACGTATGCAAAAAATAAAATAAAAACATTCTCAGTACTGTATGTTTCAGTTAATAAATATACAATAAACAATGGTCGTAAGTGGAGCACAGTGTGGCTTTGTCCCCTTAAAAGTGACTTAGTGTCGTGGTCTATGCCACGACAGCTTTTTCTCTTCATCTCAGCTGCCTGTTGCCTGGTGGCATATCTATCCATTTCCCCAAACGTTTGACTACAACTATATGGTTGTAAAATCAATCAATCAACGGGGTTTCTTGTTTTTACACAGCAAAAAAAAAAAAAGAAGGCTCTCAAACTGTGACACGTTCCGAAGCTGACCATGAACTTGGGATGCTCAAATCTGCCGCATAACGCGGTTGAACGGGCGTCACGTTGTGGAGAAGTGGCGCCACTAAAGAATCCAGCGCACAAGGACTTGCTGGAGAGTCTCATGCATTGAAATCAACTCACAAAAAGTCCTTTTCAGTGACATTCAGCAGAGTGAATTGGTTTTAGACGGGCTGATAAGTGCGCGCTGGATCACATCTTCATCCCTCTTTCCCGCCCCCCCTGTCATCTTTATCCCAGCGTCCTTCACGTGGAGATGGACTCTCCGAACCGCCGCCACTTTTAACTCGTCTTCTCGATTGCGATTGTTTTGTCGCCGCTGCGGACTGCCCAAATTGAATTGCTCAGTTTTGTTGCGAGTGTGTGTGTGTGTGTGTGTGCGTGACAGACGAGTTTATGTCCTTCCTGGGGCTTGTCGCTAGATTGGAGAAGCAAATAGATGTGTCGCGAGATTGCTCAGAGACTCGGCTCACGTACAGGAAAAGACCGAGGAGTTTGTTTTTTGCTGCAAAGCTGCCGGGGTTTTTTTTTTTTGTTGCTTGAGCCGTTTCTTAGTCGTCTCTTTGGCCTTGAAGGCACCTTGTCAGGCTGCCGGTTGACTGTGAAAGAGCAGCGAGCCTGTTGAATTTTCTGAGAGTCCTTACTTACACTCGGGACGAGGCAAACCGTGCTCAGCCCTACTTGACACCTGAAGTCCGGTACATTTGGCTAGTGTGAGAAATAAATAGAAGAACTCGAAATGATTCACAAACTAAAATAAAAGCCCGTGGCTGTCATGCACATAAAATTACAGTAATGTGGTCGTCGGAACGTGACGATTTGGGTTTGTCAAATCCAAAGAACTTCTGATCCAAACCCCTTTTCCTAAGGTATCTGCTTCCCCCCTGCTGTCGCTGCATTTTCCTTCACAGACGTGTGCCAGGTACAAAATCAAGCTGGATTCTGACGAGGCTCTGTACGGAGGCCACGGACGGCTGGACCACAACACCGAGTTCTTCACCGAGCCGCAGCCCTTCAACGGACGCCCCCATTCAATGCAGGTACGCACGATCACCTCGTCCCGGATGCATGCTGATTAGTTGTGGAGGCATTCACACTGCTGATGTTGCGCTTTCCTCAAAGGAAAAAACACTCCGTGGTGCTTTCTCAAAAAGAAGACGAACTGTTGATGTTACACTGTTGTCATCCTAAAAGTAATTGCAGCTACATACATGCATATTCCCCCCCCGGGGTATAGCTGTGTAATATTTAAGGTCTGAATATTTCATTTATTCAAGTTTAAGATTTTTGGAAGGCATGGCATTGAGTGGAACGGAGGCACGAGTTGAGAAAATAGTGTCTTTAAAAGCAATTCTCACGAGCTAATATCTATAAAAATGACGACACTGTGCTGCACTGAAGTCCACTATTATCTGTGCTGTCAGAGAGGGATTAGTGAGTTTGCATTCCACTGAGAGCCATTCCTAATATTTCCACGCTCCGACGTAGCCAAACAAGTTAACCAGCCCTGCCGATGCTGCCCTTCAAGCCCCCCAGCTGCTACGTCGTTCCTTCATGAAAGCATTTTCATCTTAAAAATGCACATTTTTCACTAGCGCTCTGGATCATCATTAGAACCCGCATCCTGTGTTTCCTTACTTAAAGAATGTAAATTATTCAGAATGTTACCTTTTCATGTGCCGTGTGAAGACGCGCTAAAAGGGTGAGCGGCTCACGGCGCTGGTTTTGTTTACGTGAACTCAAAGTGAACCTCGACACGTCGCTAATGCAAGCGTCGGTGCACTGAAGCAGATGATGGGTTTTTTTTTTTTTTTTTTTTCTCATCACGGACAAACTTTTTCTCGACTTTTCCATGCCTCTCTTCGATGAAAGCCCGCTTTAGCCACCACGTCATGCCATCACGTATGCTAGAGAAGAAAGTGAGGCGGAGTACACAGCAGATGCTACCTCCACCTCGTTGGCATTGACTTTGTTTTGTTACAACGAAATGTAATCGGACGCCGGCGTCTGCGGGAGGTGGGGTGAACCTGCCTAAGCGTTTTTTTTATTTAACAGCTGCACAAATTCCACAAGCACAGGAAGCTACACTTCTCTGACTCGGAACAAAACTAATCAGATGGCATCAGCATGTATTCGTGTTGGGATTTGTCCGTGTCGCTAGCCAAAACCCTTTACGTCTCTGTACTGTACCAAATTTCCCACAAAGCGCATACAGTATTAAGTTAGGGAGAGGAAGTGTTTAAAAAAAAAAAAAAAAAACAGGCTTGCGCTCTTGCAACACGACTACCCCGTAAACAAACACGCCAGACGTCATGGCTAGCTAGCGGCATGCTTTCGGCATTACGTCAAATCTGTTAACCGACAACATCACGCCAACGTGAATAGAACAAAAAAATCATCAAATTACTGATGTTGCACTTTCTAAACAGAATGGAACAATTACATACATACCCAACAAGTGACTTTTGGCGTTCCCGTACTCCCACCCGAAGTTGCTTGCGTCTCACCGTTTGGGCCACCGGTGGGCGCCAAAGAAACGCTGGCCTGGCAGTGACTCGCAAGTGCGGTCCCTGATTAAATTGTTTACAGCCCTGCTCTCGCTCGCTCTCCGCTGACTCTGTGGGGAAATCTAAGGCCGTTTTATGTCTGCCTAACTTTTTCCTTTCTTTTTCATGAGAAGACTAATGGCGCTCAGTGGCTCTTGGCCCGCGAAGCACGCATGGAATATCAAGCAGATTGATCAAAGAGCTGATTAGCGGCAGACTCCTTGTTCTAAATATAGATACACGTGTACATCATACATACGAACCGCACATATTACAAGGCGCCTGACTTTTACACGCTTTTATTCTTATTTTCCACATACCATCTCATACTGAGCTCAAACTGAAGTATACAGTACACCTTTAATGTCGTACAATGTGAGCTCACCTCTGAGAGGATCAAAGGAACTCGTCGTGTTTTGCTTCTTCTTTGGCTTTTTTTGTGTGTGTGTTTGTTTTGCATCCCTTATTCCAAATGAAGAAACGCCCTCAACAAGTGTCAGTTTCACTTATCAAAGTTTCGGCAGATTTTTGTGGTTGTTTTGTATTTCCAGAGCTGCCAAATGTTACGGATCGTCCATATTTTGTTGCGAAAATTACTGACTTTTACACCCGTAACACTGATGGTTATGGGTGTATTTATTTTTTTAATCCAGCGTCCGACATTAACAGCTACCAAAAGACTTCAGATGCTGGCCAGTCCAAATTTCATGAATTAGTTAGATGAAATAAAACACTATAGTGTCAAAAACAAAACAAAAATGTAAATGGCGCGTCCGCATTGAACAGTCGCCCAACCTCGCTGCTTTCCACTGTTCGTATCGGCGAATGCTTGATGCAAACTATTTTTGCGCTGCCCCAGCTACCTACGAGCTATGGCTAGTTAGCTAACACGGCTAATCCGATGCTGAGCCACGGAGGCGACCGTTCGCTTCGTGTCTTGTGTCAACGCAGTAGAAGTCGCTAATCATTGCCTCCATGGCAGCGAATAAGCTACACTTGTGAGAAGTATTATTGTATTACAGTATATATTACTATACGTTTAAAAGTACATTAATCTGCTGTTTAAACCCCTTTCTCACTTTTCTTTTTTTTACCCCCCCCCCCAGGTGTACATCCCCTGCAGGACCGCTATTGTGCTGGCTAATGAGGAGATTGATTACTGTTATTAGAAACACACACACAGTGTCTGATTGGTCCGCTTGGACATCCAAACGCTGCTTGAAACCATCCACCGCAATCAGCCGATTTGTTAGCTGTGTTCAGTGTTCTTTGTCATGTGAAACACAATTGTGGGTGCGGGGAAGGAACACACGACAATATCGATAATTATTAATAATAATCATGGTGAAACATCTTAGATGATTTTTTATTTTATTTTGCACTTTTGGATGTTGTATGGTTTATTTGTGTCAGTGGTGCTACTTTACAATAAGGGTACCCTTATATAGAAATGATAATACTAGTAAGAAATAGTCATAGTAGAGAATAATGCGTTTAGGAATTGATTCTAATGGGTTTATATGAGCACTTTATGAATTGTTTATAGATTGGTTGTTATTAAGTTAACGCCGGCTAAGCCTTAAGAAAGAGCCTTGACAGCATCATCACTTTGCCGAATAGTGAGTGCACTGCTTAGGTAATAAATTATAGCAGTAAAATAAAGAAGCACAACTCCAAATGTTTTGATTTGTATGTGAAACACAAAGAAAAGGATTATTTGGTTCAGATAAAACAAGATACGGTATTGGCTTCCGTTTGGGGCTCATTTGGGGGAATTTCCCGAGTGAGAGTTCAAGCACTGCAATTCGCCCAAAATGGCTGCGCCAAACCAAAATGGCTCACATCCATCTTTTTAATAACCAATTTTGAAAACGTTTTTAAGGGGACCCTTATGGTAAGGTCGTACCGTGTCAGTATTACCAGCACTTCAATCATTTCTGGGGTCATTGTCATGATAAACATGCTGTAATTTGCACAGAAAAAAATGAATTTATGAAATTGAAATGTACCGGTGGGTACACGGTGGTCGGCTGGTTAGCACATCTGCCTCACAGTTCTGGGGACCGGGGTTCAAATCCCGGCCCCGCCTGTGTGGAGTTTGCATGTTCTCCCCGTGCCTGCGTGGGCACTCTGGTTTAACATGCATTGTAGGTTAATTGACAACTCTAAATTGCCCCAAGGTGTGAATGTGAGTGCGAATGGTTGTTTGTTTATGTGTGCCCTGCGATTGGCTGGCGACCAGTTCAGGGTGTACCCCGCCTCCTGCTCCAGCACCCCCGCGACCCTTGTGAGGATAAGCGGACAAGAAAATGGATGGATGGAAATTGAAATGGGTATTTTGATGAGCGACGATAACACTGTGGAATTTTTTGTCATTTCAAGTATTGTTTTTGCAATGTGGAACATTAAAAAAAAAAAACAACAAAAAAAACTGTGCCATCTCGCCAAACATCTCCCAAGTCACTTGTTTTTCTTATTTTATTGTACGTATAATTTTACTCGATAAAATAGTTTTTTAATGATACAATTATAAAAAGTCACTCATTTTTTATTGTATTTATAATTAATCATAATGAATTGATTATTTATTTGTATGTTTTATATATATATAGATATAGATATATAGAAATATATAAATGTATGCACATTCTTAATTTTACTAATATTTTTTATATTGTTTATAGAGTAATAAGTCAGTTGGAAAATGAGATGGTCTAAAAGAATTTTTATTTTTTTTTTACTTGTATGACAGTAAAAGTCTTTCCACTTAAATGCTGCACCTATGAAAGGATGAGTAGTTGTATTTTAGTTTATTGGACTTCTTTTCCTTTGGGCTTGTCCCTTTCGGGGTCGCCACAGCGCGTCATCCTTTTCCATGTAAGCCTATCTCCTGCATCCTCCTCTCCAACACCAAGTGCCCTCACGACATCCATCAACCTTCTCTTTGGTCTTCCTCTGGGGCTCTTGCCTGGCAGCTCCATCCTCATCATCCTTCCACCAATATACTCACTCTCTCTCCTCTGGACATGTCCAAACCATCCAAGTCTGCTCTCTCTAACTTTGTCTCCAAAACATCGAACCTTGGCCGTCCCTCTGATGAGCTCCTTTCTAATGTTATCCAACCTGGTCACTCCTAGAGCGAACCTCAACATCTTCATTTCCGCCACCTCCAGCTCTGCTTCATGTTGTCTCTTCAGTGCCACTGTCTCTAATCCGTCCATCATGGCCGGCCTCACCACTGTCTTCTAAACTTTGCCCTTCATCCGAGCAGAGACTCTTCTGTCACATAACACACCTGACACCTTCCTCCACCCGTTCCAACCTGCTTGGACCCGTTTCTTCACTTCCTGACCACACTCACCATTGCCCTGGACGGTTGACCCCAAGTATTTCAAGTCCTCCACCCTTGCTGTCTCTTCTCCCTGTAGCCTCACTCTTCCACCCTCTCATTCACACATATATATTCTCTCTTTCTTGGGCTAATCATTCTTCTGCTTTCCAGTGCATGCCTCCATCTTTCTAACTGTTCCTCCAGCTGCTCCCTGCTTTCACTGCAGATCACAATGTCATCTGCAAACATCATGGTCCACAGGGATACCAGTCTAACCTCATCTGTCAGCCACTGCAAACAGGAAGGGGCTCAGGGCTGATCCCTGATGCAGTCCCACCTCCACCTTAAATTCTTCTGTCACACCGACAGCACACCTCACCGCTGTTCTGCTGCCCTCGTACATGTCCTGTATTATTCTAACATACTTCTCTGCCACTCCAGACTTCTGCATGCAGTACCACAGTTCCTCTCTGGGTACTCTGTCATAGGCTTTCTCTAGATCTACAAAGACACAATGTAGCTCCTTCTGACCTTGTCTGTACTTTTCCATCAACATCCTCGAGGCAAATAATGCATCTGTGGTACTCTTTCTAGGCATGAAACCATAGTGTTGCTCTCAAATACTCACTTCTGTCCTGAGTCTAGCCTCCACTCCTCTTTCCCATAACTTCATTGTGTGGCTCATCAACTTTATTCCTCTATAGTTCCCACAGCTCTGCGCATCACCCTTGTTCTTAAAAATGGGCACCAGCACACTTTTCCTCCATTCCTCAGGCATCTTCTCACATGCTAGAATTCTGGTCAAAAACTTCACATTCACCTTTCCTAGATGCTTCCATACCTCCACAGGAATGTCATCAGGACCAACTGCGTTTCCATTTTTCATCCTCTTTAATGCCTTTCTAACTTCCCCCTTACTAATCAGTGCCACTTCCTGGTCCACCACACTTGCCTCTTCTGCTCTCCCTTCTCTCTCATTTTCCTCATTCATCAACTCCTCAAAGTATTCTTTCCATCTAGCTAGCACACTGCTGGCACCAGTCAACACATTTCCATCTCTATCCTTAATCACCCTAACCTGCTGCACATCCTTCCCATCGCAAGCCCTCTGTCTGGCCAACCTGTATAGATCCTTTTCTCCTTCTTTAGTGTCCAACCTGGCATACATGTCATCATATGCCTCTTGTTTGGCCTTTGCCACCTCTACCTTTGCCCTGTGTCGCATCTCAATGTATTCCTTTCGCCTCTCCTCGGTCCTCTCAGTGTGCCACTTCTTCTTAGCTAACCTTTTTCCTTGTATGAAGTCTCCTTCTCTCCTTTCCTGCCAGAGGATACACCAAGTACTCTCCTGCCAGCCTCTCTGATCACCTTGGCTGCAGTGGTCCAGTCTTCTGTCCACCGAGAGCCTGTCTCACCTCTTCCCGAAAAGCTGCGCAACACTCGTCCTGTCTCAGCTTCCACCACATGGTTCTCTTCTCTGCCTTTGTCTTCCTAATTTTCCTCCCCACCACCAGAGTCATCTTACACACCACCATCCTATGCTGTCTAGCCAGACTCTCCCCTACCACAACCTTACAGTCGGTAACCTCCTTCAGATTACATCGTCTGCACAAGATGAAATCCACCTGTGTGCTTCTACCTCCGCTCTTGTAGGTCACCCTATGTTCCTGCCTCTTCTGGAAAAAAGTGTTCACTACAGCCATTTGCATCCTTTTTTGCAAAGTCTACCACCATTTGTCCCTCCAAGTTCCTTTCCTGGAAGCCGTACTTACCCATCACTTCTTCATCACCCCTATTTCCTTCACCAACATGTCCATTACAATCTGCACCAATCACGACTCTCTCTCTGTCTGGGATGCTCACAACTACTTTGTCTAGCTCCTTCCAGAATTCCTCTTTCACCTCTAGGTCACATCCTACCTGTGGGGCATAGCCACTAATCACATTACACATAACACCCTCAATTTCAAGTTTCAGCCTCATCACTCGATCTGATACTCTTTTCACCTCCAAGACATTCTTAGCCAACTCTTCTTTTAAAATAACCCTGACTCCATTTCTCTTCCCATCTACACCAATGTAAAATAATTTAAACCCTGCTCCTAAACTTCTCGCCTTACTGCCTTTCCACCTGGTCTCCTGGACACACAATATATCAACCTTTCTCCTCATCATCATGGCAACCAACTCCCGAGATTTTCCTGTCATAGTCCCAACATTCAAAGTCCCCACATTCAATTCTAGGCTCTGTGCTTTTGTCTTCTCTTTCTGCCAAAGAACCCGCTTTCCACCTCTCCTTCGTCGTTTCCACCGGCCCCCTGCAGGTTAACGGTGCCGGGGGAGGACGTTGTTAACCTGGGCCACGACCGATGCGGTATGGAATTCTTTAGAAGAATGCTCATATTTGTCTGGCAAGCCGGATGCCCTTCCTGACGCAACCCTCTGCATTTATCCGGGCTTGGGACCGGCCTACAGTTAGCACTGGCTTGTGCCCCCCATAGGGCTGCATTATTTTAGTTGATTAGACTGTTTGGCTTTCTTTTTCTTTTCTTTTTTTGCCCTTTTATTATGGTTAAAAAAATTATATATATTGCCTTCAGTGATCTTAAACACTATAGCTACAGTAATTTTACTGTATTTTCGTTTTATAGGACAGTAGCTGACTTGTACTTCTTGTGTGATTAACAAAAAAGTAAAAAAAAAAAAAACATTTTTTCGAAATTGACATCAATGACAGTAGTAACTTCATTTCAGTAGAAAATTTCACAAATTGTGATCGCAGGAAGGCCCTTTTCCACTTAAATGCTGCATCATATTTATCTACATCAAAGAAGTGGTAGTTTTGCTTTATTTTAGTTTTGGAACGTTTTATTGGCCAGTGGCTAACTTTTTAAATGTGTATGAGAGTTATAAAAAATAAAATAAATGAATGCATAAAGTCCATCTAAATGCTACGCGACACCTACAATCATCATCTTCAAATCATCAAATGTATCGTCAAAGGGTGAGTAGTTTAACTTTATTTTAGTTTTATTGGAAAGTGTTGGCTTCTTTTTCACTTGAATGAAGGTTCAGAAAAATTGTTAATTAAGTTGACTCACCTTCAGCTAGCTTTAAACGTTATAAATCCTCGGGGGGCCGTGTTTTTTTATTTACGTTGAAATTAAATATTTACGTATATTGAGACCACTCAATAGGGTTTGCGGGCTCCATCTAGTGGTCGTAAACGAATATTTACAGTGGTTCAATGCATTTCCAATGCGGCACATTTTGATAGGTGCACTCCAGTTGTATTTAACTTTTAATCACCATCCGTTTGCATTCAATCTTTGACAACTGTTTGTTTTCATTCATTTATTTAGGTACAAATTTTATTGGACTAAATGTGCAATTCATATAAATGGAATCTTTATTTAAATACAGTATTTTATTTTCCTAATTTTAAGCAAGGTGTTTATTTTCAAACTGCATAATGTAACAGTGGCTTACTGTAATATCAAAAGAACCTTTTAAGGAAGGAAACTTTTTGTGCGTGGCGTAATAAAGTTTGAGAACATCTGATTTCGACGATGAGGCATTTCCTTGCCGTTAGCGGCACCGATTGGTGGAAGGTAGCAAGTACAGCCTTTGACGAACCGTCTTTATGCGTCGAAATATACGTTTGCTTGTTTTGTTTTTTTAAAATATTTCGTCACGTTACAAAAGAAGTAATGGTATCTTTGTAAAATGTAAAATTCGAACTATAACAGCCACATAAAGGCTGTCACTGTATACATTTTCCCTCCTTATTATTTCTATTTCCGTTTTACCTTAAACATCCTGATATGCCAAGTCAATAGATTGATTTTTAATGACGCACGTTTTTTTTTCTCAACATGTAGACACACGCTGTTGTTGATACATGCGTTACGAATGGATTTGGACAAAAGACGAAAGCGCAGATACGAAGCACAAGATGGTTTTACCTGTACGTCAGCATGGAGGCTAACGCTAGCGCTAGTAGCTTTGAAACGACTTACGTCAGCTATAATACGCCACCGAGACTCACGTTGCTGATAATTAATAAGTGAAGAGAATAAATACCCATGGGAGGATATTAAGACGTATAATAATTCGTAGTTATTCAACAGTTTCCGTTTGTTGAAGTTGTACTGGAAGTAGCCTGCAGGCAGGTTCTCCTCCTCAAGGTGGCGACAAAAACAACGCTTTCTCTCGAAGCCAGAACAAGACTCAAAAGCGTCTTGAGTTTGTCTCGTAAAAAGTAAGGTAAGACGTTTAAAACAGGAAAAGGTCACGCCCCTCATGATTATATAGAAACAAGTATTAATGCTTGTGTGCCACGTATCGGAGGGAGAGACAGCGGTCACTTGACTCATAGACAAACGGATGCATGAAATGTGCAGGAGCATTTGGAGATTGAAAAAAGTTAAAACCACTTCAAGAAGAATCATCTCTATGTAGCAACGTCATAATATTTCCCAAAAATGACAAGTCTGTTAAAATGCTGAGTATGCCTGAACGCCACTTCCACCTGAGCACAGTGCATCAAGAGTTTTGGAAATGGGATGATGAGTTCCAGAGCAATTGAGTTTTGGGCGTTGGAAAAATGGCTTTTTTTGGGGGGGTCAACGTTTTTGTGTGGTATCACCTTTAAAAAATCTGATTTAAAAAAAAAAAAAAAAAAAAAAAAACGCCTTCAAGTTAGAATAAAACACTATAACGTGATTGTATCTACTAGACTGGTTCATTTAATCAGCTGTTTGGGAAAGCCCTTCTTGATTGGCTGACAAGTTTCACTTAAAAGTATCCACCAATAAGCTTGTGCGGGCCCAAATTCCCAGGAGTTTTCCGAGTCGACGTGTCAAAAATACCGTGAAGTTTAAAATGGCGTCACTTGCCTCAAAAATGTTGAGCGCAAATGGAACATTATTCAGGTGAAGAGTATTGTGGGCCGTACAGTAGGTCATGTGAGGCAGATGTGCTAACCAGTCGTGCACCGTGCCAGCTCATTCAATGTTTTTTTTTGTTTGTTTTTGTTTTTTTCTTTGAAAATTCCACAAAGATAGCAGCCACTTGTGTTGTTGCTACTTTATGGTCATAATTGCATCCATGTTCACAAAATGTGTCCTTTGCATTTACCTTACAGCAGTGGTGACATAGAGGTAAATTCAGCCGTGGTTAAGATCTTGATTGATTGAGATCTTGTGAATTTATAAGGCAGATTTTTGTTGTTGTTGTTTTTTATGCCCGCCGCACACCAAGCGACGTGGCCAAGCACGACTGAAGTGGACAAAAATACAGTCGGCAACTCATCGGATCCCTGGTGTTCCTATCGGAAAATACTAATAATACTTCTCTATTAATATAAAAATCATTAATGTAAATAACATTAATAGCATTAGCATTTATATTTCTTTTTCTCAAAATAATGATTTTATTCTCCCTGTAGAATACATTTTTAATATTAACAATGTGACTTTTTTTTCTCAACTATGCAACATTATTCATTAAAAAAAAATACTTTTTCCCCCTTCAATTCTTCAAAAACAATTTTCTAAATAGGGATATGACTTTGTACTTGAAAAATTCTGACTTACGTAAAAAAAAATATGTAAATTACTCCCCTGTTGCACAGCAAAATTGTTGTATATGTATGAGATTTTATCCTGGGGAAAAAAGAAAAATAATTTGGCTATAATACTCTATGGCGCAAATCTGTCGAGTTTTGCCAACAGGTGACGTCCTATCTGTTCAGCCGAGATGATTCTGGAAGCCCTGAGTCGCTTCGGGAGGCAGTTTATGCGCGTCAAGGTGGTGGACAGCACCAGCGACGACACCCGCCTGGCGCGGTGCCTCAACACGTACGACCTGGTGGCGCTGGGTGTGGGAAGCACGCTGGGCGCCGGCGTCTACGTGGTGGCCGGTGACGTGGCCAAAAAGAGTTCGGGACCCGCCATTGTCCTGTCTTTCCTGATCGCGGCGGTGGCGTCCATCATGGCCGGCCTGTGCTACGCCGAGTTTGGCGCCCGCGTGCCCAAAACGGGCTCGGCGTACCTTTACAGTTACGTGACGGCCGGCGAGCTGCTGGCCTTCATCACGGGATGGAACCTCCTCATCTCTTACGCCATTGGTGAGATATTTAGAGATTGGCTATTCTTAGGTTGACTAAATGGTCGATTTGTGTGATTTCCCAAAATCAATTCTCAAAACTTAGTTGAGTTTGAAAGTTCAGCCTCTGGAGCCAGATTTGCTTAGAAACATGAAATTTAGAAGACTAATGAGTAGACCCACAAAAGTCTCAAGAACCCATACCCACAAACACACAGGAAATCTTCCATTTGGGTTTGAACCTGCCATTTTGGGGTCAATTTTCGCCATTTTCTGACATTTTTCAAAGACAAACTTCTTGAGATTTAGAACAATTCCTACCAAATTTGGGCCATGTATTCTAGACAGATGGATGACACTTAAATAGAACCTTCTGGTACTCTGCGTGTGGGTGGGGCATAGCAGCAAAATTTGATAACCTGCCATAAAACCTCAAAACTAATACATGGAGTTTGAAAGCCAGCAGTTTGAAAGCTTGAAGCCAGTTTTACTTAGCAAAATGAAATTTGGTAGCCTTGTCTATCATGAGTAGACTCACAAAAAGCCTCAAGATCCCATACCCAAAGACGCACAGGAAGTCTTCCATTTTAGTTTGAACCTGCCATCGTAGTGTCATTTTTGGCCGTTTCATGGTGTCCGTCAAAGACAAACCTATTTTGTCCAATTGCAACCAAATTGGAAACTTGAGCACTCCACAAATTGGAGACGGTCATTGTGTGTGGGCAGAGCGCGGTGACAAAGTTGGATGACTCGCCATAAAATTCGACTGACTGACGTGCACAAGGTCAGGATGATGGAGTACCCGCCCTGAAGAGATTTTGTCACATTTGTCCACAGGGACGTCGAGCGTGGCCAAAACGTGGAGCACTACCTTCGACACGCTCATCGGCGGCAGAATCGAGAGGTGGAGCAAAAACAACATACCCATGAATTGGCCTGGCCTCCTCGCAGAATACCCCGACGTCTTTTCAGTGTTCCTCATCGTGATTTTGACAGGTCAGAACGTGAGGATAAGAGAAAACTGAAATAAAGGCCGTGGTTGAAATGCTGACACGCTGTACAACCTGACGATTGTAACGAAAGGAGTAGAGCGCTAGCATAACAGCGAAAGTCAATTTTGTACGTTTTCAGAAAAACAAACGTTGATTCAACCTTTGCGGATTACTATGACTGACAGACATGAAGAAAAAAAAACTATTTCACAAGCACATTGCTATTTTGTATTGATATTGTGACGGTCATTTAATTAGTCATTCACTCAGACAATTATGCTATGAAACCGCTAATGGGTTAGGTTTAGCTTGCTGCGTATTGAGCAAGAGTCGCTGACTGCCAAACTCGGATGAGTGACGTGTGCGGGGAAGATTTTAAAGTTAACTTTTTTCTCGTAAAAGTTTGACTTTTAAGTTTTGAATATTACAACTTTGCTCTAATATGTAATTATTATTGAATTATAAAAAACACTACTTTTTCAATTTAAGAAATGCCACTGTAGTGTCATTTATTGACTTTTTCTCAGTAAAATACTTTATATCTTGAAAACATTTTTTTTCCTCTTAAATGTCTTTATCCTTGACAAACAGTATTAAAAAAATGTTAATATTCATTTCTTTAAAAAAAAAATTCTGAGGAAAAAAATCTGCCAGTTTCTTGAAAAGGTACGTCTTTAGTATCTTAAAATTATGACCTTTTCTCCAAAACATACTTGAGAATGAATGACTTTTTTTCCTCATACTATGAAAAAATGTTTTTCCCCAAAATAATGATTTTTCTTTTCTTGAATGAAATGATATTCTTTTCATTAAGTAACTTTTTTTAAACTTTTGCCCATCAAAGAATATTTTTTATTTAATGGAATACAATATTTGAGATATTTCCCCTACTATATTATTATTGTATGATTATTCTTTTCCAGACTTATGAGGTGTAATTTTCTTCTCCTATATAGTGGATTTAACCAGTCACTGTGCAAATTCTAAGTTTTTATGTTTTGAAAAAATGACTGTCCGCCATTAATGTGACCTACAATCTGTTTAACACAATGAAAATAAATGCTTTCAGAGCCGAGAATTAAAAATAAACAACTGAGATAATGTGGTGGTTGCACAAGTTTGCACATCCTCCCATATCTCGGTTGTGGCTGCGTTTCAGAATTAACCAGTCGCATTCCAACTCATGTTAAATGGCATTCACTACACACCTACCACTGTTTAAAGCACCTTTGCTTTACACCAAATACATTTCAGATGTTCTTGGAGGCTTTTCCTGACATTTCTTTAATGTTTTCTTGCTGTGGCTTCAAGGTTTTGTGCCAACACTGACTGGCATTTTGAACTGGTCCTAATTCCCTCCACCTTGTCGAAAGCCCCAGTTCCAGCTACAGTGTGGTTGCATAAGTGTGCACACCCTCTTGTAACTGGAGATGTGGCTGTGCTCAGATTACTCACAAACTCATGGTAAATGTTCTAAAACACATACTAAACATTTCCAGGCCTACTCGGCTTCGGTGTGAAGGAGTCTGCGCTGGTTGGCAAAGTGTTCACCAGCATCAACGTCATGGTTCTGATGTTCGTAATGGTCAGCGGAATGATCAAAGGAGATCCCAAAAACTGGAGCGTGAACCCCGACGACGTCCTCAGCGGCGTCATCGCGTCCTCAACCAAGTGAGCAAAAAAGCGACTTGATAGTCCCCAAACTACTATTGATGAGTCTTTTTGTTGCATTTTCAGTGCTACAGATCTTTCGTCTTTAAAGAAAAGTTTGGGTGCAGGGGGCTTCATGCCTTTTGGCTGGACCGGGGTCTTCTCTGGGGCCGCCACCTGCTTCTATGCCTTCATTGGCTTTGAATGTATCGCCACTTCAGGTGGGAGGAAACAGTTTTTTCCCAGTAGGAAATGATTGAAAGTGAACTCAAATTTTTGCCGTCATATAAACTCTTTATTAACTGTACAATGTTTTAAGTCGCATTTTAATATTTCAAGTGTCACCATACACATTCACAGGGGGAAAAAAGGTCATAGTGCTAAAATAAAAGTTTTTTTTATACAAGAATAAAATCATAATATTACAGTAAATCTGCATTTGTTTTATGGAAAAAAAAGTCCGAATTTTAAAGTTGGCTGCAAAAACGTAATGAAGGGGGAACCGGCGGATGTTTGCAGAGCGATACTGTCACCTAGTGGCGTTTTATTGGTATTGCTCAAATGAATATAACATATTTGTGTTCAGGTGAGGAGGTGAAGAACCCGCAGAAGGCCATTCCCGTCGGAATCGTCAGCTCGCTGCTCATCTGCCTCATGATGTACTTGGGCGTGTCAACCGCCCTCACCGTCTTGATGCCTTACTACCTCCTGGACCAGCACAGCCCCCTGCCGGGGGCCTTCAGCTACGTGGGCTGGCTGGTCGCCACCAACGCCGTGGCAGCCGGCTCTCTCTGTGCTCTGTCCACCAGGTGAAACTCTGTATTCACAATTGTTCGTCATGTTACTAGAAAAAAAAACTTGAACTGTAACAAGATAAATCATCAAAAATGTCAGTGCTAAAAAGAAAAAAAAACTTTTTTTCAGGAAAAAATCTTTTTGAGGAAAATGCTGTAATGTTACACATTTTGCACAAGAGAAACTATGTAATGTTACAAGAAAGAAAAGCAAAGCAAATTGATTTATATAGCGCATTGCATACACGAGGTAACTCAATGTGCTTTACACAATTGAAAGCATTTAAAACCAAGAGAAAAATAAAAAACACAATTAGAACAGGGTATAATGAAAGAAAGATCACTTAAAAGTGGAAATGCTCTCAAAAGCATGAGAAAAAAGAAGAGTTTAACATGGCCTTAAAAACATTCACACTTGGGGCAACTTATTCCATTTGTGTGCGGCATAACTGCGAAATGCTGCTTCACTATGTTTGCTTTGGATTCTGTTACTTTTCATAAGGAAAAAATCCGAATGTTACACGAAAAGTAACAATATTAGAAAATTATATCCTTACAGAAACAACAAAATAAATACATACAGTATATAATATTAAAAGAAAAAAAGTCAAATGTACATGTTTTGACATAGTTGTTTTTTTTGTTGTGTCCATGTGCAGTTTACTGGGCGCCATGTTCCCCATGCCCAGAGTCATCTGGGCCATGGCGGAAGATGGCCTCCTCTTCAAATCTTTGACCAGAATCAACAATCGCACCAAAACACCTCTCATGGCAACCATCGTGTCGGGCGCTGTGGCGGGTGAGTCCAAAAAATATATATATTAATCATTTTTACATGACTAATTGACAGAGCTGGGGGAAGTCTGAAGCTGACAATTTTAGGACTCGGGACTTAACTTGGTTAAACCCTCTGAAAGACTCAACTTGACTACATGACTTGACAAGCCTTTTGCCTCTGTACATTTGAAAATCAGCATTTTCAGGAGAGTTACCTTTTGTGCCCGCAAACCTGGCAACCCCCGAGTGTAGAGGCCACCTCATGAAGCAAGTTGGCTTACGAGTTGAATTTTTTGTTTTTCTCCACTGGAGAATAGAAACGCCGCTAATCCATTCCACTGCCATGAAAAACAACAAACAATGTCATCATGTTTTTTTTTAAATAAATAGCACTCCACTGTATTGTCAGTTATAAAAACATACAGTAATAACATAATTGAATAGAATGTAAAGAATTCAACAGTTCGTGCATCATGATAATTCAATGGTTACTGTCCTGCTCATTCTGGTCTGCATGCCTTGGCCACCAGGGGGCAGTATAATACATACAGACATACTACAAGTAGACTAGATGAAACAAACACAGCCTCAACTAAGCGGCAACAATATTATAGTCATTTTTTGCAAAGGATAAAAAAATGTATGCCTATGAGTATTGTTTTATACACTGTCTGCATCAAAGTTTTATAATTACAAGCAACATTGATGCTAGTGTAGTTAGCTTGTCAATGGTATTTTGCATTGAGTGTTAGCATTAAGCTAGTGAACTTTCGTCAGTTATGGTTGGTTTGGTCAAATACAAATTCTCTTTGTTAGATGTTTAGTTTTAAAGTGAACTTCATTCGGCAGTGGCAATAAACAACAACCACTTGGCCTCTTTTTTGGGGGGGGGGGTTAATATTAAGTGGGAACTTGACTTGCTTGATTTTTGCCACAGTAACTTGGGACTTGCTTGAAATTTGAAGGTTAAAACCTGAGACCTGTAAGTTGTACATACGTGACTAACCGCCACCTCTCCCAGCTGATGACGTTGTTGTGCTTCTGCTGCTGCCGTAGCCGTGATGGCCATGCTCTTCGACTTGAAAGATCTGGTCGACCTCATGTCCATCGGCGCTCTGCTGGCTTACACGCTGGTCGCCGCATGCGTGCTGGTGCTCAGGTGCGTTCGTCAAACACGGTCGCAACTTTACGTTCATCGTCACAGTCTAACTTGGGGGTTCAAATCGGAGTTATGAGTGGAGTTCAGATATTCCAACGCTCAAGTGAAGTGAAATGGGGAGGAAAAAAAAAAAAAGTGTTTTCAATTGTTGTAGCTATAGTTCAGTACTTGAGTGCTGTTAACGATAGTGGGTGGCGGCGTCTGTTACGAAGAGCCGTTAGTAGCTGAGGAGCCAACGGAGATTCCCTAAAAGCGCAGAGTAGATCCAAGGAGTGAAACTTGACTCATCTGGAAACCGTGTTACGGTGTAAAGTAATCGGTAAAATTACCAGAAATCAATAAGCACATATAGCGTAACACGCACACCAAGTTATGGCCAAGGGGCCCGAGTTTGAGAACTACTGGTCCAACATCAGGTCTAATATGGTCTATGGTCTGAAGGTACAAGCCCGACAGGAGCCCCACCTACAAGATGGCCGCTCAGGAGGAAGTGGCTACCGAGGGCGACGTGGACATCCCGACAAAAGAAAATCTCCGCTCCACCATTAGGTGGCTCGTGTTCCACCCCGACGAAGAACCCACTCCTCGTTCCGGGTTCGCCGTCACCGTTTGCACCAGCATACTCGGTGAGAAGCAGCATACTGAGTGAATTGGCTCCATTGGTTGAATTTGGGTGCTGATTCGCTAAAATGAAAAGAAAAAATCATCAGAATTGAAGTAGAAAATGGATGGATGATTTTTTTTAAAATAACATTTCAATGATGCAATGAATGAATATTCTTTTTAAATCCTAACCTATTTGCTCTATTTGTTAAGCATCATGGAATGTGATAAGTATTATCAAATTTCATAAAGAATCAAAGACCATCATATTGCTTAAACAATCGATTATTAATTTGAATACGACATTCGGTGCATTTATGTTAAGATTATGGAGTATAACACTGAACTTAATATTTAAGGAAATTATTAAAACAATTACATAAATTATCATTTTGAATTTCAACAATGGTGCTCTTTTAATCGTCTTTTTTACAGTATTACCTCACATGCACATATTGCATTGGTTAACGGTGGTCAAGTGTATGCATGAAACTTTCATATATATATATATATATATATATATATATATATATATATATATATATATACTTACATATAATACCATAAATACTTGGTCGCTACTTCACTTCAAATTTTGATGTGATTGTCCCTCGCAGTGGCTTTGGCGTTGCTTTTTAGCCTGGTGGCCGTCACGGGCAGGCACGCCGCGTGGTGTCCGGCTCTCCTGGGCGCCATCTTTGTGATGTGCGTGGGCCTCATCGTCGTGGTGTGGAGACAACCGCAGAACAAGACCAAGGTCTCCTTCAAGGTGATCACTTCTTCACTTCGCTTTTCAACTCCCTCGGAGAACATGTGAGTTGTAATCTCAGTGAATGCTCTGGTGTCTCCCCGCAGGTCCCTCTGGTACCGCTCCTCCCTCTAGTGAGCATGCTAATCAACACGTACCTGATGATGCAGCTCATGACAGGACCTTGGGTGCACTACACCACCTGCATGGCTATAGGTGCATATTGTCATGACAAATGGCTATTAGGTGCTTATTGTTATGACACGTTTGTATAGGTGCTTATTCATATGACACGTTATCCTTATTGTTATGACACTTGGTTATAAGGTGCCTATTGTCATGACATGGCTAGTAGGTGCTCCGTCTTATGACACATGGCTATCGGTACTTATTGTTATGAGACATAGCCAGAGTTGCTTATTGTCATGACAAATGGCTATTAGGTGCTTATTGTTATGACATGTTTGTATAGGTGCTTATTCATATGACACGTTATCCTTATTGTTATGACACTTGGTTATAAGGTGCCTATTGTCATGACATGACTATTAGGTGCTTATTGTTATGACACGTTTCTATAGGTGCTTATTCTTATGACACATGTTATCCTTATTGTTATGACACTTGGTTATAAGGTGCCTATTGTCATGACATGGCTATTAGGTGCTCCGTCTTATGACACATGGCTATCGGTACTTATTGTTATGAGACATAGCCAGAGTTGCTTATTGTCATGACAAATGGCTATTAGGGGCTTTTTGTAATGGCACGTGGCTATAAGTTCTTATGACACGTTTCTATAGGTGCTTATTCTTATGACACATGTTATCCTTATTGTTATGACACTTGGTTATAAGGTGCCTATTGTCATGACATGGCTATTAGGTGCTCCGTCTTATGACACATGGCTATCGGTACTTATTGTTATGAGACATAGCCAGAGTTGCTTATTGTCATGACAAATGGCTATTAGGGGCTTTTTGTAATGTCACGTGGCTATAAGTTCTTATTGTTATGACACGTTTCTATAGGTGCTTATTCTTATGACACATGTTATCCTTATTGTTATGACACTTGGTTATAAGGTGCCTATTGTCATGACATGGCTATTAGGTGCTCCGTCTTATGACACATGGCTATCGGTACTTATTGTTATGAGACATAGCCAGAGTTGCTTATTGTCATGACAAATGGCTATTAGGGGCTTTTTGTAATGGCACGTGACTATAAGTTCTTATTGTTATGACACGTTTCTATAGGTGCTTATTCTTATGACACATGGCTATAGGTCCACTTGGCTGTATGGTGCTTGTTGTCATGACAAATGGCTATTATGTGCTTATTGTTATGACGTGGTGATGGTGCTTATTGTTATGATGTGGTTATAGGTGCATATTGTTATTACACATGGCTATAAGTGCCTATTGTTCTGATGCAGAGAGTCAAGTAATGATCAGCTTTTGTGTTTGTCGCCGAGTAGTTAACAACTGAAATAACATTTCAGCCACCGACTGGCTAACTATCCGAATACAAAATGTGGGTCCTTAGAAATGGATTTATAACCCCTTCCCAGGCTGATGATGCATGTAAATTGCTTAATTTCTCGTCTATTCTTGAATTTCTTTGGATTGTGGCATCTTGTTGGCGTTTTGTGAGATCTTTTGGCTGACTTTATTTTGTCAAATAGGCTCTATTGCAGTGCTTTCTTGACGAAACAGGCCTGGAGGTAATCAGGCTTTGGTGTGGTCAGTGGAAATGAACCAAAAAATTGTCATAAGCCACAGTTAATTCATGATTTAACAAGGAGGGTAGCTACTTTTGCACACAGGGCCATGTAGCGTTGAATATTTGTTTTCCTCAATAAATAAAATCACTATTTAAATAGAGCATTTTATGTTTGCTTGGGTTATCTGTTTGATATTTACATTTGTTTGGTAATCTTAAACATTAAAGTAGAGAAACTATGCAACAAATATAAGCATTTGAGAAGGTGGTCAATATTTAACCCACCTGACATTTTCCTGCACCCACTCTACTCTGGAGTCGCAGTTGGATCTGTTTCTTCACGTTCTTACCACACTCTGGACTACTGACCCGAAGTATTTAAAGTCCTCCACCCTCGCTATCTCTTCTTCCAGTACCATTACTTGTCCCTAATTTATGCACATATATTCTCTCTCTTCGGCTGATCTTCATTCCTCTCCTTTCCAGCACATACCGCCACCTTCTCCCTGCTTTCACTGCAGATCACAATGTCATCTGGGAACATGGTCCATGATGATTCCAGTCTAACATCTGTCAGCCGAGCCAACACCACTGCAAACAGGAAGGGGCTTAGGGCTGATCCCTGATGCAGTCCCACCTCCACCTTAAACTCCTGTTCTCACTGTTCTGCTGCCCTCATACATGTTCTGTACTATTCGAACATGCTTCTCTGCCACGCCAGACTTCCTCATGCAGTACTACAGTTCCTTTCTCATCTGTCTGGAAATATCTAACATCTTGTAATTGTTTACATCTGCAGGTTTGCTCGTCTACTTCGGCTATGGCTTTCGTAACAGTGCGCTGGCAGAGTGCAACAAGACACGCGAATGTAAACTGGACGGCCGGGGAGATGAACTGTGATTTTATTGTTAGAAGAGAGTCAAACTAAGACAGCAACTGAGAAGCCAGAGGCAGCTGACCAACATTTTTTTTAATGATGGACATTTTTTATTTTATTTTTTTTAAATGACAGCATCCAAAATAAAGCACTTTGTATTTTTAGACAGTTTTATCAGACCATCTGTTGTACATATTTACTCTTACTCTTCTTTTTGTAATTATCTAGCTGATTTCCATTAAACCTTCGGGTACACCCTGAACTGGTCGCCAGCCAATCGCAGGGCACATATAAACAAACAACCGTTCGCACTCACATTCACATCAATGTTCCAAGTTTACAAACTGTACCGTACATGAGCTATCATAACGCTTTGAAACTTGAAAAATGAGATTGCAATGGGGATCAATGCAAATGGCTGAAGTCACTTGTTGCTCGTCAGAATTCATTGAGGCCCCAACTTAGCGAGCGATGTTCGGAGGATACTGCGGGAGCATCAATTCAAAGGCACTATGCTGCCACAATTTAGACTTCATCGAACACTGCAATGTCACATTGCAATATATATTTGTTTTCCGTAATTCCTCGCAAGTCGCAACTGTCCATTTTTTCATTTTGCTGCTTTTCGTCATGTCTACAGTTCATATTTATATATTTTGAATGCATGTATTTAAGTTGATGATTGTTCTTCTCCCTTGTTTTGTACATGAGTGCACAATTGCAGTTTGGGAATCATGGTGAACGTATTGTGTATTGGGGAGGGGGGGAGGTGGGGTGGGACGTTTGCAGCGGTTCACAACTGCACACGAGTTCCTAATATTTTGACTCTGTGTAATGTTGCCAAAATGAGGTAACTAAAATAAATTAATACACCAATCTGAGCATCGTATTCACTTTTAACCCATAACTGCAGGAAATGGTGTCTTCTGAAGTTCCTAATGTGAGCACCAGAGGGGGGACGTGAGCAGGTGGGCGTTGCACCCCCCCCCCCCCCCATCCCCTCTTCTTCCTCCTCTTCCTCGCCTGTTCACGACTGTGCGTCTTCCTCCCCTTCATCCTCATCGTGATCATCATCAACTGATGGGTTTTTCTTCGAGATGCACGGTGAGGACTTCATTCATGTTTCCCGTGTTGAATCTTGCTCAAGTGGGAATTTGAGGTGAGCTTGCAGGTGAGCACGACGATGGTGTGCAAAGGTAGCTTGTCTTCTCACCTTAATATATATATATATTTACAGTATCACATGCATAACCCTTTATATTTTCGCTGTAAAAAAAAAATATATATATATGGGAAAATGGGCTGCAAAATGGCTTGTGCTCCCGTGCCCCCTTCCAAAAGGCTGTATTTGTGGCTTTTTCTATTTCAAAAATAATAATATTGTGCCTCAACTCTGCTTGCTGAAAAGAAGAAGGTGGGGCCACGGAGCATCGAAAGCCAAAGTGATGCCTCCATTTCCATCCTCAATATTTCATGAGGCGTCCATCCCCACGTGAAGCTTGCAAATCATCTGTAAAGTCCGTATTATTGTCATTATATACAGTTGTACTGCACGGTTGCAGAAGGAGAGCTGGAAGGAGGACATTTTCAGCAGGCAGGTAGCGGGGTGACCTGCCCAACAATGAGGAGCAGGGAGGGGGAGGGGCGACGAAGGTGGAAATGGAGTTGAGAGAGGGCGCGCGTTGATGAGAACGTCGATTTCCCGCGTCTCCCAGGTGCCGTGAAGGCGTCGCACCGGGCCCGAGCATCCTTCCCGCGCGCGTTTCCAAACGTGTGTGCACGTGGACTCTGAACATTTCGGATGAAAGGGCAGAAATCACAAATTCTGGCCACGTCGATAGTTGGATTGGTTTCTGTCAGCGTATATCTGTGCACTCTCCAGATTGACGGTTGGAGGTAAAAATGGAATTGGGTACAATCATGCCACACTTATCAGCGTCAATCAACGCACAATGATTTATGATTAAAGGGTAAAATCTCACATTGTGCAATAGCAGGTAACTGTTCGTGTTTTTTTACAGGATCGGGTCCTGGGCCGGAATGACGGTCCCTCATCTGATTGAAACCAGAGAGAAGTGATCCTGCCCTTCCCGAGGCGGACTAACGGCTGAGTCCGAAATGAGCGAGAGAGCGGTGCCGTTACGGAACAACAACGTGGCAGAGGACGCGCCAGCCGACGGGAACGCCAACGACATCAGGACGGATGACGAGGGCGGCGGCGGAAGCGGGTCGGGCGGAAGCGGCGCCCTGTCCGAGCGGGACAAGGTGGTCATCTGGGGTACGGATTCCCAGTGCGACGACCCCGAGTTGGCAGAGTTCGAGATGCTGGAGTGTCAGGAGCTGGAGGCCTACCTGGTGGAGGATGGAGAGGATTTTGTCGGACTGAAGGAGCGCAGCGAGGATCCGCCACGTTCTGGTAGCAGAACCGCAGCAGAACCAGCAACTGAGACTGATGTGGACAACCACGGAAGGACTTTGCCTTCCCAGACAGAAGATGCAGAAAATATTCTCGAGTCCTGGGTGGATCTCAACTTGAACTCTACCAAGGATCTTGCGTCGGAAGCACATGAGCACAACAGGAACCAGAAGAATAACCAGAAGAATAAAGCTATGAAGGGAGCCGCCGAACACAAGGCGTCGCCCGTCAGAAATCCTACAACTGATAAAAGCACCCAAGCAGACAAGAGCGGAAGCCCTTGCAAAGCGAAAGCCGTCCAGCCCAAAGTCGTCAAGAAACAAGGCTCTTTTGATAACTCCTTGAAAAAGCAGAACTCCTTTGAGAGGATCTACAAGAAGCAGCTCTCCTTTGAGTACTCCTTCAAGAAGCAGCTGTCCTTTGAGAATTCCGCAAAGAACTCCGTTGAGAACATCTCCCACTCCTCCAGTCTGGAGAGGAGGAAGCCCTGGGGAAGCTCGAGTCACCCGGTGTCCCCCGCGTCACCCAGGAAGCAACCGCCTGCTTCTCCGGCCAAGGGGCAGAACGCCCGGGCACCTAAGACCAGCTTGGGCAGTGGGATTCCCAAACCTGTAGCTCCTCTGCAGAAAGTCTCCGACGTCGGGAGGTCCTCCTCTCCCCCAAAACCCAAACATGTCCGTCCGAAAATCATCACCTGCGTACGCAAAACTTCTCAAGGAAAATTACAAGGGACCGACACCCCACTTGGAGGCACCACACACCACACAAAACTGTCCTCCTACCCCAGTACTCAAGCTCATGCGGATCCAAAGGTCGGACCTTTGTCTAAAGGCTCACCGGTGCTTGGCTCCTGTATCGTTGACAAGTACAGGCAGGAAATTTCTGGACACAGTTCGTCTGGGATGAAATATCTAGCCAGCGGTGGTCATCACGAGGACATCCCTGGGAAATGTACCCAGGAGGTAACCATGTTCATAATCAGTCAGGGGTTGGGCTAGATCCCCTTGTTCCTCCGATCAAACGGATTATCATCGTTTTACCCAGGGTGACTTTGATCGCATTGTTAAGCAAAACTGACGAGGGATTGCGCAACAGGCGGCAAAAGTGCTCATACTCTGAACTTGCGTAGAAGTTCTGCGATCGGTTTTTCGGCGAACTTCACAACGAGGGGAGGGTGCAATCGGTTGTTTGGCAAACTGACGGCGATGACGGGGATGAGGGTCATTATAAGTTCGGCAAACTCCTTCATGGCGTAGGTGCAATCATTTATTCTGTGAACTTGTCAACAAGGGGGGAAGTTGCGATTGGTTGTTCCGGACACTTGTTGATGAGAGCTTGTGTTGTGAATTTGTCAACGGGGAAAATGGTGCGATAGGTTGTTCAGTGAAAATGACGACCAAGGGGGGGTTTGATGGATTATTTGGCGAACTCGACGACAAGGGGTGCGAGTTGGTCGGTGGTGGTGCGATCGGTTGTTTGGCAAACTTGTTGACGAGGGTAAAGTGTAATCAGTTGTTCAGCTAACTTGTCCACTGGGGAGTGGGTGTTGGGGGAGGGGACGGGGGGACGGTTGTATCAAAAGTGATGCTGGTGGTCAACTTGTGTCTCAAACTCACTTTTTCGGCAGCACCCCTCTCAAGATGGAGCCAGCGTCTACCGCTCCCCCAGAGGTGCCAGGCCTCAGCTGGGGCTCGGCGCCGTCACCAGACAACCCACAGCTAAAACACGAGTGCAGCCAGCTAGTCAAAAGTTGTCATCAGCAGTGCTCGGCCAACCCGGAACCCACAGCTACCAGGAAGCTTCAGGTTCGAGTCCCTCAAAGTGGCTTAGCTTGCTCAGCTGCTGCTACTTTAATTCCAAATGATTCCTCATTTGTTTTTATAGGGGACCAAAGAAGGTCAGGTCCAGAGACCTCCCCTAAGAACCTTCTGCTCAAATCGGGCCAGACTGGTCTTCGTCCTCCGGGGTTTTCCGCCCTTCCTCCTGCCAGAGCCACAATGGGCATCATGAGGAGCTCGTCGTCCATGTCCAATGACAGCAATACTTGCCGAACTTCGCAGTGTAAGTTTATATCAGATTAAAAACTGCCAAATTGAAGAAGAACCAAACTGTTTTAGAGAATTTGTATCCTACCAAAATGTTATGCCAATGTTCAGATGCTAAAAGTATAGAAAATGCTAACTTTGGCTACGATCTCCCATTTTGATTTACAGTCGTTTCACAGCGGGCAGCGTGGGTTCAGTTCCCGCTCGGTGACGGTGCGAACGTGGGTGCGGATCGTTGTCCGTGTCTATATGTGTGCCCCGCGACTGACTGGCGACCAGTTCAGTGTGTAGTCCGCCTTTCGCCCGAAGTCAGCTGGGATAGGCTCCGGCATCCCGCGACCCTAACCAGGATAAGCGGTGATGAAAATGAATGGATGGACAGTTTGGCAGCTATTGCACTTTTCAACAGTAGCTCGAACTAAAACAAGCGTTGGTAATAGCGATCAGATTATGTTACGACGATAGCAAAGGCTAGATTTCGCTACCTTTTTACAGCTACATATTTACATATTCAATTATAGCTAGCTCATGTTGAACTTTCGATCATTTGATGTTACCCATCTAAGGATATCCCAAAATGTTGTGCTTGTACCAACTGTTTACAACTTGAATACCCACTTTATTAAATATAAAAATGTGTCAAAAGAAAGCGGTGGCATCTGCCCCACTTTCTCGTCAATGCACAATTTTCCCTCTAACAACTATCAATAGTTGGCCTTTGGGCTGCTTTAAATCACTGCAGTCGAGCAAAATTTGGAGTGTAATTGGGATTATAATTGGAAATGGGCAAGGGAGATGAAATAGGAAAAAGTGTCTGAGCAGCACGTTCCGCTTCTCCAGTCGTTACTCCTTTACGAGACCCTAGCCCACTTGGAAACATGCCGAGGAAGAGGAAGGGAAGAAATCCCATCTGCACTGAATGCTCCCTGCTGGGTGCACACGTTGGGCCTCAAGCGTTTTATGACATTGTTAATAATTTAACGTTTGCATGATAATGAAACATAAAAGATTTGATGAATAATTAAGATGTTTCTATTCTCTCACTGGTGAATTTTGGTAAAAATATTTACGTTGACAGTATTGAGATATATGTATATATATATATATATATATATCATGTAATATATAACATCCTAAATATGCAAAAGTATTCCTGTCACATGACTTTTTTCCTTGGAAAAAAAAAATACGAATGTATTTTCATATTATTTTTTCCCCTTAAAAAAAAGTTAATTTCTATTTGTAACATTTTTTTTCAATCATAACATTACATATTTTTTACCCCCCAAAAAATGCAAATTTATTCTAGAAACATTGAATTTGATTCCTCAAAACAAATAGTAATTTGTCCTTGTTACAGTAAGACTTTTCTCCTAAAATTGTGACTATTTCCTTATTTTCCTATTTTCTCTCAACATTGCGACTTGTAAAATGTGGAATTCATTTCTCATATGTTTTCGAACATTTGTTTCTTGTAAAATTCTTTTACCATTTTAAGTATTTCTTCCTATAAAATATGACTATTTCCTTGTAACTTTGCTCTTGTAAAATGAAGTTTTTTTTCTTACGTGACATGACTTTTGAATGTAATCAATGTAATTAATAATGTATGTATTTTATTTTAATGGTTTTTATTTTTTATTTTATGAATATTTCAAAATAACAGTTATTTTAAGGTAATTGAAAAACATTGCATTATTGTTGTCATACAGTACAAATGCAAGCAAAGCCTCCCCTGACATAGGAATATTTGTGGATTTGCCCCACTTAGTGGTCACAGATGGTGTCACAACAACTTCATGTGACTCAAACCAAAATTGCTTTGTTTTTTTTTTGTTCAAAAATTCTGTTGATTTGTGTAAATTACATTTTTGTTCACGTCACAGCTTCGAGAAAAGAGACACTGAAGGAGTCAGAAGCTGTGTTGCCTCTCAAGTCCTCCCCCAAAAGATGTGCAGTGGTCTCGCCCAAGCCTCAATCCCCTGGTGAGTCCCTCTCCCTGCAGATCACTTTGCACTCTACTGTCTATATTCATTGCCGTGTGCGCGCGCAGCATTTACCGTATGTGACATATATTGTCGGGAAAAACGAGGCAAAGTTTCCGTGCGAGCCTTGCGGTCAGTTTGTCCGTCGTCGTCGTCGTCATCCATCTTCAGCATGCGTGCATTTCATTACCAGTCTGCTCGCCGGCCCGCCCACTGTTGCCATGGCAACTGCCTCCAGCAGCGAAAGTCGTCCTGCCGCGTGACTTGAGCAGGACACGCGTCAGCCTTTACAGCACTAACAGTGACACAGGCGGCAGACCAAAAGAGGACAAATCCAGTCACTAAATAAGAAATGGGCTTTGTGGTGAGTAATTAGTAGGTCATATGACATTGCGTTACAGTTTGTTAGGTTACGTTCAAATAGTGCACAGTAGGTAAAGACAGATTCAAATAGATACACATAATTCACATAATTTAACCCTTTAATGACCAACCAATACTACGTACTCAACCAATCAGTAGAGCACATTAAGAAATTGACTTTGACTTCATTTGTTTGAAGTCAATGAGTACATAAATGCCTTTACCAGAGATGCCGGCAACAAGCCTTTGGTAGATCATTTATTTTGAAATTTTCATTGAACATTTGCAACACGTTCTGCTATTTTACAACTCAAATAAGGGTGTGCTGTTGTGCCCCACACAGATGAGCTGAAGATAAAAGTACTGTGGACAAACTCCTATTTTGGGCCATATTTACACGCATTGGGGGAAAAAACAGCAATGATAAACATACAAAAAAGGCAGAGATGCATAACATAAAAAACAACTTCCATTAGGCTCTTTTTTCTCTCCTTTACCATCAAGTGACATTGTAACCTTTTAGTAGCTCATTTTTCCAAAAATTATTCTTTTTTTAAAATGTATTGATTGTTAAAGGAGCAAGAGAGTAGACCAGTTTCCCTTCCTTTATTGAGCCAAGGCGCATATTTGGAAAAATCTCACAGCACAGCACCAAACAAAAATGTCACAAAAAGTACTGAACTACCGTCATGACAATTACGGACAAATGTATTCAGTTTGAAATGTGGACCTGTTTAGTTGAACACAAAGCTATGAATCTGTTGTATAAATGGCAGCAGGTGGATATACAGTTGAATTGAACCTTCTGCCATCTAGTGGCAGAGCATAGAATTGGTCTGTCGCTATACGTCGCTGGCATAAATAGGTGAACATTATTTCTAGTAAATACACATTCACACATTTCTTGCGGCACACGTGATGCGCTCTAACAGCACAGTGGTTGGGAATCACCGAAATGATTTTTATCTCCTGCGGTCGGGCAGTGCACGGGCGAGCCGGGTCGTCGCAGGAAGTGGACCGGGCGCTCATCAAGCTGCTGAGGGAGCGCTGCGAGCAGCAGGCCCGCCAGCTGCGCAGCCTCCAGGCGCAGCTGAAGAAGGCCTCGCTGTGCATGAGCGTCTTCAGCATCACCGTGCAGCACTTCTGTCACAAGGTAAGCGGCCGGAACGCGCCACACGCAAGATGGCGGCGGCCGCAGTGGCCGCGCCCCAATCATGCAGCCGTCTATCTGATTTCTATGGAACCGACTGTCAGGGTGAGAGAAACACCCTGGACAAGTCGCCAGTCAGTCGTCGAGAACGTTCCCGAAAATTCAAGTGTGTGCCACCTTTATACCTCCGGTGTCAAACTGGTGGCCTTGGGGCCAGATTCGGCCTGCCACGTCATTTTATGTGGCCCGCAAAAGCAAATCAAGTGCGTCGACTTAATGTTTTTTGCTAAAATACCACAATTACAAATTGTCTTCACTTTCAATAACGTTGAGATATTACAGGCATTTTTTGTTACCGAGCCCCCTTTTAAAGTAATCAATGAACAGTTTTTTTACTGGCTTCTAATTTCAATACAAGCTATCCAACAATTTGTTGTGTATATGTAGTCAAATGAGACGATCCTACATTTATATGGGTTCACAGTCATAACGAGGGACGTGGCCCACGACAAAAATGCGTTTGAGACCCCTGCTTTGTACCACTGTTCGCTAATGCTAATTAGTTTCAGGGGACGTAGTCCACACCATGCCTTGAAAATGGTAGATCTTCCCCCAGTCTAGATTCTAAGTCATGGGTGGTGTTATGTAAATTAGTCGCTTGTGGTCCGCGAAAAAAATCCCTGAACAAAATTTTCAAACAGTGTTTAATGTTACAGTGGCTTAAACTTTTTTTTTTTTCTTTTGAATCCAGTATTGTTCATTTGTTTGAATGCATTTCAGTTGTATTTAACTTTGAAGTACATTTGCATTGAATCTTTCTGTTTAAAAAAAACAGCTTGTATTTCATCGTTATTTCAGTAAAAATGTTTTCTTTCCCTTCATTGAAGGGCGTGGTTAATGTGCAAACTGTGCATAAGATTACAATCATATGAAACATACTTTTAAGAATAGAGTGTACCCCCGCATATTCGCGGTTCGCCATTCGCAAATTCACCTATTTTGGGGGGAACCCATCCCCAGCTGTTATTTGTGGACACGCCCTCTTATTCGTGTTATGAGAAAAATGTTTCCCCCCCATCCCCCACTTATTCACCTTTTTTTTTCCATGCCAATTATAATGGAGCCTCAGTTATTTTGTGTTTTTTTTAATTGACTCTTGACGCTAGGGCTTGGTCTCTCTGCCTCGTTTTTTTGATGACTTTTTTTATTGGTCATTACGGTGGTACTTGGAGGGCTAAATGATTTTTGAGGAGGTACCCAGTTGGCGTAAAAACTTTCCGAACCACTGCTCTTATTTCATTCATCCCTTGTAGATGCAAATGAGCGCCATCGTGTGTGCGTAGCCTGTCGATGGGCCTTTAAGGGTTAAGGGAGGAAGGACTGGGCGTGCTCTGTCGAGTCAGGCTTACCCAGTCTTTGTTCCAAGGCTAGCAGACGAGGTGAGGCTTTCCCCTCCTACCGCCCCGGCCCCCCCCCCCCCTCCTCTTCCTCCTCTCATTCCGCATCTTCGTGCCGGCCGAGGGATGCTGCGGTCTGCTAGCGTTTATGGGCCATCGCTGTTCTCGGCCGCCTTGTCTGGAGGGCACGGTAAAGCCGGCAGGTGGACGATTCCTTGACGGATGTGCTGATTGTGTGTTTATGTGTGTGTATAAAGCTATTTTTGATTTCTTTTTTTTTGGGTAATGATTGTGCTGAGTCAAAGCCTTTCTCGTCCGTCCGGTTTACTGGATTGCTGCTGTACTCGCTCATAATGAAGTTATGCTAATGAGTCTTAAGCCTCCTGTTATGGCAATTGGAGATGAAACACTTACCCACGTTTTGTGTTTGTGTGTTAAATTCAGATAAAAGAAAGTGTACAGTATGTGTGTGTATATGGTATATAGTGTATGAAATACAGTGGGGTGGAGTGTATAATATTTACAAAGAAATAAATTGTATGAATTTGACATTTCTGCCCTTATTTTACCCCGTTGTTTCGCTGCCAAGGCTATATGTTTTTTTTATTTACCTACAATTTACATTTTTTGGAGGGCGGAATTTTTTTTCAAAACAACTTTAAAATGCATCAATTTCGCTGCAAAATAACAGGAAGGTTCGAGGATGTTTACAAATTCAAAAATAATTAAAAAAATATGTTTAAGACATTTCAAAATGACAAAAAACAAGTCCAGATGACATTTTACTCCCACAAATTTTTATCTTACAAAAAAAATTGCGATTCGAGATTATAATTATCTTACATGAAAGTGGGTCAGTTTAACCCTCAGCAAAACAGACAGCCAGGTTATTAAAGCATCTGGTTAGCAGGTTAGAAGCAATCTTGTCAGTCAGCTTCTTTTTTTTTTTTTTTTTTTTTTACAGTATATTACTAGTCCTTTGCCATAATAAATTGATGAGAATACTCGAGTTATTTTTCTCGTGTTTTGAGATGTATTTTTAACATTGCATGTTGGAACAGCTCTGCGTTGCCCACCCTTGATTTAGACTTTGTTAATTCTTGGATCTTTTGTCCTTATTAGGGTCGATTTCACCGTCCTGTTATGTCATTTTTCAGTAACAGCGCTAATGTTATCGGGCCTATTTGACCTGCGGTATTTTCAATTATCCAAAAGCATTTACACATGTTGAAAAAGCTCCACTTGCCCAAAAATATGTGAATTGAACCATGGCTAGGTGCATTGTAACATTTGTAAAATGGGTTGACCCGCAACGTAAGAGGAGGGTTAATTCAATGAAGAACTTTGAGTGTTTTTGTGCAAAGTTGAAGCGCAGTGGCGCCGCCGCACTCATCACAGTTCACCCAGGGGTCATTGGAGCGCACACATCCGCGTTATTAAGGAGGGAGTCCGTCCAAGTGTCAGCCACAATGGTTTGGCTTATGAACACAAAAATCAAAAGAAATCAATAGGGAGTCGCCGTTGCCCTGTAAAAGGATGATGTTGCCGTGGCGAGGACGGACGGGGAGGATCAAGATGGAGGTCACATGACTCCCCGGAGAGTGGAGTCAGCATGTGGCGGGGGCGGGACCGCCAGGGTGGGGATGCGGTCAGGCGATCATGAGTAAGAGACCAATATAGCCCCTATGAGGTCATAATCTGGCCTTTCAAATGCCCGGGACGTGATTTCACTTTGAACGATGAAATGAACTCAATGAAACTCATTGAAACGAAATGAATGGATGGATGCGTGTGTGCGGCCTGTTGCAGAGTGAGTGTGCAGCTGTGAGGGAAGGGGAACTGTCCCGGGAGCTCGCCAGGATCAGGGATGAAGTGGGTAAGTCAATGCTAGATGCTAACTTGTTCTTCTAGCCTTTCTTCATTTTATTTTTATTGTATACTTTTAAAAAAAAAAAAAAAAAAATTTTTTAATAACGGACCCAGGCATAATCGGCGTTAATCATTCGCGAATAGGTGAATATTTGATAGTTCACAGATGTTTTTCTTTTTTTTTTTTCACCCTGATCCACTGCTTTTTTTTCCAGATTTTTTTCTTCCATGGCAGTTTTATGGCAGGATCAATTATTTGTGGATTTTTGCTGTAAACAGGGTCCACTGTGTATATATTTATTTTGTTGTTTTAATCATTTTTGGCTTGGTTTTGTCCATTGTTGTTGCATTGAGTGCACACTTAGAACAAGAGTGGGCTAGCTCGATACTTGTCACTTTGCTGGAGAGTGACGTTTTATGGTTGCAATGAAATCTGGGTGTCAACATTTACATGGCAATACTTGCTTTTGCAATTTTCTCAAATTTTGGAATTTTGCCAAATGTAGTGATTTTGGACTTGGCCCCTATTGGATATTAATATTGGATCCTATTGCTTGCACTTTCCACTGACAGTACTGTCATCATCTTCAGTGTCATAGGCTGGATCCTGGTCTGTATCATCTGGGTTGCCTGACAGAACCAATTGTGATTAGAAACAAAAAAACTTGATTTTTGATGATTTTGCGGGAGGTGGAGCCTGGTTTCAAAGGCGTGGCTACCTTGGAAATTGGGAGCTGGCCCAGTGTTGCACTGATGAATCCAGATAATTGCTGAATGCCATAAAAGACTTCCCCATATGTCAAAAGTGAAACTAAATCCTGCTTTAGACCTTTATTCTAGTCGTTTCTGCGCAACAACAAACAAAATGACTAAAATGGAGTTAGCCCACTGTCGTTCTCAGTGGCGGAATTAGGATACTTTTACGGCTCGTACGATAAGTTGATAATTCAGGTGTGACCGTAGCTTTCAGTGTGGCCCACTGGGAGCAGCTGCAGCGGGAGAAGCAGGAGCTGGAGCGGCGTTTCGAGACGGAGCTCCGGGGACTGCGGGCTGAGCAGCGGGTCCGGCTGGGAGCGCTGGAGGAGCGGCTGAGGGCGCAGCATTCGGCCGACACCCGCAGCCTGAGGGCCCTCCAGCGCGCTCAGCTGGAGGACCTCAGGGTGCGGCAGCAGGAACAGGTGACATCGCACGAGACACTTAGCTACCACGTGTGTCACTCTATATTTCATTTGCACCCGGAAAAATCCCAAAACAGACACCGCAAGATGGCACTAAAGCCCAGGCTAATAGAAAAGTAGCAATGGGTGTCAAGGAAGTATGTTAAAGTGGAACATTTCGCTATGATTCATAACGATTGTACCGTTTGCACCAGATGGAGGAGATGAATGAGAACCACGAAGCCTCCCTGGTGGAGATGGAGGCAACCCACAACGACACGCTGGCCACTCTGCGGGAGGAGCACGCCAGGACCGTGAAAAGTAGGACTCATCAGCTCTCGCGTTTAACTCGGAAACTGAAAAAAAAAATATGAAATTCAATTTGTTGTGTCAGATCTCAAGATGGCCCACGAGCAGCAGAGGAAGTCTTTGGAGGAGGAGTTTGAGAAGATCCGACTCTCCTTACAGGTTAGAATCACAGACATCTTGAGCTAAGGTGTTAGGTGGATGTAGCAGATCTGCCTGGAAACTCATACAAGTAAAGGACTGAACATAAAGTGACAATCTACAAAGTGCACAATACCTCTCATGGGTTAATATATTTAGATGAGAACCGAAAACGACATGTTATGTAACTTCTAATCTGATGATTCTGTCACGTGATGTTCCTGACCCGTGGCTTTGCTGATCCAGGATCAGGTGGACATGCTGACCTTCCAGAACAGAAGCTTGAGGGACCGAGCCAAACGCTTCGAGGAG
Organism: Phyllopteryx taeniolatus; assembly: GCF_024500385.1. Lineage (NCBI taxonomy): Eukaryota > Metazoa > Chordata > Actinopteri > Syngnathiformes > Syngnathidae > Phyllopteryx > Phyllopteryx taeniolatus. The sequence continues at coordinate 27,949,476 of NC_084509.1, read as the reverse complement.
GCCCTCCGCAAGAGCACGGACGACCAGATAGTGGTGAGAAATAGCGTCGTGTGTTTATTGCATTTTGGTGAGGTTCAAAACAAAGCTTTCTGTTTGGCTTTTATGTCATGCACACTGCCGCCACCCGCAGGACTGGAGTGGAACTGCAGCTGGACAGAAGCTAATTTGGCAATGAAAGGAGACCCGTGGTTCGCATTTGACCGGGCGGACGGCTGTGTCGGCTGAATGCTGTTGCGCTGTTTGCAGGACGCTTTGGCGCCATACAAACACATTGAGGAGGACCTGAAGAGCCTGAAGGAGGTTCTGGAGATGAAGAACCAACAAATCCACCAGCAGGACTTGAAGATTACTGAGCTGGAGAAAATAGTAAGATTTGAATTTTCGGATTCTGGTTTTCCCACAAAATAAACTTTGGAGTTGAAGTTCTGCATTGAACTGTACCTTTTGATCATTTGAAGAATTTAAAGTTGCGCACGCTCTGGCCTCGTGTCTTTGAGCAGGCCGAAAAGAACGTTCACCTTGAGGAGCGAGTGCAAGTGTTGCAGCAGCAGAACGAGGACCTGAAGGAACGCATCGACAAGAACCTCGCAGCGTCCAGGTGGGCCCGCAAGCTAACGCAAGCTAAGTTAACCCACGCTGTAATTAGCGGCTAACGGGACGGGAAGGCTCAGAGCTCACTTGCAGCCGCCGCCGGCTAACCGAAGAGAAAAAGTCAAGTTGCCTTTTGTAGTCAATCAAGGAGGACTTCAAGTTTAAATATTATGAAATATAATAATTATAGGCGGCACGGTGGACGACTGGTTAGAGCGTCAGCCTCACAGTTCTGAGGACCCGGGTTCAATCCCCGGCCCCGCCTGTGTGGAGTTTGCATGTTCTCCCCGTGCCTGCGTGGGTTTTCTCCGGGCACTCCGGTTTCCTCCCACATCCCAAAAACATGCATTAATTGGAGACTCTAAATTGCCCGTAGGCATGACTGTGAGTGCGAATGGTTGTTTGTTTCTCTGTGCCCTGCGATTGGCTGGCAACCAGTTCAGGGTGTACCCCGCCTCCTGCCCGATGACAGCTGGGATAGGCTCCAGCACGCCCGCGACCCGCGTGAGGAGAAGCGGCTCGGAAAATGGATGGATGGATGGATAATAATTATAATAATCATAATAATATTTAGGAAAAGTTGGAATTTATTCAGCCAATTGTGTGTGTGTGTGTGGGGGGGGGGGGGGGGGGGGGGGAAATCATGATAAAAGAAAAAATGTTGTAATTTAACAATGTAATGTAAGAAAAGAAATCTTCATTTTACCTGGAAAAAAAAAGTACAGTAACAGTACAAAAAAAAGTTGGAATTGAACCAGGTGAAAATGTTAATATTACAAGGCGTGGAAAAGTCAAGATAATAAATTGTAATAGAAACAAAGTTTTATCAGAATAAAGTTGTACTTTAAAGATAATAAAAAGAAAAAGACACAATTCTATAAGAATAGTCATAATAAAACAGTAATAATAATAGAAGAAAAAACATCTTAATCTCATGATTTTTTTTATAGTATGACAATGAAGCAGTAATTTAATGAAAATACATTTAGAATATTAATTGTAAATGATAAAATCTTAATATAATAAAATTACAATATTCAGCAAAAAAAGTTATATTTTTTATATTATATATTGTGAATTCAGAGAAAGTAATAACTTGGAATCTTAGGAGACAAATGTAACTGAACATAATTCGTAAGTCATAATTGAACCAAAATAAAAGATGTAATGTTATGACATAATTTGCAATTTAATGAAAATAAAATCGCAATATGACAAGAAAAAAGTAATAATCTTACCAGAATACATTTGTAAAGTTTGTAAAGAAAATCTTTTCATCATTTTATGAGAATGTCCAACATTTAATGGCAAAAAGTGTAAAAAGTGAGAAGAAGAAAAAAAAAAAAAACCTGTAAGAAAAATAAATGTAAATACATCTGAATATTATCAGCATAAAGTCGAGCAATATTTTATGTGACTTTTCACTTCCGGTAGTAACGATTACAAAACGTTCTCAGTGCAAATTCCATATGTGTGATGCAATTAGCGCGCCACGCTAACGCTAACGCCGTCGCTTGCTTGCGCGCGCGGGTCGGCAGGCAACTGTCGGAGGAGAACGCCAACCTGCACGTGCACGTGGAGAAGGAGAGCACGGAGAAGAAGCGCCTGAGCCGCACCAACGAGGAGCTGCTGTGGCGCCTGCAGACGGGCGAGCTCAGCCCTCGCATGTCGCCCGGCGGCTCGCCCGTCCACCGGCCGCCCTCTCTGCCCGGCTCGCCCGCCCGCCCGCACTCCTACCACCAGTGACCGCGACCACCTGGAAGCTGCACTCAGGAGTGGTGCTGTTGTTGTTTTTTTGAGACACACTGACGCTCTCATTTTGCCTTTTTTCTGTCATCCAGCACTCAGGACGACGGCGGTACTGAATGATGCGACCTTTGCCGTCCATTTTCTGGCACCGGCGACCTCCTCCGAGCACCAAAAGCATTGTTTTTGTTGTTGTTTTTTTTAAACACACTCGGGCAATGGGCCGCTTCCATCTGGTGGCATCTTGGTGCCAAGGAACTGTTGAAGTGAGCTGAGGAGATTCATTCAGACAAAAAAGTAGTCCTTACCACCGTCTTGTGGCACCTCGAGGTAATTACAGTACTGTATAAGAGGGTTTCTATAGTTTTAGTGGCCACAGTTGTGTCCCAGGTCATACTTTATACTTCCCACACCACACAAGTCGCCCACCCCCTAAAACAAAGTTTTCCAGGCTGCTACACAGCTTAGAAATAAAGTTTTCCTTCATCAAATAGTTTTGAGAAGAATGATCCATAATGCACTCAAACGTAAACCAAAAATGTTTTTATTTTTATTTTCAAATGAATTTGGGTAATTTAAAGGACTATTCAAATTGCATCAGCCATACTCCTCCCCCCCCCCCCCCAAAAGAAAAGTTGAAATTAGGGTAATTTAACTCTATCAAAGGCGCACTTGGGTGTTACTTAAGTTATAAATATTGTTTATGTTCTCAAAGTTTTCAAGGATACATTTTGTTCCATCGCGGGATTGAGTGATAATTTGAGATTTTCAGCAAAATTCTGTGCATTTCATTCAAAAATGTCACCCCATAGACCAGGGGTGTCAAACTCTATTCATGTTTGGTAACACAAAAATGCTTACAATATCTCAACATTATCATTTATGATATATGACAATTTGAAATTTTGGTACAGATTTTAACAAGAATCATGGAAGTTGACACACATGATTTTGCCATTGCGGGCCACATAAAATCATGTGGCGGGCCGGATCTGGCCCCCTGGGCCTTGAGTTTGACACCTGTGCCGTAACCAAACGGTTCTAAAATGTCTGTTGATAGAAATCGGCTCTGCTGCCAATCGTTTTGTAATGCAGAAATAAAATCAAACACTGCAATTTTAATGCACTTAAAAAAAAAAATCTAACAAGTTTTCTCAAGTGGCCACTGAAAATACAGCAACCCTCACAAACCTTTTTGGTGAGGTTCTCGATTACTCAGCGAGGATGAGCTCCAACTCACTCGGACCATAAAGAGGACAAGCAGCATAGAAAATGGATGGCTGGGTGGGTGCCTTGCTCAAGGGCCGTATCCTTATACTGACCACGGGAATCAAACCACTTGTAGGCCACATTCTCATGTCCACAGGAACACGGGTATTTTTTCATATTTTCTTGCGTTTTGAACATTTTTGTGACGTCGCCACAGAAAAGGTACCAGAGATGCCGTACCAAAGATGATAACCGGAGAACAGGAAATGGAATTTATTGAGGAAAGCGGCACACGCATCTTTACTAAGATTGAAAGGGCAAAAAAAAAAAACGGAATGTAAACTGCAAAGTGAGGCGTTTTGTCCTTACAGGAAGAGAAAAGCAGATTTTAAATTAAAATAAGGTTCGTAATCTAAACATGCAGGCAAATGAATAAATGCCGTTATTTGTCTTTTTTTGGGGAACTTTTGTCCACAGTTCAGTCATCTTTCCAGAATGTTTGTATAAAATGACATTTGTTGAATATTTTAAAGGACTATATGAAACAGGTTAATTTTACTATTATAATAAAGTGGTAGACTTTTAAAATCAGAACATGTTTGAAAAAAAAAAACTTTTCAATTGGTGCTAAGACGTATGAGGACCACGCTAAAAAGAAAAATACTGCCTGACAAATTATATGTAAATTTACAAGAATAAAGTCGTAAAATCACAAAAGCTGTGATAGAAATATTGGAATCATACGAGAAATGTCATAATAATTTGAAAACAAAGTGGCTATATTTCTAGAATGTGGGTGTTATATAACAACAAGAAATGTGCAACAGTTGCATTTGTGAAAACAAAAGGTCTTACAACGACCAAAATGGAATAGAAAACAATGAAGTTGAAAACTGACATGAAAAAATATTGCAATTTTCACAAGAACAAAAGTTGTGATATTACGTCAAAAAACAAGAAAACATCATTTGATTACAATGGTCACAATTTTACAGGAATAACGTTGCAATATTACCATAATAAAAAACAATTATATATATGGAGTCATCATTTTTACGAGAACGGTCGTAATGCTTTGAGAATAAAGTTGCGATTGTCTGACAGAAAAACAACAACTACAATTGCATATTAAAATACGTCGAAGAAGAAGAATAACATTGTAATACTATGAGAAAGATATCTTACTTTTATGGGAATAAAAGCATTCAAATGAAATGTGCAATATTCCGGGCAAAAACAAATACCGGTGCTTGCGTTTCAACTCAAGTTGTTGTGGGAATTTTGACATCCACGCCATTAACCAGTCAAATTACACCCTTTTTCTTTGTGAACTATATTACGACCTTGCTACGTAATATCACGACTTTATTCTTGTAATATTATGTCGCTTTTTCTTGTTGTTCTTTTCAACGTGGTCCGTCTAGTATTTTGCGAGCTCCTCATCATCGCCATCGCTGACAGCCTCGATTTGTCAGTCCTCGTTTACATTTCTTCAGGTTGTATTTAAGGATTTGTTGTGTAAAAAGCATGTCCTTGTGCATTTTTTTGCGATTCATATTTATGTTCTTTTTCATTGGTACTCCAACAGAACTGTAAATATTTCCATCGTCTCCACTGTACATGTTTGCACTTTGTACACTAGTATTAAATCACAAGAGGAAATAGCTGAGCGGCGATAAACCTTTGAATACAGTACACGTGTTTATATATAAGCTCAGTACAAATGATGTAATAATATGGAAACCAATCAGGGTGCTGTTACGAAACTATGCTGATGCTATAATTAGCGTTCACCTCTTTTTATTGCAGAATTTCATCATTATTGGCAATTAATATGGGTGTGTGCGTTTTTAATTAGAGCGGAACCTCAATAATGTTCGGTTTTCGAGGGAAAAAAACAAATATTCCCTTCGGAAATCATGGAAATTTAACTGTTGGTATCACAAATACCCCGATTAGCTACACGGACAATGTGTGACCGTAAGTCAGCCACTTTTAAAGAAAAAAAAAAAAAGATGAAAAAGACATTGGAAGATAAAACGGGCACTTGCATCCCCTTTATTACAGTGAATCCTCAAACTGATCATCAAATGTTTCCACTATGATATGCCCACTTTAGATTGCGTAGGCAAAAATGATTAACAATTTAGAGCCCCCGCAATGGGCCTTTCAAACCAAAATGGCCGACTTCCTATTCAATTTTCAGCGTTGGTTCTTGAGACTTTTTCGTGTGTCCTGTTACGATAGACACGTCCGCCCAGTTACATGTCGACTGGTGAAACTGATGTCGGGGCTTTCCAAGGACGACAAATGTGTGACTTTTGGCCGTCGTTTTGGGGGACCCCTAAAATACATTTTTACCTGGATTCCTTAGATTTTGTCAGAGTACAAGCTCGACTGTAGAATTCGACCCAAAATGGCCGACTTGCTGTTCAGTTTAGCGTATGGGTCCTTGAGACTTTTTTGTACGTCTTGTAATGATAGACATGTCCACCTGATTACGTGTTGATGGGTGAAACTTGTGAGAGGTACTCGTTTTTTTCCTCACTTTCCAGGGGGCGCTACTGAGTTGTCATGTAGTGTACAAACATTTCCATCATGATACATTGGTGAGATTCCAGACCTCGAAAAATCCAATTAATTGGTTGTAAGATGAAGAATAAACAGACGGCCTGGTGCTCGAGGCCCGAATGAAGGTTCATTTCACGTTACTTTTAAAAGTCGAAGTTCCTCACTTCCTCGGTAAAAAGCTCTGCAGCATGTCGATGGGAAGCGGGAAGATGATGGTGGAGTTCTTCTCGGCGGCGATACTGTTGAGCGTCTGCAGGTAGCGCAGCTGTAGGGCAGACGGAGCCTCGGCGATGACCAGCGAGGCCTCCTTCAGGGCACGGGACGCCTTCATCTCGCCCTCGGCGGCGATGATCTGATCGTGTGGTCATTGCGAAAAGATGTCAGAAGCAGTTTCTCACTCTGTGTGTGTCATTTGTCAAAGAAATGATCAAAGAAAATGCTTTTTTTTTTTTAAATGCCATTTTGTGGCATTTAGAGGCAATTACAAATCTATTGAGATGGGCCTCAATTACTCACGGATGTTTGCTATTCGTGGCAGGGCTCAATCCCTGTCCCACTTGAATTGCGGTTAGTACAGTATTTTGCAAAAAGAGCAGAAAGTAAATGTTCACAAACTGGTTCTGAGCACAACAAAAGCATACTTCGCGTTTCAGATGTAATGCATGAAGCCGATTACAATAAAGCTTGATTTAATACAGCTGATGGATCGTGGTCTTGACTGACTCTAGTGGCTAACAAGCCAAAAGTAGCTTGTTACCAGTTATTTTACCAAGTTATTTTTTTAGCGTTAGATTGAAAAAAAAAAAAATCTGTTACTTTGCAAATGGAAAGAAGAAATGCTACATTGCTTCTGGCTCACCTTGGCGCGGGCCTCCCGACTGGCCTCCGCCTCGGCGGCCATGGCTCTCTGCAGCTGCTGAGGTAACTTGACATCTTTAATCTCCACGCGCTCCACCTTGATGCCCCACGCGTCCGTGGCCTCGTCCAAGGATTCCTGAGGTGCGACTTCTTTGTCAGTACCTGGTCACAATCTCTAAGATCAGCTTTATGGGATAACCTTACTACTACTAATAAAGTGGGAAAATATTATATCATTGACAGTGATAAGATGCTCGTGAGTGCTAAAAATGCTGTCCGACTGAGTGTTTTTGCGACAGGACCTGCATGCTGAGCGAGATGCCTTCCCTGTCCGACAGCAGCTCGGCCAGGTTCTTGGTGCCCAGCACGTTCCTCAGGGTGGTCTGAGCCAGCAGCCGCGTGGACGAGTGCGCGTTGGTCACGTTGGCCACCGACGAGATCGGACACTGGATGCGGAAGTACACCACGCCGTCCACGCACACCGTCACAGAGTCCTTGGTCAGAATCTGACCAGGTAAGAATGACAAAACAAAGCATCACAGTATTGGAGATCATAATATCACCGTATCGTAGTGTCACAATATTGTAGTATCGCAGTAAACCCGGCGCGTGTTACCTCTTGTGGCGGAATGTCAAAGGAGACGGTTCTCAGGTCGACTTTCACAAAGTTATCAGTGCAAGGGATCACAATGAAAAGCCCTGCCAGCAAAAACAAAACACGTTCGTCAGCGGGGAACGTCGCGTAACGCTCTGAGCCAGCGGAAGGCTGCCGACTCGTACCGGGTCCTTTGGCTTTCCTGTCCACGATTCGACCCAGTCTGAAGATGACCGCTCGCTCGTACTCCTTCACTATCTGCGTGCGGACAGGACTTCATTGGTTAAGGTGGCCTTCAATTCATTAGGTACACCAGCTGCACAAATATAACTGGACCCAATACAGGGGCTGTGCACAAACTAACATAAACATGCTTCAAGTTGGAAATGAAGTACAGTGGGGCCTCGAGATAAAAGTTGAACCAAACACTCATCTGAAATCATCTTTTCCCATTGAAATGAATGGAAACGCCATTATTCTGTTCCAGCCTTCCCTGAAAAACAACAAAATTGTTACAATGTGTATTTGAATGAGGAAAAAACTTGTACTTAATATAAAAATAAGACTAATAATACAGTAATGTCATAAATAGAAGTCAAAAGAATTAAAACAGCTTTTGTCACTCTGCATCAATTAAATGCTGATTTCTGGTGTGGCCCACCTGGGGGCAGTATAAAACAGACAGACAGCTATACCGTTCATTGAGGCGTTATTATGAGCTCGAGCCAATCATATTGCAGCAGACCGTGTCCTGCCTAGAACAAGTGGGCTTCATATTAATATTGCAACTCTTCTGAGCTCATCAGTGTGACGCTAATATTAGCTGTTCTACCCAGAGGGTATGATTGAGTACTCTTATATTATCTGTCTCCATGTTGTTGCTGAACCATTTGCGTTCAATCTGTTGCTTAAAGGGTTAAAGCACCACAACACAAATGCTTAACTAGCATTAGCATTAAGCTAGCGCGGCCTTTCTTCAGGCAGTTTGACTGTTTTAAATAGACGGTGTAATTCTCTTTGTTTGTTCTCTTTGAGAGGAACAAACAGCTTGAAGCCTTTTCTTGATGAATTGTTGACGATTAGCCAAACTGCTGTTTATTCTAAAGTGTGTTGAGTTCACTGCTACCATAAAGTGCTCATATGTTAAGTCTGTACTTCCAAGCAAAAGCAAAAAAAAAAAAAAAAAAATGTAAAACATTTTTTAACAAAAATCAGTCAAACGATGGCTCATACCTCGAAAAACTTGTACGTCGGGTCACTCGTATCTCAAGGCACCACTGTAACTGATACAAGGGGTTCTTCTTTACCACCTTACGCTATTAAGATTTTAGCCCCGTTGTTGGCCCGATTTGCCATCGTGGCCGAAGTTCCAGATCGGGCCTGACATTTTTTTTGTCAAGAACGACAAAACGAGTCGTAGTGTGACATTATCCACAATCAACGATTTGGTGTCGGAGGAGACATGGCACCTTGACGTGGCCCAATAGGATTGTGCCTTGCAACGGCGCCTCGCCTCCATTGGTCGCCATTGTCAACATTTATTCGCTCGCACCATGGGAAAGAGAAAGCGGGATGAGTGGAACAATAAAATTGAAGAAAACCTTTACATATAAACATTAGTGCTAGCACTAGCTAGCCAGCTAGCTACATAATGTTATGTTGCCTGCTTGCTAGCGGTATTAAAAGTTTTATTTATTATTTTTTTTAAACACAAAACATTGCCGCAATCCAAACTTGCGTCTCTTCCTCCGTGATTGCTGTTGTTGCCGCTATGTTGACGGTTATATCCGGTAGCCATGACACGTTTCCCTGATCCCGTCTCCCCCGATAGCTTGATTTGACAAGATTGGCCAAAGGATGTTAAAAGGCGGGAGTTGTTATCGTAATATATGTCGTGCAGTGTTACCAGCGTCCCGACCGAGACGCGGCAGGATTTTATGGCAGTAATGTAACATCGTGCCATCGTGAGAGGCCAAATTTGTCTTGTAGTCTAATCCAGGAATTATACAATCTCATTGAAGTACTTGTGTGTTTACCTTGACACACATAAATAATGTAAGTGGGAAAGTGGCCCCGATGAAGAGGAGCGAAATGACCACCAAAATCCACCCGAAGCATCCCAGTCTGCCTGACGTTTTATCTACAGGGGAAAACAAGAAAAACACCTCAGTGGCTTCCGTTTACACAACAGAGGCCCTTTTCCATGTAGACACAACCGCTGATGCTTAGCTACCGTCGCCAACGACGCTGGTGTCATCCAAACATGGTAAGAAAGTGTCCTTTCATTGAGCAAATCAAAAACATTTAAATTCAAAGTCACCTTCAACAACATCCACGGGGTTGATCTCAAGTTTACCCTGCGTCACCATGTCGGCTGTGCTGGACGTCGTGGAAATCATCTGAGAGCAGGTGTACCTTTGTGTGTGCGTGTGTCGTATGGGAGGGGCAGGGCCTGAAGCGACGAGGGGCCCGTCCTCGCGGGTGCCCACGGGACCGCGGGCGACGAGCCGCCTCTTCGCGCAGTCACCTGCTGAGTCATGAATAATCAAAGCGCGTCGTGCGACCCGACACCCGGTGCAGGCTCGTGTAACGAGAGAGTGTCGGGACACAATCTAGGAATACATTAGCACACAGAAACAATACTCAACTACTATACAGTTGGTTTGTTTTTATTAGCTGTTTTTGTTCTTAAACCAAAGACAAATCTGAAATGAAATTAGTGCTTTGGCGCCTTGTGGCATCTTGGCGCCAAGAATGTTGAAGTGACGACAGAAGTTTAATTTAATCAGGCCATAGCTTTGCCTAATAATAATAATACACCCAAAAAATGCTTTACTGCCATCTTTAATCATCTGTTGGCAGTTGTAAATCTGTTTTCCCCCAAACACTTGTTGATTTTCACTATTCGTGGCAGAGCCCGGTCCCAAATACTCGCGTTTGCTTAACTGCGTCAATTTAGGCAGAGGTGGATGGAGTAGCCACAAATTGTACTCAAGTTAGAGTGACGTTACGTCAGATTAATATGACTCACGTAAAAGTAGTCCTCTAACTAATTATTTGAGTAAGATTAAGTATTCCGTGAAAAAACAAAACAAAACAAAAAACTACTCAAGTGTGTAACTTCTGCGTAACGGTTATCTGCCTCAGGTAGGTGCTGCTGATTTGATTAGCAACAGAGATCAGCAAAAGGCTGGACACATTATTTAATGACCGTGTGTTTACAGATAACAGTCGATGCTTTTTTCCCCCCTCTGATAAGAAAAGGGAGGCGTGACGACTCTTTGGGGCGTGCCGTCTTGTCAAAGCGCGACCGCTATTTGATGAAATATGGAAAGTAAAGAAAGGTAATGCTGCAAAGCAGTGGATATAAAAAAGTCAACACACCTCTCTTTAAAAGCCAGGTTTTTGTTATCAAAAGGAAACCAAGATAAATCATTTCAAAACGTTTTTCCCCATTAATGTCACCTATAACTTGTGCAACTCAATTGAAAAAAAAAAACAGAGAGGAGGGGGGGGGGGGAATGAAAATAAACAAGTGTGCGCACCTTCTTATAACTTGGGGTGTCCCGACTAGAACAGCTGAACTTTATTTGGGGTTAATCAGAGGCACTTTAAATTGTGGCAGGTGTATGCTGACTCCCATTTAACATGAACTTGAACAGTTATAACAGGGTGTGCACACTTGTGCAAACACATTATTATTCTTACTTACCCTCACTAAAAGATTAATTTTTTTTTTCAAAATTGAGTAGCACAGGTTATGGGACACACACTGATTTGTCTTTATCCTTTTTTTTTTTTTTATATCACAAAACCTGACCAGAAGAAAAATGCAGCCGCAATGCAACATGAGATCTTTTTTTTATTTTATTTTGTTTAAAGGAATGGTGTTTCTTACAATAAAAAAACAACAGAAAATTGAGATAATCATTATTTATTGCTAGTTACTTTGTGATTTCGATAAGCCTTTGACATTGACAATTTGTTACAATCACTGTTGAAAATGGTAAAAATATTGCAGAGTGTGGAGTATTTACACTCACTGGCCACAGCTAAACGTGACGTAGCTCTCATTCATTCGCCTCTCAGTATGACACAGTACTCTTGTACGCCACTCCGCACTACAATCACAACCGTGAACATTTCAAAAATTCAAACACAAGTCGGCGTTATTGTCTTTTTAAAAGCAGAATTTCGATACAGCTCACATTAGATTGTGCAGGCGTACCTAATGTTGTGGCCTGTGAGTGCATGAGCAGCTGCAGCATTTTCCCCAGGATTAAATTGGAAATCTCAAATATGACACATTTGTCGGTGTCTTTCAAAATGTGACTTGAAAAAGCTTCTGTGAATGCCCACTTAAACACGTTTGGTATTCACACTATCACTTTTAAGAGCATTAAATAAAAGCTTACATTTTCTTCCTTTTCATAGTTTTTGTAAACAACAGCCACCGTGGTATTTCCGACTACCGCTGACCTGAAACAATAAAAACCATTACAAAATTGTTTGTCTTGGGGGGGACGCGGTCCACATCAGGCGCCCACTGTCTCCATCATGAACCTTCGAGTGACCTCGTAGGCCAAGAAGAGGGCGCCGTTGGCCGGGAAGGTTCGTATCATGGTGGGCGTGAGGCCTGAGTAAAGAGCCCTGAATCCTGCCAGACAGAATAAACCTCATTGGCGGAAGCCTTCTGGAACACAGTGCCCCAAAAGGCTCTTTTAAAGTCTTACCCTCGTTGCGCAAGATCCCCACGAATGTCTTCAGGAAGCCCTCTTGCCTCCCGGCTAAGGAGTACACCTGGATCCTGGACTTCACGCAGTCGATGGGATAGATCAACAGCCAAAGACAAGCGCCGCCGAAACCGCCGCTGAACATGAGCGGAAGAATACCTGCAAATTTTGGACTGCTAAGCTTCGGAAGCAAGTGACAAGTAGACACAAGCTCACTGCGACGGAACCTACCGATGCCCTCCTTGTCCGTACCCATGTGGCGTGCAAACATGGAGCGACTGAGCTCATAGCCGCCAAAGAAGCAGAAGTAACCCGGAATCTCCCTCACAATGGAGGACGTCAGACCTTGGTAGAAACCCAGCGGACCGTTTGTCTCCATCACCGACTTAACCACAGTCCAAACTCTGAACAAGTCACAAAAACAACGCTTCCAAAAGGACGTCCACCCGATAAACTTTTAAATGTCTGCGATCCACCGCACGGACCTCTGCTGTCCTCGGGCGATCTTGCCGGATGCTTCCATCTCGTACATGGCCTGCAGGCGACATTTGACCAGCTCGCAGGGGCAAAGCACCATGGACGAGAAGATGGAGGCCAGGGACCCGGAGAACGCTTTCTGAACATCACTGATCAGTTCAAAGAAGTGCAATGGAATGAGACACAGCTCTCTTTTGGGACGAGTATAGTTAAACCTGTTAAACCTAGTTAGCGACTGCCCCACTAGTCAAGCTATCCATCTACTGTAGGTAGTGGAGACACTTAAATAATCCCGAAAGAAATGATGGTACCGATCTGCATGCGATTGACGAACCAAGAACCTACTTACTTTGCTGCCTACCGACAAACCTAGATATAGTAAATGGCCAACTGAACAACCAACAAAACATACCTCGCTATGTACTAAACAACTGACCTATCAACCTGCAGTACCTATCACGTAACGGACCGACCAATCTACTTGCCGTCTATCAATGGCCGCACCAAGTGACTGACCTTCCAACTAACTAACTACGTCTCTGATGATGACACTAAGTACCTACTGATCAACCAAATGATATCGACCTAGGACCCAACTGACCTACTTACCTCCTGGTTGAGTAACCTATCAACCAAGCTGCTGACCTGCTTACCTAACAGTTTACTGATTTGCATATTAACTACATAGCTTGCTACCAACCGACTAACTAAAGGATCTACCTACCTAGGTTTCGACAGACCTACCGACCTACAGTCCTTACTAACTGGCCAACCAAATTACCTCGCTACCTACCAAACTCTGTACTACCGACCGACCGAAGGATCTACCTACCTAGGATCCAACTGACCTACCAATAAGTTGACCAAAATACTAACCAAGTGACTGACCTGCAACCTGCCAACTGACTGACTAACCAACCAAGCTACCAACATTGCTAACCTAACAAGTGACTGAATAACTAACCTGCCTACCTTGCAGGCAATAAACCTACTGCTCCTATCAATCAAATTGCAGATTACCAGCTACCAACTTGCCTACCTAACATACCAACCTATTGAATAGTTAACAAAGCTGTACTAACGTAGCCTGTGGCCATGTTTTTAACGAGATCAGAATAGGCACAATGAAGTCAACAAACTGGTCTTTTTGATTTGTAAACTGGGAAACAAAGTTTGCAAGCGAGCACAATATGTCGCACCTGAGTTCAGTGCGGCCATCTATGCCGGCCAAGGAGCGGACCGCGTCCTGGCAGAAGCCGTAGCTCAGGAAGAGCACCGAGTTCTCGCAGACGTTGGCCAGCAGGGCCGGCGTGGCGCCCTTGTAGAGGCCGCGCACCCCGACTTGTCGGAAGGTGGACACCAAGCAGTGGGCGAAGCCTCGGTACATGTTGGGGAACGTCTGCATCTTCACCTTGGTGGTGTCCAGCGGCTGCCCGCTCAGAACACAAGCCGCGCCACCTGCGACGCCACAACACCGAGAATCTGAACAAAAAATGGTGCCGTTGGGCTGGAACAGATGAATGCCATTCCATTGGAATTCAATGGGGAACACTGATTTAATATAGTAATATAGAGCATATATACAGTACACGAATGCAGGTACCACTGTATTTGTTGTGAAGAAGATTTCTTGTAGCTCATGACCTCATGATATTTCCAGAAATATGACAGGTGTGTTGCTTTTAGTCCTTCTGGCACAATTTACTGAGTCATGGGACAACTTTGGCTTGCCATTATCGAAATGGCGCTGCGGCATAACGAACAATTCCTTTCTTTTCATTCAGCCTTGCCAAGAACAGGCGGCGCAGAGCGGGAAACCGACGGCTTGAACCGCCAGTACACGCATTGGGAACATGAGTCAATGTAAGTGTGTTGCAAATGTCTGCGTTTGATTTCTGTCTTTTTTTTTTTTTTTTTTTTTTTCCCCTTTCCAATTTTTGTTTTGATGTGAACTTGCCTGCTGCTCCAGCTGTGAAGTCAATGAAGGCCTGGACAATGGGATTTGGAGCCATGTTGTGTCTGCATGTGCTGGAAACCCTGCAAAAGGAGAAATGTCCTTCATTTATATCTATTTATCTATCTATCAAGGAAACAAAAGTAAGCTTGCAGTAACCTTCTAGGTAAAGTAATCAGTATTGTGCACTTGCTTCCTGATCAGCTCACTTCTTTGAGTATCCGGAGTATCTGGAAGACAAGGCGACGAAAACTATCGAGAATCGCTGCATGAGGGCGTAACTCGCTGTGCAACCACATTATTAACTCCGGAATGTAGTCTGTCCTGATGAGTGCAAATTAATGCGCGAGGCGAACCTGAGAGTGGGGGAGTGGGGGGGGGGCCAAAACACACACCAGACGGCAAACCGGAAGTAATATCCCTTGGTCCACTGTTTTTTGTTATTTTTTTTATGTATTTTATTTGATTTTGTGACTAACTTTATGTGTATGAAATTGTTTTGAAAAAAATAAATAACTATCATTCGTATTTACCCCCAACATGTATGTGCTGTTTTTGTTCGACACTACATTTCGGACCGCGGAGGAGCGGGGGTGCGCTTGGGTGTCGTCCCGCCTCAACGCCGCTAGGAGGCAGTAGAGTCCTTCGCTAATCCGCCACAAGTCAGCGGACGGCAGCCAACAGACTTGTTGCTTTATTTACAACAGAAACACTGAGCAAAGTACTTTTTTAAATATTTTTATTTTTTTAAATAAGTTATTCAAAATAAATACAAGCCAGTACTTGCATTTAAAGTCAACATTTCAAATTAAACATCAAGAGAGCACACCGAAATCGTTTAAGTGCAAATAATCGAAGCAATAATCGTGTTTCGGTGATTTTGGTTACCGGTCTTGCTGACAGCCGCGCAGTTTAATATGAGCTAACTTTTTGTGTGTGTTGTGTGGCCACTTTAAGCTAAGCATTAGCTGAATTTGGAAGCTAGCCGGCGGTGAGCGCGAGCAATGTAAACGTAGTCAGCTGGTGTCAAATGTGGTGAACACAACAACAAACAAAACCAAAAACAAAACAAAAACCCACAAACGCGTAATTGCTGTTTGTGTGCGTGTGTTGAACTTACATTCCGACGGGTCCGTTGATTTAACGGTCGACCTTCAGACGCAGCGAGCATGGTGCCGGGCTGATGAATTCACTTTTCTGTCACAGTTGTCGTCTTCCTCACACTTCTGACATTTGGGTTTTATTAGGATTTGATCCAATTCCACTTCAACATTTAGTTCAAATTGTTCATCGACCTAACCTATGAGGAGCAGAGCAATTAAGTGGCAGAATGTACAACTAACAGAATCACTTTTACTGACATTTTTGTTTGTGTTGTGATTTCACCCCCCCTAATGTAAAATATGTGCCTTAGCTTGATGAAGACTAAAGTAGAAGGCTGCGGTTGAAGACGACGCCTTTTGAAACAAAGGCTCAACGACAAAAAAGTTCCCTTTTAAAATATGTCACCATGACAGGAATTCATTGTAACCAGCAACCTTTGGGTGCCCTCTTATGTTTACGAGGCCAAAGAATGAAAACAGGTCCTCTTTTCCTTTTTTTTTTCTTTGCCCCGCCCCCCGTGCAAAATCCTCGGCGGCCCCTCATTGGCGCGCAGCGCCTGCCAATCAAGAGTGGGCGTGGCCGCGTGCCCCCAAAACGCCAGTTCCAGTAAAAATGCTCGGGCGCACGCACGCACGCCGCACATTCGACACAACGCGCGCAGGCAACAGGCTGCGAACTTACACGACCTTCTTTTGATCCGCTTTTGGACACCATTTTTAATTTTTGGGTCAGAGTTTGACTTTATGAAGCGGTTTGGGATGTAACTTCCAAAGTTGCCTGACTTTTTGCGGAGTTCCCGCGTTTCCCGGAGGTTTGTTTACCTCGCGTCGTCGCCGTCGCCGTCGTCGTCGTCGTTGTTGTTGTTGTTGTTTTCACCGGCGGCGCCACCACCACCGAGGGGAGGACGCGGTAACTCCATCCCTTCGGCCTCTCGACCACCATGGCGGAAGCGGCGCGGCAGCAGCCTGCCCACCTGGTGGACATCGACCCGGACTTCGAGCCCCTGGCCAGGCCCCGCTCGTGCACTTGGCCCTTGCCCCGGCCGGAGTTCGTCAACCCGGGCGACTCCGACACCTCGTCGCCGGTGCCGTCCGTCAAGCAGGAGCCCGCCGGCAACGAGTTCATCAGCAACCTCAGCCTGCTGGAGGAGAACGAGGACCTTTGCGCCGACTTCCAGTGCCCGGAGACGTGCGTCCACCGGCATCCCTGCACCCCGCAGCCGCAGCATCAGCATCACCCCAAGCCTCCGCTCCAGCAGCATCCCCATCCGCAGCCCCAGCAGCAGCAGGTGCCCCTGCTCTCCTCCCCGGTCACCGGCTCGCCGGCCTCGGCCGCCGCCGCCGCCCAGAGGAAGAGCAGCTCGTCCCGGCGGAACGCCTGGGGGAATATGTCGTACGCGGACCTCATCACTAAAGCCATCGAGAGCTCCCCGGAGAACAGACTCACCCTGTCTCAGATCTACGACTGGATGGTGAAGAGTGTGCCTTATTTCAAGGACAAGGGGGACAGCAACAGCTCTGCGGGATGGAAGGTATTTGTTTCTGCTTGCTTTTTGTCAAGGAGTTGACAAAGTGCCTCTCAAACGTTTTGTACCACCATAATCAAAAATACAGTAGGCCTTGAGTGTTCGTCCAAATGTCGTGTTATTATAAGCCACTGTACATTAACACTGCACTTAAATATAGGAAAGTTAAAAAAAAAACCTAAAACAAATTGTACTGCACATGAAAGTCAAGTTAAATTTGTACCTAAATGAATTGTTCGAAAAGATTACATGCAAATGGATTGTACATAAAAGTTCAATACAACTGAACTCTATTAACAATTGCACCGTACCGGATTAAAAACAAACAACAAAGTTGAAGCCGCTGTAACATTACGCACAATTTGAATTGAAATTAAGTGATTCTTTTACATACCACTAGAGGGAGCCCGTTAAGCACTAGCAGTAACACTTTTTTTTTTTTTATTAATGTTTGCATGTTTTTCCCAGGTACAAAAACATACATCTTGAAGACATTCGGGTGTTTTAGTAATTTTTGTCTTGGACCACATTGAAGTTAAGGTTTCCCTCAGAGGGGCGTTACGATTGCGCAACCGTATCCATGTA
This sequence comes from Phyllopteryx taeniolatus, assembly GCF_024500385.1. NCBI lineage: Eukaryota > Metazoa > Chordata > Actinopteri > Syngnathiformes > Syngnathidae > Phyllopteryx > Phyllopteryx taeniolatus. The sequence continues at coordinate 27,931,528 of NC_084509.1, read as the reverse complement.
TTATCGCCTCCTCATATTATTACGTTTACAAAATGACGAACTCATTTTCAAATTCGAAGTCAATGAATGGAGCTTGTCCAACAGTTGTTCAATTTATTTTAAGAAGCTTTGGGAACAAAAAAAATCTCAACGTTATTACAAGTAGAGGTAGGTAGAGTTGCAAGAATTGTATTCAAGAAATACTGTTACTTTAGAATAACGTGACTCAAGTAAAAGTAAAAAAGTAGTCCTCCAAATAATTATGAGTTAGGATGAAGACAACGCTCAACTCACTTGCTTTGTACTTTTAGTTCTAATTTTGAGATGATTGTTTTTTTTCGTCGGCTTACTCTTGTCAGGTTATTCAAAGTGACCAGGACGGAAATGTGCTTGATAATCGTAGCTGCCGTGCGAGTATACAAGTGGAGTTAACTACCGGAAGGTAAAACGGAGATGAAGTCAAAGAAGATGCCTGACAGAAAACGTTCACGGATTGGTGTCACCTAGTGGCAATTTATAGGCATTGCTGAAATTAATCAATATTGTGTATAATACAATAGTCAGTATTTCATTTTATTCTCGTAAAATTACGACTCATTTTGAAACTATGCTTCTTTTTTTCTGATAAAAATTACAACCTAACTTTTATCTCGGACATATATGACATTATTCTCGTGAAATTTTAAATTCAAAATTCCATCTCCAGAATATACGACGTTTAGCTTTAATCCTGTAAAATTATGACTTCATTCTGGTAATATTACAACTTGAATCAAGAACATATTCACTAATGCTGGAATTAATATTGTGTGTAATGAAATGTAATTCTTGTAATGTTACGACTTTAATTTCAAAAATACAATATATTGTTTTCCCTGTACTACATGACCCGTCTCAACAATATATGATTTTATTATTGTAAAATAAAAAAAATCCACAAATACTGTATATGGCTTTATAAAAAAAATCAACTTTATTCTCGTAAAATTATTACCTTATTCTCATGAATAACTATTTTGATTTTCAAAAAATATTTTTCTCAAAGATAGTCGTCGAGAAAGACGTCTCGTGAGTATACAATTTTATTGTCTTAAAATTCCGACTTTATTTTTGTAATATTACGACTTTGACTTCGAAAATATTCATGATTTTGGATTACTATTGCTGGAATTAAGGAATATTGTGTTTCATGTCATTCTTGTAATATTATAGCTTCACTGTTGAAAATAAACATCTTTTGTCTTGAAAATTTAAAACTTTATTATTGTAAAAATTAGGACGTTAATCTTGAAAATGTAGGCCTTTTCATAAAAATCTACGCCTGTTTTTTTTCCAAAATATACAACTTTATTCTCGTAAAATTACGGTGTTATTTTTACACAAATAAATATGTAACTTTAATCTCAAATACAGTGGAACCTCAATTTAACGGACTAATAGGGAAGAAGGGTGGTCCGTTAGATCTGATTGCCTGTTAAATTGAAGTTTTTTTGGGTGGTCTAAAAACACCAGTACAGTACAAAACTATTTTTTTGTACTTTTTTTGTGGAATTAAAACACCCAGTACAGTACAACATTATTGTAAATAAATATAAAAAATCATTAAAATGTTTGAAAAGTTTTAAAGTTTATCCAAACCTACCTCACTGGTGGATGAAAGGGTTGATTTTGCCGTCAAATCTAAAGAGTCCGTTAAATCGGGGTCTGTTAAATCGAGGTTCCACTGTATATACAACTTTTTTTTCTTGTAAATTTCTAAATTCAATCTAAAAAATATATGACTTTTACTTTATAGGTTTTCATTTCATTCTCGTAACTTCATGACTTGAATCTAAAACGTATAGAAGTTTTTTTCCCTCTAAAAATATGGAATTATGCTCTCATAAGATTAATGCAGCCCTTTGGGGGGCACAAGCCAGTGCAAACTGTAGGCCGGTCCCAGGCCCGGATAAATGCAGCGGGTTGTGTCAGGAAGGGCATCCGGCTGAAAACTTTGCCAAACAAATATGAGCGTTCATCCAAAGAATTCCATACCGGATCGGTCATGGCCCGGGTTAACAACGTCCGCCACCGGCGCCGTCAACCTGCAGGGCGCCGTTGGAAATTCAGCTACTGTGGGTCGAAGAAGAAGAAGAGGTGGAAAGCGGGTTCTTCGGCAGAAAGAGAAGAGGAAAGCACAGAGCCTAGAACTGAATGTGGGGACTTTGAATGTTGGGACTATGACAGGAAAATCTCGGGAGTTGGTTGACATGATGATGAGGAGAAAGGTTGATATATTGTGTGTCCAGGAGACCAGGTGGAAAGGCAGTAAGGTGAGAAGTTTAGGGGCAGGGTTGACATTATTTGACCATGGTGTAGATGGGAAGAGAAATGGAGGAGGGTTATTTTAAAGAAGAGTTGGCTAAGAATGTCTTGGAGGTGAAAAGAGTATCAGATAGAGTGGTGAGACTGAAAATTGAAATTGAGGGTGTTATGTGTAATGTGATTAGTGGCTATGCCCCACAGGTAGGATGTGACCTAGAGGTGAAAGAGGAATTCTGGAAGGAGCTAGACGAAGTAGTTGTGAGCATCCCAGACAGAGAGAGAGTCGTGATTGGTGCAGATTGTAATGGACATGTTGGTGAAGGAAATAGGGGTGATGAAGAAGTGATGGGTAAGTACGGCTTCCAGGAAAGGAACTTGGAGGGACAAATGGTGGTAGACTTTGCAAAAAGGATGCAAATGGCTTTTCACCAGGTTGTTCAGTAGAATTCTAGCGCATGAGAAGATGCCTGAGGAATGGAGGAAAAGTTTGCTGGTGCCTATTTTTAAGAACAAGGGTGATGTGCAGAACTATAGAGGAAATCAAGTTGATGAGCCACACAATGAAGTTGTGGAAAAGAGTACTGGAGGCCAGACTCAGGACAGAAGTGAGTATTTGCGAGCAACAGTATGGTTTCATGCCCAGAAAGAGTACCACAGATGCATTATTTGCCTTGAGGATGTTGATGGAAAAGTACAGAGAAGGTCAGAAGGAGCTACATTGTGTCTTTGTAGATCTAGAGAAAGCCTATGACAGAGTACCCAGAGAGGAACTGTGGTACTGCATGCAGAAGTCTGGAGTGGCAGAGAAGTATGTTAGAATAATACAGGACATGTACGAGGGCAGCAGAACAGCGGTGAGGTGTGCTGTCGGTGTGACAGAAGAATTTAAGGTGGAGGTGGGACTGCAGCAGGGATCAGCCCTGAGCCCCTTCCTGTTTGCAGTGGTGATGGATAGGCTGACAGATGAGGTTAGACTGGTATCCCCGTGGACCATGATGTTTGCAGATGACATTGTGATCTGCAGTGAAAGCAGGGAGCAGCTGGAGGAACAGTTAGAAAGATGGAGGCATGCACTGGAAAGCAGAAGAATGAAGATTAGCCGAAGAAAGAGAGAATATATATGTGTGAATGAGAGGGGTGGTGGTGGAAGAGTGAGGCGACAGGGAGAAGAGACAGCAAGGGTGGAGGACTTGAAATACTTGGGGTCAACCGTCCAGAGCAATGGTGAGTGTGGTCAGGAAGTGAAGAAACGGGTCCAAGCAGGTTGGAACGGGTGGAGGAAGGTGTCAGGTGTGTTATGTGACAGAAGAATCTCTGCTCGGATGAAGGGCAAAGTTTAGAAGACAGTGGTGAGGCCGGCCATGATGGACGGATTAGAGACAGTGGCACTGAAGAGACAACATGAAGCAGAGCTGGAGGTGGCGCAAATGAAGATGTTGAGGTTCGCTCTAGGAGTGACCAGGTTGGATAAAATTAGAAATGAGCTCGTCAGAGGGACGGCAAAGGTTCGATGTTTTGGGGACAAAGTTAGAGAGAGAGCAGACTTGGATGGTTTGGACACGTCCAGAGGAGAGAGAGTGAGTATATTGGTGGAAGGATGATGAGGATGGAGCTGCCAGGCAAGAGCGCCAGAGGAAGACCAAAGAGAAGGTTGATGGATGTCGTGAGGGAAGACATGAGGGCACTTGGTGTTGGTGAGGAGGATGCAGGAGATAGGCTTACATGGAAAAGGATGACGCGCTGTGGCGACCCCGAAAGGGACAAGCCCAAAGGAAAAGAATAAGTTCTCATAAGATTACAACTTTAATTTCATAGTGTATTTTTTTCTTTTCAGTGTGACCCTAAAACTCTTTTGTACCTTTGTGGCGGAATCACATAAAAAAAGAGGAAAGAAAAAAAAAAAGCACTTTGTGGGTTACTCCTTTGGGGTAATTTCGGAATTGAAGTCTCACGAGGTTTGTCAACATGTGATGATGGCATCAACTCAGGTTTGTGTGACTTTGAACTTGTTTTGTCATTGTCTTCATTAGTTTTTCTCCTGCGCCTCACTAGAAGCGTCCAATTGAGTTTCGCCGCTACCGCGGTCCATGACAGTCATCTGACTTCTCGCCGCTCCCTTTGGTTTATGGAGCCCGCTAACTCGACAGGGGCCCGCGTCCTGGCGTCGCGCAATGGAAACGCATGCTTCTCGGCTAATTCACGCAAAGTGAATGGAGTTAGATGAAAAGGAACTTGTGAGTTGAGACTTGATGGGATGCTGAGGACGGCTCAGGGGTTGGGGGCCAAGGGTCGGCCGTGACTCTTTTGGATGTGGCGTGACCGGCATCAGCCTTTGGACTAACTTGAATGCTGTCTGGCAATAAATTGATGGCGTGAAATTCATCAGCGATTCATCACAGGCGTCCCAGCCGCAACCCCGGCGGAAGTTTAAGCGCGCCGGGGTGACCCTGAGTGTCATTAATGAGGCGGAATTCAGCAGAGCACACACGCACATGCTGTTCGCCATTCATCCGTTTGACCCGGCTGTTTATAAAAGCTCCCGACTAATGTGGGGCTGTCGGATTGTGTCCCGTCAATCAGATTAGGCCGGTGGAAAAAACATTAAAAAAAAAAAAAGCCTTGCTCACTGTGACCAAAACCTGAAAAACCTTTCCAGGTGCACGCAAAAGGAAAAAGAACTTGGGGAAATTGGGCATTGTAATAAGCGGTACAGTCCAGCATTCCCCAAAACATGCACATGAGGTGCATTGATGGTTCGTTAATTTGTAGCTTGCGATTGGCTGGCGAGTCAAAGTCAGCTGGGATAGGTTGCAGCTCACGTGCAATTAGCACTTAACGCAAATGACGTCACATTTGCTCGTTAATATTTACAAGCTTCGGTGACAGCCGGACTTGCCCGAATGTTCGGACAAACGGCGTGCAAACTTAGAATGGCGACACCTGCACTACGTTTAATTTTGTAAGAGGACGATGTCCCCTGAGCTGCATTTCAATATGGTTCAATCGATCGCACAGTCGAGAACAGCTTAAACGTTGGTTGACATGGTTGACCCCCCAAAAAAGCAGTATTTTTTTTTAGCTGGCACTCGCTCGGTAAACGGTGCCCCACATGGTGTAGCTAACGTCGTGTTGTAAAATTTGGGCAAATCGAAACACATTGAAGTCACTAATTTTATTAGATATCAGAGGTGGGTAGAGCAGCCAAAATATTTGCTCAAGTAGGAGTCCTACTAGAGTACTGGTTAACTGTTGTTTCAGTAGTGACATAAATTATAAGAGACAAAATGTACTGCTGGCTTCTACTTTTTGTTTTGAGCTTTGTTTCTTGTATTTTTTCTTTTTTTAAGCTAAAAGACAAAAAAAGAAAATAATAAAATGCTTCCTGTGGCATAAAAGTCGATGTATAGATTGTGTTTTGTGAACTTTATTCTGTTGAATTTCTTTTTAACATTTTTTTTATGGCATTATCTTTGGAAATAAGACTTTCACCTTGTTGCATGTTTAGTTTCTCATAATTTATGTCACTGTTGAAATATAAATATGACTTATACGCTCAAACAAATATTCAGTACTCCAAGTCGTCAAGTAACATTTTCACCAAGTACCTTTTTACTCTTTTGACAGGATGTTGTACACATATGTTGCCTGAGTTTTGCAGAGCAGACCGAGAGGGTTATTGCTTTGAGTTGTTAATAAAAGCTTGCATTGTGCAATAGGCCATAGATAGATATAGAACACCTTATACACAATTTACGAAATGCTTTGGATGAACACGCGTTGATCACCGCTGGGAAATGTCAACGTGCAAAAACCAAGCATGTACGAAGAGCGGGACAAAATTTCGACGAACGAATCATACGGAAAGTAAGGCATACGAAAATCAAGGTTCCAATGTTTTGCTATCCAAAGTGTTGCAATCCCAGGTGTTCCTCCTTTCCAAGTAATGTGTGAGGAATCCAGTATGCGAGCCCACCTCTGTAATCATCCAATCGGAGAGCAGCAGATATTGCTGTGATATGTTGTTATTGCTATGTTAGCTCGTGACACGGTGGTTGTTGTTGTTGTTATAAGTCCAGTCTTCAGTTACTCTGCCGTTCCCACCGCGTTGCCTCACACCCGCCGAGTGAGTCATCGAGCCGCACGCATCGACATGAACTTTGAACCCCAGCTGCTCCAGCGTCTTGAATTGGATTGGATTTGGGGTCGGTTAAAAATCAGTTGGGTTATGTAATATAATCACATCACAACTGTGACTAAAACGTTGACATTTGCGTGAAAGTAAAGCTGTTTAAAACAAAAGGTTCTTGTTCAAATATAGCAAAAAAAAGTCCCTGTATATTTGAATACGATTATTTCAAGCCCGTCTCGGGTGTTTTGTTTCAGACATAGAGAAACAGTCCCTTAGAGTTCGACGAGGACTGTTGACTATTACAGTAAATTGTGACTGATAGAGAGGGGAAAAGAAACATTTTACAAATTTGACCTCAACCATTTTGTGTCATACGCTCTGTGAAAAAAAAAAAAAATCAATCGGCTTTCCCGCTTTGACATCATCGAGCATTGCAAAGTCTCGCAGCGGTCGTATCGATGTCGCTTTGCGGCGGTGTCAACAGCATTCGCTGCGTTCATAAAATACTCCAGCTGTGTGCTTGACACGTCTCTGGTGTGTTAAGAGGTTACCACAGTGCACAGTGATTCTGAGACTCCATTACAATAAGACAGGATCATTTACTACAGCGGTACGTAACCTGTTTTTTTGTATTTTGAATTTTGTATTTTGTTTTGCACTGCCGACCAGTCTCACGTAAAGCAAAATTAACAAATACAAACAAACGATTAAAAATACAACTCATCATTACGCTGAATGTTGTTGTTGTGATTAACATGACAACGAGCCGGTACCATCTTGGGGTAATGGGAGACAAATGATGATGTCCAAAGTGTGTTGTCCATTCTGCTTTGTAATTTTGTAATGGTCGCAGTCAGGCTTATATTTTTGCTTATATGATGCCTTTCAAATCAGTTATCCGTAATTCCCATGATGTTTAAAATTTGTAATATTTCCACAATTCCCTTCGCCTAACTTCACATGGAAATTTACTGGGAATTTACCACCCCATTGCAACTCTAGTACGGAGGCAGAGATGGATGCATCTCATTTTCAAAGTAAAACTTCTTTCAGACTGATGCTCAATAAAACACTTCTAGTGTGTGCGGCCCGTTCTGAAACGGGCCGCAGACTGGTCCCGGCCTGGTGGTCGGGGACGCTGATTTACCGTTCTGCCACGGCATCACGGCGACAGACGCCGCCTTCGCACTTATTTTATCTCCGTGGATGCTCCTCCATTCAGGGAAGAGTCATTGTGGCGGCCGGGCGAGGGGGGCGCTCGGCCTCCGCCGAGGGGCTCGCCGTGGACGGAGTGGAAGTGTGGGAAAAGCAGCGTGTCTTTCACAGTGGCGGCGGGGGTGGCGGCGGGGCCTCCCGCGCCTCCACGCAGGGGGGCTAGCACATTGTCTCCTCGGTTTACTCGCGATCGTGTCTGGCTTGTAAAGTGACACCACACTTTTGATTTGGATTGTTTTTTTTATTATGTGAACTAGACATGACAGCATGGCGGACAAGTGGCTGCCTCACATTTCTTGAGGTTTGGGGTTCAAAACCCATCTCTAGCCTTCCTGCGTGGAGTTTTCTTGTTCTCCTTGTGCTTGCGTGGGTTTTCTCAGGATACTTTGACGTCCTCCCACATTCCAGAAACATGCACGTTAGCTTCATTGAAGACTTGTACTCGTCCATAAAGACGGTCCTTGTCCATAAAGATTCTTCTGATTGATTGATTGATTGATCAACAAGCTTTTTGTGAACAAATAGATCATCTGCAATGGTTATTGAGCCTTTGGAGTCCCATCTGTTTGTGTTGTTTGACAAGAAGGAGCAGTGAGTGAAGAAGTGGTGGACTGCTGGTAGCGTCTCGCCCGAGCTAGCTGCTTTATGCTTGCGACTTGTGATCAAAATATTCAAGATTCAAGACGTTTATTTGTCACACGCAGAGTAAAAAAACACAATGGTGGCACTGAGCAATGACATTTTTACTTTTTACTTTTTTACTTTTACTTAAAAAAAATTCTAGTCTCCCTTGCCAAAAAAATAAGATAGTGTCAGTTTTATGTGTATCTTCTGTGACTGTTTTTGAATTCATCTGTTTGTGTTGTTTGACAAGAAGGTGCACCGTGTGAAAATGTAGCCTGCGCTAGCTTCTAGCATTAGCCGCGTACAGGCTAGTTGCCTTACGACTGTCGCTTGTGAGCAAAAGTTAGCGTGTGTTATGTTTTAGCATAGATACAATGCTCTAAGTCACCGTTCCCGATGCTAAGTGGTCAGTAGGCTAAAATGCTTTATTAATATCATCACGCACCGAAGTATTTTTATTTTGAAATCCAAGTTGTAAACAAATGGGCATCACCATTTCCACCCCCTCACCGCGACGCCACCCTGCCAAAATCTCCGCTGCTGCTTTTGGCGCGTTAGCCCGTCTCCGAGTGAGACGCGCGCCCGCCAACTGAGTCACGACGGCGGACAGTTGTGCCAGGTGGCACCGGCTCATACGAGCTCCCTGGCTGGATGTCGGCCTGGGCAGGAAGTGGAATGAACGCATGTCGCCAAAAATGGCAGAAGTGTGTGCAGGTCTGTTTTCTTTATCGTGTCCTGTATTGGTTTGAGAGGTGGCAAAAGTCATCACACCTCTGTACTTCAGAAGTAGTACAGATACTCAAAAAAAGACTGGTAAAAGTAGAAGTACTGACTTAACTCCTGTACTTAAATGAAAAATAGTACAGGTTCTGAAATGTACTAAATACAAAAGTTAAAATGAAATGTTATTGTCAGTTATATATATAATACCCACTTTGATAACTTTGTACAACGGAAAAAAATGTTTTCCCTGCACACAAAATATTTTCGTTCAGTTTATTTTTTCAGCCCAACTGCTAGCTAGCGTTGGCTCCACTTTTACGCTGCCAAAATGTGTGCCCATCGCTTCCCTAACCTTGGTTAACGTTTCCTCCATGTCGCTGCAGTCTTTATCTCTCTGTATTTGTCTTTTTACGCCTTGTCGGAGGTTGGAAAACGTAACGAGCCCATTCGGTAAGAAGTTCTGCGCAGATTTTTCGGATGTAGGTTGTTAAAAGTCGTGATAAAACTCAAGTACAGATCTAAGATCTACTGGAGTACAGCAACCGTCTATTTGTACTTCCGATCATGGTTGTTTTTGAGTAATTAGCTTGGCAATGGTACACGCACGCTTGCAGTCGTCTGTACTTTCTCCGTGTTGCTGCGTCCCGCGTGTCACTGCGCAAATATTTACCGCGCTTTGATGTCGGCGTGTTGATCGATACAAGCGCGTCGTTCCCTGTGTACACGCCGCACTCCCGACCCAGCATTCCTCACTTCACTTGGGGTAAACATCCTCCCACGCCTCAAAACAAACTGTCGACAAATACGGCGTTCCGAGCAGGTTCACGGACCGCCGGTCGTTAGCGCGTACCCGCTGACTTCACTCGGCGATGCGTCGGGATGGCGAGTGTCAGCGTCAATGTAATTTAAAAAACAAAACAAAAAACATCTGCGCAACTTTTGTGTGAATTGCAACAGATTTATTTACACATCAAATGAAACCATAACATCCGTTAGCCAGAAACTAAGTTTGTTTATATATATATGACATATAATGTGTGCAGTTACCCTTTAACGGCCCCATCGTCATTACGTAATTGTCCCTGCATTTGATGGTTATCATTTTTATGATGGACTGACCTTGTTTTGAGCAGAAGTCAAGGAAAAATTGTGCAAGCTTTCTTGGTTTGACGTAAAATGAGAGAAGGAGAGTTCTGACGTTTGTCACCTGTGCTGTAGCGGGCAAGGAAAATTTTCATTTCCACTTACATGCAACCTTCAGCCATTTTGGAGAATGTCATGAAGGTGGTACCATTTTGTGCCCTTTGAACGCTTGACGAGGGGTCACGGGTGTACCCCGCATTCTTGCAGTTCTCGGAAACCGTACTTATTGTTACTTAGTACATATTATCATTTTCTGTAGTCCTTGTCCTCATGAAGGTCGCAGGAGAGCTGGACTCTGTCCCAGCTGATTTCGGGTGAGAGGCGGGCTACACAGCTGCATTGATGGCCAGTCACGTGCACGTAGACAAATGGCCGTTCAGACTCGGAGTCGCACCGATTTAGACTATTTAGTCTTAAATGAACCCAACATGCATGTTTTTAGCGAAACTCGAACCCAGAACCTCTCGACTGTGAGGCAGACGCGCGCTCCACGACACACCGTGCTGTCTACTTTTGTCCACTGGGTGTACAATTCCCACCATTGCCAGCTTTAACCTCAGAATGAAGGCATTCTAGGCGCAAAGCTGATTTGGTCATCGACGTTCCGAAACAAGCGCATAGTCTGAATGTGTATTAGTGGGGCGATGGGGGTGGGGGGGGGGGGGGGGGGGATTACATAGAACAGCAGCGCTCCTGTTTTCTCAAACACACACACACACACACACACTCAAACGTCAGCCCTGGAACCGGCGTAGGAGTCCAAGCTTGGCATGGCCCCAGGACAGAAGGGGCAGCTGTGTTTCTCAGGCGAAGTGAGCTTGCAGGAGCTCGGCGCGTTTCCTGCCGTGGCCGCCCACCTTTTCCATTCCTTACCAATACCGGACCACGCTCTGTGCCCCGACTCCCCAGGCCCGCCGCCGCCACCTTTGTCCCACCGTATGTAGCGTGGAAGGAGAAAATGAAGCCTGCAGTGAGCAGTTGAGACTGTTTGCCACTTGTTAGGAGTTGCATAAGAAGACGTTTACTGGAATCAGGGAGCCGCAGGCCAAAGTCTGGTGCCATTGGTTAGTCAGCGGAACTGTGAGGCACTGTGTTGGAGGTGGTGTGTGCGTGCGTGCGTTAGTGTGTGTGTGCGAGCGCGTAACCTGGGCCTCGTAATTAAAGCCCTGCTGCTGGCAGATACACAGACACGATGGCAGACAGACACCCGGGCCGACACAGGGAACATTCCAACACATCTTTCTTTCCGCGTTTTTTTTTCCTTTTTCTTTTTTTTCCACTTCATTGTGGCCTTAATTCTTGCTTTTGCGTTGCTCCCGCCTGCTTCACGCTTTAAATCACTCTGACCAACACCAGCAGCAGCAGCTGCGCTTGATAACATTTCTGGCTCCGATCCTGATAACTTCTTTGCCTGTGATAGTTTAGTAATCTCATCTGAATTGTCAACTTTTTATTAGTTCCTCCTTTTTAAATAAATTCACAAAATAAATGTGTCTGAATTGCTCGTAAAATATTGAAAGCTAAAAACAAATATTATAGCTATTTTAGCTGGCACGGGCAGAACTCTAACCACAAGGCCATGGTGCTATGGTTCTGAGGTTTGGGGGTCAAATCTCAGCTCCAGTTCTTCCGATTTCTCAGGGTACTCCAGCTTCCTCCCACATTCTAAAATACATGTTAGCTTCATGGAAGACATTTAAATTGTCCGTAGGTGTCAATGTGAATGTGAAAGGTCGTGTGTGTATACACCACGTGTCTTGTAGACTTTCCACTGATCTGATAGGCTTGATTGATATCGGCCGATAATCAGCATTTTATGCTGATCGGGTTTCGTGTCATAATTCGCCGATCCGATCAGTGACGTCATTGATCGATCAGCTCCGCAAAAGACATTTACTCCGCGTTGCCATCGTGTACAGTTGAATCCAAAAAACTGGTTTATTTTTAGCCTTGTCGTGTGTCTTTCGACGCACTACTGTAAATATCTGACAGCCAATAAAGTTATTTAAAAATATGTATGGGACAGACAACGTTGTCAATGTTATTTACGAAATATGACAATTTAAAATCTTGGTTACATATTTTCACAAGAATCATGGAAGTTGACACACATGATTTGCCTTCGCGGGCCACATAAAATCATGTGGCAGGCCGAATCTGGCCCCCGGGCCTTGAGTTTGACACCTGTGCTCCAAAGGTTCGGTGTGGGTGAAGAAATGTAATTAAACATAAAGTCATTTCATTGCAGTAAGTTAGCACCCATTGTTTCTGTCATGTAATGTTAGGTTGACCTGACTCATTAGAATACACGACCTGACTAGAGCAGTGATTTCCAACCTTTATGGAGCGAAGGCACATATTCTACAATTGGAAAATCTCACAGCACAACAACAAACAAAAAAGTCACAAAAAGTAGATACACAGTGATTACTGTATGTACTTCCTGCCATCTAATAGAAGAGCATTTATTTGTCGTGTCTGTCACTATGCCTCACTGGCATAAATAGAGGGAAAAAGATGCATTATTTCTTGTAAATGAATCATTTTTTGAGCAGTTAAGTCAAATGTGATAATTTCCCACGGCACACCTGAAGATCGCTCATGGCACACCAATGTGCCACGGCACACTGGTTGGGAGTCATTGGACTAGAGAATACTTTTGAAGATACTCGGTATACAGCACACAAGTATAGAGAGTAAACGAACAAGTCATTTAAATAGACACACTGCTCCATCTTTTGATCGGTTATCGTTTTTTTTTTTAAACTCGCTGATCGGCTCCAAAAATCGTGTAGAGCCTAGTGTCCTGTGATTGTTTCTCTCTGGCTGTCACGGCACTGCAACACTCGCAAACGCGTTTATACTGGCGAAAATGAGGCCACATGAGGTGAGCTGGGGGCTCGCACAGTATCCTGACATCACAGTTAAAAAAAAAAAAATGTTTTGCTGAAAATGTAGAGCTCCAAATTTTATGAGCTTGAAGGCATTCAACTGGTGCCAGTGCACAGCTGGGGTCCATTTGAGGTCCTTACTATTCATGACAGGGCGTCCTCGGTTTTGCGGTTACAAATGGCGCGCAATAAACTGCGTTGTCACGGGGTACAAGACCACTCAGTGACCACCGTACTTACTGTTAATCCGTCTGATTGGTTTATATTTATGGTCTGGAAGTGTTTTTCACTCAAATATTTACTGTAATTGTGACTTTTTAAATGCGTTAGCTATGGCTGCAACAAACAATTATTTTACTATTCAATTAATCTGAAGATTATTTTTTGATTAATCGATGAATTGGATTAAAAAACATTTAATTTCCATGCTTTTATTTAAAAAAAAAAACAGACCTTATTTTAAATTGACAGTACAGAAAATGCACACACATCACTTGATTATGATTCAGTTCCCTGAAAAAATGGACAAAAATGTTGATGATTGTTTTCCAAAGTAAAAGCAGATGTTTGCAAAGATCTTACTTTCATTAAACACACAGATCACAGTCTGCTTTCCTGGAGGACTGCAGATATCTGAGAAGATAAACTTTTCAGAGTCTGAAATTCAGAGGATTTGGAGAATTTTAAGTTAAACAAAGTCGCTAAACAATTAATCGATCATCAAAATAGTTGATGATTAATTTGTGAATCGATTAGTTGTCGATTAATCGATATATCTGTGTAGATTCTCAGTCATCCAGGTCATGGAAATCTGCAAAAGTGGAATCAAGCCAAGTGGACCGGTCTTGTTTGTTGAAGACATTTTTCAAAAGTCAATAGTGCGCATTATACCTGGGTATAAGAGAACATGAAAAAGACTTTCACATTTTATAAATGTATGTTGCCATCTAGAGGTTATGAAAAAGCTGTACACTTTCATTCCAATATGCCACCGCCCCCCTCGAGGTTATGAAAAAGTTGTACACTTTCATTCTAGTAGGCCACCTAGTGGTAATGAAAAAAGTGTAGCTACACTTTCATTCCTATATGACAGGGGTACATATGACCACATGTATGTACAGCTGTGCTCCTAAGTTTACATACCCAGGCAGAATTTGTGAAATATATATATATATATATATTTTTTTAAATACGACTGATGACTGAACAACAACCATCATTAATGTCTTTATGGCTATGTTTTGTTTAGTGATTATGCTTTTCTGAAATGCTTGACAGTTTAATTTGAATCCCAGTAAAGTAAAATTAAATCACACACATCTTACAAATTCTGCGTGGGTAATCAAACATATGGCACAACTGTGTGTTTTCTCATTTGAAATTCACAGCCCTACTTTTATTTAGTAAAATAAGAGCAAGTAATTAAAAAAAGTATTATGTGTTCAAATAAAGTGCTTAACTTCAGAATAATTCTTTGAAAAAAACTAACAACATACAGAAACTACTTACTGTTTTGATCATATGGGTAGAAGCAAAATCATGCATTGTAAAAATGCATTTTACATAGGTTGAAGGGATTTCCAGAATGTTTTGGTCAACTTTGGGGGTGCGCATTATACTACCTCAATTCCAATGAAGTTGTGACGTTGCGTTAAACAACGTTAAATAAAAATAACATTTAATTGAATACACTACACAGACAAGATATTTAATGTTCAAATTGATCAACTTGATTGTTTTTAGCAAATAATCATGAACATAGAGTTTTATGGCTGCAACACGTTCCAAAAAAGCTGGGACAGGGGGCAAAAAAGACTGAGAAAGTTGAGGAATGCTCATCAAACACCTGTTTGGAAAATCCCACAGGTGACCAGGCTAATTGGGAACAGGTGGGTGCAGCCATAAAATGAATGATTATTTGCTAAAAACAATCAAGTTGATCAGTTTGAACATTAAATATCTTGTCTTTGTAGTGTATTCAATGAAATATAGGTTGAACATGATTTGCAAATCATTGCATTCTGTTTGTATTTATGTTTAACACAACGTCCCAACTTCATTGGAATTGGGGTTGTACATGGGTGTGCGTTATACACGAGAAATTATGGTAAATGTAGCGTTAGCGTATGACAGTGATAGACTGCTTCCGCTATTAATTTGACGTATAACCTGTACAAATTTGAAAAAAAAAAAAATAAAATTATCTTTTCGAGAGAGGAATTAAAAATAAACAACTGAGTTACTGTGGTTTCACAAGTGTGTACATCTTATAACTGGAGATGTGGCATTGTTCAGAATGAACAAATCACATTCAAACTCACGTTTCGTGGAAGTCAGCACACCCCTGCCACCATTTAAAGGGATGGATGGATGATGCATAGATAGATAGATTGATAGAAAAGAAATGTATAAATATCTTCAACAACCATATTATGCGTTGATTCGAGATTTTTAATCTTTGCAGAGTAAGGTCGATTTAAACACAATCCGTAAGAATGCTATACAATTGTCCTTTTTTTTCTTTGTACAAAATCCAAGTATAATTCAATTAAAGAAATGATCATGAGCAAGTGCTGGTGGCACCAGAAAGTCAGTGTCTGTCCTTACAGTACGATGAGAGCCAAGGAGTCCATTATTCCACCGATGCGTGTGAAATGCGACGCGACTGACTGACAAACACCGTCATCGTGTTCGCCGTGATGTCACCACACCCGTCCAGGCTTTTGGGATTGAGAACTAACGCAGAATTGAGAACTAACCCTGTTTTCACAACCCGCTGTTTTCTTTCCCCCTGGAGTTCCCTCTCCCAAATTCTCTCACCGCGAGGAGTTAACATCTGAAGTTCGGATTGGAAGCGGTCGAGGCAGGAAATCAGCCCGGAGGCAGCCAAGGATTTTTGAAGTGGGAGTCTTTTAGTCTGCGCTAACGCACAAACAAACGTGAATAAATGGGCATTTACTGTTGATCCACCTGACATTATGGCAAATATTATTGCAGCTTAGTTTCGGAGGCCTTCTTCTAGGTTTTATCATCAAATCTACATCTAGTAAGTCTTGATGTATTATTCTGTCCTTTGGTGGCCAAGGAGAAGCAACACGATTGAATCATCATGATGCGCAAATTGTTCAATTCTTTCATTTTATCGCTGTATGTTTCTTTAAAGTGCAATAGAATGAGTGTTTTGTCTTACGAGCGCAGTCATGGAATAAATTGCACTCGTAAGTCAAGGCACCGCTGTATTTCTGATTTGGTCGAGCCTAAAGCCTCTCAAAACGAAGCGTACGATGGCCACTGATGGGATGTGTGTTCCCATCTAAAAATGTCTTTTACGGTCCACGACGGAGTCCAGCGCTTGTTAAAACTGTTTACTAATAGTAGCCGCTAGCGCCGCCTGCATGAAGCTTTTATTCACGTGGAAAGGATCCAGGAAACTTCCCCGCAAAGTGACTCTTTAATTCGACCAAGTTGTGTTTTCCACCCAGCTCTCACAAGCGCCGTGGTTCACGACCTGCCAGAGGTGAGCTCGTGAGATCATTCCCGCGTCGCGGCATCCAGTCGGCCCTCCGTTCGCAAATAGCGCCCGTGGTCAGGTAAACATCTATTTGGGATGAGTCACATTGTTTACGCCGTCCGAGGCGTTGGTAGCGGAGCGCGTGAGCGACTGATTTGGTGCCGGTTGTGGCCTGGCTTTGTGGCGTAGTACGCTTCTGGAATCTCGACTCGTCATAGAGCAAGAGCTCAGCTCACATTTGTTCACACATGAGAAACACTCCCTCCCATCAGCGCCCTCTAGTATGCGTGTGTGTGTGTGTGTGTGTGTGTGTGTGTGTGTGTGGCGGCAAACACACACCGAGCAGAGTAACACTTTTACGGGACTGCCGAGAGCCCCAAAACCACAGGCATTACCCAGACACACATTGTTGTTCGAATCCCGCCCTGAAGCTATTATGCATGGAGCCTGTCAGACTGGCCCGGCATTTAGAGCACACACACACACACACGCGCACACACACACACAATCATACGTGTTTCCAAGCAATCGATTGGAGGTGTGTGTTATGTCGTCACGAATGCAAACAGTGGAGTCTGTACGCCAAGGGACAATCCAGTTTGTAGCATGAAATCCTAATTTGGTTTGTGTAGAGACTCGAAATCGCTTTGGCATTGTAACAGCGTGGCACGGCGTAACCTGCCGGGGAACTCAATAAAAATGAAACAGAAATCCACATGAAGAACTAAAAAAAACAAAAACACATGGAAGACATTCCGGTATTTGGTGTTCTATCGAGACATGTGGCTTTTCTTTGTAACATATTTCGTTTCCGTTTGCTCACGTGGAAGTGACCAGTATCTGTCGACCAATCAACACACTCCGCTCTGCCCGTCTTTTAGTTTTAAAGGGACGGAGCCCACCCACTTCTAATGTGGGGGCAAGCACAGCTTTTGTTACCATGACCACCGGACTCTAGTTATATCTTATGATGAAGCGTTTTCCAAAACATCCATATATTTATATATATGTTGGTGCCAAGCAACTATATTGAAGGGCGGGGGAGGAGCTTCATTGAGTTAGGACTTAACCTTGCACAGCACAGAGTCTGAAGAAAAAAACAAGCACACATAAGGGCAGTAAAAGAACAGGTTGTATTTTCACTCGTGGAGGCAGCACTTCCTTCCGTCTTTCCGTGCAGTCCGGCTGTCACTTGAAAATTGTGTTTCTTCGCGCCCCCTCGCTGCCAAGCCATGAGCAGAGAAACTTGATGCACTTTGTGGATTGCTGGCACATTTTGGAGAAAAGGCAGAGAACAAAGGATTTACTGTGTGTGGTGTAATTTCACACTTTTGTTTGTTGAGGCCAGAAACTCCCGAGATGTTGCATGAAAGCACTTCAAAATGAATTTTCCATATTTCCCGTTTAACCAACGCTTGTCTTGAGATAAAGACTTTCGAGTTCCCGTCCTCAGTTTCTCCCCGTGACTCTGCCGCTCGCATCCCGTAGCTGACAGGAAGTGCGTGCGCACCGTGTTGCCGCGCCACGGGCCGTGATGTCACCGCAACTCCGGAAGCGAAACCCCGCACTAGATTCTTCTTCCTCTTCCCTTCATTTTTTTCATTCTTCCTCTTTGCTATTGTCCCACGAAGGGAGCATTCCGCTGGAAGTCATTAAGACCCGGAGGAGTTGTGTGTTTTTGTGGCAAATGTATCGCTAGTCCTGTGCGACTGTCCAACTTAATAAGCAGAAACGTAAAAACTGCGGTACCTCGACTTACAAACTTCACAACCCAAGAATCAGACGCGCCACCACGCCGGGGTGAAGCCATTAAAAAAGGAGCGCCAGTCACCGGTGCACTTTCAGCCATTTCGCGAACAGCCAAACACACACATTCAAAATGAAGACACTCGCAAGGAGCAGGGAGATGACGCTCACACGCAGACTAAGCGACTCCACCTTCTGACATCATTCACTAATAGAACACACCGATGCCACAGTGCCACCACCATTGTTATTACAGTATATAAAGCCGGTTTATTTCTTTACCTTCTCTTTTATTATGTTTTCATACAATTCAGTTCTATTTTTCTTTATTAAAAACATAAGAAAGAAAGGAATGGATAAATGGCATTTCAATTCAATTCATTGGGGAAAATGGATGTTTTAATTGTTCTGCAATTTTCTTCTCCGATGTTTGTACGTTGGCCTCGAGTGCCCAGAAAGGTGCCTATAAATAAAATCTGTTATTATTATTATTATGATTAAAACGGATTCTATATCCGGGTAAATTTAGGTAAAACCTTGGTCAGTGAACTAATTCAACTCTTAATTGAAGGTGGCACTATACGTATTATAACGTAACCGTCAGAAGTACAACCTAAATTACAGTCCCCAGCAACGCACGGCATAGGGTTAATTATTCGACTCCGGGGGAAACGTCAATACTTTTTCCGACGCCAAAAAGCAACACGTATGTTCCCAAGCTGTAAAACGTGTCAGGTGTAAATGACCTTGCAACCCTAACAAAAAAAAAGAATTTATAATAATAATTCAGGCTCGTTTTTAGATTTGGAAGCTTCCCTCTGTCGTTCTTTTTATGTCCATTTTCGGTGAAGTTCTCCCACGCCGGCTGTTTGTTTTCTGATGTGTCCCCATCATGTCCATCCCATAATGAACCTTTGAGAGGAAACGCTTAGTCTGCTGTTTAAGAAAAAAAAAAAAAAAAAAAAGAGGCCAGTGATGGCTTGACTGGATCTTGTTAACGCGCCTGTTAACTTCCAAGGCGGCAACAGGTAAGCGCATTCCGTTTAACGGCGCGAGGATCCCGCCGCGCGTGCTCCCCTTGAAGCTTTGATTGAACATCTGTGAAATCGGCACATATTTCTGCACTGCAAGCCATTTTTCGGCGCTTGGATGGAATGACTGCGGTGTTTCGGAGCTGCATTTAATAGAAAACAGTTCACACGACGCTTTTGATTTTCTGTCGTGTCATCCGTCATTCCTCCAATCCCCCCCCCCCCCCCCCCCCCGACACCAAATTTCTGGTGGCCTTGCTAGCAGCAGCTGTAAGACCAACCCAACTGCTGCAGCTCATTAGGGGCCATTTGCATACGTTTTTGGAGAGACTTTCACAGCAAACCCCCCTTCACATGAAATAGCCGCAAACAGCGTAAGAATGCAAGTAACAGAGGCCCCCCTTAAAAATGTCTAGCGCAGTACATTTGTTCAATACAGTTCAGTTGTATTTAACTTTAACAACGCATTTACATATTTTTTTGAACTGCTTGTTTTTACATATTTATTCAGATGAATCTATATTTAATTTGCATGTGTTTTACATTTGAATTGAATGACTACAGCGGATATCCGCTATTGGCGGTGTACGGGGGACAGGGCCGGACAGCGAATAGCGGAAATCTGCACATAACTGACGGTTATTATTTAAAAACATCTGTCTGTCTATGAAAATCCTAGATCTATCCTCACCTTTGCGGGCTTGAACTGGGGTAACGAGAGCGTAAACGTAACCCCTCCCTCTCTGTCGTCCCCACCCCCGTGTGGGTCAGGCCGCCGGACGCGGGCCGCCACGCAGGCATCTCGCAGCGGTCCGCACACTGCATCTTTATCCGGGGCCGGGCGAGGGCAACGACCCAGCCCGCTCGCCCGAGCCCTCGGAGGCGAAAAATAACCCGGCTCCACAGATGCCGCTCTGTGCATTGACAGACTCGCAATTGTGCCGCATATAGCGGCACATGCGCATATTTTAGCACGCCGAGCTTAGCCAGCACAACACGGTCCCTGTCTGTGTGCACATGAGCTGCACGCTGTTTGGGTCTGAGTCAGGAAGTCACTCCGGCGTTACACCGAGGGCTAAAACATGAAAATAGCCGCTCTGGATCGCCGCCACATTCTGCCGGGCTGGAACATGCAGTACAAGAGAGTTCAAACGTGCTACAGATGACACACCAACTAGCAATAGTGATACAATTGCTTTGCAAAAGCTTGTGTGTTTAAGGCACATATTTTACATGAGACAAATCTTACGCCACACCACAAAACAGTTCCGTGTCCCCCACATATTCACGGTTTGGCATCCCCTGATTCGCATTATTTTTTTTTTTCATGGCCAACCTAAGGAGCATCAATTATTTGCAGATTTTCCCTGTTGGCGGTCGGCCAATCTGGTCTGTTGTATACTGAACTTATGATGATCTTGTCTTAATTATATTTTCTCTGTGAAATTTGGGCCATCAGCTACTGATCTGTTGAGTATGTGCATGTATCTGTATGAATGGACAATAAGTGGATAACAGCCAGAGACACGATACTTGTAGTAAATGAATTATTTTCAGACCAATTAAGTGGAATAGGACAATTTCCAGCTCCACATTTCTGGTTGGCGAATCATTGTCTTCAAAAAATCAATTTTCAAGTCTACTATAAAAACCTATGAAAAACAACACTTAAAAAAATATATAGCGATATAGCTGGGGAACGCTGTATTACGAGCACATTACGTTTCTTCTTTGATAATTGTCTTCTGGCCTCGTATCTTGGCCTGTCTTTAAACTTTTAACGTGTCAGTGTCATTTGTCTCCTTCAAATAGGAAACATCACAGACACTTGGCGGCAGTCCCGCCGAACGCCTCGCGGAATAAATTAAGCGGCGAGCAAAAAGCTCTTTGGGGCCCTTGGACAGACAAAACGGTCACTCAATCACGCAGCTGCACTCTCCGTTTGGCCCCGTGTCCGAGCTGGACCAATGGGAGGAAATGGCGGCAGATGAGTCATTCTCGCGCCACGTTTATGTTTAATGCTCTCTTAATGCACTACTCACAAAATTTAAAAAAACAAAGGCATTTTCTGCTTTTGGGTGAAATTTCATTCTGGAGCTATAACCCTTTTGAATGTTCAACTGTTCAGTGTTTCAATACCTTTCGCACAACTTTTTTATTTTTTTGTTTTTTTTTTACCTCAATGGTAATCGCTAGTGCGCTAATGCTAATAGCGTATGCTAACCCTTTTTTATACCCTACACTGTGTGTCGACATATGCAGTTGAAGGATAGAAGTGCAGCAACTCATGAATGAGAATAAAATGGATGTTAGTCATAAAGAATTTTAATTTAAAAAAAAAAAAAGAATGAAGGTCAAATGAAGTTCACCTGTAAAGTTCCTAGTGCGTTTTCAGGTTCATCCTGAAATTTCCCAAATTGATCCCGGATTTTGCGCGCCACAGATTACAGAGACGAGCTCCGTAGCCCGAGTTTCCTCTTTCAACGCTTTCTTATTTCCTCTTGTTTGGCCCGTCAACCGCAGACTTTGGCTTAGGAAGTAGCTGCCTGAACCCTGTTTTCAATCTGCCGCTGCGCTTTGACTGTTTTGCATAGGAGCCCGCGTTTGAGTGGGATCGGTATCAGGAGCGCCCAGCTCTTCCTGTGCGGATACAACGCGGCAGGAAGCTCGCTAATACCCCGTCTCGCGCCGCCGTACGCCGACCAAAGATACCGAGGTGTCTGTTCCTCAGCGGCCTCTCGTCTGACTGTCTAACAACTCGGCTTCCTCGCAGAGGACTGAGAAAACGGAGATCCGGGCCGAGGGGGTCGTCGGTAAATACGTTAGCGGACACATTTGCTGCTCCTGCATGACTTTCTTTCTTTCTTTTTTCTTTCTTTTAATGAAAGCAGCTGTTTCCAAGAGGTTCCTCCCCAAACGTCACAGTCAGCCATTTGGCCTAAAGTGGATTTAAGGACCTCCACACTGAGCGCTCAGTGTGTGGACCTCCAAATTGCGTTATGGCACGAAAAGAGAGCCTTTTTTTTCCTTCTTCCCCCCGCTGGACTACACGATCAGCTGTGTGTGCGTGCGTGTGTGCGTGACGTCCCTGCGGTGTGGCGAGATGGCGGACCGAGGGCGGGGTGCGGAGGCGTATTGGTGGAATCGCAGCGCGCATGCAACTCGGCTCCAGCTTGTCACTTCAGCCTCGGGTGTTAGTTTTTTCTTCATCGAGGATCCTATTTTGAAAAAGACGGACTTTTGCAGTGTCTGTTTATAACTCATTGAACAGTGACACGCTTGTGTGCAGTCAAACCTGAGGCCATGTGTTGTGCTACATTAACAACAGATCTCTTTTTTTTTTTTGACCCCTCCACCCCCTGCCCATATTTCATGAAGCAAATAAGGTTTAAAAATATAAATAAAAGTCCTCCTTTCCAGGGTAGTTATTTCCTTTGTGCATTTCCCCCCCCCCCCCCCCCCTCCCCCCCATATTTCCACTGCCTTTTATGCCCTGTTGACTTTAGTTAATAGGCCAGTGATTGTGGCCCGTCAGTTCTTATTGGCGCTGATAACGTATCAAACTGCAAACACGTGAAGTCAGTTCACTCTGTGGCGATTGAATGTGCTAATGTGAAGGTGTGTTGCTTGATTTTCTGTGTTCTCACAAGAATTTGCAGGGCTAACCACCATAGTAGGATCACATGATGTTGAGACCTGGACTATGCGTGTCACTAACATGGCTGACTTGCTGTCGTGAAAATGCTCAAGTTCACACACACACAAAAAAAAAAAACCCCAAAAAACACTACTTAGCATCATGGAGTTGCGGTATATTCAATTATTCCCCAAACAATAAACATTTTTCAAGTTTTATGTCAATTTACAGTGGAACCGTGGCTTACAAATGACCTGGTTTAGCAACAATTCTGTTGACACACTACATTTTCTAATTAGTGTTGGTTTGCAAGCAGTCTTGGCACAGCGTTTGGTTTTTCTCGTGCATCATCGACATCACACATTGCAAGACAGTACTGTAACTTTGTCGTTTTTTTCTCTTAATTAGCAATCAGTGTGGCTTCAAAGAAAGTGAAAAGTGCTCGTGATAGTCTCACTACAAAACTCGAGCATATTACTGTTGAAAACTCAATGCAACACGAAAGAATGTGGCGGCCATTTTGGGCTAGCGGTATCCATTGTGAGCACCGTAAACAGTACTGTATGTGAAAAGGCTAAGACGTTGCATGGCGATTTATGAGCAAACGCCAATGTGTCGTTTCTTCATAATACGAATATGCATTTTCACTTATTTCTATATTGTACAACATTAATTTTTAACCAAACACTGGTAAAAATGAGGGGGGGGGGGAACTTAGTCCTGGTACTGGAACGGATTAATTGCATTTCCATTCATTTCAATGAGAGGCATTACCTCGGTTTGCAAACGTTTCGGTTCCGGAATGGCTGAAATGGATCCCATTGTTAAACTGAGGTTCCACTGTACACTGACTTACCTTTCTATAACATCCCCAAAAAAATGATCCGGGGAACAGGCTAGCTAACTCACGGCAGGATTTCGACAAAGACAGCAGTTCCTAGCCGACGGGTGTCTCTGGACCCATCTGTCATTTTCGATACCGCTATCCTGTTCGGGGTCAAGGGTGAGCTGGAGCGTATCCCGGCTGACTTCAGGCAAAGGGCAGACTACATCCTGGACATATATTGAGGCAGAAAACAATGCCCACTGTCACCGCGTACGTGGAACTGAACCCATGCTGTCAGGCGACTGTGCAACTACACCATCAGTGGCTCTTGTCACCAAGAAACAATAAGAGCATTGTTTTTAGTAGGTTAGAAGAGATTTTTGGCCTTTTTTTTTTTTTTAAAGCCCCTGGCGGAAAAGACTGATATTGATATCAGATGATTTTTAATGTGTTCTCTAGTGTGTAGCCCCCACACACAAAAAAATTAGAATTTGAAGGAATGTTTATCTGATTTTGCTCTAAAATTATTAGTGACCAGGAAATTATTTAGTTGCTTATTTTCGCAAGTCAAAAAGGTTCATTAGACTGCCATGGATGTTATGTAAGTCGGCATTAGTAGAAACACAAGTCCTTTGTGTTTGTTGAGTTGCTGCGGCCCGGCTTGGCCCGATAACCATAGCAACGTTCCCAACGCGGCCGGCAAAACTATCAACCCGATTATCGGACGACTTGTCAGAGAACTTCCGTAACCTCCGCCAGCGTTATTAGCTTGATTTATTGATTTTTTTGTTTGTTTGTTCGTCTCCTCTCCGGATTGCACAAATGCTCCTGAGCAGCTTTTGCGTTGTGCATGTTCAGGTGTTTGCGAGAGGGCGCGAGCAGTGTTTGGAAGACGCACTAAATGAATGGCAAGCGCGCCGTAATCATATTTTCGGACAACTTGGTAAACCCGCTGATCGTTGGTCGGCCTAGCGTCTTAGCTGCAAGTGCATAGTCAGCTCCCTGGCGCCATTTAGCGGGCAAACGTGTCTTTAATGACAGTTTTATACATTTACAGCACTAACCACACTTCTCCTACTCAGCATTTTCCCTCCAGACATGACCAGGCCTCAGCTTTAGGGTTAAGTTCTTCGGCGGTTAGACGTGAAAGTATACAATCAGCCTACAGAACACGGCGGCTCAATCCGAATGAGTTCGAGGGGAGGAAGGGAAAAAATGCAGGGGAAGCACATTTCTTTCCGCTCTCTCTCATGACGTCTCCGTACGTCATGAGAATCTTCGCCGAGGGGGGCCGCTGGCATGTTCGCACCTGTTGCACGCTTTGGGCTCGTCGCTGCAAACCGCCGGCGGGCGCTTGCGCGTCCGTTCGCGCTTTTTTGCAGCCGAGGTTTCGTTTGTGGCTTTTCTTCTGATTCGCTGCTGCGTGTTGTAGGAGGAGTCACGCCCTCGCGGGGATTTTCTTTCACGCAGCGAGCTGACATTTCGAGGTGCTGTTGAAAGTGCGGCAGAGGAAGTCGCCCCACTTTGTTGCATTAACATCCTGCAAAGTCAAGCTGCAAACTCTTGGTGCAACGGGCCCTTACCTTATTTCACATTTGACCTTTTTGATAATACTGCGTTGCCATTTTGAGAGTTTGAAACGACGGCACTTTGGCGACGCTGCTCCAATGGCTCGTCACTCGAACGCTCGACTTTACAAGCTCTTGACTTTTTCTTTTGATGTTTTTTGGTTTTGGAAAATGTACGCACTGTACGCCATACGCTCGCAGAAATTTCCACCAAGCACTACAGCTAATTTCGAATTAGGGTAGGTAAACCCTTGTCAGCTACGTTGAATTGCGTTACATGGGATCCTAAGAAACGGAGAGTGTGTACTTCACGGACACAGGGTTGCAAACTGAAGCCCGAATTGTACTCTTTCGGGACAGAGGCGGAGACAGAGACCTTCTGGGTTAGGGACACCCCCTCGAAATGTTTAGAATGGTTTAAACCGTAAATATACCACAAACTATGATTCCAAAACAGTTGAATAGCATTTCAGGCTCATTTTACATAAGCCTTTACAATAAATGGCTTACAGATTGTTTTGGGGAAAATGCCACGAGACTCTCTGTAACTTCCACTTACAACCCAGGCTAAACTGAGCTCCTCCCCACACACAGAGCTTGTTTCCCAGTCAAGATGCATCACTTCGACATACCCCAATTACTGTACTACTTGGGTCTCTGGCAGCATGTTTCAGACACAGCAAACACCGAACAGAAAAAAGGCAAACATGTAAGGAAAGGAGACGAGGGAACGTCGATTGGAGAAGGAAGGGCTGAACACTGCGGCCTTTCAGTGCAACTTCTTGCCCACTTTGCCACGCACTGCCCCTCTTTCTCCCGCCTCCGTCGTGCACATTCACACGCTTGAGTCACGGTGCGGCCAGTCCCATGACAAAGTCAGCAGCCGCCGCCGCCGTTTATTGTAAGGGAGCGTGACCATTGAGGAGTTAATGCTCGCAGCGGCGGAAGGTGATGGAGGAGGCGGAGGGGGGGGGGGCAAAAGTTAAATTGGCGGCGTTTACTTGGCTCACGCTGCCTCGCATTCCTTTGCCCTTTTTTTCCCTGCTTCACGAGCGCGCCGCTTCCTGTGAGGCAGGAAGTGGACTCTGCTTCCTGTCCCGCTGCTCTTTCATGCGGTCACTTCCTCGTGTTTTGCCAGCTCCGTCGCTCTCGTGTGTTTACTCAGAGCGCCGTCCTCCTGGCGGCGGTCTCGCACAACACCCGCGACGCGTTTTGACTCGCTCAGAGGGCAGTTTGCGTAATGTTTGTTATCGGCTTGCCAATCCGATCCAAAACTCAGCTCAGATGAAAGTGCAGCCGAGTGTTCTTTTTGCTGCTTTCTGCTTTCCACGGTGCTGCGAAACCTTGGCTTTTGTAAGCACGCTGAGGAATGTTGATTGTGATGACTGGCTGGCTGGGAATCCTGTCTCTACTGTTTCCTAAGAGATAGTAACACGTTGGCTGAGATTACGATTGAACTTTGCACACGATGATTAGCTGGAATGTTGAGATTCCTCGTGCGCCGCAAGGTAAGTCGGACATAGGGGAAGTCACAAGACTCCTGACTTTGCGACACTTGACACTTGCCCAAAAAAATACATCACACAGTAAATCCTTGCTCGTCGTGATGAAAAGAGACAAACCACGAGGAATCGACACCCCCTAAGATAGTTTCGAATTGTCGATAGTCGGAGTTTGTACCAGAAGTAGATCAACCCAAACTCTTTAATACCATTTCAAACTCATCTTGCGACATTACCCTTGAAAATAAATGGCTCACAGATTATTTGATTTAAAAAAACAAAAGCAACCCCAAGCGCGTATGTACATTCACGTGGCAAAAACTCTAGAACTTTATAAGTTCAACTCGCAAGCCAGGTGAAAGTTACAAGATGCATCAATTTAACATCTTAGTTTTGCTTTGATGGCATCTTGTGGCTTTGCAGAAAGACAACAAAGAAACGCAAACAGCTGAGGTTAGGTTCCACCGGGGGGGATTGTGAATCATATACCACAAATGCGCTTGAGGAGGATTGTTTTAGCCAAAGCAGCCATTTTGTTTTCTTCCCAACGTTTGCCGAAGGAAACACTAACCATTTCGCTCCATACCGAACTGAAGCAAACCGGGTGAGAAAAGGTGGCTTTATGGTGCTACATATTCATCTCATGTGTAATGTCATGAAATACCATTTCAGCAAGACCTCCTTGACGCCAATTACTACTTACATGGCTTTGGCGCCATCTTATGGAAGAGAGAGAGAGCACCAAAAAACACAAATAGCGAACCGCAAATTGGCAGTGGTTGTACCGCACGCCATTGCGCAAGAGTTTTTTTCGCCGCGATTGTCTAAACCGAAAAACGGAGTCAGGAGGTGCAGTCCTCTTCCTCCCAGTCCCGGGCTGCCACGGAAATCTCGGCGTCTGCGCTCACATTGCAGTCATTCCTGCTCACCGCGTAGCTTGAAAATTAGCACGGCGCGCTCGCGGTCATGGGAACGGGAGCCTCATGACTCGACGTTGTCCTCCTCGTCTTTTGTCAGAGCATTCGTGACAACGGCGGCCAAGGGCAGCGTTTCCTGGCCTACTGGCCCTTCCCGTCGTTTGGTCTGTAGCTCAATGCAGCATGTTCCATTTTTATTTTTTTATTTTTTTTTGTCTTTCCAAGTGTGAAGTGAGGACAAAATCATTTGCCGTGAACCCCCGAACGTCGGGAGCGTGGGGCAAACATGCTTACCACGAGTTCACCGCGCCATAAAAGCGTCCCGGTGAAGCATAAGTATATAAAATAAAAATAAAAACTAAATCAGCCAGTCGTGACAGCAAATCTAATCTTTTTTTTTTTTTTTTTTTTTTTTGCCAACCTTGACCATTTTCCACCAGATAACTTCACACAGAGCTGCGATGGCAATTATACTCACCGATTTCCACGCAGACCATTTTGTGAGTTATATACTCACAAGGAGCTATTGCTGAAATGATATTTCATACACTACAAATAGTAGGTATAAAAAAAAAAATAAAAAAAAATGTAAAATAAACTTCTAGCGCTTCATCAACACCAGTGGGCAGCCGCCGGCCCCACTGGGAAGCAAATTCGGGTTCAGTGTCTTGCCCAAGGACACTTCAACAGCGGACAGTCGGAGACCCTTCGATCACTGGACGAGCGACTGAGCGACAGCTGCCCTTCAAATCACCAGAAAATCAGGTTTGGGCATGTAGCTCGGTTTGAAGGATCTCGGTCTGGTTCACACTGGGTCGAGGGAAAAACGTTTTTGCGGGGAAACCGGAACCCATTTTATGACAACGTCCTGAATGAGCTCAACTGTTTCAAGTTGCAATGCTTTACATCGTTGAAGAAATGTAAAAGGAGGTGAAATGTCTTCATTGGGGTCTCCGCGTGCACATCTGAAACATTTGAAAACATTTGAGTTTGAGCTCATGGTAATGAGAAGGCGAGCGGGCCGTGATCGGAGGGCGAAGGATGACGGGGTGGCGCACCGGGGGACCAGACTCCGTATCGCTCCCTCTCGCTCTCTGCCGGCGGTTTGCTCAGCAGACCTTTGCCCAATATCCCCCCTGCATTTGTTTGCAGTGCTTTAGTGACGCCCCACTTGCTCCCGACACAAAAATACTCGTCACCCGGCAACGATGGTGCACAGTATCGCGTTAAGGAGAGCGAAAAACAAAACCAAAATGGATTTTGTGTCCTACCGTGTCGAGGAGACACAAGCGGAATGCGGTTATCAGCGTTTTGTGCGTGTTCGGAGATAAGATGCTCAACGTATGGACCAGCCGTGAGCAAAGTATGGTCCGCGGGCAACACGAGGCCCGCTCTGTCCTCTTCATCCGGCCCACTGTGTATTGACATTATCAACAGTACTGTCATTTTTGATGCATTCATTTAGCCGTTTGTTTTTTCCCTTCACTGCAAATATTGCGCTTAAAAAAAAAACCAAACAAAGCAATGACGTGAATATATGACGTATATGGTTTAATTTAAGCAAAATGATTTGCCAGTAGAACAAGAAAATGTGACTTGACACCATTTCTCAAAACAAGAAATCGTAGATATATGGATATTGGATATATACTACCGACACCTGTAGAAATATGGTGTTTCTTATTTTATGGTGTTGCTTTATTTTATAAAATCTCAAAAACATGTTGTATCACCTTATTTAAAAAATATATACATATATATTTTTTACGTGTTTGCCTTGTTTTTAGATTTTAGTTTTTGGTGTGTAAAACTGGCTAATTAAAATGCATGTTTTTTTTTTTTATTGTAGTACTCATTCAGTAATTGGTTAATTGATTTATTATAAATACAACAAGAACATATTTGTAAAATGAGCTAGTTTACAGATAGGTGTAACATTTGTATTTATTTATTTCATAAAGAATTGGTCAAATAATTACAATGAGCAACACAAATGTTTGTTGAGTTAGGTCTGACAAATGTTTGGGTGCAGAATTCAAAACTGATCTCAGTTTTTCCTCTATCACGTCAACTTTTGCAACTACAGATCCCGTTTTCTTCCAAAAACATGAGAAATACTCCACTTAACAGATATGTGCTAACTTTTCAGATATTGCCATACTCGGAAATATGAACGGAACCGGCATGACTGCAATGTTAATTTAACACTATTATGTTTGACAAAGAATATGGCCCAAATCCTCTTAATTGCTACTATGCTGGATTTTGGAATCATCGTGACAATTTCAGTTTTAATCACCATAAAAATCTAACTCGACAGAATTTTTTTTTTGGAATTGTTTTTTTTTTTTTTTTTTTTTTTTGAAATCAACATTTTGCACATTGTAACTTTTTTTTTTTTTTTTTTTTTTTTTTTTGCCACATCCATGAATGACCTGGCCCATCCATCCTAAAAACAAATGTGGCACACACACACAAACACCCGCCCAGCCCTGTTATACCCAATTATGCGCTTCTATTCCTGAGCGACATTAAAGCGGCCACTTTCTTCTGGCGCTCCGAGTCATCTGTCAAGCCGGGCGTGTTTTGAAAAGAGCGGCAGCTGTAAAATGGATTTGCACTCGAACGCCAAGGCAAATGTGCTGTATTGCTGTGTGTTTGGCGGAAAGGGCAAAGCTCTCACACTCATGTGTCTCCACCACCGCCACCGCCACCCCTCACCCACTTCTCCACCTCCAGAACTCCATCAGGCACAACTTGTCTCTGCACAGCCGCTTCGTCCGCGTCCAGAACGAGGGCACGGGCAAGAGCTCGTGGTGGATGCTGAACCCCGAGGGCGGGAAGAGCGGCAAGTCGCCCCGACGCCGGGCTGCCTCCATGGACAACAACAGTAAATTCAGCAAAAGCCGCGGACGGGCTGCCAAGAAAAAGGTAAATGGCGGGCGAGGATGCATCCGTGGCGATCTCTCGCAGCAGACTGTTTGGTTAATTCATCACTGCGCTAAGCGTCTTCCTGTCTGCCCACAGTTGTCCCTTCAGGGCGGCCCGGACGGCGGCGCCGACAGCCCGGGCTCGTACAACAAGTGGCCCGGCAGCCCCAACTCCCACAGCAACGACGATTTCGACGCCTGGAACAGCTTCAGGCCTCGCGCCGGCTCCAACGCCAGCACGGTCAGCGGGCGCCTCTCGCCCTTCATGCCCGAGGACGACATGAGCGAGGCGGAGGTGCACATGGGCTACCCGGGTGCCCCGGGGCCCAAGATGACCGCCACGCTGCCCAGCCTCACCGAGATGACGGGCTCATTGGGACACAGCTCGGAGAACGTCATGGAGAACCTCCTGGACAATCTGAACTTGCTGTCGCCTAACAACTCTCAGGTCGGAGGAGGGGCGGTGACCCCCGGGTCGTCCCAGTCCTCCCCCTCCCCAATGATGCAGCCGAGCCCCGGGTACCCTCCTTACAGCTCCCCTAGCATGGTGTCGCAGCCTCAGCAGGAGTACCGCAAGTGCGTGTACGGTCAAGCGGGGATGAACGCTATGTCGCCCATACCGATGCAGACCCTGCCAGAGAGCAAGCCCACCTTCGGGCCCGGCGTGGGTCCGTACACCCACGGGTCGGTGCAGCTGCCCGGGCTTCTCAAGGAGCTCCTCACGTCGGACACGGACCAGCATGGAGAGCTCCTGCCGTCGGTGGACACGGTGGTATCTCAGCCCGGCGGGGGCTGCATGCTGCCACCGTATAGCAGCAGCCAGCATGCGGCCAAACTCATGGCGGTGGGGAACGCTCACCCTCACGGCCTGCCCCACGCTCACCCGCACGCTTCGCCGGCCATGAACGGGCGACTGCTCATGTCCCTCAATCACGGCGGGGGCACGCCGCATCTGCCTTCTGCCAAGAACCCGATGCAGATGCCCTACGGCTTGTCCAGCCACCTGGGCGGCGGGGGCGTGCCCGGCGGCTTTTGCCCCCTCAACACCAACGGATACGGACGACTAGGCCTGGCGCCGCCCTCCCACCTGGAAAAGCTGCCCAGCGACCTGGACGACATGTCCATCGAGAAGTTTGAGTTTGACATGGAGACTGTCCTGCACGAAACTCTGATGGATGGCGACTCGCTGGACTTCAACTTTGAGCCGATGGCTACCCAGCAAGGGTTCCCCCACGGGGTGAAGACCACCACGCACAGCTGGGTGTCTGGCTAGGAACTGGAGGAGTGAGAATGTAAAAAAAAAAAATGTACAATCAACCTGACTGATTTTTGCCTTTTGGTAAGAAGTTTATTTACCTTTAACATTCCTGTTTGAAAATACTTTAATCGATCACTTGAATGATAGCGGTGCCAGATTTTGATCTATTGGACAAACTACGTGCCAAATTTGCCTTAACTTAGGAGCCCACTGACACACACCGTCGGTTGGTGTCCGGTGAATCATAAACGAAGGTTGAATCAAAGGCAACTGGACTTGGTGGTTTCTATTTGTCTGGTAGACACATTCAACTCTATTGCGGCAACGAGATCAGTCATCAGTTCCAAAACATCTCCGACGATGTCCACCTGAATACCAACAAGAGTCTTTTGCGAGTTGGTAGCTTGGGCTCCGTCGACTTAAGTTAAAAGTAGCTGGTCTAGTAGCATCTGGATGACGCAAGTCCTTATTTCCAAAGCGTGTCTGGTAGTGGCCCACCTGACCGCAAACAAGTCTTTTGGGAGGTGGTCTTGACAAGTTCGCTCTTCAAAAGACTTGAGTTCTAAGTTTGTGGCAGACAAATTCAACTCTCTAGTGGCACCTGGACAACATCAGTCCTTAGTTCCGAAACGTGTCTGGCGGTGGGCCATCTGACTGCTAAAAAGAGGGCTTTACAAGG
Source organism: Phyllopteryx taeniolatus (assembly GCF_024500385.1). NCBI lineage: Eukaryota > Metazoa > Chordata > Actinopteri > Syngnathiformes > Syngnathidae > Phyllopteryx > Phyllopteryx taeniolatus. The sequence goes on along the minus strand of NC_084509.1, from coordinate 27,898,915 downwards.
TGCTCTGAAAGACTACTTCAGTTCGAAGTGTCTGATAGACAACTAGATCAGTCATCAGTTCCAAAACATCTCTGGCAGTGGTCCACCTAACTGCAAACAAGAGTCTCTTTTTTTGTTTTTAAAACTTCAGACTGTGGTCCTAATCGTCTGGTAGATGAATTCATCTTTTTAGTAGCACCTAGGTGCCGTCAGTCCTTAGTTCCAACTGGGAGCTCCAGGCTTGTTAGAGGCGGTCCTAAAAGGATTGACGTCTCTCTCAAAGCGACAGTTTTCTCTATCCGAATCCTAAAAAGAATTATTCTTATTCTCGAGTTATCTTTGTAGTCTTGAACCCGTTTTAGTCCCTTGTTGCCTTGCATTCCACCTTCCTACTACCATGGATTATGACCATGGATGACTGAGAACCAACACACCCATCATCAGCAGCATTAAAGAAAAAAGCATTTCTTTCCGCATTGACATTTTTCGTCAGTGCGGTCAAGCGGCGAAGATTTCTTGGGAACCTTCTATTTTTATCTGAATGTACATAAAGCCGTCACGCAGTCAGGTCTTGCGTGTATGTGTGTGTGTGTGTGCGCGTGCGTGTGTGTGTGTGTGCTGTCTAAAGATCACATTAAGTTTACACAACAGAAACAAAAATCCAATCTGGCTCCAAGAGAAAACTGGATGTTTTTTTTTAGAAAAAAAAAAAGAAAATTATTTTTGTAGTTGTCGAGCCGTTCCATGCCTCGCGAACGTCTCCAACGCTTCTGCCTGTACATAACTTAAGATTGTATATTAACTTTACATTGTATATGTTTACTAGATAGTAGTGTGTATACAGTATATATATATATATATATATATATATATATATATATAATTTTTTTTTTGTTTTTTTTTTGGAGACATAAATTATTGTGTTTAATACAGATTTATTCTGGTGCACGACCTGCACTCTGAATGTTAATACCACAGGGGCCTATTTAAGTAGTTCTTTCCTGTGGGCTTGAAGGTTTAGTTTTTGTCTAAATATCTATATCTATATAGATATAGATATATCTATATATATCGTACAAGTCTCGACGATGGTCAGATCTTCTCTTCAAGGAAACACGCAGCAGCGCACTTCCACTGAGTCTCGCCTTCTCGTTCCTTCAAGAAATTGTTGCGAAACTGACTGTCGATTGTCATTGTGAGCAGTTCTCCAAGTGCTTTTCTGCAGCTGTGAAATAAATGAGAGGTCAAGGTTTTTGTTCTTTTCATGTTCATGTTTCATGCATCCAAAAAACCTTTCACTCTTCAACCTTCCTGTTCCTGGGTCCAATTGACCCACACACAAAAACTCTACTACTGCTGGTCTTGTTTTATACGAGGGTGTTTTGTTTTTTCTACATTCGATTTGACGCCATTGAAGCCGCCATCCCACCGAGCGGTACGGTTCCGTTCGGCTCACCAACGATTCCCGCTCGTGTTTCAACCAAACAGCTGTGAATCCTCTCTACTGTGTCTCATTAACACTCTGCGTTAGATACGGCAGGTGTAACGGTACGCCGGAAAGCATAGGTAGGTATTTTTCCCTTGCTTTTAAGGTCACGGTTGGTTCACATTCAGTACGGTGAGGGAGCAAAATACAAAACGTTAAACGAGTGAACAGGAATGCATTGAATGGCATTTTAAAATGGAACAAAACAAAAAAAATCATCTATCCGGAGGCTGAGCTGCACTGTCTTTGTTTACCGAGTCGACATACACTTCCTATTTAGACGGGGCTTTGACTGAATCTTTTGGGACACAGAAAAAGAAGAGGAAAACAATGCTACTATGTGATTTAGCAAATAGTGAGGATTACTGTATTTGCCAACTCAGCCATTTTCTTTCCTTCCCCCTTGTTGGCTGTAAACGCTGAGCATTTGGTTTAGTAGCCAACTGAATCAAACCGAACCGCTCGGTGGGAAAAGGTGGCTTGATGGCGCTTCATATAAACACTGCCCCTAGAGGAAGGAGGAGAAACAAGCAGCACTAAGTGTTGAGTACGTCCAAGTTTAGCGTCGATTTCCATTTTGTGCTTCGTCGTGACGGCTTTTGTGCCGAGTCACACGTAGTTCAGTCGCGTTAGTCACCCGAGAACCACGTCCCAGAGTCCAAGATGTGACCCCTTCAGGTTTCACCCTCCTGTTACGTTCATTTTCTCAGGAACAGCAATAACTGCATCTATAACTGTCCAAAAGTGTCATAACCTTTAGAAATACATACCAATTATTATTGCTCACTGCTACTCCGGTCGTCGTTTCAATCAATATTTAGCGCAAGCAAGACTTTGCATCCCGAAAAAAAACAAAACAATGACTTCTTTAAAACTTAACAGGAGGGTTAAAGATGAAATATTGCACATTTCAAATGTACTTTTCTTTGTTTGTTTCATTCTATTTTGTCATCACGAGAGAAGCCCTTTTTTTAACGAAGCTGCTGTTTGGCTTTGGTGCCACACGTCGCCTTTCAAACGCGACCACATTTGCCTTTAAGTGACAACTTAATGTTCACGATGATGATGACGAGGATGATTATTATACGTATATGGATGTCAAGATGTATACTGTATATATTTGTGCCGGTCACTCAAATTAGAATGAACTGGAAATGAATCAACAGGGTTCACATTAAAAGGATAAAAAAACATTTAAATAATGATAAACATTCAAAAATAAATACAAAAGAAAAGCTGTAAATGATATCTCGACCTTTTTAAGTGATTCAATCTATGCATCGTATTCCTTAATTTTATGTCGCTATTGTTATATTTCTTTTTCTCTTTTTTTTTTGTTGGACTTCTTATGACAGAGATGTTTTATTGTAATATACATAGCGCTGTTTTGTTGTTGTTTTTGTTGTCTATGTTCTACGGGGGGGAAATGAAGTTTATTTAGAGTTTGTGATGCAGTGATTTCTATGCTAAGCTTTTGTAAACTGACAACGTTGTTATTTCTTGTATTTAGCTCATGTTTTCACAACATACAAAGCTAATTATTTTATTATATTTACATTTCTATAGTCAAGACTTCACAATGCAGATAAAAGGACCAGGTTTTTTTGTTGTTGTTGTTGTTGTTGTTGTTGTTGCAATTTTATGCATTGAAAACAAACAACATTGCACTTTTACCTTTTATATATATATATATAAAAAAAATAAATAAATAAAAAGTGCACAACAGCAAGAAACGTTCCCACACATTTTAAAATAAGACATCTGTTACATTACATTTAACTTATATACCACAGAGATACATGTGCTGTGTCATTTGCAATCAATACATCTATGTTACTTGTTCAATATAAATGTATTCGATCATAAATAAATGTACTTATGTGTTGACGCTCTGCCTGTGCTTTGGGTTCTTTAAATATTTACTCTTTGGAATCTTGAATTATTTAAAAATACATGTCAGTAATGAATGTTATGCTTTGAATAATTGAAAAAAAAAAAGATATTGATTTAATAAAAAGAATAAAACATATATACAATATGTTAAAAGGAACAACTAACAAATATTAATATATAAAAATATGACCTGTTTAGAACAACAGATTCTTTTTAATCATTATAAATATAAAGAATAAAAAGTATTTACTAAAGTTTAGCATTCAACAAAGCGACAAAAAATGTATGTTTAATGAAATAATTATAATTAAAAATATATTTGAGGAACAAATGTGGAAAATATAAAATAAAATATGACAAGTTGTATTTAAAAAAATACTTGTCCAATTGTGTTAAAACTACATTTCATAAATAACTCAAGAATGAACATTTGAATGTATTTCTCCAGCGTTACGTCTTGAGTGTGCTTGATCCTGCAACTTCAAGTCGAAGAATGTCAAAGTTGCGTCCGTCCATTTTGTTCTGTATGCGGCGGAGGAGGGCAAAGTTTGGACTCCGCTGCTGCACTATCACGCATTTCAAAAGTTTTCATGTCCACTTTGTGTGGCCCGACGTCCGACTTCCATGGTCAGCTCATGAACGCGTTGACATTTCCAAGTCAAGCTTGGAGTTATGGCGTCACAAAGCCTGCGTGGAGCTTCGGTTGCAAAAGAAAAGTTGCAATTCCCACTCGCGGCGTCTTCTTTCTCCCCGCCGCCCGCCGCTCCCCCGACAGACACATTCCGCGTTGTGCCGCCCCCCACCCCACCCCACCCCCCCTACCCATGAACCCATTCACCCTGGTCTGCAAACTGCGGAGCCTGCCTGGCCCCCGCTGGCTTTGACTTTGACTCCTAAGTAAAAGACAACCCTTTAGCCAGTGGGGACGGGATGTTCATAAAAACTGAAGGCGGTGTGGAGTGGAGCCGCACCACTTATGGTGCTTTGTGACACGCGCCAAACCACTCGAACTTGCTCACAATTCATCGCACAGCACAACTCAATATCAATGAGGTGCGTGAAATTGTTCCCGAGATCAAGGATAACTCAAGTGTGGTCTCAGCGGGGGGTGCGCGACAATCATTGGTTCACAGCATTTCCCCCTATCATTTTTAACATGACAACAATCGGGACGCAGTGACGCACTCGGACTCTTGAGCGCCTTCGTTGGCATCGGTGGTTACCCGGTTACACCCCGAAAATACAGATTGTCCGCTGGCGTGAGTGCCTCGTTGTCAGCCGCGAGTGCACGCACATCACGCAGAGAAAGACGAAAGAGCAAAGAGAGGGGCAAACGTTATTGTTTTTTTAAAAGTCCGACTTGACAGCGAGCGTGTATTCGGCTGGCTTTAGAGCGCCTTGTTGTTGGCTGTGAGTGCGTGCACGTCAGGCAGAAGATCAAGGAGGGGGAGACATTTTTGGGGAAAAAGCTGCTCGACAAAGTAACATCCAATCATTCAGGTCGTAGAAGTGGTATTTGATTGATAGTTGAGCGGGCTCTGGTTTCACCGCGTTCAGCGGTCACGCCCACTGCGTTCGAGAGCGAAGACGACAACGACTTTCTTTTTTTTTTCTCTTTCAGAGTTGTTAACAAAACTCTTCTCTTTTTAGGCTGTCAAATTTACCATTTTCACTCTATAGGGACTTTAAACTTTGAAAGTATATTAATGGAAAAGCAGATTGCTTGATTATATCAAGCGTGAATGAGGCCACAGATTTTCCAAAGTTGGTGGACCCCTCTGCAGATTGCGTTGGATTGAAAGTGTCATGCAATTACACATTCACATTTACTTTCAACAAAATCAAAAGGCTAAATAGGAGCATTTTCCATCTAAAATGTCATTTGAAAGAGGCGCGTGCCTGCACTCGATGCACTCGAACCTCTCGGGCCGATCCAAGAAGGCACTTGAAGGCTCGCTGCGTTTGCATTTCTTTACAGCGATGTGGGCCAAAGTGGGTTTTTTTTGTTTTGTTTTGTTTTTTTTGTTTTTTTTTTTAGGGGAGGGAGCAGGTGGGCGGGCGGGGGTGTGAGGCTCGTCACACGGGAGGAATGTGGGTGTGGACGGCTGCCAGAGCCATATGCGATCCTTATGTTCCCCCCCGAGTGCGAGTGAGGCCGAGTCAGGACACAGCGTGAGAACGCACCATGTCATTAGGTTCATGCAAGTGTGTGTGTGTGTGTGTGTGTTTGGTACATTTTTGTGCTTCAGTGTGCACTTGAATAACATAAAAGCTGTTTTTTTCTTTTCATTCCCTTGAGTCAATATTTGTATCACACGGTTTTATTTATTAAAAAAAAAAAAAAAAAAAAAAGAGTGACGCAAAACGTCTTGTAATGTGTATGCCAGGCCAGTAGTTGGCGACGTCAAAGGTGAAGAAAGTCCTTTTTGGGAAAAGGCGCAATAACAACAAAAGTAAACAGGGTGTTCTTATGTGTTGATAGAGACAGTGAAGTGGACTTATTCATCAATCAACAACCGAATGATTAAAACTTACTTTTACGCGTCGAGAGACCAAATGCTAAGCCAGTAACGCTTAAAGATGTCCTCCGCAGTAGGCTAATAGGATGATTATTGAACATCATGAATGCTAATGCGACACACTCGTGATTAAGCGTGCGTGCGTGCGCGCGTGCGTGTGTGTGTGCATGCATGTGTGCGTGTGTGTCGCGTCTCCAGGGCGGCGCACGGCCGACACAAATAAGTCTCCGAGAGACTGTGAGCCCCCGAGCGATGGTTCCCGTCGGTACTGTTTACCAGCCTCACTTGTATTGTTGATATTGTTAATTCTTGTTGGTTTAGATACTGGTCTGGTTTGCTCTTGATTATACATCACAATTATTATTATTTATTATTAATATTATTATTGATAATATGTATGAGTAGCTATTACACAACGTTTGCACAGTCAAAAAAACCTGGCATTTGAACAGGGGTGTGTAGACTTTTTACATCCAATGTAAGGGCTCTAATCCAACCTTCGATTGATGAATGAACTGATTAATATACTGTATATACTTTATGACATAGAGAGCGGTAAAGTCAACCGCGGTTTGATTGAATGATAGAGAGATTGATTGAAATTTGGGGGACTTGTGAGCAGTAACTCATTACACGTAACGAGATTACAAAATGTATGTAATTGTCATCGTTACACTACTGTGAGAAAATGTTTCGGAAATACTAATGATTACAATTTTAGTTGCGTTTGAAAAATTGCCGCAAAGGCTTGGATTTTTTCTCCTGTATTTTTCAAGCCAATGCTTCTGATTGGCTCTCTCTGATCGTGTCCTGTAGTCTTAAACATGACCCACTATGACTTTGAAGCGCCACCTTGTGGTGAAATCTATGAGTTTGTGTACGATTTTGGTTCGACTCATAGTTACACTTTTGAACACATAAAAGAACAGATTTTTGGGGGGACAATTTCATCTTTATAATTTTTGACATTTTTTAATGGAACATTCACTTATCCGGGTTGTCATTTGAAGCGACATCGTCTAAATTCTGCACATTTGTCATTAGGTCAACATGGTATGGTATGGTGGTTTTCTACCTGCTGTACACACATAATGCAACAAACACATTTTTTAATGCTGTGTTTACATTTCATCATGTTTTGTTATCGGGTATCAAGAACAAAATGTGGTTCATTCCAAAATGATGATCTATGCTTTGGATCCACTTTCTAGAGGAAACATGGGTCCTACATTTTCAACAGGGTAACTTCTAATTGGAACCAACTACATTTCCGAAATAATCTTGCAAACAATGCTCATAAAGACTTTAAAAAAATAGTAATAATAAAAATAAGAACAGCAGCCTCATAAAGAAACGTGAACGTGTGAACATGACGCAAGATATTCCACATCCATAGCCTAATTTAAGCGAATTGATTAATTGTGTCTGACAAACTACCAGTTTCTGACGATCAAAAATGTTGTCTAATCCGGAAAAAAACATAAAAGATCTTAAGTGTTTTCTTTCAGTTGTTGTCAATTTAGCATTTTTTTGCTGGTCAGTTCACAACGTTAGCAAAGTTTCGGGAACATGTTGTTTTGATAGATTAAAGCCTGAGCCAACGCTAGCGAGCGCTAAAATCTTTTCGTTTTTCATTCTTGTATATAATTCACAATAAACATTAATTTTCACGTTGTACGTCTGCATTTGAGTACATTTCAAAGGAGTACTTTGATTTACGAGGGGGGGGGGGCAGCAATTGGCCAACCGCGGGGGCTGACTCAGTTACTGACGTCACGCCCCAGACCACGCCCCCTTAAAGGCACACATCAATTACTGCGCTGCTGTTTGTGTGCGCGAGACCCATCATGAAACCAGTTTAATTCTTTACATTCTCATTTATTATGTTTATATATTTTAAAATTCAGTACTTTTTCTTCATTAAAAACATTGTAAAAAAATTATTTGTGACTGTACTTTCACTTTTTGTTGTTGTTGTTTTTTTTTTTCAGACTCGACTTGTGCGTAAGTACAGCGTGTGAGTACTTTTGAGCGGTGGGCCGAAGCAAGGCGAGAGAACGAGCGAGCTAAGGAGAACCAGATGGAGTTCCCTCCGCCTCCGTCGTGTAAGTCGGGAGGAGACGAGCCAGACGGCGGGCGGGCTGCCGCTTTAAATCGTGTCCTGACGTGACCTCCGACAGAACACAGACACTAACGGCACAATCCATCATCATCATCATCATCTGTATTACAGACTTGTCTATGTTCTTTAGCTATATAACACATATCGGTATCTATAGTGTATCCCCCATAGAGAGACTTTTACATGGTGTGAGTTAAGCAGGCTGAGGCTAAAAAGTGTATAAGGGGTGTGTGGCCCTTTAAAGGGCAAAAAGGCAGTTTCAAGGCGAGGATCGACAACTGTGCGATGGTTTGTACATTTCACACAAACAATTCCATCATTTCATATTTCAAGTATATCAATGGATGCCCGTAAATGATTCGTGAGGAAAAGAGTTCCCCCAAAATTTCAAATAGTCAATTTCTTTTTTTTTTTAAAGTGAGAAATAAAATGAATTACATAAATACCACATTATATTTAAAAAAAAATCTAATAAATGAATAAATAAATAAAAGCGTTACTAAGTTTTGACACAGTAGCCACTGATTACAGCGTTTAATAATCTTTAAATGTTAAGTTAAAATAAAGTAAAATACAATGAAAAAAGGAAATATATTAAAGTATTATCCTTTTAAGAAATGTAAGTGAAAAAAGAAATTACATTTTAAAAAGTAAATATGTTAAAATTTTACCAATTTAAAACATATTTAAAAAATCAATTACATTTAAAAAGAAAATATTAGATATTAATTTAAATTCTAAATAAAATAACAATGACAAATGCTATAATATACTATATGAACATACACTAGTATTATTCCTTGAAAAAAACTTGATTATATTATAAATAAATGAAATTAAAAAGTTCATTTAAGAAAGCAAATACAGTATATATCACATATTATTTAAAAAAATGTAAATAAAAAACAATTGTTGCGATATATATATTATATGATAATTTGTATTACAAAGTAACTACATAACTTTAAATTATTACCCATATACCACATAATAAAATAATAAATAAAAAAAATAATTTAAAAAGTAAATAGTTTACCCGTTAAACAAAGAATAAAATACAAACTACAATTAAAAAATACAAAAAATACAAAAGAATGTAAAATATTCATATCCAAAACAAAGAGAAGCCCGTCCCGCCTCCGCAATTGGACGTTTGACCTCTGACGCTCCGCGCCGTGAACTTGACAACCCGCTTCTCATCTTATGACTAACTGTGCCGCGCGCACAAAGAATAGGAGGCCCTGTCAGCGGCAAAAAAAAAAAAAAGAAAATAGAAAAGAAAGAAAAAAAAAAAAAAAGGAAATCAAAATAGACTACCCACAGGCCCGCCTTTGTGTTGCTCAAAGCTGTTACTACATGTAAAGGCCCTTCTATTTACGGCACTCGCCTCGCCTTCGGTCATATTCTGAGATTTCATATCCAAAATGCCCGTTCTCCGCCCCTGCCGAGCTTTGCGGTGGGCTGCGACTGGCATGCGACCGACTCCTGGTATTTCCGCCAGCGTGATGCTAGCGCAGCTCGTACGGGCAACGAGCAAAAAAAGCGGCGCATGGGAAGACAAACAAGGTGAAAGGCAGACAGGATGTAAACGCAGCCGTGGGGAAGACAACAAAGAGGGAAGAGTAGGCCAAGGGAAGGAGGGACAATGCAAAGAGGGTGGCAACGTGCGGTGAAGCTACGCGAGACCGTTTTACACTTTGTACAGACTCGTACACTTTAGGTCACGTCAACTCCGTTTTGTTTGTGTGCTGCCAATTCGCAACAGAAGTTGCGCTGTTTGGGTTCAAATATGTGCTGTGTCGCTTAAAGGGTTAGAACAACTCGACGCCAACGCTAGTCGTTCGCCCGTCTAGGGCGTTTTGCTTTTGTTAGCGTTAAGCTGAAGAGGCTTTGTGGCTGTTTTAAATACACAAGGTGGAATTCTCTTTGTTTGTTTATTGTGGACAGAAACCTTCAGCTGGGAGTGGCATGAAACCGCTTGAAGCTTCTTATTTGGAAGATTTGTGCACGATCTGCCTTGTTGTCAAGTCAGTTGAGTTCGTTGCCACCACACGGTGGTCGTGTCTCAATTTTCTGCTCTCAAGTCAAAGCAAAAAATAAAAAAATCGGCCAAATGACAGCTTGTATCTTGAAAAACTCGCAACTCGAGTCACTTGGATCTCAAGGCACAACTGAATAAGAAAAACAACCGATGTAAAAAAAAAAAAAAAAAAAAAAAAAAAAGAAAGAAAAAAAATAAAGAAATCTTTAAAGGAAGAAACCTCAAACAGAACCCAGGCTGTGTGGCACAGATATTATAGTTTGGTTGTATTTATGTTTTATATTTACATTAACAACTGAGAAGGTGTCACGTCATCTATGCGTCCCCTTACTGGCCACAACATTAGGTACACCATGTAATGACATCCAATACGAAATGAGTGCGAATGGATAATAATGCTCATAACGGGACATCACTGTGAGAAGTGTTGCAAGTATTTCCGTGGGCTTATTTAGCTCCATGAGTGACCACACACACATGCGTACACGCACACACACACACACAAATGTGTATTCATCAGTGGCTTGTGTTGCAACAAGTCATGATTGCGCATCAATGGCAGAGGAAAAAGGTACAAAGTCTCCCTCGGCAGCCGTGTGCCACTCGTGCATATTCAAAAGCTCTATCAGATGTCATAACACCTTCTTTTTTTTTTTTTTTTTTTTTTTTCTTTTTTTTTTTTTAAGCACGCAGGGAACATATGGGTTACCTGAGCCCCGTTTGAGTCATCTGCATCGAGCGCGTGAGTGTGCGTTAACGAGCGTCGCCAGAACATTCGAAAACAACACCTATGACGACAACAACATCATCATCGTCGTCGTCAACACGCCTGACAAACATCAACACAGCAGCACACACACACACACACACACACACGATGGACGTTCCCCGTTCATCTCGACCCCGTTGTTGTCGTGTCCGACATTTGGCATCTGCTCCTACGACTCGACAAACATACGCCTCCGGCTTTGTTTGTCGAGATCTGGGCACTGCGACGTCACTCAAACTTAGCATTTTATATGTATATGACACATCTCACAGTGTCTTATGAATCACGTGCAGACCCTCCTTTGGCGTTTTTGGCAAAGTTGATCATTGGCCCAACAATACAGATTTTTTTTTCGCCCCGCCCCTAAAGACGACGAATAACTACGACTTTGATCTCCTTCCTTAGTTCGATGACGTGATGTAGTATTTCCACTCAGATTTGCGCATGTTTTTCTTCTTGGCGACCTATGACATTGATCGCCCTCCTTCTGCGCTCGTATGTGATGCATTGTTGGCCAGGGCAGTTTTGACTCACACCAAGAAGTCTAGACTGCCCCCAAAAAAAAAAAAAAAAAAAAAAGTTGTCAATTCATTCCATTCACGTGTGTTTTTTTTTTCTCATTCTTCTTTCTTATTGTCTTGCTCACTCACTCGCCTCAAAGGATGAGCCCATTGGAATTCATAATCGCAATTCTTTTGTTAGGATATTTTAAAATTGCACCCGAGGAGGCGTTCCGTCATGCTAATGAACGTAATCTCGATGGGATTAAAGCAGGAGGCTATTTTGGTCAAATCCTGTGAGTCACGTTGAAAGTATGTGAAACTATGGGACGTTGCCGTGGCAACTGCGCCGCGAGTGGGTTGCAACACCTGCGCGGATGCAGCAGCAATTGACGGGCGCGAGTCGCTTGATTAGGTACACCCGAGGAGCTCTGATACAAAAAGGAATATCAGGAAGAGCTCTCGGTATGAACAACAAGCACAATAATAAACAGATTGCTAAATGAATGCCTCAAAAGGGGAACTCGAGACGACAAAAGATTCAAGTCGGAGAAAGGAGCAGTGTATGATATGCTGATCGCCTCGCTAATCCGAGGTCTAACAACGGAAAAAGGTCAGTAAAAGTCCTGAGATCCTTCATTCCCAAGAGTGCATGGTAGGCTGCTTTTCTCGCTGAGGAAAATATCTTTTTCAAAAATGCGGATGACAAATAACAACACTGTGCTAGCATCCTACAATCCAACGACTGAATGGCTTGATAAAATTCCTGGAAAGGAGACCTGCTGCCTGCACGGAGACGACCCGCTTTGAGCGCAAATAGCCGCGTTGTCCTTGCACCCTATGATGTAACTACAGCACGAGTGGATACAAATCATGAAGATGAAGTGCCTGATATGCTGCTTGCCTCCCTCAACACGGGAAGCCTCAACCAAATATTTAGGACGCAAAACAGCGTCGTACGAGCGTCGCGCGACCTTACAATGGCAGCAGGCGATAAAGGTCACAGAAACCCGCAATGTCACGGAAATGTGCTTTTTTTTTGTCAAGACAGTGCGTTGTATGGCTGAAGCCGGGAAGACAATTTGAGGACAAATAGCAGCACTGTGATGACATCACATGATCCAACCGTATCATAATGAACGCCTGCTAGCTTAATGCTAACATATAATGCAGAAATGAGCATAGATGTCACAGTAATTATAAACTGCTACTTTAAAACAGAGCATATAACAATACTCACAAGCATATTCTCTTTGGTCAGTGGAAACAACAACTATTACTGCTGCTTAGTAGGGGACCTTCTTTGCTTCTTCTTCTTCTTCTTGCTCTTAAGTACACCGCATCTCTTCCAGTACAGCTCATCGCTGCTAGCATGTTGTGGCGCAGCATGGTACTACATTAAATTCGGACTCGCCTGTATACTGTAAAAATAAAAAAATGTAAAAAAAAAACACCCGCTGAAATAGTTGTATGCTTTCACCTGTCGTAATTGAATAAGCCGGCTTCTCTTGCGTGTTCTGTGTTATTGATTCTGAGAGGAACGAGAAGGGCTTGCTCGGGGGTGGGGGTGCTTGCTGGTAATTTGGGCACAGGCCGGGGGCACGGTGCCAGCGAATTAGCGAGGCGGCCCGCAGGAGACATTTTAATTTGCGCTGCCATGTGCACAGGCATGCGCCTCGAATCCTCTCATTAGGCCGGCCGGCGTCTTCTGAGAAGCGGGAAAACAGAGGAATCAAGAGAGTCCAGCACCAGTCAAATGCTCACTAAACGTATTACAACCTTATTTATTGACTTAGTGGTTTTTCTTACTCCCTTCACCAAAGTTGTGTTTTTGGAGCTGTTTGTTAGTGACAAAAAAATAACAAAAACATTTAAGTGCTTTCTAGGTAACTTTGTGAAGGCACGGGCAGGGCGAGGGCAAAGCGAGAATTCAGTCAATTCTGCTGCTAAAAATGTATAATATTAAATCAGAATTTGTTGTTGTTTTTTCAATAATGTCATTGTATTTATTTTTTTTCATTGCTCAGTCCTTATTTTAAAAAGGTCCTTATTTTACTATTTTTTTATTAGTTGGCAGGTTGACGCGTATATTTGATGTACTGCATTAGATTTTCTTTCATTCATCAGTGTTCTCACAGTTGCAATACAGTAAATAGTAAAGCAAAATAATTAATGACATTTTGGCGCCAATCTGGATAAAGCTGCAGTTCCACTTGATCTGCCAATTATAGTAAGTCAATATTACTATTATTATTAAATTATTTTTTTTTTTTTTTTTTGCACCTTGTGTTACATTTCTGTGCATTTCAAAAAGATCCATTTTGGAAATATATTTTTTGTTAGTTCAGCATTATGCAAAAAGAAAATCCATTAATTTACCATTTTAATGATTATTATTTACCTGTTCCTTCTGTATTTACTCTACTTTTTTCATTTTTTTTTTTTTTTTAATCTCCACCAAAAGCCATTTGGACGTCAGCAGGCAGGGTTATGTAAAAAAGGGCTCAACTGTTGGTGCAGATCCAAATAAATGTGAAATAATAATAATCATAATTATGATGATTATTATTTCTTTTCTCTTCTGAACATCGCAAGCCTTTTTCTCCAGCATTGTATAGTAATATATAATAATTGTTCATTTGCGGGTGAAAAATTCATTGACATTTTGGTGTAAATCTGGATAATGTTATAGGCTTAAAATTGTGAGATTTTAGATATTTACATATATTTACATTTGCTGGTATTTCTTAGTATATTCCATTTAAAAATATTTCAATTGTAATGTATGTTAAAATATTACTGGCTTGTATGTGTTACATTGTTATATTGTGAAACAAGTCATTTCTGGATAAAGGTGCAAAAAGCTCTTTCAAACTGTCATATCGCCACCGACAGTTCGAAAACGTTTGAATAGTTCGAAACTGACATACAAGTGCAAAACAAAGCTAACCGCTGTGTAATAACACTAAGATAACCTGAAAACGACGGTGGCAATGAAATGTAGTCAGTACATCCGTACAGTACATGTGAGGCGTGATGCACGGCAGGAGGAAAGCAGGTTACCGCGTGCCATCTGTCAAGTAATTGGGCCACATTAAGCTGCAATTATGATCTCATCATCTTGTAGATGACGGCGAGGACGGCGAGGGCGCCTCGGGTCCGGCGGGATGCGCAGCCCCGTCCGTCTCCGCTGACTCGGCGAAGAGGGAGAACGCCTCGCCGTCTCCTTGGCGACAGATTCCCACGGGAGGAGAGGCGAGCGCGCGACACGCCACAAGCCAGAAGCTCCCCCCCCCCCCCCCCCCCACCACCATTTGTGCACCTTAAAGTGTATTAAATCCCCACTCATGATTTATCTTTTTCTTTAGGCCACCAAGTTCTTCATTGGTCAGAATAAGATCAACAAGACGGATGCTATACAGTGGCATCCGCTACTAGTATCGAGTGTACTCATGTACTGTATATGGTGTCGAGGGAATGAGCTGCTTCTCATTAGTGCGGGGATGCTAATTAGCACTCAAGAGTCCCACGGGAAGACAAACGCCGGTCCAAAAGGACGTGCGAGGTCCGTGATCCATGTTTGCAAACGCACGGTTTTCGTTCGTCTTGTGAGAGACACACTCACCGCATCTTGATACTCTGTACAGGAAAATATTCGACATGAAGTGAAAAAAGAATAACATGAGGGGAGACAGGTTAATAGGGGCGTCGAGCTCATTTTTGGGCGTGGGCCACATCGTCGTTATGGTTCCATACGGTTGTGGCTGATCGCCTCATATTATTACATATACACTAATTGATGGATAACTAGTTTTGAAAACACAAGCCAGTAAAACTGTTCAACTACAGTATTATTGAAGTTGTTTTAAAAGGGGAATACGTATCCCCAAAAATGCTTGAACTATATCCATTTTTTTAAAAAGTCAAGACAATTTGCAATGTTTGTGTTTTAGCAAGAAACAGGAAGTCAATCCGCATGATTTACTCTCGGGGCCCACATAAAATGTTGTGGCGGGCCGGATCTGGCCCCCGGGCCACCGGTTTGACACCTGTGGTCTAAGGCTAGGGTTAAAGTTCAGGGGTACGGTTGGGCTAAAACATTTAGCGCTCTAACCTGCAGGATAGAGTCGACACGGCATAGATTTACATTGTTTAAAACACGTCGCTCTGGTTTTTTTTTTTGCATGAAATATTGTACGACCGTCCAATTAAAAGGAAATCAAACCTGTGAAAGACAACGTCTTGGTCACAGAAGAAAACAATTCAATTCAAATCCATTGTAAATAAATAAATCATACAAAATTAAAGAGGACGCAATGTCCACCGAAAGGAAAGCCGAAGTTCTCCCCAGTGTTTATTTATTTTTAAAGAGGGTTGATAGAATAATAAGGGAGGCAAGGGGGGCTCCATTGGGGTCAAAGACAGTTTAAGGGGAAACAGGAAGAGAAGGGTTACAAATGTCAAGTATTTACAATGACAGTTTCTCTCGTCCAACGTGTCGACGAGGACTCCTCTGTTTTGAAAACTAGCCACAGTAAGAGTAACAGATCCCAAGCGGGACATGGTTTCAGATGCCCCAAATTCACAAAAGAAGTGGTCTCTGTCACTCATTTGACTGCAGGATGAGAAGAAATTGCAATTAGGAACGAGGGGAAAGGCATGATTAAGGTCGAAGTCGCAGGTGTCAGTTAGGGTTCATGGTTTAAGGGGTTTGCGGTTGGGGTTAGGTTTGGATCAGTTTTTGGGTGAATGTTTGGGTTAGCTTTCACCTAAAAAGATGGATCTTTGAACACAAAAGGTGGACGAACATCGGGGAGCAACACATGTAGACACATAACATCATTGTCACAGGGATGCTTTCTTTATCGTGTGGGAAGAACGACTGATACCGCTGGGGGTTAGGGTCAGGGTTAGGGTTAAGTAACCCTGACCCTGAGGAGTGAGCATCTCCATGTATTTCCGTATGTCTGCATTATACTGCACCACAGGTAGCCGAGAGGTAAACACCAGCAGCAGCACAATGTCCATTGAATTGAAACAAAAACGTGGCAAAAACTGTCGAATTCTTAACACTCTATTGAATTATGTCCACAGTATTAAGTCATCCTCGAATTTTTCCGAGAAGAATACAAGAATAAATCCTGCGGGACATTTCCCGTGGGCGGGTCGATTCAGCACTAATGTGAGAATCTAATGAGCCTCAGTGTGCACAAGTGTTGTCAAATGTGGACCGGGCGCTTGATCAAAGATGTCTGCCGCGGAGTCAGCAGCGACCACCTGGCCGCCCCCCGCCCACCGCTCTCCGGGAGCTCCTCCAGCTCCGGCCGTCAATCATCAGCCTGACACAACACAGCCTGCTGGGCAACCTGCTCGGGGCCGGCGCGGCGGGAGGTCCGCGGACACCTGCGACCCGCCATGGGAAACAGACCGGCTGAAAGGTGGCGAGCTGTTTTGATTTCCACCTGCTCGCGACACCAGATCCGCGTCAAAGCCTCGAGATTCGGGGCCTCGGCCCCGGCTGCTGCCTTCCATCGCGCGGTGCGACAGCCGGGACGGACGTCGGCTTGTTTTCCCAGCCGGTGCCCGCCGCTCCATTGGAACGTTACTTTGACGTTTTTTTGTTTGAATAGGCTTTTAAATCCTTACTTAAAGAGTTGTCGAGTTCAAGCGCAAAAGCAGACAAGCGCCATTTCGACCAAAATAGAGCCAGGACGACTAGCAGACATGCTTATCACGTCATCTCCATCGACGAGGAGCCATACTAATTCACATCATCACCAGCCGTTGGGTAGTAACTAATTATGTGTAACGAGATGACATAATTGAATTACAAAATGTAATTGTAATCCATTACTGGGAGAAAATGTGTCATTAAAGTTGCTTTGGGAAATGTTAGTTACATTTGAATAATCCATCCATCCATTCTCTACCGCTTATCCGGGTCGGGTCGCGGGGGCAGTAGCTTCAGCAGGGACGCCCAGACTACCCTCTCCCCAGCCACTTCATCCAGCTCTTCCGGGGGGATCCCGAGGCGTTCCCAGGCCAGCCGAAGGATGTAGTCTCTCCAGCGCGTCCTGGGTCGTCCCCGGGGTCTCCTCCCGGTGGGACATGCCCGGAACACCTCACCAGGGAGGCGTCCGGGAGGCATCCGAATCAGATGCCCCAGCCACCTCATCTGGCTCCTCTCAATGCGGAGGAGTAGCGGCTCTACTCTGAGATCCTCTCGGATGACCGAGCTTCTCACCCTATCTCTAAGGGAGAGCCCGGACACCCTGCGGAGGAAACTCATTTCGGCCGCTTGTATCCGGGATCTTGTTCTTTCGGTCACGACCCACAGCTCATGACCATAGGTGAGGGTAGGAACGAAGATCGACCGGTAAATTGAGAGCTTCGCCTTTCGGCTTAGCTCTTTCTTTACCACAACGGACCGATACAAAGTCCGCATCACTGCAGACGCTGCACCGATCCGCCTGTCGATCTCCCGTTCCATTCTTCCCTCACTCGTGAACAAGACCCCAAGATACTTGAATTCCTCCACTTGGGGCAGGATCTCATCCCCGACCTGGAGATGGCATGCCACCCTTTCCCGACTGAGGACCATGGTCTCAGATTTGGAGGTGCTGATTCTCATCCCAGCCGCTTCACACTCGGCTGCGAACTGCTCCAATGAGAGTTGGAGGTCACGGCTTGATGAAGCCAACAGAACCACATCATCTGCAAAAAGCAGAGATGCAATACTGAGGCCACCAAACCGGACCCCCTCTACGCCTCGGCTGCGCCTAGAAATTCTGTCCATAAAAGTTATGAACAGAATCGGCGACAAAGGGCAGCCTTGGCGGAGTCCAACCCTCACCGGGAACGAGTTCGACTTACTGCCGGATATGCGGACCAAACTCTGACTCCGGTCATACAGGGACCGAACAGCCCGTATCAGGGGGTTCGGTACCCCATACTCCCGAAGCACTCTCCACAGGACTCCCCGAGGGACACGGTCGAACGCCTTCTCCAAGTCCACAAAACACATGTAGACTGGTTGGGCGAACTCCCATGCACCCTCGAGGACCCTGCCGAGGGTGTAGAGCTGGTCCACTGTTCCACGGCCAGGACGAAAACCACACTGCTCCTCCTGAATCTGAGATTCGACTTCCCGACGGACCCTCCTCTCCAGCACCCCTGAATAGACCTTACCAGGGAGGCTGAGCAGTGTGATCCCCCTGTAGTTGGAACACACCCTCCGGTCCCCCTTCTTAAAAAGGGGGACCACCACCCCAGTCTGCCAATCCAGAGGCACTGTCCCCGATGTCCACGCGATGTTGCAGAGGCGTGTCAACCAGGACAGCCCCACAACATCCAGAGCCTTTAGGAACTCCGGGCGAATCTCATCCACCCCCGGGGCCCTGCCACCGAGGAGCTTTTTAACTACCTCGGTGACCTCAAACCCAGAGATAGGAGAGCCCGCCTCAGAGAACCCACACTCTGCTTCCCCATGGGAAGGCGTGTCGGTGGAATTGAGGAGGTCTTCGAAGTATTCTCCCCACCGACTCACAACGTCCCGAGTCGAGGTCAGCAGCGCCCCATCCCCACTATACACAGTGTTGGTGGTGCACTGCTTTCCTCTCCTGAGACGTCGGATGGTGGACCAGAATTTCCTCGAAGCCGTCCGGAAGTCTTTCTCCATGGCCTCACCGAACTCCTCCCATGCCCGGGTTTTTGCTTCAGCGACCACCAGAGCTGCATTCCGCTTGGCCAGCCGGTACCCATCAGCTGCCTCAGGAGTCCCACAGGCCAAAAAGGCCCGATAGGACTCCTTCTTCAGCTTGACGGCATCCCTCACCGTTGGTGTCCACCAACGGGTTCGGGGATTGCCGCCACGACAGGCACCGACCACCTTACGGCCACAGCTCCGGTCGGCCGCCTCAGCAATGGAGGCGCGGAACATGGTCCACTCGGATTCGATGTCCCCCGCCTCCCCCGGAACATGAGCAAAGTTCTGTCGGAGGTGGGAGTTGAAACTCCTTCTCACAGGGGATTCTGCCAGACGTTCCCAGCAGACCCTCACAATAGGTTTGGGCCTGCCACGTCGGACCGGCATCTTCCCCCACCATCGGAGCCAACTCACCACCAGGTGGTGATCAGTTGACAGCTCCGCCCCTCTCTTCACCCGAGTGTCCAAGACATGCGGCCGCAAGTCCGATGACACGACCACAAAGTCGATCATCGAACTGCGACCTAGGGTGTCCTGGTGCCAAGTGCACGTGTGGACACCCTTATGCTTGAACATGGTGTTCGTTATGGACAATCCGTGACGAGCACAGAAGTCCAATAACAGAACACCGCTCGGGTTCTGATCGGGGGGGCCGTTCCTCCCAATCGCGCCCTTCCAGGTCTCACTGTCATTGCCCACGTGAGCATTGAAGTCCCCCAACAGAACAATGGAGTCCCCAGCGGGAGCGCTCTCCAGCACCCCCTCCAAGGACTCCAAAAAGGGTGGGTACTCTGAACTGCTGTTTGGTGCATAGGCACAAACAACAGTCAGGACCCGTCCCCCCACCCGAAGGCGGAGGGAGGCTACCCTCTCGTCCACCGGGGTGAACCCCAACGTACAGGCGCCGAGCCGGGGGGCAATAAGTATACCCACACCTGCTCGGCGCCTCTCACCATGGGCAACTCCAGAGTGGAAGAGAATCCAACCCCTCTCGAGAGGACTGGTACCAGAGCCCCAGGTGTGTGTGGAGGCGAGTCCGACTATATCGAGTCGGAACTTCTCGACCTCACACACCAGCTCGGGCTCCTTCCCTGCCAGAGAGGTGACATTCCACGTCCCTAGAGCCAGCTTCTGTAGCCGGGGATCGGATCGCCAAGGTCCCCGCCTTCGGCCACCGCCCAGCTCACACTGCACCCGACCCCTATGGCCCCTCCCACAGGTGGTGAGCCCATGGGAAGGGGGACCCACGTTACCCTTTCGGGCTGTGCCCGGCCGGACCCCATGGGTGCAGGCCCGGCCACCAGGCGCTCGCCTTCGAGCCCCACCACCAGGCCTGGCTCCAGCGGGGGGCCCCGGTGGCCCGCGTCCGGGCAAGGGAAAACGAAGTCCATTGTTTGTCGTCATCATTAGGGGTCTTTGAGCCGTGCTTTGTCTGGTCCCTCACCTAGGACCTGTTTGTCATGGGTGACCCTGCCAGGGGCATAAAGCCCCAGACAACTTAGCTCCTAGGATCACTGGGACACACAAACCCCTCCACCACGACAAGGTGACGGCTCAAGGAGGGGCATTTGAATAATAGGCTTCAAAATGTTTACAGGTTTGTAATGTGTATCCCAACGTACCTCACTGGTGCATGACTTCCAACTGGACACTATTTTCTGTCCATTCAATCTGAAGTCCGTTAAATTGGGGTCCATTAAATCTAGGGTCTGCTGTATTTGATTTATTCCTGTGGTGGAATTAAGGATTTGGGTTAGGTTGTGTTAGGCTTTAGGATTTAGGTTAAAGTGATGATCTGCGATTGGCTGGCAACCAGTCCGGAGTGAATGCCACCTCTTACCTGAAGTCAACTGGGATAGGCTCCAGTTCACATGGGGATTTAATGAGGATAAGCGGGATAGAAAATAGATGTGGTAGGGTTATGACAAGGGTAAGGGTTGGTGTTGGGTTATGGTTAAGGGTTAGAGGTTAGGAGGTTAAGGTAGGGTTGACTACCCTAACAGATGCAAAATGCTAAGGACTTGAAAATACTTTTGAGACCTGTTTATTTAAAGGCTACTCGTGATAGACATGCCGACCGAGCTTCATGTTGCTAAGTTCGACTCAGGGGCCTGAAAACACACACACACACACACACACACACTCAGGCGGTGGTGTCTCAGGTGTTACAGTTTATATCGGTGTCATCCCATGCGAGGCTGTAGGCACAAGAAAACAGGCCAGACCTGTAACGGTGGGAGCACGGTTCGACAAGTCCGGACAAGGCCCCTGGTTCTGTCGCCCCAACGCCCTCGCGGGGACCGTGCAATAGCAGCCCCGGGCTCGGCTCCCGTGGGGGCTCCGGCCTGGGAGCAGGTGGAAGGCTGAGAACACCGCTGTGACTCCCACAGCTCATCAGGAGACGTTCGGCTGGATGAGGAAATCGATATTCTACGTAGTGCGCAGTTGGAGTTGGCACTATAAATATTCTTTCATTTAAAGGCACAGTTTAACCACATAATCGCGTTTCCGACAATTGGGAATTTCTGACGTGACTGGGAAAAGTTATAAGTAGAAACCACCAGTCACAGCCTCAATATACCCCGATCATCAAATGATCATCAAAAGTCAGAATTATTGTAAAGACAGTATATATGGTTCTATAACAATATAGGCATATTTCGACCCCAAATTTTCCACTGCCTCAAATTTCAATTCTTACAATTCAGTCTGATTTTGTTCAAACTTTTACCATTCAGTCCAATTTTTCTCCATTTGCGTACTTTTACATCGGATTTGTTCACGATTTCCTTATCATTCAGTCGAATATTTTGCCATTTCCTACCTTCCATCCATCCATCCATTTTCTGTACCGCTTCTCCTCACGCGGGTCGCGGGCGTGCTGGAGCCTATCCCAGCTATCTCCGGGCAAGAGGCGGGGTACACCCTGAACTGGTCGCCAGCCAATCGCAGGACACATAGAAACAAACAACCGTTCCCGCTCACAGTCACACCTACGGGCAATTTAGAGTCTTCAATTAACCTACCATGCATGTTTTTTGGAATGTGGGAGGAAACCGGAGTGCCCGGAGAAAACCCACCCAGGTACGGGGAGAAGATGCAAACTCCACACAGGCGGGGCCGAGATTTGAACCCCGGTCCTCAGACCTGTGAGGCAGACGTGCTAACCCGTCAGTCACCGTGCCGCCCCATTTCCTACCCATCAGTCTAATTTTTCCCATTTTCTTACCATACAGTCTGACGTATTCCCATTTCCTACCATTCCATCCAATATTTACGATTTCCTTGCCATTCAGTCAGATTCCCCCCACCCATTTCCTATCATTGAGTCCATTTTTTTATTGACTTAAGTTTCCAACTGATTTTACCCCCATTTCCTGCCATTCAGTCTGATTTTCTTTCGACATTTCCTACCATCCAAATTTTCAGCGTTCCTTACCATTTCCCTATTCTTCCCCATTAACTACCATTTAGTCCGAGCTTTTTCACCCATTTCCTAACATTCTATCATTACAACTACTCTTCTCATTTCTTCCAGTCATTCATTTTTTCTTCCCTGTTACTTTTACTGATCCTAATTCAAATCTACGTTTGATGTATTCATTGCCAATGTATTGTTTTTGTACAGTGACCTTCAAATTAACTGGGGTGAAAATCGTGGGGGCCAAAACAAGGAAAACAATATTATAGTCATAGATTCAGATATAACTAAAGAGTTCAAGTATCACTGTACGTGATGGGCATTTTTTGCTCCTTCTCAGATAATATGTTCATTATGAGAACCGACAGACAGATAAGTGGTGATGGTGACAGTGGCCCTAAAGGGACAAAAGGAAGTATTTTGGTGAACTTAAAGTCAGTCAGTAGTCAGCATCTACTCACTATGTTGACTTGACTATGTCTAATTTTTTTCCATCAATCCGAAACACAAAGGAATGTTTTTTGCATTTTTTTTAATGAGAAAAATGAGAAATACATCCTCCAATTAATCATTCTTTTTTTGCCTGCATCTTTGGCGAACAGCAGCGTTAGTCGGATTAAAGGGAGATCGGCCCATACGGACGCTCACCAGGCAATCGAGAAGAACAAAAAAAATGGTGACAGCAGATGCAGTCTTGAGGGGTCTGTTTTGTTGACTCACGTTTGGTCGTCGCCCACAAATGAAAACTTAAACTCTTGTTTCCACGGTAACCATCACTTAGACACTCCAAACAACAATTAACCACTTGTCTCACTTTGTCAAAGACAAACGTGTGGCTGGTCTCCTTGGTCGACATTTGGTATCAATCCGATACCAAATGTCTGTGTATACTGCATCGTACCGATACCGATACTTTTAAAGGGGAACTACGGTGGATGCATCATCAAACTGACAAAAATGTAATAAAATGTCTCTGTTCTTTAAAATTCTTTTCTGGATTTTTGTTTTTAAAAAAAAAAAAAAGGGTTTGTTATTGATCTGATTACGTCCTCCTTGACGTTAAATACAAATACAATATTTGTTAATTAATTGGTTTGTCTGTTAGGTAGTCGTTTAGAAATGTGTTAGGTATAGAGTTAGTTTAATTGATCAGTCAGTTAGTTGCTCAGTTAATTGCTAGCTGGTACGGTAGTGAGTATTTTAGTTGTTGGTTGGTTTGTTAATTAGTATTGTAGTTACTTGTTAGTGGTGACTTTATTTAATTGGTCAGTCAGTTAGTTGCTAGTGTGGATTCTAGTCAGAAAGTGTTATGTATTAATTGCTAGCTGGTATGGTAGTATTTTAGTTAGTCGTTGGTTGGTAATTAGTTACTATGTTGGTTAAATTGGTAAGTCAGTTAATTGCTCGTTGGTAGGTTAGTAAGTATTTGAGTTAGTCATTGTTTGTTGGTTAGCTAGTGATTTGGTGATTTGTTAAGTTAACTGTGACTTACTTGAATTGGTCAGTCTGTTAGCTGGTACGACACACACGCGCACACACGCGCTCACACAGTCATCAATCACGCAGCATTAAAAACAAATCAAGTTTTTATGAAAGCCTTTCAGGTTTTTATCTGACTTCCTAGTCGGGGTCAAAGCGGGTTTCCTGGTTCTTAATCAATGCGGGGGCAACGACGCACATCCGATGCTCTAGAGAAAGTGGCGACCTTTCACTCGCATGAATGGCAGGAAACACCTGCGCGTTCATGCCGCCGTGCCAGTCGCTACGCCAAACAGCAGCAGAAGATAAAAGCCGGGTTCCTCCGATTGATTACGACATTTGATATTGAACTGTAGTAGACGTAACCCTCCGAGGACCCCCGTCCGTCTCTCTCCCTCTCTCTTTGTCCGAAGTCCCCCTGCGGGCGTCCAGCTTGTTGGGACAGCTGCACGGATGATCTACATCCTCTCCGCAGGCTCCCTGATTAATTTTCTCAGTCAACAGCACAAACTTGCACCACGGCCACAATGCAGTCAGGCGTGACTCACGGGCCCATTTGGACATTTCGATGATTGCCACACACCCACGCGCACGCACACACAAAGAGTGACCATATAACACGGAGTGATCTTTTCCCTCGGTCCGTTTTCTTTGAGCTCTTTTCCAGAATAATGCTAGTTGCTCGTTAGTTAATATTTTAGCGAATTTTTGTTTGCTCATGTGGCCGCAACAACCAAAGAGGCGTGACTCATTGAAGTGTGAGTGAGGCTGGCTGTAAATCACGGAGAATGGAGTGTTCCTGTGACACATGAATGCCATAGAAAACCATTTGGAAAATATGTCACACTTGAAACATCTTAACGAATTTTCGTAGCGGATACGGAAGGTAATCATACCCATTGATACGTGCGTAGTGCTGACGTGTCCACCGTGTGGTGAGAGATTTGTCTCAAAATTATTCACACCAATATATCCGCGATTAAATGTTTTTCAAATCCACAAATATATCTGTGATTTCCATGTGTACGTGTTTTTCAGATCCACAAATATATCCGCGATTTCCACGTTTTTCAGATCCACAAATATATCCGCGATTTATACTTGTTTTTTTAATGTGTGTGCATTTATCATGACCTATCATTTGTAAATATTCCATTCTGCTTGTGAATTGTTGAAGGTGCGTTTGTGGATCAGCAGCACGCGTATTTATTTTTGAGACAAAGTTTTCAAGATATTGACACACACAAGTTGAGAATAGTTGGGAAGGCCCGTACCTCCAACCGTTAGGCGGCAGTGTTGCTGTCTCTCTTGATGACTTGACGGCAAGTCATTTTTATGGGAATCCAACAGTCTATGGTCCGAACCTGCTGAAATCCCCTGTAAACCACTGCAGTCAGGCCAGCCCCCAGTTGGAAAGATAAAGTCAAGTCAGCCGCCCCAACGATTGTTTATACTAGGCATTACGGTAACGCGCCGCCAACGAGCTGCTTGGGCGGACTTCCAAATCAAAGCCTGACAAATAATACATACACTTTGGATTTCAAATAATGAAACAAAATACTCTCTCCGTTATATTGCAACAAGATTCCCATACAAATGACTTGCAGTCAAGTCATCAACGGAGACAGCAACGCTGACGCCTAGCGGATGGAGGGACAGGACTTACCACACGTGTGTGACTATCTTGAAAACTGCGTACTTTTGTCTCAAAAATAAATGCGTGTTCCCGCTGATCCACAAACGTACCTTCAACAATTCACAAGCAGAAGTGAAAATTTACAAATGATAATCAAGTCATGATAAATGCACACACCATATTAAAAACACGTGGAAATCACGGATATATTTGTGGCTCTGAAACACAGGTGTAAATATTTTTTGAGACAAAGAGCCTGTTTTTTGTTTCTGTATGAAATAAATCCAATAAAAGCAATTTAATCAGAATACTGTGCTTTTGATGGACGCATGTTTGGATGTTCATCAACAAAAAAGCGGGTATGACCGCCCTGCTATAGATCTGCGGCGCTCAACCTTCCTTTTGCCACAGACTGGGTGAGTCACTTTAACGTATGTTCAGTTGCTTCGATAATTGGTCATTAGTTGGTTGATTAGTCGGTTAGTTAGTTGTTATATTAGTCAGCCATTAGGTCATTGGTTGTTTATTTAGTCAATTGGTGGGTAGGTGTGTCAGTTGAGTCTGTGCTCTACTGAGTGACATTCTAGACTGAGTCACTAACTAAAAGATGTTTTAAGGAACAAACGTGTGACCACATGACACGGAGACGGCGGCCATGTGACACACGTGCGTGGAGCCTCGAAATAAAAGTAAATAAATAATAATCTCTGGTGGGCGTCGCCACACGACAGCAATATTGCGCAACTAAGAAGAGAAGTGAAGGACTTTGGGGTGAATCACAGCACCAGTGACCTACTTTTAACGCTCAAACTTTACAAGCACCACTAAAAAGGAAATCATGATGAACATGTTGGTGTGTATATATAGTACATGAAAGCCCCAATTTCAACAATAATGAAAACGATACATAATGATAAAGTTCTATTGGATTGCATTAGATTGTGCAGGTGTACCTAATGTTGTGGTCTGTCTATTAATTTTAAATCAACCTTTTTGATGGCGGTATTATTGATCATTGAAAAACAATTATACTAAATCATTTCTTAACAAATATATCGACTATTGGTGAAGTAGCTTTTATTTGATCTATATTTGTGTACTTCAATTATTATTCTTTTCACATGTTGAAAAGCACGTCAAAGACAGGGCCCGACGCGCTGAGGGTCACACCCACGGTCGGGCAGAACTTTCTCATCTGGCGGCTCCGGTTCCGCCTTGAAGGGTCTGATGATGACCCCCACGTTGATGCCACTCTCGTTATATAAAAAAAAAAAAAAAAAAAAGTCACACGACTATGCTAATGAGAAGGGTGCACACCAGTAGGTGACTCACGCTTTCCGTTTACATCAACGACGACGACACTATGGGCGCGGGAGTGGCTTCGTGCTGAGTCAGCGCTACGCACACCATAAAGCGCATTAAGCCCATTTGGAAAGTGCACAACGTCTTGTCTTGAGGGCCTTCAGTGACGCCCAGAAATCGCATTCATCTCGATGACAATTTGATTGACAATGTCAGAGAGGCATTCATTCAACAATGTGCTTATTATGACATACTGTGCTTGTGGCTTCCACAACAGTAAGCACACATTGTTAACATTATTATCGTTGAGTAGGTGTCATTTCTATAAAATATATAACATCATTTTTACATTTAATATTTAATCTAATATACATATTACACTTAATACATATTTTCTCCCCAAAAAATTGCTATACAGTATATATTTCTGTGTACTTGTTATTGTTGTTTTATTATTGTTGTCTAAAAATAAATGCAATTAATTGTATATATTACTTACTATAATTTTATTAAATATAAAATATTTTTTTATTTTATATTAGAATTGTTTTTATTCTTTAAGTTTTTTATTTATTAGATGTAACAAATCTGTGTGTTTTAAATAAAGTGGAAACAAATGGCTAGTTGGTTAGTTAGTTGCTTAGTTACACCATTTGGTCGGTCGCTCAGTTTGTCATTGCTTGGTTGGTTAGTTAGTTCATTAGTTGGTTTGTTTGTTGTTAGTTAGAAATGTGGTTATTTAGCTAGTCGGCTGGTCCGTTGGTCAGTCTGTCAATGTCTCATGAGTTAGCTGGTTAGTTGGTTGCTTAGTCGGTCGGTCAATTTGTTAACGGTTTGTTAGTGAGCTAGTCTGTCAACTAGCTCTCAGCTAGCTAGTATTTGGTTAGTCAGTCTGTCGGTTGGTTCGTTAGTTGTTACTCGGTAAGTCAGTTAGTGATATTGTCAGCCGATCAGTCAGTTAGTGAGTTGGTCAGTGAGTTTGTCAATTTCAGCCAAAAGTGATTTAGTTGTAGTTTTTCATTCAGTTGGCTACTAAGTTAGTCATCCGGCAGTCAGTCAGTCATTTATTTAGTCAGTTAGTCCCCCGATTAGTAAGTTAGTCAGTCACTTAGGCAGTGTGTTAGTCATCTGGGCAGTTGGTTAGTTACAACTAAATAAATAGTTAGCTAGTCTTTGGCTAGCTTTTGGTTAGGTAGTCTGTCGGTTGGTTCATTCGTTGTTACTCTGTCGATCAGTTAGTCAGTCAGTCAGTTGGTTAGTGATGTAGTCAACTAATCACTTAGTTAGTTAGTTAGTCATTTGGTTACTCAGTTGGTTGGCTGGGGAGTAAATTGGCCAGTCAGTTATGAAGTTATTTGAACCATAACAAAAGCAATAAAAGAAAAAAAAAAAAAAGTGAAAAATGTTATCGTATTATTATCTTCTTTGTTGTATTTTCACAGCTCTTGTAGTGGAACTGGAAAAGGTTGTGCAGGTTTACCTAATAAAGTGGCTGGCAAGCAAGACAAAAGATGTGAGGAGTGGTTTGAAACCACCAGTAACTCATATTATTGTTACAATCATGACGACTGTTGCCTGATTGGCATACTTTCCTTCCGGTTCACCCTTTACACGAGGTTACAGGAAGAAACCACATTTGGAGACATGAGCCACAATGGATGCCAAATGTTCGAATTTCAGAGTTATTTCCACGGGTGGCGCGCAAAGGGGTTATCATGACTCAGCACTTTTGACATTTACTTGCATTCAAAATAAAGACGCAATGATAAAAGCTTCCTCCTCTGAGCAAAAATCAAGCGACAAAGTGTCCCGCGGCGCACGAAACAAACGCGTTAAAGCCACAAAATGGTGACGGAAAGTGCTTAGTCACGGAAGCCCCTCCAAAAGATGGAACAATTAAAAACTCTGTTACGCCTTTCACATGTCGCTATCCAGGGAATTTCCGTCGTTATAGCTCGATGTTGGGATAAAGTGTGTGTGTGTGTGTGTGTGTGTGTAGTCAGCATGCAGGCGCGCTTCACGTGGTTCGTGAGGTGAAGGGGTATTAGGGCAAAGGCGAGGACGACGACTGCTGCTGCTCCGAGTTAGTTACTCAGTAACTGGGACGCTCTTCTTCCCAACATAACCATACAAAACACACACACACACACACACACACACTGCCGTGCAGCTGCACTTATGAAGCAATCATTTTGTCCTCAAATGTGTTTCTTTTGTTGACTCCGCCCCCTGAAAAGTCAATCTAACTGAAAGACTGTCCCGTGCCTCTTTAGGTGCTGCTGTTTTGATTCACATTTTACTGACACAATTACTTTTAGTTTCTTCTGACGGGTTTATTCGAGGGAGGCATCCATTTGTCCAAGTGAACGCCATCTTTTTTTCGGCGCGCGCTATGAAGACACGTCAGCGCCGGTGTGTAATGAGCAATGATTGACAGCGCGCGGGTTGACTCACACGCTTGTTAGCAGTCATGTTCTTGTTCCTGACTCGGGTCCAAACTCCACGAAAATATGACGATTTGTCCAAAGCGAGTCGTGCATGTCACGGCTCGCTAAGCAACAACAATTAGCGTTGTGGGGTCGGCTTGCGGCGGGGAGGCTTGTACAAAGTGTTCACAACAGCAAGTTTCTTCTGGGAGGAGAAACCAACACAATGATGCACACATGACGGGCACGGTTGCCAACTTTTTTTTTTTTTAATGGGATGTTGTTTTAGGAAATAAGTACAGTGCCATCTGAGTTTAAATCTGAATTTCTAACATTTTTTTTCCTACCATCACACATTTGGAACAGATTTTTTTTACCGTCAAGAAAACCAGTAACTGATGGGTAGTGATCAGAATTTAGAGATTCATATTCCATTATCCGTACTGTTTTATTGAGACGATTCCTTAACGATTCGAACCGGGTGAAGGAATCAAATGTGCGCGATCGTCAGGCAAGCAAACCAATGATTTCTAGGAATCGAATTGCTGGGAACTGGCTGTAAAACAAACAAACTGTTTTCGATTCCCATCTCTGAATTCAATGTCGAAAATTCTGTCAAATATTCAAATTCAAACACACATGGTTTGTCTGTGCTGTCTTAGTTTGAATTTCAAACATTGATTTTTTTACCCTGAAATTTCTAAGATTTTTTATTTTTTTTTTTAACCAAAAATTCAAACTCGGATGGCACAAAAATACCACAAGATACTGTATATCTGCAACGTCTGAGTATGAAATTGAATTTAAGATGTTGAATTTTCGGAACAGATTGTTTTGATTGTAAACAAACAAACAAAACAAATCAAACTCCCGATACTACAATTATCTTGTGGTATTCTTGTGCCATCTGAGTTTGAATTTAATTTATTTTTTGAATTGTTTACATTACATTTTCAAATTTAAGATATATCTCTTTGTATTTATGTGCTGTCTGTGTGAATTTCAGATGTTGAATTTTTTACATTTTTAATTTTCTGTTTTAGGAATTTGATGGGGAAAAAAATTCAGAAGAATTTTAAACCTGAACCATCTGAGTTTGAATTGGAATTTAACCTGTCGATCAGTTGCTAAATCTAACAAACAAAAGTGTTAAATTGGTATCAACGAATATGGTATCTAGATAAAAAAGTGCGTGGGGGGAAGGTGGCAAGGTGCTTGATCATTGGCTAATCTTTGACAGGTCGTCCAGCCAATCAGCACTAAGCAAACAGCGAAGTGGCCATCGAGGCTTTGTTTATGGGACCACCTGGACGTGCATCTGGTCCGGGTGGAGGTGCAGATGGACACGCATTAATAGGCGGTCACCACAAGCGTCCAAATCAGTGCACATTTTTGTTTTTCCTTTGGGGGAATAATAATACAAAAAAAAAAAAAAAAAAAAAGAAAACGATTAATTGTGACAGTGTTTCAGGTCACTACTTCCCAGTGTCCCTCTTGCTAATAGGAGCCCGTTACATAACGGCCTCTGCTGAGAAGGGGGCGGTGACACGGGGTAACCTTTGGCCACTAACAAAAGCAACTTGGACAAATAATTACCATGCAAAAGCAAAGAGGGAATCGGGAGGGAGCATTCATCATAAGAAGCTTATGTAAAAATCAATCATATTAAGACAAGACATTAAGAGCGTGTTACAGCCGTCTTCATTCAGTGGCAAAGTTCATCTTGGGTTCATTTCTCAAAACCAGTCAGGTTACAGTATGTGGAAAAATATGAATAAATAATATGCTTAAAAACACGGCACGGCGAGAATACGCTATGATAAAAAAAAATTCAACGAGTCAAAACTGTAAACAAATTAATAGGATACAAATTAAGATGTGATAAAATCTAAATGAATTAAAGTCACCAAATGTAAACATTACAAAGAAATATTAGTATAAAAAAATAGAAATAGCAAAGAAATATACAGAAAATATGCTAAAAATAAAATTTGTAAAACCTGTTTTAAATAAGTAAATAGATAAACGCTTCTTTTAGCCTTGATAAGTTGCCCCGGAACTAAATTCAGACATTCCTTCACACCGTAAAAACACACCTTTGCCCTCCCAAACTTTGCCGCTCGCTGAACTGAGGACTCGACATCCCGTCACACATGAGCGGGCAAACGCGGAGTGATGCGGCACGCATGACGAGATGCGTGTTTACGCCATCGGTCGCCTCTAAGTGGTGTCCACGTCACCTGTCGCGTGTTGTGGGTATCATCAGGACGACGCACGCACTTATGCACACACACGTACACACACTAGGTGAAAATCTGGGTTACAGAGAGAAAACATTTTTGAAAAAGCTTTACCCCTCCCACATGCTTCAAACACATTGAAACTTGTTACAACACATTTGAACATATTAAAAGTCATCCTTTTGAAGTATTCCTTAGCACCTGTTGTCACTCTCTCATTGGCAAGAAATGAGAGACTATCGTATATCACTTCTCCTCATAAGAGGCAAAGCATGCTTGCTTCAAGCTGTTTATTTCTCTCTCCCAGTTGAACTTTACTGTAAAACTGACACATAATACAATAATAGAGAATTAACATTTGAAATATATTTAAACACGTTTACCCAAGAAAGTCCACGAGCTTAATGCTAACATATAATGCAAAACGCTCTAGATGGGCTAACGGCAATTAGCATAGACGTTAAGGCAGTTATAAACCTTCAAACAACTACTACTTTAACACACAAGGAGCAGCAACACATACAAACGGAACATACAACAATACTCAAAGGCATATATTCTTTCTACAATTACTTGCGGTGAGTAGGTAGGTGAATACCGAACGGAACAATTATGTGGGGGTTCCCTGCAAATGTGTTTGAAGGGGTAAAACTATATAAAAATAGTTAGTTGAAAAAAAAATAATAATAAATCTCTCTATATTGCAGACTTCCACCCATTGGGTGTTAGCGTCTGAAACATATCAAGCGCAACAATGTAATAACTGCATTCCGACCTGTGATGTGGTGGCGGGCAGATGCCGAGGCATTCCATGTACTCCCAGAAGTGCTTGTACCAGAAGGCCAGCGATATGGGAGCAGCATCCGGTGAACTGGAGTGACCCCGGCAGGGCTTGCTGCCACCAGGCATGATCTCATGACCGCACGCTGCATGCATATTCACTCCGCACTCACACTGTGTGTGTCTGTGTGTGTGTGTGTGAGACGGATATGCTATCAGACGCAGTCGTGTCAGCGCTCTGCTGCAAACTTCTCTCCGAGCTGCAAAATGGCACACAAACGTTGTGATATTTGGGCCATATGCTATACCGGTAAACCATGCTATACCATGAAAAATTAAACAAAGGCGTTCACTTGTGAGTGTGCTTAAAAAAAAAAAAAGTAATAGAGAATGATTTTTTTTTAAAAATGACTAATAGCTTTAAAAATCACAAATAAAATGAATTTTAAAAAAAGATACATTATTCCCAAAAAGTTTACACATTCCTTTTGATTAGTTTCTACATACAAACAAACTTTGAAACGGGTCTTTATTGTCATCAATTTTTTGGCATGATTCGCTGTGTCTTGTACACATCAACAGTGTGTGCTTTTCTGCTCTAATGTTCACGCTGGCCATTCGACTAACCCTCACCAACCTACGTATGCATCCATGGGGGCATTGATTTCATGGGGTGCTTAAAAAAAAAAAAAAAAAGGTCAGCAATAATGAAGTCAGTATCACTCCTAAAATTGCATATTTTTTTAAATAAAAAAAACTATATATAGGCAATACAGTCATGGCGAAAAACATTTGACACCCCAGGGCTGCCAAAATGTCTGACTGCAAGTGGATATGACCGATGTGTAGCTTGTCGTTGCTTTACCAACTCTGTCTTGTTTTGCCAAGAAATAAAGCGGCAGGAAGGGCTGATACACATCATATTGTCACGAATTCGCACAGTCGCCAGTGAAGACACACAAATGGCGGCCCCCGTAGGCGAGTAGATGCAATGTTTTAAAAAAATGTTTCCTTGCCCACAGTAAAAGTGTTTCTTTCGTTAACAAAGGCTTACTTTAATCAGGATTCTTGAAATAAATGTGGCGTGGCAGCATTACGGCTCTTGTCAGAATAAAGTAAGTGGTAGGTCATTCTTTGAGCCGTTGTGATTCGAATCTGAAAACTCTGATTCGGCGTTCATTTTTTTCGGCGGACTCGAATGCCAATTCGAGTCGCCACCGATTCGTGCTTAGCCTTACCAAACAGCATCAGCTGAAGCTGAAGACGATATGCAAATTTTAAATACAACAAAGTTGTGACATGTTGGGTTTAATTCTTCTTTAAAAAAAAACTTAGTGGTCTGCATTTCAATGCATTCCAATGGGGAAACGGTGATTTGCGACGAGTAATTAGGTTTTCTTTTGTGACATTTATGTTTGGATGTGAGATTTTTCTAACGTAAAATATGTGTCTCCACTAATTGAAGTTTAGGAAATGCTGTTCTATGGGAAATGTTGATAAATGACAAAAAGAAAGCCCTTTCTCATTCAGCATCAACATCTGTTTTATATCATATCCAATCATATAAAAAAAGCTCTTTGTGGTATATTAATGCAACAACAATATTCCTGAGCCCCCACAGACACGACGTCGGAGGTGACTCACAGGCCGCAGAACTCCACCTAAAGCGGGCCACACGTGTACGCGCGCGTCTGTGTTATGATTACACATGACAACGCTCTGGAAATAACCTGCAGCGGGACCAGACGGGGACGACACCACGCGTCTGTCACGAGAGCAAGGCCCGGACCTGCTGGGGGGATCTGGGGAGGAGGCGCTCGGCGTCTTTGTAGGCGTTGGCCGGGCTGCTGAGCGCCGAGTGCACCTCGTCGTACGCCCGACACACCAGCTCGGTGGACTGGGTGAAGATCTGGTCCCTGCAACGAGAGATTACTTCAACAACATTTACAATTCACATAGAACTTACTTTTTTTATTTACTTGCTCTTATTGTGAAATGCAGTCCTACTTTTATTTAGTAAATGAGAGAACATCACACAGTTGTGCTCATATGTTTGATGACCAGGGTAGAATTTGTCATGTGTTCAAGTCTTTATTATGCTCTAAGTGGCATCAAAAAACATGGATACTATCGTTTATCTTGAAAGTTTTTGGCAAAATATATTGTTCTAAAAAAAATGTGCTATTGTGGCGGGGGCCTAAACACGATAGAGAGCCAGAGCAATGGATAACACTCAAATACTTTTAAAAACAGTACAAAAGATTAAAGAGTAACAACTGGAATAAAAATCTGCAATATAGCAGGACCGTGAAGCAAGAACCGCGATGTAGCGGAGCATTACTGTATCTGTATTCCGCGATGATAAGTTCCAGGGACTCATTGTTCCAGGGCTGGGACTCATTGTTTCCATGACATGTGCATCCCAGGACTCTCAATTGTAAAACGATCTATGAAAATGTATATTTTTATGGTTGAATATGATGCCTTTTCAACAATTCCCAGGTCATTCCCACCGAGTTCCAATTTGTAATATTTCCAAAATACCCTAACCCATGAAAACGAAATTTTCCACCCCTTTGCAACCTTAGTATGTACGGTAGCTCGCTCACGAGAAGAAGAAGAAGAAGAACAACAACAACAACAACAAGAGAACAAAAGAACAAAAAAAGTCCATTCCTTGACCATTCCCGTTATTTGTGCTTTAGTGTGTTCACTCAGCTTGGACGCGTACGCCATTGAGACAATTTCAGGGAACCGCCGACGCGAGTGAGAAATGGACCAGAAGCTAATTAATGGCGTCCTGCCCATTAGGCCTGCGGCGTCCATTAATAGAGAACATTAACCTGAGGTACAGAGTGCTCCTCAAGCCGGCCGCACTTCCCATCAAACGTGACTCACAGCACGCGGCGGCTGGATGGAGCTAAAAGCATACGTGCGCGCTCTGCGTCGGCGAGGCAAACACCAAACAACCGACCCGCTCGCCGCTTCCACACATAAAAAGAAAACTTGCGTGGAGTGGTTTGCTGGGACCGCGCCATGTGAGGGCCCAATCACACTCACTTGATGGCGGCGCTGAGCAGGAAGTTGAGCTGAGGCATCACCAGGCTGTCGGGAGATGACAGGTAGCGGTCGAACTGGACCTGTTGGTTGAAGGAGCACGCAGAAACACAACAATAACATTAAGAGATGATATACAAGCGCACTTACGTCCTTTATTATTAAAACAAAATAATTCAGCCTGTAAAGCCAGTTCCCATGAGCAACATGGAATTTGGTCGGCTGGTCGAGTATGAGGAGACCTACAAAAAAGTCTCGAGAAGCCATGCCCGAAAAGACACAGGAAGTCTGCCATTTTGGTTTGAAGCAGAACATTTCTGGGTCATTTTGGCCCAAGACAAACTACAGATTTTGGCAGATTGTTACCACATTTTAATCCAGTATAGGAAACTGATGGATGACTTGAAAATTCAGCTCCTGATGCCAGTTTAATTTAGCAACAAGCAATGTGGTAGGAATTTCTATCAGGAGAAGAGCTCCCGAAAAGTTTCAATAACCCAGGCCTGACAATGCATAGAAAGTCTACCATTTTGGTTTGCCCACAAACATTGTCTCACTAGCGCATAATTGGATGTTTTTTTGTTTTGTTTTGTTTTTTCTTAGGAGAAATTTAGCCTGTGACGAAATTTGGTAGGCACGTCTATTATGAGTAGACCCACAAAAAAAGTCTCAAGAAGCCTTACCAGAAAAGACACATGAATTCTGTTATTCTGGTTTGAAGTGGTATTTTTGAGTTATTTTGGCCATTTCCATTACTCTTACAAAGACGGGCTCGCCATAGAAACTCTAATGACTGAGCTCCTGAAATCCTGTGCATGATGAAGGTCCCTTATGAAATGTACTCACCATAGCCGCTTTCACTGAAGACACGTCCATGCTGGGCAGGAGGGACAGAGGACCCTGACAACAACAACAACACACAAACATGTTATTTAATCTGCTTTATGAAATAATATGGAAAGAAAAGACTCGAGAAAATTATTTACCACCTGCAAAATCATAGCACACACCCAATTGTTCACCTATAATTCTCAGCACAAAATGCACATCTGGATAAAAATCCAGCTCAGTGGCATTTTATTTTTTGCTGTTTTGAGTGGAAAAGAAAAAAAACTCTCGAGTAAAAAAAAAAAAAAAAAGATACGATCCAGGTGCGTCTGATACTCTTGAACCAGGAAGTGGCCTGCTAACGCTGCATTCGAGAAAACTGGGGAATGTGCCACTTCCGGCATTCAGCAAGATGCAGTAATCTACTGCCACACAACAATAGCTATATAATCTATAATTATCTGTATTTATTGGTTGTGCTAGACATCTCAATTTAATCCGCTAATAGTTTGGTATGGAAATTGGTGTGTCAATATATCTATTTTAAAACAACAATCAAGGCTACCATAAAAGGTTCTTTGAAAGACTGTTGTCAGGGCTGCTAAAAGTCAAATTTAGAAACACAATTACTAGCTTATCATATTGTGGTTGTCAGCCAGGCTTTTTGCTTACTTAGCAGCCTTGAATGCAGTACATCGTACAGACAAAAAAACTTTTTTTTTTTTTTTTTCTCTTCAAAATCACAGTACATTACAACATGATATACTGTACTATTATAATATATGAGTCTGAACACATTTGACGCAAATTTCTGTGTTTTTATGCTTTCATTTGTAGTCTCCAACAACGAAACTTGGTTCAACTTTACAGCTTCCAAATCTGCACACACGCAACACTTTGTATTAAAGAGATGATAATATAAAATGATGGAAAATATGATGTAAAAATGACATTTGTTGATTTTTTTTTGTAAATGAAAATGTCAATGTATAAGAGCTTCTTTAACGGTTATCTGGTAAAAAAAAAAAAAATTATTATTATTATTATTTGATCAAAAAAATAAAAGACTGTAGGACAGGGAAATATAAAATAAACATAACATTTTTACCTTTAAAAGTATGTTAACAATAAATACATGAATAAATATTTTTTTCAAAAAACTGCAAAGCACGACAGCAAACTTTCTGCCAAGTAGTCTGTCTTTGGAGGAACAACATAATCAACACAGCTGCCTTCTCCTCGTCCCGGACGAGAGAAAATGACAGGGCTGAAATGTTTCGCAGATAGTGAAAGTCAACGAAGGCCAAGAATAGACGGCGTACCGTGCAGACACACACACAAACACAAACACACACAGGCTTGATCTCCTCAAACGCATGCTCGGCTATTTCGGGCAAGGCCACCCGGTGAGAAGATGACGACGGTTCACGACCGAGCTTCGTGCTGGGGCGCGGCACTGCTGTCCCGGCGTGACCCACGGCGTCACGACACGCACCGCAACTATGGCTACCACTGTGGCCGTCAGTCAACAGTGGGAGGAGACTTTTGGTCGCTTCACTTGTGTTCATAACACAGGAACTAAAAGCATACAATACAGACCCCGGGCCTTATGGTAACCGTGGCGACTGGAGCGTAAACAACAACACTCGGCACGGAGCTACTCTTTGAAATGCTTGGGAATTCTATTCTCTTTCAAAACCTTTAAGCATTATTAATATATTTCAAGTCTTATGCAATGGATATAAAAAGTCTCCACACCCCTGTTCAAATTTTTATGACAAAAACTTACATGCCAACATTAATATGACTTATAACCTGTGATGCTTAATTGAAATACTTTTTAATTCTTTAGCGAGGGAAAGTAACAATTTAAAAAAAAACAAAAAACAATTGACATAATGTGGTTGCACAAGTGTGCACACACTCTTGGGGGTGTGGCTGTATTCAGAATTAGACAATCTAAGTCAGAATCAGAATCAGAATCAGAATCATCTTTATTTGCCAAGTATGTCCAAAACACACAAGGAATTTGTCTCCGGTAGTTGGAGCCGCTCTAGTACAACAGACAGTCAATTTACAGAACACTTTGGAGACATAAAGACATTGACAAAAAACAATTGTGCAAAAAGATGGAGAGTCCTCTAGCACTTAGAGCAGTTCGAAGTGCTAATATCGCAATAGTCCGGTGCAATGACCATTGTGCAAAGGGCACTAAGTCAACACATTTCCATCTCTATATCCTTAATCACCCTAACCTGCTACTAGAATTTCTCTTTCACATCCTACCTGTAGGGCATAGCCACTAATTACATTATACATAACACCCTCAATTTCAATGTTCAGCCTCACCACTCTTATCTGATACTCTTTTCACATCCAAGACATTCTTAGCTACCTCTTCCTTTAAAATAACCCCTGCTCCATTTCTTTTCCCCATCAACACCATGGTCAAATCATTTCAACCCTGCCCCTAAACTTCTAGCCCCACTGCCTTTGCAACTGCTCTCCCGGACACACAGTATATCAACCTTTCTCCTAATCATCATGTCAACCAACTCCTAAGATTTTTTTCCCGTCGTATTCCCAACATTCAGAGTCCCCGCATTCAGTTCTAGGCTCTGTGCTTTCCTCTTCTCTTTCTGCCTCAGAACCCGCTATCCATCTCTCCTTCGTCTTCGACCAACAGTAGCTGAGTTTCCACCGGCACCCTGCAGGTTAATGGTGCCGGGCCACAACCGATCCGGTATGGAATTCTTTGGACGAACGCTCATATTTGTTTAGCAAAGTTTTGAGCTGGATGCCCTTCTTGACGCAACCCTCTGCATTTATCCGGGCTTGGGACCGGCCTACAGTTTCC
This sequence comes from Phyllopteryx taeniolatus, assembly GCF_024500385.1. Taxonomy (NCBI): domain Eukaryota; kingdom Metazoa; phylum Chordata; class Actinopteri; order Syngnathiformes; family Syngnathidae; genus Phyllopteryx; species Phyllopteryx taeniolatus. The sequence goes on along the minus strand of NC_084509.1, from coordinate 27,859,875 downwards.
ACTGGTTGATGTCCCCCACAAGGCTGCATTAACATATAGTATATATCATATTGCATTAATTATAACAATATTTCTTTCATATTTTTCATTGCATTCAGGGATTTTCTTGGCTCCAGTAGAGGCAGAGATGGTACCATTCTGATCATTTCCACTTGTGCATACGCCCCCACAACCACCAACTGGTTCAAACAAACCCTTTTTCTATATTTCTATTTACAAGCATGTTATTGTTTATAAATATAATAAAATTATAATGGACATCAATCATCTGCAGTTTTTGCTATTCGAGGTCCAGCCCGGGAATGTTGACTAAATTGTCCACCCATGTAGTGTGACGTTAAAAAGCCAAGACAATCTTTTTGTGAATTTCCTTTTGTGAAAATATGTCTGTGAGCTCGCCCTTCTGAATTTTGCCGGATTGCGACGTCACAAGTCATCTTATTTACATATTATTCCCGCCCCCTCCGCAACAAGGTTCTTCTCCCATGACTTGACAGCTCGCTTGAGCAAAGACCCAGAGCAAATCATGTCAAAGCCAAAAGGTAAGCAGAGCTGCAATGTTTAAAGCAGCATATATTGGAATCAGATAATGGTGTTATCAGCGCTAACGTCCAATAACAGGCACATTTTCAAATGTTCGGATAGGTCGTCGAAGTGTAGGCTGCTGTCGGCATTTGTGTTGCTGATGGGTCCGCTGCATGCACCATATGCTGTGATTTGCGACACTAATTGAATAAGTGCAGTTTAGCAGCTTGGTCATGAAGCGCTGCCTCCATGGGAGAAAATACAATCGAATCTTTAAGGTTGCCCGATGAGGTGGTGTTTAAATTAGCCTATGGCGGCTTCGTGCAAGCGCTATTCATAGCATTGCAGTCTAGATTTTTCGACTGTAAAATATTTGTCTTGGTTCAATAAAGGTTGGGAAAACCCTGCCCAACAACAGTTGGCATTGAAAAATGTCCCCTACGGTGTGAAAAGAGCATTTTGAGACCTGCTCGGCGCCATGCTGCTGCACGGAGTTGTAGATGTGGCTGAGGCCCGCTCTGGTCAGCACGTAGGACGCCTGCTCGTTGATCAGCGTGTCAAGGTGAGCCTCGATCTGCGGAAACAGAACGAGCGATTGATAAGGAGAAAAAAAAAATAAAATACAGAGGTGCCATTGTGAGCAAATGGTACTTGCGCCTAATGGAGCGTTGCCGGAGCTGCGTTGCATGGCACAAAGGGCGTGTTAAAATAGATGGACACGCTGATGAAGCGGCACGCACCTCTCGAGCTCGTCATAAAGGGAACAAGAGGCCATTACTTGGCCAAAAATGTCAACGCAGTGGTTGTCAAACTGAGGATTTCGGGGTTCACAAAATAATAATAATAATGATTAGGATTTATTTTAAGAATAAAGACATCTTTTTCATCATGAAAGGGGTAACAAGACAAGAAAGAAAGACAGACTAGAAAAAAGGATTTTTTTTTTTAATTCACTTGTTAAAATACAAATTTCTATCCCTTTTAAACTTTTGCGTTTATTATCCTAATATTACTACTTTATCTTGGAAAAATTCAAAATGTATTCTCGTAAATTTTTATCTAGACAAAATACGCTTTTCTTGTTGTAAAGATGACACTTTACAAGCACAACTTTTACACCTTTTTTCCTTGGAAACGAAATGAATATTCTCGGACCATGAAAAACCTTTTTTTCTATGAAAACTATGAATTTGTTATCATAAGACGGACCATTTTTTTTCTTAAAAAGCGGCAACTTTCGCACGTGGTAGTTATGTTTAGTTGGCGTTAGGATTATGAGGGGGTCCTTGGAAAAAAATTCTCCACTGTGTTAATGGAAGCTCTAATTGAGCAAATGCACACCTGGAACTCCAGCATCTCCAGCCTCTTGTCGGTAAACTCAAAGAGCGCCAGCGTGGTTTTCATGACGTACAGCGAGTTGACCATGTAGGTGGCCATGTCGGCCGTGCCCAGGTTACTGGCTGACACCGTGCACAGCTGCAGGAGGGGGTCCAGAATGCAGGAGAGCACCTGGGAGTGGGCCAAGGGGGGCGCACGTGAACTATAAAGTTGTTCACAAAATAGAACGGGACGGGTGAGAAGCGGGTGTTCACCTGGGCAAAGTCAGCCTGACGAGCACCCACGGGAACCACGGAGGAGTCGTGAGAAGCCAGAATTTCCCTGAGGAGGGACAACGTCTGGGTGAGGGAAATGGTGGGGCCCAGGTCAGGAGGTGGGAGCTCCACCTATTAAAAAAGTGACATCACAGAGGATCCTTAAAAATGAGTTCAGACACACCCCATAAAGGGGGACACACGCCACTCGCAAAATGTGGCTTTCAGGGGAGGTTTCAGACAGAATAAGCCAAAATAGCACAATCATCTGGAGATGGCGGCGTTGCATTGCTTTGGATATGAGATCAGCACAGATTTTTAGTTGAAGATAAAAGCACGTCGATTACGAGGGGGAGAAATGCCAACACGTTGGACGTCGGACAAGTTTAGGCACATCACACTCGAACACAGTATGTATGGAATAAACAAAGTATGTGTTGCGGTAGGGAGTAGAATGTGTGTTGCGATTGTGACAAAAGATGAGGTCGTTTAGTGACTGATGAACAAGTACAAAAGCCGCTGACGTTCATCTCGAGCCATGCGGCGAATCGGCGTCACTCATGACAACATCCTTAGTGGCATATCTTCAAATGCTCGTAGTTCTCTAGTGTCTGCCTACCCATCAAGGGGGGCATTAAACAAACAAGTCAATGAGCTGCCCGTTTCTGAAAATGTCTTCTGAATTTTGCCAAAATGTAACGTCACAATTCTATTAATTTACATACTATCCCCAAACAAGTTTCTCTGAAGATCTGCCATTTAAAAAAAAGCTGCAACATATTGCGCAAATTCTTCTCAGAACAGAGGCTGTCATAGCAACAAAGTGGGGTCCAAATCCACATTTTCTTATTGCAGATGTCCCAATACCTTTGTCATCATAGCAGTATATTCGACACAGGTAATCTGTGACTCAGTCGTGCTTCTAATGAAAAGGGCTGTGATTAAATCTTCCCGTGGACAAGAAAAAAGAGCCAGGCCATCTTTTGTGCACCTAATGGCGGTCATTACGAGAAGAGCGCGTTCCCGGCATGAGCTGCAATCGACACTGAAACCCAGAGGGGCCTTCAATCGGATTAGCAGCGGGGCTACTGGGATCGTTGGCCTACCGGCTATCGATCGTGAGCCCAGCCGGACCCCGCTACGTGGAAAGCGCGTGCCGTGGTACATTTGGACGGCAATTTCGCCAAAATGCTAAGAAGTCCGCAGTGTTTTTGGGCGGTCAGCATGGGCCACTTGGACGCAGCGGGGATAAATGTTCACGAGGTCTAGAAATAGACGTGTTGATTGTGGAGGGGTTGAAAAGTCAACAACATGGATTTTACCTCACGTCACTTTTTTGGTGAGGATTCGTCACTGAACCTAACGTTATGAGTTTTCGTTAACGTCGGGGACGATTTGGAGTCTTTCGTGAACATGCAAATTGAACATTTTGAGTCTTCTTTTTTGTAAACGCTGAAGACGATTCAGTCTTCCATGAACTTAACGCATTTACCTTGTTAACACTGACGAGATAGTCTTCAAGTTTTTGTCAACGCTGATGATGATTTAGTCTTTAATTGGCCTAACGTACGTGTTTTGTGCACAATTAAGAGGCACATCTGAAGCATCCAAATGATCTTCAACTCACACCTTTGTCAAATTGTACCCGTTTACTTGTTTTTACATTTAATTTAACTTATTGTACACTGGTATGACAGCTAAGAATGTCAAACAGCTAAGCTAACAGCTAGTAAAGGCTTAATATTTCCATTCTCTCCTATGGGAACAATAGTTACAAACCCGTATTGTCCACCTTATAGGTACAATGACTTTCCTCTCAGGACAAACTGAGGCTCTTGTTCTTGCACGAGTGTACCTTGTCCATAAGTCTGCTTGCATGAAGGCTAAGGCTGTTGAAAAACATCTTTTTGCTGAGTATGTGCATCTCCTCCATCGTCATTAGCAAAGAGGCTACGCTGGTTCCCAGGATGGAGCTGCACACACGTATTTAACAGGGTGTGAAGCCGTGACAAAAGATGCAGCGGCGACAATGCACAGTGGAAGAACAGACCTGATGGTGTGGTGGTAGAACTTGAGCAGATTGGACAGCTTGTAAAGCAATACCGCGCCCGGCTCGGCCACGATCACCTGCTCCATCCGGACCTTTCCGAACATGTGGGATAGTGTCAGAACGTAACAACCTATCACCCACAACAAGAGTTTGAGGACTATTTTAGCTGCTCACTTTCAGAGGCCGACACACTCCTTCTGTGATGTGTCCAACCACCTCTTGCATGTTGTCGTCCACGCCTGGACAAAAGAAGTTCAATTCAAAGCTATTAAAACTGCAATTTTCTTCATTCCACAAAGTACCGTTGCTTCATCCTTTATGTAAAATTGCAGTCTACTGCCTTTTAATGTTCATTTTTTATATTTGTCCACCAGATGGCACTACTGTTTTCCCCATTCAAAGCATGCAGCAAAAGTTAGCGCATTTACTATTTTCTACAAGGCTGCCTTTCTGCTGCAATGATAAGTGCACAATCTGCAATATAAACTAATTCAACAATAAAGGTTTCAAATATTTCAGGCTTACGTAGTTTTAAAATTCAACTCAAAGTATTACTCAGGAAAAAATACAAGTATGATTCATCTCAGGGTGTAATGTTAATAATACTCCTTGGAAAAAAAAAAAACCTGGGGAAGCTGGCTTGTTGTCATTCAGTCCTCAAGTGTGAGAAAAGTGAGACACTGCACAAATTAAAATAAAATAACAACAAATAAATACAAACAGTATGCAACATTTCTACGAATATCCATCCAGCCATTTTCTGAGCCGCTTCTCCTCACTAGGCGCCTATCCCAGCTATCTTCAGGCAGGAGGCGGGGTACACCCTTAACTGGTTGCCAGCCAATCGCAGGGCCCATACAAACAAACAACCATTCGCACTCACAGTCACACCTACGGGCAATTTCGAGTCGTCAATTCACCTACTATGCATGTTTTTGGGATGTGGGAGGAAACCGGAGTGCCCGGAGAAAAGCCACGCAGGCACGGGGAGAACATGCAAACTCCACACAGGCGGGGCCGGGGATTGAACCCCGGTCCTCGGAACTGTGAGGCAGACGCTCTAACCAGTCGTCCACCGTGCCGCCCACTTCTACGAATAGATTTGATATAAATTGTTTACGTTATTTCAATAAAAAGGTCATTTGTGTAAACATACAAGACTTTAAAGGGTTACAAAAATAAAACTGATATTTGATATGTACAGTACATTTCAGGCTAGAGTCATTTTGATAGACTAACAAAGTGAAGTGAATCCAAGATTTTACAACAAGGGGACACCAACATGTCACTCCTTGAGAGTGAGACACTGCAAAACATTAAATAACTGAAATAAAAACAATATATGAATATCAAAAACACCTTGAAATATGGTCTCTAAAAATGATTTCAATTTTTTCCAATAAAAAGTCGTGTAGGCTGGAGTAGTTTTAGAAGATTTGTTAAAGGTGGGAAATAAAGGTTTGTGGTAAATATTTCGACAGCTGCCAATTTTGGCGTGGGGATACTTGATACATCAGCGTACCCTGCAGAGTGACTTGCTTGAGCAGCGCTTCCAGGTGCTCCTTCTCAGAGGCGGTGGCTTGGTGTAGCCAGGCCAGCATGTCTCCCACGTACCTACGAGAACAGACGAGGTGAATTAACTCCCCCCCCCCCCCCCACCCCTTAACGGCAGGGGGGCTAATTTTAACACATCGGGAACACAAGTACCGCAATCATGGGCCATCATGTTTCTTTTCCCCTCTAAAGACAACCGCGCCGTATTGGCTGTTATATAACGCTTGCAAAGACAACAAGGTTAAAGTAGAATGATTGTGTTTGTGCGTGTGTGTGTTTGTGTGTGCGTGCGTGCGTGTATGTCTGAGTGGCGGACGCGTTAAGAAACAACTCAATGTTCTCAGAATTGCTAATTCCTCCAACTAGCTAAAGGCCAATCTGTGGCCATTCTGAGAAAATCTCCCGGGAGGACGAGGATGCGGCATGATCAGGACACACGCTCCGTCAAATATCCGCTCCGTGAGAGCCGTACGCGCTCAAAAGGTTGAACCTCAAATGTCCAAAACATACCGCAAACGTCAATCAGGAACTCAGATTTCAAATGGTGCTTCGATAAACATTACAGGTACGTCAGGAGAGAAATTTTCCCAAAGACCCACTCATAACCATAATGCCAAATAAACATAACTACCATGTGCATCCCTAAATGCCACAGGAATTATTTGTTTTAACGTCTCAACCTAAACATTCATAAACCGTTCGATGGAAAGGAACTTAACCGACTTCAATTGAATTAATTGCAATATTTGTACATAATCGCGAGCTGATGTGCACTGCTTACACTAACAAGAGGGCTGCGAACAGAGACGCGCTAGTTTACAAAAGCACAATCATTAATGTCAACTTGGCCATTTGGTGGCTATATTTAACACAATAACAACAAAGGGCTTGTGTGCGTTTTTCTTATGATGACTACGGTTATACAGTGACTGTACCTTGACTTACGAGTTCAACGCTCGTCATTGAAACGAATGAAAATGCCATTAAACCGTTTCACGCTCTGAAATTCTTTGCAATGTGATTTTCAGTAAGAATAATAGCACTGTACTGTATAAAAATGAGTGATACACTAAATATTCGGTGGGAAATGGCCCAAAAGTGCATTGTTGGTTTTCGGGCTGAAACAGGATGTTGGATGACGCGAGCAAAAACGGCGGGCGGTGCGAGCGTGTCTGGCGAAAGCTCGAAGGGGCCACCAACGACGAGGTGGCGTGCTCCGTGGGCGTCGCAGTCTCGCTGTTTTGCGGATACGACGCGCCGTCAAAATGTCTTAAACATGTTTTATTTGTCATACACAGTTGTATAACATCCCATGTCGCGTTCAACTTTTGACAGAAAATGTATATTTAAGTCAAAAGGTTAAGCTTAAGAGGAAACATTTCAATTAGGGATTTGTTTCATATTGTGAAATATATTGATATCGACTGATGTGAAAAACATTTTGTGATCGGCTTTTTAGTGAGGTTAGTACAAAGTCATAACCATAAATGCAATTTTACTAATATTTGTCATCATAATTTCTTTCGGTGCTTTGCTTTTCCGCCTATTGTTTCCTAATTTTCTGTTTTTGGTTCCAGCCAAGAATTTGCTTTTTTGGAGCATTACTAAGGAATGTAAAAAAAGAAAATGTTTTTCCTTAATTGCTACAATTTTTCCCACTTAACTTTCGCTGAACTTAATCTTGACTGTTTTTACCTCATTGGGTCGTGCGAGTGCATCTCAATGGGACGGGGGGTTCCGCCCGCCCCCCCCCGCGTCAGGGCATCGATGAAGCCGCGCACCACTGCATTCCTGCGCGCCGTCCCAAACTCATCCAGGGTGTACCTGCGGGCAAAAAGGGGTAACGGAGGCCCCGTGGGAAGCTGCTGTGTTTTTGTACATCGGAGGTCAGTTGTGAAACAAATCAGGAGCCCTGGCAGCGTTTCCATAAGGAAGGCGAGCTCTTTGTGAGACTAAACACCAGATAGTGCTGAATCCAGAATCCAGGAAAGGCCCGTCTGCAAGCATGACCTTGCACACACATGGTCGAGGAAGGAGAGGGGGGGGCGGGCGGCAAGTGTATTTCCACACAGTGAGAGGGAATGTTGGCCATTTAAAAAATAATAACAATAATAATTAAAAAAAAAAAAAACATAACACTGGAGGAGCATGTGATATGTTGTTCAAGTCATGAATCATCTTCAGTACATTGAGGAGACTTTCGAGGAACAAGCTACACTAATGGACGCCAGGAGACCTTTTGTAACCTTTTCAAAGACTTTTCCTGGAATTTCAAGTACAGATGGGCACTTGACAGAAATGCGTTGCAAAAAGCAGCCGATTAAGCGACGGCCTTCAAACCCTAACTTTGAATGCGGAATGCTTCGAAACGATCTTCAACCTTCACCTTTAAAAGTCACGCTATGTCGGCAAAAGAGTTTTGCAATTTAGCATCGCCCATCCAACAGATGCGGTCTCATTTGGGCGAATTCCCTTGTCAAAACCTGGTGTCGGGGCAAATTTTTTCACACCTTTTTTTCATGGTGAATCCTCAAAATGATCATTTAACACCATTCTCCATCCACATTGAGATAAAATAAGACACCATAACTATTTAATTATTATTATTATTATTATTACAGTTTGGCTGATAGCGAACAGCTCTTCAAGGAGTCCAACATAGCTTGATTTAAGCTGTTCATTAACACATAAGTTTCTGTAAACACATCAAAAACAAATTGGTGAAATCAGTGAACAAATAAGATAAAATATAAAATATAGGTGGCTTTATTGTGCGCGTGTATGTATTTTTTATACTCATCCTACGTATTTACTCCCATGATTTGCACTAAATAAAGTTGCGCTCACAATGTTGCAACCGCAAAGGATAATAACTGCATGCCCGACAAAGTGTGTCAGTACAACGTGATTGTCAGAAAAGTGCTATAAACAATTCAATAAATGTTTAAAAAAAAAAAAAAAAAGCATGATTGCTAATGTTCGCTTCATGTGTTGTTAAATGAGTATAAAAACGCTTTTTATTGTATATGTTCTAGTTGGTTGCATTAAAAAGTCATGCGAATCCCAACAAGTCTGTAAACGTACCACTGGACTGACACCGGCTGTCTTTTTTAAGCCAGTTGACATACCGAGCTGCACTTCCCTCTAGTGTTGGTTTTAGATGTCGCAACAGGACAAATACAATGTGTGTGTGTGTGTGTGTGTGTGTGTGCGTGTGTTACTTGTAAAGGACAGGACGGTCCTGCAGGGCCTCCATGGCTTGAGTCAGTATGGGGCTGATATCACACGTCTCCTGGGTCAGACCTCGGCACTCATCTGGGGACATAGTATGGAAAGTTGGAAAGTTGACCTCTTAATTACTTACACAGCGTACAAAGAGTTACATCTCACCCATCGAGCGTGAAATTAAATAACCAAATACATCTTTGGTTATTTGCCCATTTCGGAAAATTATGTCTGCGAGTGAGGCGTTCTGAATTGTTACTAATTTACGTAATACATGCACGGATTCGCTACACTCATTGAAAAAGTGTAGCTCGGCCGCATTGTGATAAAGTGTTGCCTTCATGAATGAAAATGCAATCCAATTGTGATTAGCATGTCAGCAAGTAATATGGGCGCTCGCTTAGTGAGGGGATATGCTTAAATGAGCCAGTGTTGGTTTAGAACAGTCTGGAAACAGTGTCTATGAACTGAGATTACAGTGGAGTTACAGTTGCAAACCGTTATTTTTCCTGACAGCAAAATGGAGGCGTCTATTCAAGTGGCAGAGTGTCTATTACACAGCCGGCCACTATTTGAGGAAATACGGCATCGACTATTCATTAGCACGGTGAGGTCGTGGAGTGCCGGACTTACTCTGTGCCCAGCGGTACAGTTGTTCGTACGCCGCCTCCTGCAACACGGCCATCTGCTCCATAATCTCCAGCCTACATGACATTTACGTTACTTTCGCGCGTAGGCTGCAAGCGTGTCAGATATACAAAAAAAACAAAACAAAAACGATATAGCCGTTACCCCGCAGTCTGCTGGTTGGTCCGCAGCAGTACTTTAACATCCTCGTGGATGTGCTTCACTCGACTGAGGGCTTTGAAGAAGTTCTGTGAAAACAAATTCAATCAATCAATCAAAAATATACACCCGAGGAAAAACTTCCGTGGAGTATATAGTACATACATACACTTGTAACATCTTAAGCAATTTGTCAAAATGTGAAACACTCAACACAACCAGCTGCTTCTCTATTTGTGGCCAGCAACAGCGCAAATTAAAGTCGCTCCCTGATTGGCTATCGTTCCGTTGTGTGTCGCATTCACAGAGTCTGTGGCTCGCTCAAACTTTGGAACAACGATTCGTGATGGGATATATTAAACACTCCCCATAATAATGGCACAAGATAATCTTTAAAAAAAAAAATACTCTTAGTATCATTGTTTTAAAAAATCCTCTTAACAAACATCACTCAGGTTAATCAAATCAATCAATCAATCAATCACTCTAAACACACCGCACGCCACCACATAAGCACTCAGGATCATCTTCACCCTTAACAAACCCCACATCGAGGATGACTGATCAGGATCAGCTAGTTAAAGAAAAACACTTTTAACACAACCCCTACCAAAGGATAATTGCTCAAGATCATCTTTCTAAAAAAATCAGTTAACACACCCAACATCATAGGATGATTGTAAATCACACCACAGGATAATCGCTACGGATCATCCTTTAAAAATCACTCTAGACACACACCACATAATAATCACTCAGGGTAATCTTTCAGGGATCTTCCGATAATCACGCCATTGCAGACTTTGATCGCAAGGGAGGTAAATGCTGAAATTTGCCCCTATTGTCAGTACATGTGTACCACACTTAGTTAACAATTGCATAAAACGGAATCTACCTCTGTAATGGGAGCATCCCTGGCCCCTCGCAGTGTGCTCATCTCCTCACTGGACAGCTGGAACTTGGCGAGGAAGGCCCGAGCCACCTGGGCCCTCATCTCCAGGCGATGGCTAAGGGAGAAGTCACATCATTTGCAATACACTCATGTCAGTTATGTATTTCTAATTATACAGCTTTAATCCAAATGCATTTCCCTCCCTGAACACTGGGATTAATCACCTTGTTTTATAATTTAGAGTGCGCTTTCTTGCCTGCCAGGCAGTTAAATTGGAGCTTCAAAATCAAAAGCTTTTCATCAAACAACATGAAAATAGGGGTAGTTCCAAGCATTAATAGTCACATGCAACCAGCAGGTGGCAGTCTCATGCCTTTAAAAAAAAAAAAAAAAAAAACAGTGAGGATTGTGTGTCCCATAAATAACAGAGCCCCCCACCCCCACACACACACAAAAGAATTATAAATAGATGGTTATTGGACAGCAGAGGCATTGCTATGATTGTGTCTCTGTGGGGTGATAGTCGCCATGGCAACAGCCTGAGTCACACTGGGAACTCAGGTCAGGATCAGTAAATCACTAGGTCTTTTTCTAAAGGGTGAGGAGAGGCAAAGTGACTCAAAATTAATTCTAGGAGGCTGTCTGGCCTTTCATTTGGTATTTTCCACAAAAAAATAAAAAACAAAAATTGTAAAAGGTCAAAATAACAAATAATAGAAATAGAATTAAAGGGCACCAGGGGTCAAACTTCATAACTTTTAAATACGACGGAAACCCAGAAATTATACAGGATTTCAATTGTTTTTTTAAATTGTAGTCACAATATAAACATAACGCGTGCACAAAATGCTAATTTGTGGGCACGAAATGGGTATAAAATAAGCATGAATCACTTTCTTTGACACAGTACACACACACAAGAAGAGAGCAAATAAAGAGTTTGGGGACCACATTTTTCTTGAATTTTAAACCAAATTTTAGAAACTGAAGAAAAAAAACTGGAAAACTGCGAAAGCAGAGTTTTTAAGTTGGGTTCTTTTGAAAACTTTTCTGAAAGAGTTTAAGACAAATTGCAGTTTGTCTGACTGCCAAAGATTGTGAGAGTCCAATTTTAGACAAATCCCAATTAGTCGGACTGCCAAATTTCTTTAATGCGAAAAAAAGGTACATGCGAATTTCTACAAAATAGTTCCTAAGTGACTCCCGAAATGAATTTTCTTTGAAATGTGAGGTCAAATTCAGATTTGTTTGACTGTCAAACTAAGTTGAGTGTCCGCATTTCTTTCTTTGGTGCATGAAAAGGTAAAGTTTTTGTTGTTGTTGTTAAAAAAACAAAGTAAAACAGTGGTGACAAATAATGCAGGGTTTTCGTTTGCCTTCTTCTTCAACATAAGAATCCAATTTTCTTTGAGGTTTTAGGTTAAATTCCACTTTGACTGCCAAATGATACAAGTACTGACAGTCCACAAATCTTTTAAGTTAAATACAAATTTGAGGTAAATAGTACAACCTTGAATGGACTGTTGTGAGTTTTGGATCTTATTTTCCTATCTGCTGAACCCCTCCTAGTTCTGAGAATATGCTTGTTAACGTTAATGGGGGAAATAGCCAAATGTATAACTTTTCTGTTCAGTTTTCTTAATGAGTCAAATCACTATTTTAACAATTTCTCATTACAATACAACATGCAAAGCACGTACGGCAAGAGATGAGTTCAAGCCGAGACAAATCACTGAAAAGCTTCAAATTAGGCTACTTTCAATTTTGAGAGTCAATTACCTGTTTTAGTTCAACTTCCACGTTGCATCATCACAACTGTACACAGGAGCAGAGGTTTATTTTTAAATAAATAAATAAAAGTCGGGGGCAACGAACCCAATTTCCAACATTCCGCTACATTTTCCATGACGTATTAATACAATATACTATGCCAACGTGCTCATTTATCAAACCTAACCATGCGCACGTTTTTCAAAACCGCCTCCGTGTTGGCGTTTCCCATCCTCACGAAATGATCGCCTTCCTTTATATTTTGAAATCCATAAAATGCAAATGTATGCCCAGTGGTGATTGGATCATGCATTCTGTGGTGGAAAAAAACGCACTGCACACAGAAACTATAACAAAGAGACAAGGTACACAAGCCTGTCTAAGGTGTTAAGGAGGGAAGGTCTTAAATAAACTGCTTTAGCCTGGTTAGTCCTCATCTTCAGAATGCCTAACTTCACTTGATAGAGAGTAACTCTCCAATACTGACTCACATGCAACATTTCTGTCCTTTTGTGACGTCTGTTGCGAGACCCTTGTGAATTTTAAACCTGGGGTTCATTCTTAACGAAAGTGAGTGTACCTACCATTTCCCTGAGGAACTCCACCCTAAATTGTGTCTGAATGTAGGTTTGGATGGATGTCAGATTATTGTCACGTAATTATGATTGTGATAATATAATATGTACTTATATCTGGACTAAAGTAGTACGGCACAATGCCATTCCACTACAAGGGTGAGGAGGGTTCAACTTCTTTAGAATAATAGTGGACCTAAAGCATATCACTGAGGAACTCCACTCCAATTTTGTCTGATTATAACTTTTACATAACTATTGGGAATGCTGTTGTGCAAAATCACATTTGGGATATACACTATACTTATACTGTATATGGATAAAAGTATGGGGATACAAGGCCATGCCACCAACAGAAAGTGAATTGTGAACTGAATAAACTATTGCAATGTTCCCCACTTTTGATGATTCATGGCCTTCACGTCAGAGTCTGCAGGAATGTTTGACCACTTCTGCTGCAAGACCTTTGACTTGATGTTCTTGCTACAAGGAAAATGAGAGTTCAACTTCTCCAGAAAACTAGTGTGGTGTGGACCTTAAACATTTTCTGAAGAACTCCTCTCGAAATTGTGTCTAAATATTATTTTTGGATGGACACTTGGAGTATCAGAATCTTTATTTGCCAAATATGTCCAAAAAACACACAACGAATTTGTCTCCGGTCGTTGGAGCCGCTCTAGTACGACAATAAACAGTCAATTGACAGAGAACACTTTTGAGACATAAAGACATTGAGAAAAACAGTCACTGAGCAATAAAGGGTTGCTAGTTATCTGGTAATGCCGGTACAATATGTATATATATATTTTTTGGACAATTGTGCAAAAAGATGCAGAGTCCTCTAGCACTTAGAATGACTACTAGAGCAATAGTCCGGTGCAATGACCATTGTGCAAAGGTCGCCGAGACTTCAAGGAGTGTATGCAGTTTAAAGTGACTAGTAGCCCGTTAATCTGGGACGATGTAGATTGTGCAAATGTTGCAGATACTCCTCAGTCAGTGAGCAAGTGGGGCAGATGCTACTCGGGCATGAGTGGCCAGTATTGGTCAACATCAGATATGCAAATAATGCCGCGTGGCGAGACTACTACAGTGATTGCACGAGTATGTATAATTGGGCTGACAGAAATGTGACAACAAACTCAAGACAAAAAAATTGGCAGCATGTTGCAATGGAATTGTAGGTTAGCTCTTTAAGAAAGTTGATTGAAAGAGGGAAGAAATTGTTGGAATGTCTGCTCGTTCTAGTTTGCATTGATCGGTAGCGCCTACCTCAGGGGAGGAGCTGGAAGAGCTGGTGACCGGGATATGGAGGGGCCGAGCAAAATATCCTTTGTGATATACACAATACATCATAAACAAATCTGGAGGTGTTCCTGCTTGAGCAGCTTCTAGGAAGACTTTCGACAAGATTTGGGAATGTTTCTATGGGAAGATGGAGATTGACCTGACATTTGTGGGGTTTGCTGACTTGGTTTAGCCACATGGATGAGGGGAGTTGAACTTTTGTAGAAAAATAGATGACCTTAAACATTTTCCTGAGGAATGCTAGTCCAAAGTTTTGGATGGCTTATTTGTGGGAAGAAAGAGTTTCTTTGTCCACTTGTGATGTCTGTTACAAGACCCCGGCTTGATGTTCTTGATACAAGGACGAGGAGTGTTCAACTTTATTAGAAAACTATAGTGGACCTACAGCATTTTCTTGAGGAATGCCACTCTAAATTGCTTCTGATTGTTACTTTTATATGAGTGCTGTTCTGCAAAAATCCAGTTTGTGACCTATCCTATACACTTATGGATACATACAGGGTGTCCCAAAACTCGAGACACTTTTTTTCTACTTCTTTTCAACAAGATTTTGGAGCGTGTCTGTGGGAATTTGTGCCCTGCTGTGAGGTCAGTGGTCACCCGTGGAACACAAGTGTGCCGAAAATGTCTTGCTATCATGAGGAATTAAGATTCAGTGAGAACCAAGGGACCTCGCCCAACCCCTGATTGATGAATGTATTGATTAAAGCGGTTTCCTAAAGACTTTCGTAGGCATTTCTTTCTGTGGGTGATTAAGAAATACCAGAGCGAGGCAACCAAATGCCAGCGTAGTGAGAAGTAAAACACAGGATGAGCTCACTATGGTTTCCAGACTATTTAACAAGCACACGCTAGGTCATGTAAAGCCAAGGCGATAGATATCATTACACAATGCAATACACCGAACGACGGACAACAGTTATTGTGGTCGTCTTGTCTCGTTTCACCAGCTTGGGTTTTCCCCGCCATACCAGACCGAGTGATTTTATCTCTCGGGGAGCGACAATGATTTGAAGCTGTGCAATACGATCCTGTTAATGGCTCTGTCACGCCGAAACACTAACGGTACCGGCGACAACTTAATTTCGCTAAGAGACTGGTAATAGAGTAACAGAGATCATGAGGAGTCCATTTTTAAACAGACATGACGTGATTGCTATCCACTCAAATGGACAATATATCTCAGCTGGACCGGTGTAAATATTAATGCCCAGTTTTCGTTCCACAGGATCTAATTTACTTTTATCTAATTTTAGCTCAAATCCTAATTTGTTTGACTGCCAAACTACAAGTTATGAGTGTCAACCCATTTTCTGAAGGTAAATGCAAATTCTTGGTAAACAGTATGAACTTGAATGGACTGTTCGGACTTTTGGATCCTATTTTGGTCAAATTTCATCTTGTTCGACTGCAAGGAATGAGAGTACGCAATTTTATTCTTGAGTGGAAAAAAATAAAGATAAATGGGGAAAAAAAACCCTGAAAAAAATGGACACTTTCTATTTGGATTCTTATTTATCTTTAGGACTGAATTGAACTTGGTTTTGTCAAGTTTTGATTTGTTCGACTGCCAAACGCTGTGCCAAGTTGTGGGAGTGAGAGAAAAAAAAACAGGAAAAATATATATTTTTTATAACTTGATTATTTATTTGTTATTTATTTTATTTTTTTTAGGTCACATTCTGCTCGAAACCTTTCGGTCAAATTCAGATTTTCTTGACTGGCAGACTAAGATCTGAGAATCCCCATTTTTTTTCCTCACATACCAAAAAACATAAACATGAACATTTTTGACCCAAAAAATACAACAACAAAAACTCCTCCTCCCAGACGAGTATAAACTGGTTGAGATTTGTTTCCATTTTCCAGTAAGTTTTAATGGCTGCGGTGCCGATACTTTGGCCCGCATTGGGTACCCACTTCAAAAGGCTACAGTGCCATAGCAGTTAGTTAGGCATGCGCCAGCGATCACAAGGCTCACAGTCCCATTAGAGAGCACAGAGGCGATGGCTCTGATTAACAGTCATCTCAAACGTATTGGCTTCTCCACAGGATTTTCACCACGGAGGTCATACCGGCAACATTGACTTTGACTTAAAATGGGGAAAACCAGGGGGGGGGGGGGGGGGTTGAGAGGGAACATATAATGGAAAATTGACTTTTTAATTGCCTCTCTCCAAATAGTGTTCCAGCGCGTAGTCGCAATTTGCTATTGGTGCATTCAGCAATTCGCTGATTTTTTTAAATAATCCATTATTCCCTGAAAAAAAAAAAAATCACCTATTCAGCGTTTTTATACAATAATATTTGATACGATATAAAAGTACTGATTTGGCGCCATCTTTCATCTCTAAAATTAGCTCCTCCCCGACAGACAAGGATCTGTGAACTCTCTTGACACTGATTGCTATTTTCTTATTGGCGGCATCTTAGGGCATAACAGAAGGAGCAAAAGAAAGTGAATGGCTTTTCAGTAGAGAGTTGAAAATAGAGCCAAGAGAAAAATATGCGAAAAGGTGAATTGAAGCGAACCACAAATAAGCAAGTAACGGCCCACTTCTGGTGCATTTTTTCAAAATCAAATTATCTGTAAGTCATTTGTTTCTAAGGGTAATGTTTAAACTTGAGTTTGAAACCATAATGTGTTTTGGGATTATAGTTGGCGGTATATTTAGGGTTTCAACTGTTAATACACACAGGCAATTATAAATACTTTTTGCTAAACTTTCACTGTAACACAGAGTGTCTTGCTAACGTGTCACGCAGTGGACAAAATACGTGATTCATTCTTTCGTCATTTCGGATCGGAAGGCCTGCGGCTCGGCCCATGGTCATGTTTGGAGACGTCGGGACATGTTCCGAATGACGACGTGAAATGTAAACGAGCGGCGGTGCGGGCCAGGTGGCTCGTTTCATTGGTGGTGATGTCGTCTTTCGACAAGGCGCTCACCGCGGTGTGTCAGGACGACAAAAGAACGCCGGTGAGCAAACACGGGATCCCCCGCCCCCCTGTTGGTTGGCCGCCTACCACCTTTGCTCATGCAATCTGCCGCTCCTTTCCGTTTCATTAGAGCTGACAAATGACACGGCGCCGCTGGCTGATAGCGAGCCGCTCGGGGCGGGGGCGGGGGCGGGGGGGCCTGCTGGGTAAACATACATCACCACCGGCATCTGCGTAGCGGCCTGCGCTCTCCCCGGCCCGGCTCAGATTGAGAGATTATGCGGCAAATCTGGCTATTATGCAGAGGAAAATGAAAAAAGACAGCGGCGGCTGCACTCACAACGCCAAAAGTCGCTTGTGACAAGGTCGAAGCCCGCCGTGCTCTCCCATCTGGCTGGGAGGTCAGTGCTGCTTTATGAATGAAAATGTCACAAAAGTGGACTTGGGCTCCCAAAATGAACCACACGCCAGTGGTGGGAAGTAACAAAGTACAAATACTTTGTTGCTGTACTTAACCCGAACATACTGTTCGGGGTCGAGTTATGACAGTGAGATGTGACACCGGCCACTCGGGGCGATGGAATGGTCTTCTCTATTGTATTGACGAGGCGCTTCTGAGCATGTCAAACTTTTAACGAGAGTCACCCGCTTGATCGGAAGTGCGTCACAAAATTAGACAACGGCAATGACCAAAAGAACTTCACTTATCATTAACCATATACAATTCATCTTGCCAATCTAAAAATACGCATACAAATATATTTTTAAATATGTACATTTTATTATAAATAAAATAAATAAATTATAAATAAATAAAAATAATATATTTTATTTTATTATAAATAAAATAAAATATAAATAAACAGTGTTAAATCAAAGGAAATGGCGGTAATGCTAGGAATCGGGAAACTCTACATACTAAAAATGTATGCATTTTTTTTTTTTTTTTTGATAGGACAGTGGTGACAGTCCTATTCCTCAACAGCTTTCCAGAGAGTATCTGTACTTCCACTAAAGTGTGGACTGTGAGTAGCTTTTGCCACCTCTGCCATTCGCCATTTCAATTCAGCATAAAGCTGGAGTGTGTGTCTTGTGCTAAACTGAGGCTTCATCCCTCCGCTGTCTCGTTGACTGTCATGTCCGTCCTTTTCGTTGAAGTCAAGCAAGCAGTCGGGGAATTGCCGCTGCGGCGGCGGCGGTGGTACATCAAAGCTGCTGTCACCACTGCCTTTTGTTGCCAAATACATGGCAGTGTTCCCGTCAAGGTCACTGAGCATGGAGGTCACAGCCATGCATGCAAATGAGGCCCACGCCTGGCTTGCAGCCAACAGCAAGCAAGGTTATATAGGAGCCGCTCACACGGCACCTGAGAAGGTGCATAAAAGCGAGTTGTTTTGGCCTTTTGTTGACTGGAATATGCAAACATTTGAAAACGCATATCAAAGGGGACGCTTTTGAAAAAACCCACAGTTGTCTTGTCTGTGAACACTAACATACTAACTAAAACATATGAACAAAAGAAACTTGAAAAAATAAACGACCGTGCGAACTGACCAATGATTAAACAGACTATGAAACGAACAAATTAACTAACAAATGTGCGAACAAACTAACTGATTAAAACTCCTTTACTGCCAGCCGTCCCAGTTAATATGGACATTTGACTTCTACAGCAGTCAAAGGCAGTGAATAATTAGTAACAACTAACTTACAAGTAGGCTTAACATATCAAATTATCTGTAAGTAATTAGTAAGTAACTAACAAATTCACCCCATAAATGTGCAAACTAACTAACTAAGGAAACTCGTACGAACAAATGAACAAATATGCGGAGAACTAACACACAAATGAACTAAGTAACAAATGTGAAAAAGGACTAACACATTAACAAGTTAACCACCAAATGTGCCAAAGGACTAACAAACAAATTAACTAATCAACGTGCAAACTGACTTGCGTGTGAGCGGACTAACAAAAACAAACTGACGAACAAATGTGCAAAAGGACTAATAAACCAACTATCCATTACAAACGATTGTCTGTTATATTGACTAACTAACCCTAACCCTATTTTTTTTTGGATGGCAATATGCACCCATATTACGAATACAAAATTATTGTTTTATACTTTTTTTGGTGGCCAAAAACACCCAGTACAATACAAAGTTATTGTAACTAAATATGAAGAAGTTTGAAAATGTTTGAAAAGTTTACATTTTTATCCAAACTTACCATGGTGGTGTGCTTGTTGCCGTAGTGACTGGTGGCAAGTCGAGGCAGGTCGCCTTCATGAGCCGATAGGAATTAGTGTGCTTCCTATTTCCAAATCTGCTAATTAGATGCCATGATGAACGGCTTGACAAAAAAAAAAACTGTTACTGTACCAAAAATAGCTTGTTCCAGGATCCAGAGACTTGTGTGTCGTATTCCTCTTTAAGGTAACACCACAGCCCTGTGCGCTCTCTCTGCGGAGAGCTCAATGCGACAATAGATAGAGCTCCTTCCAACATGGCCTCCACGTCAATGCAATGCCTGGAAATGTCGCCACA
Source organism: Phyllopteryx taeniolatus (assembly GCF_024500385.1). Taxonomy (NCBI): domain Eukaryota; kingdom Metazoa; phylum Chordata; class Actinopteri; order Syngnathiformes; family Syngnathidae; genus Phyllopteryx; species Phyllopteryx taeniolatus. Next base: position 27,840,107 of record NC_084509.1, on the reverse strand, counting down.
TTTAACATGGCCGCCACGTAGGCACGGGCATGTCTGTAGGCTGGATCTGGTCATATTGTATACCTGTGACCTGGAAATATGAGCGTCCCAGTCTCTGCGTATATTGCGCCACAGCGCCAGTAAACAACAGTGGCCAATTCTGGAACTAACAGACTTTGTCAATGCTGCTTTAACGGACAACTGGAAAACAATTTTTGGACACGTACTGTCCAGACGGTCCGTCACTTCTGCTATCCGATAAATCTAGGTCCATTAAAACGAGGTTCTACGCTACTTAACTAACGAAAGAACAAGAGAACTAATTTACAGACTAACAAACAAAGGAAAAACTTACTCAGGAATGAACTTAATGAACTGAATAACCATTGTGTGAACAGACAAACAAACAAATGTGCAAATGGACTACCAAATTTACTACTCAGACGACAACTTTTCTCGCCGTTCCCGACAGTCGCTATATCAGATTACAAGACAGGGCATGATAAATTCTTACTTACTTTTTTAGGTAATGAGTCTTATATTAAGTGTAATCAGATTAGTTTTTAGACTTATGACTACAAACAAGGCAAATATTCTTAGCAAGATTTTGAGTTTTTGTAGTGCAGCTAACAAACTCGTGAATGGACAAACTAATAAATGGGTGAATGGACTACTGAACTAACTAAGTAACTACCTCGGTAACTAAATATTGTGTGAACTGTCTTATTGACAAACAAACAAACTCATTAACACGCAAACACAGGAATGAACAAACTAATTAGCAAACTAACTGATCTGAGTGACGTGAGAACGGCCTAACAAACGCACAATCTAATAAAAGTCGCAAACAAAAGTCACGAGCGTACAAACTGACAGACGAACAAACAGAGGCCCGGCCGAGTGTTCTCGGCGGCTGGATGAGCTCTTAATGTGTATCGTCAGCAAGTTTGGCAGATTGTCTTCTCGTGTAACAACAACAACGCATCTTGGATGAGATTAGGGAGCCGCGACAGGAGGCCGCTTTGATGTGCGTCTCAACGAGCTTGACGGGGACGTCAAACGGCAAAATGAAACCGCGCTAATGACCGGCGCCGCCCTCCTTATGCAAATAGTGGAGGAAATATTCATGGCGGCTCATGAATCATTCATGACTTGCACTCATCACAAATAAAGTTCTTATTGTCTCAGTCGAGAGTTTGCACTTTTTGGAATGTTTTAAGTCGCGGGACTGTCAAATGGGATTAGAGGTGCAACAATTCATCGACAACTAATCGATTATCAAATTATTCTGCAACTATTTTGATTGATTAAAGGTTTAGAGCCCTTTTTCAACTGAACATTGTTCAAAACCTCTGATTTGAGCCAATAAAGAGTAAATATTCTCAGATTTGTGTTGTCCTTCTTGAAAGCAGACTGATTATCTTTGTTTTTAATCCAAATACCGTAAGACGTTTGCAAACATCTGCTTTGCAGCTGCAATGATCAACATTTTTCCCTATTTTCTGACATGTTACAGACCAAACCAGTAACTGAATCATAAATGCAAAATACATTTGTATCTGATTATTCAATTCATCGATGGAATAATCGAGTCTAAAGATATTTGAAAGCTGCAGCCATGATTGGGACTTGCTTGGCTAATATTTATGAAAGACTCGCCTTGACTTTGACTTGGTATTCATCAGATTTGACCGGATGAACTAGCGACATAATCCGGATAAGCGCTATTGAAGATGGAAGGATGATAATGACAGTATGCTCACTTTTCTCCTTGAAGCTTGTTGGTTTTCACAATCAAGTCTTGAGTTTGCTCCTTGGCAGCCTGTCAAATGTAAAAATAGTCACAAACGCACATCGCCTATAAATGAACAATAATGAAACAAAATCCCAAGACGACACATTTGACTCCACCTTTAACCTGCTGGTCATCTCCGCACAGCAGGTGGTCATGGCCTGAACGTCCTCGTGAACGCTCTCCAGCTCCTGCGGAGAGAACGAGGGAAAAACAGTACAGTGAACCCGCAATAGGGGGAACGTTCGCAAGCTAGAGTATTTGTATTATGAGACTTCAAGGGGGCGTGGCCTAGTGGGTGACATCACGTGCGCCGACTCAAGCTGGAGTTGAACAGTTTCCTGCTCCATGCTCCTTGCAAGAGTTTTCATTTTGCATTTGTGTGATTGACTGTTTGTCCCGTTCAATAAATCGCCGAAAGTGCATTGGTGAGTGCGACTGTTCTTTTTTTCACATCTCTCAAGCGGTGGCGTATCTTTAGCTCGCTCTTAAGTCTAAATTTGGCTCACAACACGAAGCAAAGTTAAATTAAAAAAATTGACCAAGCGAGGACTCGTAACTCAAGAAACTCATAAGCACTACTAAGTCAAGGTACCAGTGTATACGGTAAAAACCCATCAAAACGATCGCCATAGATCACAGATTTCCTCGATATGTTCCACACAACAAAAAACTGCGACGTAGCAGGCTCGTGGTAGATGAGTCACGATATACTGTAAACACGACTGCGAGGACCGGCTGAATAATGCGTCTATTACGTCTTTGACTTCTTTAAATATCTGCGCAAAGTCCTCGTTGATGGCCAGGCTCCTTCGCTCGATGTCACCGCGCAGGTTCCTCCGTGTGCGCAGGCTGTTCTCGGTGAAGAACGCCGACAGAGCCGTCAGAGCCTCCAGCATCTCCTGCAATCACGCCACAAAAGCAGCTTGATCGAAATGGAATACGACATACCCTCACTGTTCAGGTTTACTGAGGCCACGCATTAAAATGACATTCAAGACACGTACAAAAAATAATTATAATAATATCCAGATAAATCACACGAGGATAGAGTGGTTTTCATTGTGGTAGGATGAGAAGTATGAACAGATAGCATTCTGAAATCCTACTGGTTTGTACGCAATCCTTCGCACCTGCACATGACACAAGTAACAAATCGTCACACTTGGACATAGAGAGCAAACACATAGCCTGAAGATGGTCCGTGGCAGAGAATCCAAACCAAAAGTCCCAACCGAGTACCAGCAGCGAGGAGGTTGATAGCCAACACTTGTACATCGCCGGCCTTACCTGGAAGTATTTTTTTGAACTGGTCGGAATGCCAAAACAACTCTTTCAAATGCGCTGCGAACCCAAATAACATCAGCTAATGGCGTTCCAAAACTTGCCATCTGATTTGAAAAAGCATATTGAGCTAAGCTGAAAGTTTGTTATTATCAAGGGTGTGGAGAAGGTGTGAGATGTGATATTCAACTTTAGCCAAATGTTATCTAAATTTAGATTATTGCTACAGTATATGCAATACTTGTAAGTTAATTGTGGACAATTATAGTTTCCATTATGATCAGTTGGTTATTGACAAAATGTTCTAGTGACCTATTAACCACCTGGACTCAGTACGTTGCGAGGCTGTGGGGAGAATACTTCCCAATGTAACAATTTTATAGAACTTTATAGTCATTATGACATTTATTTATTTTATTGGGGTGGGGGTGGTGCACAATAGGCTCCTGTGACGCAGCCTAATCTTTTAAAGTTTAAGTACTTCTGAAACCACTACTTTTCCACTTTTATTTAAGTAAAAATCTTGAGATGATACTTCAACAGTAACGAAGGTAAATACTTTAGACGCCTCTGCCCGGAACTGTGAGGTAGTCGTTTCAACCACTGAAACACCGTGCTACCCTATACTGTTCATTTTCTCAGCCAGCATTCTCTAAAGTGTCTTCGAAATGTCAAGGCATCACTGCCTTGTACATCTATATTGCAAATAACACGCTTTTCTGTGACAGTTGTGCGTAATACGACTATTAAAGCGAGGTTTAAAGGGCCTAGCTTGCCGAATTAGCCGCCGCTAGCTCTCTTAGCAAGTATTACCTTGTCATTGTCAAGCTGCGTCTCCAATATTTTATTCAGCTTCCTCGACAGCGGGTTGTTGGGCTGAGACGTTGCGTTTGTACTCTGTATCAATTCAGCAGAAGAGCTACAGGCTGCTATTTCTACTTTAACGTCAGCCATTGTAAATAATAATTAAAAAACAAAAATTAAAAAACGCGTTTTCCTTCTCCACGTCAACTAGTTTTGTTTTGGTCCGTTCCGGATTGACGTCCGGTCAGTGAGTATGGGAACTAAGATAATGTCAAATAGTTCCCATCAACAATTCTTTTTTCCCCCTTCCAAAAATGATAAATAAGGCGACCGCGGAACGGTAGTGTTCTAAATAAATTGTAATTCCGCTAACATTAAACATGCATTTTTCCTAAAAACATAATAATTGACAATGTTTAAAAAAAAAAAACTAATCACAATATGATTAGGATAAACTAATTCACTGTCAAGCAATTGCCTCGATATGACCATTTCACAACTAAAAAATATTTCAAAAATATCTTAACTCATGACGTTTTCAAGATAGCAGTGATACATTCAATGAATCCTGTTAATCCGAAAACAGATTAACATTCCTGAATAATCCAATTGATTGTTATTTTGTAATCAGCAATTGACCACATGCCGAGCTATTTAGAATACAAAATTTGCTGGTGTTGAAATTCAATCCAAATGAATAGCTGGAACGAATACTAATATTATATAATATCGTGACATAACTAAGAGGTAATCCACTGTGCGTTTTACAAAGAAGATTGAAGTATTAGGGTCACATTGCAATATCTGCAACAATCAGTTGTGTTTGTTTTGATGTGTTGATTTAACAATACATTTATTGTTTTTGGTCGTCAGTGGTGTAGGACTGCACTGCAATCGAAGAGCTCTTTTTAATATTTTGGTTACCTTTTTTAGAGAACCGAGTGGTATCTCTAGATAGAATTTCCTGGTATTTATTGTTACCATTCAATCCAAATGACTAGATGCAGGTCTTACTAATATTGTATAATATCGTTACATAACCGAGGTAATCTCCTGTACGTCACATGAATAAATCAGCAAAATAAGGGGTGAAAGACTGAATTATTAAGGATACATATTGCAACAGGTGAAACAACCTTTTTTTTTGTTTGTTATTGTTTGTTTAATAGGGCAGTTTCAGAGCGGTATTAAGTGAACAACACATGTGTTTTTGTGGTTTTCAGTGGTGCAGACCTGCACAGTGACAATCTGAGAACTTTGCCTTAATTTATTTAGCAAAATGAGGGGCCGAAACATTAGGATTCATGAAAATGTCAAAGAAAAATGTAACATTATTAGCTTTGTTTTAAGACGGCAACGCATTACATTGCGGTAATTTAAAACACATTTGATTATTTCTCAAAATAGTTAAGTGGTTTATTATAAATAATTAGTCCGCTGGGAATAATAAAATAAAAAAAAATAATAAAAGTATTTTTTTTATTTTATGACGGTTTATTGGATTATAAGTAAACTAATTTCAAATAATTCCATTAAAAAAATTTTGCTATTAAAATTTACATATTTACCAGATAAGATTTATTGGTTAATTGGCGTTTTGTCAATCAAATAAAAAAAATCGTTAATTTTTCAGTTTTTCAGATACGCCACCGCTTGATACATTTATTCAATAATTGATTCTATTTAAATGAATTAGAAATAATACAATTCAAATGATATTTGTTCCTTTATGATCAAAATAAACATATTTACATATTCTAAATCCAAATTGATTGGTTTGTTGTGAACAACCTATACATGTGCACTTACATTTTAGACAATATTTAATATTTTTAATTAATTACAATTTTAAAAAATACAATCACAAATTCTAATTGTTATTTTATTGTCAAAATCGACATTGACATATTTTACCAGTTCTTTTGCTAGTTTAAAACAAAAATTTTATCGAGGACTAATGTGGCTCATGTTTTTTTTTTTTTTTAAATCCAATGTACACACAAGTTTGTGTATTTTACTAGATGTCACTGAACGCCTCATGGCGCGTTCAGGGACCGCTCGTCGCGGCGGTCCGGCCCCTGGGTGGGGATTGGTGTGATTGATGGTCACCTCCGGAGAGGCGCGTACGCTCGCTCGGCGCATTTGTCACTCGCTCCGGTGTCTTTCCCCACGCGAGCACGCAGCCGCTTTCATCGATTACGCACTCATCGTCAAACGTTATCGATGAGGACGAAGTGACCCGCGAAATCGTTCGCGTACCGACCAAAGGAATTTCGCTCCTCTTTTTTTTTTTGTTGTTGTTGCTTTTTCGTGATTGTGGAAAAGTTTTACCAACGGACGCAGCTGGAGTCCGCGGATGGGAAGAAGCCGGAGGCGACAAACGCACTTTATTCCGGAGCTCCCCCAATATGTAAGACGCCCCTTTTCTGCTTTCCTGGTAGTCATTTTACATTCTTTATTATTAACATTCCGACGGTGTGAGCACTGCGATAAGTCACTTCCTGCAGCGGATGGTGTGCAGTGCACGGCAGCGCTCAGCAAACATTTACATTCAACCGCTTATAGGTCACCCAACATGTTTTTTTTTTTTTTAATTTATTATTGTTTTGCAGTGTATGAAGGATCACATTGTAGTGAATGATTTACTTCCTAATAATTCAGGGAGTTTTATTACGCCGGACCAGTGAAGTTCCCCAAGATTTCTTGGGCTCATGAAGTACACGCGTGCACGATAAAGATGATTTGTCAATATGAAAGGGAAGGAGAATAACGGAATTTGTGACGTATAATAATCCACAAATGCTCATAACCATCGTAACTGTTCAGAAATGGACTGAGTGAGAAACCAACCACTAACCTTTGCTGCTGACCAATGAAAAGTGACAATAAACCAAACACTTATGCTGTATGTAATGATTAACATGTATAGTGACACAACCAAGTGTCAAACTCATTTTTGCCACGTCGTAGTTACGACCGTTATGAATGTGAGCCCATGTAAGTGAATGAACACCTCTTATAATTACATATACACAACAAATTGATGGGTAACTAGTTCTGAAATCAGAAGCGTATATATATTGAAAAAAAAATGTTTTTCCAACAATTATTACAAATATTTTAAAAGGGGGACTGGAAACAAAAAAATGCTTGCAATTTCTCAACGTTATTACAAGTGAAGACAATTTGAAAATGTTATATTTTCGCAAAAAAAACAAAGTCGACACACATGATTTGCTTTTGCGGGCCGCATAAATTGATGTGGCAGGCCGGATCTGGCCCCCAGGCCACCAGTTTGACACCCGTCAAGTAGACAGACCAATGAAAAGTCACATAATCGACCAGCCAATGACAAGTGACGTAACCAACTAATCGCATGGGTGCAACGACTTACATGTAGGCTGACCAATGTACATTCCTTTCTGGAATGTATCAGTGCTCTGTATTAAGTATAAAATCCGTATGTGAACTTAAAAGTCAAAGTTAAATGTATTTACAGTATATTGCGCATTTCCTACACAAGGTAACTCAATGTGCTATACAATGATTAAAAGCATTTAAAAATAAAGAGAAAATACAAATAAATGAAAAAAACAACATCTTGAAAAATGAAAAAAAAAACTGCTTAAAAATCAATAGAAACATTTTGGGGGAAAAGTGTAGGAAGAAGAAGGACCTTAAAAAGCTGCACAGTGTATAAAAGTGCTGTTTTTTCTTCTTGCCGTCAGGGCCCCGCAGACACTGAGGAGGTGAAGACCGCCACGCTTGCTTCCCTCAACGCCTCCTTGCCGCAACTCACTCCCAGCGCCAGTTCCCCCGCGTGCGATCCCACATGGCGTCCAGTCTGACGTGCGCCGGCGTGGTGTGGGCGCTGCTGTCCCTGCTGTGCGCCGCCGCCTCCTGCGTGGGCTTCTTCATGCCCTACTGGCTGCTGGGCACACAGATGGACAAGCCCGTGTCTTTCGGTACCTTCCGCCGATGTTCGTACCCGGTGCGCGACGAGGAGCGTCAGGCCACCGTCATGCTGGAGCAGTGCGGCCGCTACGCCTCCTTCTACGGCATCCCGAGCCTGGAGTGGCGCATCTGCACGGTGGTGACGGGCGTGGGTTGCGGCCTCCTCCTGTTGGTGGCGCTCACCGCTCTCATGGGTTGCTGCATCTCCGAGCTCATCTCGCGTACTATCGGTCGCGTGGCCGGAGGCATCCAGTTTGTCGGAGGTAAGTGTCCGCGTTGTCGTGCGTTCTGATTGGGACTGGGCTAAGTAGCGCTACGAATGAATCAGCGGTGATTCGGATTGACTCGCGAATCCCAATTTAAAAAAATGAATCCCGAATCAGAATTTCTGCATTCGAATCAAAACGAGTCAAAGAATAAAATACGTCTCACTTTATTCCATTTTGACTTTGTGCGCATTGCGTCTAGCTTCACCGAGATCTCCAAAAGTTTGTTTGCTGAAGGAGGCTTGCGTTTAGCCTAACTTTCCAGTGAGTGGCACAGATAACATGGAAGCGCCACCACGAAAGCAGAAGGAGCCATTGCCGGAGAAGGCGCCCGCTGCACAACGGTAGATTTAACATTAATCCAACACAGCATGAAGCTCGAGCACGCTAGGTAGCCAGCAGGCTAAGTAGCAGCGGGCTAGCTGGAAACGCAGCAGTAGGTTCAGTCAGTTCAGTTCAGTTGTATTTAACTTTTAAGTACAATACATTTGCACCAAACGTTTTGGGACTTTTTTTTTTAAACATTTCTTTGGGTACAATTTGTATTTAATGTCTCTACAATATATTTTCATTGAATTATTATTATTATTATTATTTTTATTTTTTTTTTAAATTATCCTTTTTTTAACCACAGTGTTATATTAGCAAGACATTTTGGACAGCTAGATACTTCCAACCTTGTGGGAACAGTTTGTGGAAGGCGCTTTTTTTCTTTTCTTTTTGCCGTTGTGCATGTGTAATGATTGACATGTGACTGAGTAATGATGAGTCAATGACTTATCTAAAACTGACCAATGAAAAGTGAAGCGACGTAACCAACCAATCGCCGGTGCCGCGAGTATCGACTAAAATGTAGACGGCCGATGATTGCCACGCGGTGGAACGCTGCGTCTGGCATCCCAATGTTTTCCTTCCATCGTGTCAATTTAAAGCAGCCGTCTTGTCACTTGCTGTGTTTTTCTGGGCGGTATGTGCATGCGCTGCAGACGTGCTGGCGCGTGTTCAAAAATGTTGTTTTTAGTTCAAGTGGTGTCCGCGAGCGTCATGTGACTGGCGTCTGTGGGAAGGAAGCCCACGCTGCGCCTTCAGAGGCCGGACTTGAGCTCTCCAGCTGTGAAAGCGTCTTTTTTGGCAGTTTGATCAACGCCCACGTTTGTGTTGTGTGTGTGTGTGTGTGCGTACGCTTTTGTTTACGTCTGTTGTGCGGCTTTATGCACATGTGGGCTGGTGGCTCCTGAGGGCCGGTCTTCGGCGAGGGCTTAGTGGCCTACTTCAAGACGCCGCAGCCCTCTCATTAACTGGGCGACACTCGCTCGCATTCTGTGGCTCGCCGCGCTGCTATTTGCAATCCCCGTCACGCCGCGCGAGTTGGAAAAGTGACAGCGAGGCAGGTTGCGGACGGATTTGACGGCGCGTGCGGATGAGGATAAGGATAAGGACCACCGTGTCCCATTTCTAAAAGACTTGCTTCCATCACACAACACTCATCAGTATAATAAAACACGTTCGCAACTTGAATGCTGAATAAACGCATCATTTCTTAACGTTTCAATATCATACAAGTATCATATGAAAATAGGACTGACATGTAGACTGTCTCGTGCCGCTTTCCGACCGAGGACGTCAACAGCAGACAATCTTACGTGGCATAAGATTATCTTTTGGTCTGAGGTGTGTTAAGAGTGGATTTGTCCCGATTTTATGGTCCGCAACGGGTCGGGCCCGACAATCTTAAATAATGAACGTGTTCAATATGCACGAGCAAAAAGTCTTCATGTGGGTGGGGGGGGAGCCAGCGTCTCCCCGAGTCGTGACGCCGAACACAATATAGCCAATCAAGAAGCGCCCTTAGACCGTCAATCATGTCTTACCCGATGATGTTATTTTTTTTGTGTGTATAAAAGTGGGTTCCCCAGACGGCAACAAGTATTTGCCAAAGCACGTCGTTTTGTTGAGGACATCGCCATTTTACAAGGCTCCCGGGTCCGCCATCCTTCAGAAACACCAAAAGTCTTTCTCCTTGTTCGGATCATGATCATGCAAGATTTCGAAATCAGCAGCGGAACAGAATCTTTTTGTGTATATGACCAAAACGGTTTTACGCCTGATTTTTTTTTTCTGTGTGGTCTTTGAAGATTTGAAAAATCCTTGTGTGTACCAGGCTCAGCACAATGTCAGCGCCGTTGTCGCTGTTGATTGAAGTATAGACTGAACAATGAAAAATGACCGGATTATTATTGACAAAAGAAATTGACGTCACGTCTAACTATTTAGAGAATGAGCGTAAATGTAAACAAACAAAAAAAAAAAAATATATATATATATATATATATATATATATGAAATCTGGCTGTCTGAGCCTCACATGCTAATTTCAAGATCACAATGTTATTTTTAGTTAGCGGATTAAACAAACGAATATGCCTGTCTTTTTTTTCTGCAAATTTTCCCCACATTTCCTAATCCAGTTCATACTCGGCAGCGGAGTGGTTACAGTATAAAAGTGTGACGGGGGGGGCGGGGGCAAGGTGGTGGGGGTGGGGGCCGACTGCACACAGATCTTTCAAAAGCAGATGTCTCACAAGGACTAATTGGAAGCGACACAATCGGGAAGCTTCACATTGTGCTTCACCCAACGCGGAGACGCGGGGGGTGCTGGGAAACCCGACGATTGGAACGCTCCCTGGGATGCGTTCGGCAGTGGGACAGTTTGGGTGGGTGGCGTTAAATAAAGGATCATTTAATTTGTTTTCCCGTCCAGTGTCATAAACACAATGCCTACTATTGTTAAACGATGTTGTTGTTTAGCTCGCCGGCTACATTTAGCAATGTCGTCGCAAAGGCCAAAATGTCCTCTAGCGAGTGTTCTGTCTCACCAATCAAACTCCAATGACGGACTTAAAAAAGATTCCTGACTTGGATTAGGTTGTTAGGGATTTAGATCGGTTCGCTTCACCGCCCCCATCGTGGTTCTCCCTGCAGAGCCTCACCTCGTAGCTTTTTACAACCCCCCCCCGTGGCTTCTTGAATTGTGTCCTTTTTTGTGTTTCTACTCTCTCTTTGCTTCTAATGACTGAACTTGAGTGGACTGTCAGGACGTATTAGGGAGGAAAAGTGGCAAAAAAAATAAATAAAAAATGGAGTGCGCGACTCAAGTGCGACCAGCAGAGGCACCACTGATTCTGTCTCAACTAGATGCGATACTGAAGAAGAACATGACGTCATGTATGCGATGTTAAGCTACAGCTTAAGCTACACTGAAAAAACTCAAAATATTACCAAGAATAGCCGTCTTATTTCTAGTCAAAACTAATCTGAGTACACTTAAAATGATAATCATCACTCATCACCTAAAAAGTAACTTGTTTTTGGACAATTCCCACTTATTTGTTCGTGTACTATTGTAACATTGTCTGGGCTGCAACGTATCCAACATAGCTGAAGAAATTACTGATAATACAGAAGAGATTTTTAAGAACAATTTCCCAGTCTGGCAGACACAAACCATCTGCACCTCTTTGTCATCAGTATTCAATATTCCCTTTTGTCATAAGCTCAATACGTTCCATTCCTGCCTGTTCATGCATACTGTAAGTATAGCAATAATAAGCAAGATCTTCCTGGCACTTTTCTAAGCTTCTTTGCATTCTCATCTGACTTTCATTTGTACCCAACTGCACGTTGTAGCAATTTTCATTTACTCTCCTGCCGGACATCTGTGCAACATTTTAATATTACATTTAAAAGTCCAAAACGTAGGAATGATTTGGATATCGTATCTTTGAGATCTACGTCATCTTAGTCAGCCTTTAAAAAGTCATTGAAAACACATATAACCTTGTCCCGAGTCTTCACATTGGTTCGTTTTGTTTCTCCGCACCGTCATGAAATCCATAGTCTGTATCCATGTGTTATATATGTCGTAATATATTTTCTTTTGTTTTTGCACTTGTTCTTGTGATTTCAGTTACATTTGATATGATTTTCTGAAGGGAGTGGAATCCTGTACAAGCGCTCTCAGCTTCATTCCCTGTTTTTAAATTGTGCTAAATCAATAAATAAACCAACAAGTACACTTTTTTTTTTTTCCCAGGCTAAATTTAATCTGAAACGAGTAGAGAACTTTGCCATTTTAATAAGAAAGAAAAATAGTCCACTGGCAATTTTTTTCATAACAATGAGTCTTACTTTAAGTGTAATTGGATTAGTTTTAACTCGAAAGAAGACAAATACTCTTGGTGAGATTTTGGTGGTGCGTGAAATGACTGACGTGGAAACTGCCCAATGAACACTTGATGTGTGATGTAACCAACCAATCACTGGTGCTGCACGGAATGACAGACATTTAGAGAAACCATTGAAAATTGCCCGACCAACGGTTTTGGTTGTTACAGCTTCCACCGTATTTTCGTTTTGTAAAGCGCAAGGATGCTTTGCATAAGTAGTGGATGGACTCATTAAACAAATAAGCAAAACAGCTAAACCTTCAATCTGAGGGGATTGCTTCAATGCAGACTTTTGTAAACAGATGGTGCTTAAGGAGTTCTTTTATTTTTTAAAACAACCACACAGTCACATTTTGGCGCTGCTTTCTAGCAATGATAAACGACACATTAAAACAAAAAAGTGTGCGGCGGGGCAGGCTTTTAAGTGGTTATTTGGCTTGTGCTGTGGCCAGGTGCCAATCAGCTCAAACTTAAAAGAGAGTGAGATCGAGCATGAAAAGCAACAGAAGAGCACCGTTATCACTGCGCTCCACATTTCAATCTGTTTTTAGCAGATGTGGCTAAAGTACACACGCGCCATATTTAAGTAGAAGTGCAGATACTTCCTCATTAGACAAACGTAGTCAAGAGTCGAGCTGCAGGGAATAGAAGAAGGCTTCAAATGCCAGGTTTTTGTGATGTGACCAAAATGAGACCAAGATAAATCATTTCAAAACTCCTAGAACAGCTGAAGTTGATTCAGTTAGTCAGAGGACCTTTAAAGGGTCATCCGCAGAGGTTGAAAAAAGTAACGAGACTATTTTTGACAAAGTTGGGAGAGAAAAGTACAAATATGGTGGATATAAAAAGTCTACACGGCCCTGTTCAAATGCCAGGATTTTCTTTCCTTAAAAGATCATTCATTTCAAAAGGACTAGAACAGCTGAACTTTATTTGGGTTAATGAGAGGAAATTGAAACGGTCATCCACAGAGATTACAAAAAAATAGCTAGCTATTTTGACAAACTAAGAAGTACAAAGTACTGATATTTTCTGAGATTTTCAGATGTAGGGAGTGAAAGTCGTAATACTCGAGTAAAGTACAGCTGTATTGGGGGAAAAAAAAAAAAAGTGTTGTGTTGTGTTGTGTCAAGACGGCGTGCAGCAGGGTTATATTTTACACAGCCGCCGCGTCCTTGAAGCCCAAATGACAGGCTATGTTAGGATGCAAGCAGGAAGTTGTGTGACCTACAGTTCCTGCAGCCATGTTAAAAAAAAAAGTTTGTTGCCGTGTATTTATGTATGTGCCGTAAATTTTGGGTTATAACTCTAATTTTGTCTCTCTGGGGGAAATTGAGAGGCCCTGCCGGATGGGCCAAGAGGATTTATTATAGATTAAAGACATTTAATGTGTATTAAATTCCATGTGACCTCTGGGTCTTGACAGTTCCCGCATGAAATACGAGCAGCAAACGTGGCGTCGCGCATGCATGCGACATTTTGTCACAATTTTATATTCAAGACTTGCATCCGTTCGAGAGCCACAATTCCTCCAAATAAATCCTGACATTGAGATGAACTCGAACCTTCCACATTTTCTTCGGAAGTTGTGCCTATTCATTCCATGGCTACAATCTCAAGTTCTTTGCTGTGCAAAAGCATATTTTTGTTTCTTATTAAATATTAGTTAAATCCCATATTGCTTATTTTATTCTGTAAATGAATAGTTTTCAAAGTATGCTTTTGATTTTGAACGGTCTCTCTGGCCTCACAAGAGTCGCGGGTGCCGGCTTCTATGCCGGCCGACTTTGGGCAAGAGACCTAAGGGTAGGTTTAGGACGTTTTGAGCACTTTGGAGGGGTTAAAGGTTTGGATTATGAGGGTTTGTGCGCCTTCATAGCTGTAGTTTCAAATGAAGTGTTTCAATTCCAAATTGCGAAATCCACTTTAGGATTCATTGTACTTGCTTTTCATCTGATAGCAACACTATCAAATCAACTTCATTTGCCTCATTGGATTCATTCTCGGTCGTGTGGGCCAAAAGCGTACAACCGGGTCGCGCGTTGGCCTGTGATCCACACACTTAAAAGACATGTCAGCACGTTACAGATGGACCGCCTACATTGTGGCTTCCATACTCTTGTTGCCAAGGGCTTCTTGGCACACCAGCACGTTATCCTGTTTTTGAAGGCACACCAACACAGCCGACCTCTTTTGTCCTTGTGCGAGCTCAGCCGGCTGGATCTCGCCACCAGCCCTCGACGCCCCCCCCCCCCCCCCCCCCCCCCCCTCCCCGAGCATCCATACGTACTGTACATTCCGGTCCTTTTCCGATAAAGAGCTCATCGTTCTCACTCTGCTGACATTTCACGAAGACCTGCCACCCTCCTCTTGGTTACTGTTGCTAAGACAGACAAGATTTCAGGAGAAATATGAACACGTTTTTTTGTACATATATGTTTAGGGTTAGGCTTTAGCCTGAAATTTCAGGATGAAACTAAAATGCCTTCATTTGACCTTCTCTAAACTTTCTTTGTGACTCTTCCAATCTCTTCCAATACATTTCCCGGTTCAATTAAAATTGCTATTCAGGCAGTCAGTCCTCTTCATCATGCCAATCGCATTTTGACAACACCGAGCAATTCCTCAACTGAACAGGACGTCGTCAGAGGGAAGTGGCCAATCTGTTGTGAATTTTGCCATTCATATTTCGGTTGGAGGTTTTCAACATTAATAGCAAAAGGTTGGCATTTTAAGATAATAGCAGCAATATTTTACAGGTAATACTTTGGAACTGACAAAAGTGTGTCTGTTAAAATTTTAAGGGGATTCAAAATACTATGCAGACGACCGCATAAACTTCAAGTTCAATGGTGCACCACAAGGGTTAAGGTTAGGCCCCCTCTTGTGCTCCGCGCTGTGATTGGCTGCCCTGCGTTTCCAAGGTTTGGTCATCACTCTCCACGGGAGACGGGTAAACGCTCCCTGAAGTGCTATGTTGTTGTGTGGACAAACACCGTATCATTAGCATTCCCTCTCGCCACTGATGTGATGATGATGATGATGATGATGATGATGATGATGATGATGATGGAGCGCTCGGCCTCATCGTCCATGAGTGAAGTCAAAGGTGATGAGACAGCAGCGGAGTAGAGAGAGAGAGAGAGAGAGAGACCAAGTCCCACGGACTTCAAAGTCGTGCTCTTTTTTTTGGGAACGTTTCCTCGCTCGTTTTCCGCCCGCTCAGCGTTATAAAGTGGACGCCGCTTCCGCTTTGAAAGATGGATGGCCCCGAAGTGCACCGCTGAGTCCTGACCTATCCTGTAAAGCACCGCTTCTATGATCTGTAGCTTGGAGATCTGTGAAATCATTTCCAATAAATGTTGCTGTATCATTTGGGAGAAAAAAAAAAAAGTGCATACCAACCAACATATGTTGCGCCAATAAAACAAATAATCACTCCTCCCTACTTTAGCTTTGGACCAATTAAAAGCTTTGATATGATTGCGAGGCATTACCACATAAATCTGGCATCCTTGAATGAATAAAGGCAGAGGTTCTTTTTTTTTTAGGACAAAACGCATGTTATCACAGGAATAAAGTTCTACTTCTTTCGAGAATAAAAGGCAATTTTTTTTTTCCGAATACAGTTCCCCCGTCATTTTGTCATTTTTAAGTGAGCTTTTTTTTTTTTCTTTTCATTTTGTGACAGTACAGTTAAGTCCCACATAATTGCAGTTCAGCATGCGCAAATTTGCCGATTTGTGGAATTTCTGGAGAGGAACCTATTTTCCCATTACTTGGTGAAAAATTCCCAATTGCTGTTTTTGTGCTCAGGCCAAAACCATGTCTCATCTAAAAATATTGCTTTGGCGCCATCTGGTGGCACAGTGGAGCCAAGTGCCTTTGTTGAACTGAGTGAAGGAGGTTATTTCGTCAGGCCACAGCTTTGTCTAATAGAGTGCTTGCCGCTGTCTTGCCGCATCTATTGGCAATTACCAACCTTTTTGGAAGGGCTTCAATTACTCGCAGATTTTCGTGATCCCTCGCGAATGGCGATCTTTCTTACTACAATGCTCACACGTGGGAAAGGAGAGCCACAGTCGCCGATGCAGATGTTTATTAAATGGCGGGAGAACAGTAAAACGCATAAACATAAGGAGCGCACACACACACACACACACACCCAGGAGCTGCTGTGGGCCACAGCTCACGCCCAGACACTCACACGCAGATTCACAGACGTCACACGCCACCCCACCAGATCCCGCCTCTTAAAGACACAGACAATACAATATGTATAGTATTTTCTATATTTTATGTTTGCAAGCTTTTGTATTCCCGACGTTTACACTGTGTGTTTTAATAGGTTAAATGTGTTTTGGACAAGTGTGCTGGACGCATAAAACGATTTAAAAAAAAATATTAATTCATAATTAGTGTATTAGACGCTTGCATATCCCACTGCACTAATCGGGGGTTGACTATCATCATATTTATTAACGAATATAGGCATATTTTCCAGAAAAAAAGGTTTTACTGGCTGTAATATCATATTCCGACTTTATCCTGGAAAAAGAAGACTTTATTCTCGTCCGGACAAACTACAGCTTTAATCTTGTACAGATTACAACTTTCTTTCTTGAAAAAGATACCACTTAATTTTCATAAGATTACAACTTTATTTCTAAAAAACCCCAAAAATTATCATCAAACTTTTCGTCTCATGAAAATAGGAAACGTTGTAATTCCGATGGCGCGTAGGGGTGCCAATGGTAGTTCTGTTTAATGCCGTTAAGATGATAAGGGCATACTTTGAAAAATGACTGGACCGTAGTGAAGCCCTTCGAGTTCCTCATCATCGACACCTTTCACCTGTCCTTTTCGGAGCTTCCACATCGTTATTCCCGATGACTTTCGCACCATTTCCGTCCACTTTCACCTTTGCCTATTGAGCTGTTGTCCAGTCACCCAGAGAGAACTCGGATGCAGACAGAGCGAGAGAGCGCGAGGGTGGAAACAGGGCGGAAAGCTGGCCATCAACGGGGATTTACTCGTGTCAAACAGGAAGTCTGAGGGAACTGAGCTGAGCTGATAGAAGAGTTGTTTCAAGCGGGTCCTCTCCTAAGTCTGTCTGAACTGACTGATGCAAACCGTAAAAACAAGACTGACAGGCTCGCAAATGACATTGAGGATGGCTTTAAAGTGCACATTTTAGCCCCTAAAATATTAGTCAATCCAATGTTTGTGCTCCAGACATCTAATTCGTCTGTTATTTTCTGTTTACTATTCAAGCAAACTGAAAATAATTCACTCGTCAATGAGGATCTTTGGGGCCTTGGAACATACATCAAGCAATTTGTGGCTTTCCGCTCGGTCTAAGGATGATAAATGAAACAGTTTGCGTAACCTGTTGGCGAGGTATGACGGCTAATTTGAAACGGGTGCATTTTGGTGGTGGTCCAAGGCGGTGATTCTCAATGAACTGCAAGTCAATAGTGATAAGAATGATAATGATTAAAGCTGGGAGCAGCGATAAACATGCAGTCGCACTGACATTTTCCTGGCAGATCCTTGAAATGATCATCAAACTTTGGTAAATGGTAAATGGATTGCACTTGACGCCACTTCATCTGCTGTATCTATCAAACTTTGATGCAAATCATTAGATGCGTAGGCAAAAAAAAAAAAAAAAAAAAAGCTTGGTAGTTTTGTGTAGCCCATGTGGCTGGCTACATGTCGGATCTCTGCTTCAGATTAAGGCGAATTCCAAAGTACAAGTCCTGGCTGTTTCAAACCACAATGGCTGTTCAATTTTGAGCATGGATCCTTGAGACTTTTTGGAGCGTCCTGTTATGATGGACATTGCGTGTTGATCGGTGCAACTGACGTTGGGGAAACTTTCCATGGGCTTTTTCATGCGTCATATTATGATGGACATGTCCACCCAATTTCATGCTTTCCCGGGGCCACATAAAATGACGTGGCGGGTCAGATCTGGCCCGTGGGCCTTGAGTTTGACACCGGTGATGTGGACAGTCACAAAAATAAATGACCAAAATAACGATGGCGGACCATTTAGGACACCGCAACTGTGTCCCAGCTTTTCCCGTTATGACTCGATGCCTTCACGTAAACTTCCCCGACTAGATGAGGGCTTTGACAAACAGTCTGCCATCAAGTTGTGACAGGCGTCCTTCCCTCATGATGCGCGATGACTAATATCACACAGGGCACTTGAAAACGTCTAAATATTTCATGTCCGTAGTCCTGTAATATTTAGGCATAAATATTTGATTGGACAAGTCTCGTGTGGCGTCCTCATATTGTGTCCCACAGAACAAGGCAAAGCAAGGTAGGGTTACCAACAATTAGCATCGCGGCAAAATGGCTCCTTTCTGGAATTTGGCCATATGGTCTGTCTCACGAGGACCAACGGAGATTAAAGGTCCGCATTTGAGCATTCAATCAGGAAGGCCACGAGTCGAGGCCGAAACATGAACAAGTATGGATCGCCCGGATTAGTTCAGGCCCTCGCGGGACGGATACTCAGCATTCATACCCCGTTTTACAGTCTCGGAGGCACCGTTCTTTTAACACTACAGTTAATTATACTCCTGTTATTCCCGGCCCCGGGTGGAATGTGAGGGTCGGTGCTGCTTTTGTGCTCGGGTCAAATAGCAGGAACGGGGAAATGGACGATGGGTTAAGCGGGAAGACTGCTCTCCGTGATGTTGAACCCCAAACACGCTCGCATTATTTTACGTCAGGCCACTTTTCTGACTGTCAATTACGGTTAGATGACCAGGCTGAGCTCCCGTTGGAGGTTTTAAGTGGGAAAATGATGACCGCCGTGTCAGGCCAGTGAGCTGGGAAATGCCAGGCACCGGTAGCACTATGCATCATCTAATTGGTAACTCAACTGACAATTACACAAATCCAAGATTGAAAGAGGTGCAAGGATTAATTTGTATTTATAATTTTGTATTATTGGTGATTTTGACATTCATCCACAATTTCAATTCAACACACACAGAATCCCATCTACTGTAAGTGGTGAAATGTTCGACATCCACTGTTATGCAACCCCAATTCCAATGAAGTTGGGACATTGTGTTAAACATAAATCAAAACAGAATACAATGATTTGCAAATCATGTTCAACCTATATTTCATTGAATACACTACAAAGACAAGATATTTCATGTTCAAACTGATCAACTTGATTGTTTTTAGCAAATAATCATGAACTTAGAATTTGATGGCTGCAACACCTTCCAAAAAAGCTGGGACAGGGTCATGTTTACCGCTGTGTTACATCACCTTTTCTTTTAACAACATTCAATAAACGTTTTGGAACTGAGGACACTAATTGTTGAAGCTTTGTAGCTGGAATTCTTTCCCATTCTTGCTTGATGTACAGCTGCAGCTGTTCAACAGTACGGGGTCTCCGTTGTTGTATTTTACGCTTGATTATGCGCCACATATTTTCAATGGGAGACAGGTCTGGACTCCAGGCAGGCCAGTCTAGTACCCGCACGCTTTTACTACAAAGCCACGCTGTTGTGACACGTGCAGAATGTGGTTTGGGATTGTCTTGCTGAAATAAGCAGGGGCGTCCATGAAAAAGACGTTGCTTGGATGGCAGCATATGTTTCTCCAAAACCTGTATGTACCTTTCAGCATTAATGGTGCCTTCACAGATGTGTAAGTTACCCATGCCATTGGCACTAACACAGCCCCGTACCATCACAGATGCTGGCTTTTGAACTTTGCGTCCATAACAGTCCGGATGGTTCTTTTCCTCTTTGGCCCGGAGGACACGATGTCCACAATTTCGAAAAACAATTTGAAATGTGGACTCGTTGGACCACAGAACACTTTTCCACTTTTCATTAGTCCATCTTTGATGAGCACGGGCCCAGAGAAACCGGCGGCGTTTCTGGATGTTGTCGATAAATGGCTTTTGCTTTGCATAGTAGAGTTTCAAGTTGCACTTACGGATGTAGCGCCGAACTGTATTTACTGACATTGGTTTTCTGAAGTGTTCCTGAGCCCATGTGGTGATATCCTTTACACATTGATGTCGGTTTTTGATGCAGTGCCGCCTGAGGGATCGACGGTCACGGGCATTCAATGTTGGTTTACATGGAGTGATTTCTCCAGATTCTCTGAACCTTTTGATGATATTATGGACCGTAGATGATGAAATCCCTAAATTCTTTGCAATTGTACGTTGGGGAACATTGTCCGTAAACTGTTCGACTATTTTCTCACGCACTTGTTCACAAAGAGGTGAACCTCGCCCCATCTTTGCTTGTGAATGACAGGTGTTTGATGAGCATTCCTCAACTTTCTCATTCTTTTTTGCCACCTGTCCCAGCTTTTTTGGAACGTGTTGCAGCCATTAAAATTCTAAGTTAATGATTATTTGCCAAAAACAATAAAGTCTATCAATTTGAACATTAAATATCTTGTCTTTGCAGTGTATTCAATTAAATATAGGTTGAACGGGATTTTCCAATCGTTGCATTCAGTTTTTATTTATGTTTAACACAACGCCCCAACTTCATTGGAATTGGGGTTGCACATTATTAGCATATTTTCACCCGCATGCTTCAATCTCCAGGCTGGGGATGGGCCAGCTCATGACCACATCGTTTGTTTCGAGTATTGATTCGATTTTCACATGATCCACGTCCTGGCGTCCCAGAGAGGAATTTCGAGTCTGCCAGCGTTCCTGCGCCCGCATGCTGAGAGGCCAACGCCTCGCAGTCTGTCCTGAGGAATGCTGGGAATTTGGGGTAGATGTATTCAACGGGGCCCCTGCCCCCACACTTTCCTCCAGACAGGGATTTTAATGAGCGCTCTTGCATAGATTTATATTTCATGGAATAGGTCTCTCGGCAATGCTTGGTTGCCTTTTGTTATCTTGAACAACATCCTGACGTCTATATTTAGCTAAAAAGCTTGTTTAGAGATCCTTAAGTGTCAGAGTTCATTCCGAGGAGTGACATGAACATCTCTGACTTTTTTTGTTTTTGTTTTTAAAGCTGCATCAAAGACACCTAGAAGCCGTCATAAGCACAAGGTGAATCCTGTCATTTGCGCAGAGTGACGATCCTTGTAACTGTGCCACACGGCGCTATGTCTCAGGCGAGGAAAAAGAATGACAAGCTGAGGAAGTCAAGTGTATTTTTGTGGGAAGGAGCTCTCCGGAGTGGGATCCCAGCTTTGCATTTTCCTTCCAGACCCCTCCTTCAAGCTGGGTGGGCTCTTCCCATTATAGGATCTGCTTTCCTGCGTCCCACGGGCCAGAAGGAGGGCGGGTAAACAATTTAAGCCGTTCCCCAGGGTCCTGCAATGGTCAGCGCTGTGGTGAAGAAACATCACCTATTTTTTTTGTCACTCCCTGCAAGCACGCCAGTGATTGCCAGTAGCAAAGTACAAATATCTGAACTTTCTACTCCTTACATTTTGTCAAAATAGGCTAGTTTGGACTATGTTTACGCTATGTTCACGGCAGCCCCATTCGCCCCAAATTGCGGCATGAGATTTGAGCCTTTTATTCCCCCTGTATTCAAGTCTTGCTAAAATTTCTCGCGGTCTAGCACAGTATCCGTAACAGTCTGTTGGGAGATGGAGCTGCTGAGTCGCAGAGGTTCAAAGGCGCACTACGTTTAGTGCCGGGTTTTATCGCAGATGCCAGTACGCTCCTTCCCGGCCCGTCAGGTTTGTCGAGTCCCGTGAAGGCTTTCAACGACTGGAACGTGGACGTCGGGCAGCTGTGGAGCACGATTGTTGCCCCGACAGAGGAGAATGAAGCACCCCTGCCTGGCCCGGCTCCAGAGTCGGCGTCAGCACGGGGGGCATATGTAAGCTGCCGCTCAAAATAAATGTTTGATAATATTCGTTTGCTGTTAACATTTAACCATTTTGTGTTACTCAGTTCACAAAGCTGGCAAACTTATGGGAACACGTTATTTTTCAATAGCATATACAGTAAGTAGCGCCAATACTAGCTAGCTTAACCGACAACATGTAAGTTCATAAAAGGGGAAATAATTTTCACGCAGGTTGCCCTTCCTGACGCTAGCCACCCATTTCTGATCCATGCTCGGGACCAGCCGTTGCTGGGTATTGGCTGGGAATCGAACCTGCGTCGTCTGCATCAAAGGCAACACTAGTGCAAGTCATCAAACCGGGTATAAAACGCAACTGACCGTAAAAATCCGTTGGTACATTTCAGAGCCTGTACTTTTCTACTTGTACTTAAGCAGTGAAATACTTCTACTTTTACACAAGTATCTGTACTACTTAAGTACGGAGTGTCAGTACTTTCAGCGGAGTGTGCGGAACCTTGTTGACTGGCCCTCCACTGAACCCCAAAGAGGAGTTGGAGGCGATTCAGCTGCGACAGCGAGACGTAAACAAAAAAAGAGGAAGGGAAAAAAAAAAAGCCGAGAGAAGTCGAGTGAGAAGTCTAGCGTTTACAAGAGGGGTGGCCGACTCAACAGATGGATGCCCAACAAAGATTTCCCAGCATAATTCTTCAGTGTCGCAGTCCAACACCGAGCATAAATCATGTCGTGTGTCATTCCCAACGAGAGGCGGCTAACCGGCTAACAAACAATCCGTGTCTGTGTTGGGACTTGCTACCAACATGCGTGAAAGTGTTCCTGCCGCTGAACAAAAAAAAAAAAAGAATACAAAAATAACAGATGAGCCACAGAGAACCTGCATGTGGCCCAGTGCCTGGTTTATAGCATCAGTAGCATCAGCCCCATAGCAAGATCCTACTCTGGATATAAAAAAAGGGTCTGTGGTCGGAAAGCACCAAGCGTGACTATAAACAGCACACATGATGTTCTGCGGCCATATTTGTATGCACTGGCCAAGCTAATGCCCATATTTGGATGTGTTTTGCATCAGCGGAAGATTTTTGGAAGCCATCAATGCAACTTAGACAGTTGATGCAAGAAGTAGAAAGCACATGAAATAGCACCGATGTGGGTTGGTTAGGCTTTTTAAAAAAAAAATAAAATGTGTTTGCATCAAGTCCCGTCGCAAAAATGTTGACTATGATAATGATTTCAACCGTAAATATAACACCAACTATTATCTCAAAAGATTACATTACTCTAACAAAGCAATGGCTTACAGATGATTTGCTAGAGAAAAAAAAATGCACAGTACGTGCACCCAGGTTAACTTAGCTCCTTCCCGACATACAAAGCCTGAGATGTATCAATATAACATACTTCCTTTACACCAATTTCTTTTTAGACAGGGCTTTGGCGGCATCTTAGCAGAAAAAAAAACCTGCAAATTGTTTGGTTTTCCAACAAACATCCATACATACATCCCACAGAAAAGGTGAATTCATGAATAGTGACCCACGAATAGGCAGGGGATTACTGTACCTCCTTAAGACCAATTGCGACTACAGTCTTCTTCATCGGGGCTTTGGCACCATCTTGTGGCATCTTGAAGACATGGAAAAAGCACAAATCACCGAAAACCGAACTGTACGAAAACTATGACATACAAAAACTGAGATTCCACACGAGATGAATTTGTGAAAAGCGAACCATAAAGAAGAGAATAGAGAATTGAGATATGAGTTTAATTCGTGCGGTGACCACACTCCTAACTCAAAACACTCGCAAATCATCTTTTGTCAATGAAATGAATGGAAATACCATGAATCCATTCCAGCCTCCCCCCCTAAAAAAATTTGTTTTCATTTGTTTTTAATAGCTAAAATAGCACTCTAGAATGATATAAACGGAGTAATAACAGAGTGAAGAAAAGAAACGGTTTGTGCATCATTAATATTTCATTTCAACTCATTGTGCTGCTCCTTCTGGTGTACTCGCCTTGGCCACCGGGGGCAGTATAATACAGTCAAGCAGACAAATGATGAATAGTTTCACAACCACTGTAGTGTGTCTCCATATGCTGAAGGAAAATTGCTCGTATTTCGCAGCGGATAAAGAATATATACCTTTGACTATTGTGATATCTGCCTACACGTGTTCGTGTTCAAACGCGTGTGTTGAAAAATCGTCCGAATGACGGCTCGTATCTCCAAATCTGTTTTTTTGTCATTTCAAGCCACTTACCCTCGCATTTCCAGCTTGCTGTCTTTCTTGTCTGGACTACCTTAGAGTACCGCAACAACACAACTCTGAGTTATAGTTAGCAAAGCCGAGGCAGTGCTTGATTTAGTGTGATTGAGCCCGCGGCCTGTGTAATCACACGTTCCAGGTATAGCAGGAACCGGAGATGCCTTGTGTGGTGTCCGGGGAGAAGTGAACGGAACTGATTAAATGCGAGTTGTTCTCCATCTTTTGCGGACGAGACGGGCTATTGGAAACAGCAATCTTAAGAGGTGAAACGGCTAACCTTCCACAGCGTCCGTCCGTCTGCTTTGTGTTTTTCAACCCTAAATGAAATCCATTCATTGGAAAGAATAAGAGCTTCCCCTCTCCCCCCCCCCCCCCCTTTTTTTCTTTTTTTCACTGCCTCACATCTGCAACGTATTGATTACCTAACGCCCCGCGAGAGCCTTCCAAAGAAGCAATTCTAAAAACAAATAAAACCCACAATCCCAAAACTTTTCGACCAGAAATGCTCGTAATATACAGTAGAATACAGTGGCGCCTCGGGATAACGAGTGAGTCGACTTGGGAGTTTTTCCAGTTTTTTTGGGGGGGGGGCCGATATTTGGCTTTGATTCGCGAGCTCAAACTTGAGATGGTGGCAGTCACTCAGCGCCAACAAGCAGCAGTTTGGCGGATCAAATTTGTAAATTGTCGTCAAAACAGAAGCTTTAAGCCGTTTACTTTGTGTATTTTAAACAACCACATAGCCTCCGCTAGCTTAATGCTAAACTCAATGTAAAACTGCAGAGGCACGGGCTAACGATTAGCTTCTAACGCTTTAACGCTGATATTTGAACACAAACACTGCAGCAACGTAACACTACATGTAGACAGACAATATAACAATACTCACAGGCATATATTCTTTATCCTCTTCGCATCTCAAGGCACCACTGTAATATTTTTTTTTTCAAGTAGGCCTAACTGTTGTTGTTGGTATTAACCTCACAGGACTAAAACTCAAGGGGTTGGTGTGCCAAATATCATCATGACGATTTATGGTATCGTCATCACAATACACGAATCGATATGATAACTTCCAGCATACGATCTTTATGGAACGCTTCGACAAATTTTCCATTATTCACTACCACGCAGTAGATATGACAATACCTCTTTTTTCCAGTATGCCGCATAACCGGCAGCACGGTCCAGTAGTGGTTTCCACATTCGCCTCACAGTCGAGAGGCTCCGGGTTTGAATCTTGACTCCCCGTTTATGTCGCAGAATTTCTGCAACGGAAAAATAGTGACATGAGAAAAGAGTTTTTCTTTTGCTGTCTTTATTTGGGGAGCAAAGCGAAAAAATAAACTAAAAAAGATGGCTTCTGCCGGATCCCACAAGTATCCCACAAGGCTCGACGGCAAATGAGATACAGCTTTGTTTCACAGGCAACAACAATGAGGCTCCAGTTGTCAGCTATGTATGGCATGTCAAGGCTGCATGTGGCGTAACAATCACGCACTTATGAAGGCAAAAGAATCACTCGCGGGTTTATGATGAAATGACATTCTCGAGTGAATTTCATTTGTTGACAGGGTTGTTGGAGGGCTTGGATGCTAAGGTACCACCGTATATTAAATATTCCCCATTACAAAGGCGGGTTTTGTCTCATCCCGCTGCCACGGATCGACAAGAATTGTGTTTCCCGAGCGGGCTGCTATCAAACCGGCATGTAAACATAGTTGTCAATTTTCCACTCCCTCAACTTCGGTTCTATATCACAAACATAATCAGTCGGCTGGACTTGTCTTTATTTGTCTGCGGTCGGCTCGCGCAATTAAATGCGAAGAGGTTTCTCTCCGAGCCTCGGGCTACGCTGCCTTTTTATTTAGTTAGTTTAGACAAGGTAGTAAATGTTTTAGTGGGAAAAAGAGCATTGTCGGATTCTAACTTGGCCTTGGAATAAAGATTTAAAGATAGCGTGAAAAAAACGGATTGATTTTGTAATGGTTTCCCCTTTTGGAAATGTTGGCCTTCAGTTGGTTTAATGGTTTTGAATGTTGGAACTAAACTTATGGGATTTCTGACTTTTGTTGCCAGGACGACCGGGGGCAAAGCCTGTTCATTGAGACTAGTGGCTTCTACTAGCAGCAGAAGAGCACAGACTTTGGAGTGGGCGGGGACCCAGAGCGATACCATTAGCATTTTCACTCGGCGAGACAGCACTTCATACACGACGCTGTGTGTATGTGTATTTTATAGTATCGGAAAAGAATCCCTACATTTTGCAGTATTCCACATTTTGCTTAACAACATTCCCAAATCAATGCACACATTTCTCCAAATTCCAACCATTCCGAGCAGTGCCTTCATAGAAATTTTCCCCACTGAAAATCCATTGAAATGCCATTAATCGATCCCAGCCACAAAAAAAGACAAAATACAACTTGTTTTAAAATAAAGTAGAATAGCAATTTCTACAGATATTGAAATTTCTATTTGCACTATGATTTGAATCGCTCGTTTCCCCAACAAGGAACGAAGGGCGTTGCTTCAAAATGTCATCCCTCGCCTTGGATTTGCCGACACGAAGGCTCCCGGCGGCTGAACGAGGCCGCACACTCGCACCGGTGGAAGTGGGTGCGCCAGTAACTGTCCATTATTGTGCGAACATCCTTGCCAGCAGCCGCCGCGTCTGGAGTTCATTTGTCTTTCGCTTCCTGAGGGGCAGGAGGAACAGCTGAGAAGCTCGTGGACTTTTCCAGCTGGGATGAAAGAGGTCTTTTGTTGTTGTTTTTCATGCTCAGTGGTACCTTGACTCACCAGTGCCTCAATTTACACCCGTAATGTCGGCCTTTGGAAGGTGATGTAGTGCCCCAACTTTCCGATTAAAATGAATGGACCGCCGCATACTCATGGTTCGGCACCTGCAGATTCATAGATTGATAGATTTTTTTTTTCTTCAAATTTTATTGTATTTTTTTTCCATTTTTAGATTCTTTTTTTGTTTTGTTTTGTTTTTTTCTGTTTGTTGGGGGTGGGGGGGGCAACCCTGAAAACAGTTACTGGTGGTTTGTCCCCGCCTATTCAAACATTTATTTTTTTTTTTTTTAGTTTTATTCCATAATTATTGGATGTATCCTGGAATGTTTGGTTGTAATTCAAAAATGTGTGGTTGTATTATGTTTGGTCAGATTCCAAAATGTTTGTTTATGTTCTAAAATGTTTGGTTCCATTCCGAAACATTTGGCCGTAAAATGATTTTTTGTGTGTTTTTTTTAGGTTGCATTCCAAAATTTCTGATCGTATTCCAAAATTTAGGGTTGTAATTCCATAATTGTTGGATGTATTCCAAAATCATTTGTTGTACTCTAGAATGTTAGAATATTTGGTTGTAATTCCAAAAATATTGGTTGTAACAAGAAATATTCGATAGGATTTGAAAATGTTTTGTCGGATTCAAAAATGTTTAGTTGTATTTTGAAACAGTTGATTGTATGCCAGATTATTTGTTTACAGTCCCAAATTATTGTTTGTATTCTGAACATTTTTGGTTTTCTGCTGATGTTTTTGGTTGTATTCCAAAATATTTGGTGGCATTCCGAATTCTTGGGTTGTATTCCAAAATCGGACATCGGTTGTATTCCGATATTTTTAGTTTTATTCCAGAATTTTTGAATCTATTCCAAAATGATTGGTCATATTAAAAACTATTGGCTGCTTTCCAGAGACTATTTAGTTGTATTCTGACTTTGAGGTTGTGGTTGCAAAAAATAAAAAATAAAAATCTCCCCAACAGCTTCTTCACCAGTAATCAAGCACAGGATGTTTGTCTCCATCGCCAGCTGGCGTTTGGATTGACATCACACTTTTCTTCTCCAACTGGCAGTAAAAGCAGAAGACCAAAGCAAACGAGCACTGATTACATGCAAACGACTCTTTTGTCTGGTCATAAATCTTAATGGAGAACAAACTCCGGCAGCTCTCTGCACTGCTGACCAGCTTCTTGCCACTACTACTTGTACTATAGTGGCACCTGAGCTTAATTCTTTCCGTCACCAAACTCAATTTACTGAGTTTGGTGACGGAAAGAATTATCAAATCAAGTTTCCCCAGTGAAATAATAATTAAAATGTCATTACAGTCATCCCTGCCGCCATCGGGGTGGTTACATGACAGACCACCTCCGCATGAAGTGAAATCCGCGATATAGGGATACCCTTTTTAAATACACCCTAGGCTTTTTTTTTTTTTTTTTTTCTTTTCCCCCGACAGCACTTAGGGCACTGAATTATTATTTTTTTGGTCTTTAAACACATTTTAAAAACAATACAAACACATACAGTATATTGAGAGAGATCAAAAGCAATGCATACAAATATTGTACAAAAATATATCTAAAAGAAATTGAGTGACAACTTTAATAAATAGCAAAAAATAAAAAATGCAAAAATCCTCAATTCAACGGGACCGTGAAGCATACCCCGGCGCTGCTCTGTTACACTCCAGACCGTTCAGAAACTCAAAACGTTGTTAGAATGTGCGGAACGCGTGCTCTCAGAGAGCAGTGACGGTTTAACGTACCATATTATACATACACACACACACACACACACATTTATAACATTATACATTACTTAGCATATTGACATTGCCTACCATATTGGAATGAAAGTACTTTTTATAAAGTGTAATTATTGTACATGCTTTAGTATTTGTGTTTTAGATGTATGCCTTTAAGGGGCGTGGCCTAGTCAGTGCCATCAGGAGCTGGAGTGTTTGGACGTGAATTGTGACCTACACCCGCTACTTGAGAGTGCTCTCATTTTTGTATTTGTGTGTTCAATTGTCCAGTTTAAGAAAGGCATTACAGTACCGTAAAACGCAATCAAAACTGATTTTTTTTTTTTTTTTTGCTGGCAACAACAAGCGACGGTTCATAATTTGAAGAAAAACACGTAAATTGGGGCACTTGTAAGTCAAGGCACCACATTCCGACAACAAGGTTTCCAACGCACGGTCATCAAGCAGTCTCCCAAGTGGTGCCCACCTGGTGACCATATGGCCCAGCGTCCCGCATACGGATGTGTGAGCAGACACCCCACCACCCCCCACCCACCCCCACCCCGCCCGCGGGCCTGTCTTCAAGACGGATGAGGTCGCGGTGTCGGGCCTGGGGCCCCCCCCCGGGCTCCCTGCGGGCACCTCACCATTGGCCTGGTGGATGAGATGTGGACCACAGTTGACATGGCAGAGCACAATGTAGTGCCATTGAGGAGACGGAGGAGGAGGAGGTGTTTTTTTTCATGACTTCTCAACTCTGAGGGGCAACCATGTGACCCTATAACAGGAATTTAAAGATGGGTTTTATTCACACTGGTGAACACGCAACTGCCATTTGAATGAGGGCCAATACACGTGCTGCGTTTCAAAGATAATTAATAAGGCTTATTTTGTACTGACACAGAGCATTTACATATGTAGTTATACAGTGTAAATAAGTAACCATGTGTAAAAAGTTAATTATTCATGAGATCATTATGTATTAATGAAACCATATTTTTTATGGATTAGCATTGCACTGTGTCATGGGAGATACAGGAAAAACAGTGCATATATTACACATTTCTTTTCATAAAATTTCAGGGTGTATTTACATTTTCCATTCGACATTTTGTACTAATACATTTACATTTTTTACTTTTGTATTCCATTTTAGCACCATTTTTTAAAAATGTTTTCCACTGTCCTATACTGTACCTATATAGGGTCAAAAACCAAAACAAGAAACAACCACATTCTAATTAAATGGGTAGAGTTAAAGTTGAATTAAAACACATTTGAATTAGTTTATAATTTTTTTATACTGCGCTTATATATATTTTTTTATTTTTCATTTAGCAAATTTTGGTACCAGTTCTTTTAGAAAATGTTTTGACCCCGTCATATAACTAAACACGTCAACCAAAATATTAGAAGCACATTCTAATAGAAATTTGTATTTTTCCATTATGAATTGATGTTTTGAAATTAGGTAAAAAAAAAAATATGAGAAACAAGTTTTTAAAATGATTTATGTACTTTTAGTTGAACTTTATTAACGCCAAAGTCATATTTTTAAAATTCAGCTTATATACTTTTGTGACCCTGTCACATAGCTAAATAAGGTAACCAAAACTTTATTCAAATGTGTTTAGAATAAAAAAATATTCACCAAAAACTGTAACTGTTTTTAAGATAAGCGAAATATTCGAAACATCTCCCAGTGTGATGCAGTGAAGTACTACAACCACAATAATGAACATATTGTTACCTCTCTGATCAAACGTATATCATTCGCTGTTGTTATTTTATATAAGTTATATATTTGTGTAAAACGGAATACAGTTTATTCAATAAGCACGATATAGCCTTTCACGTGAGCCATTAAAGGCCATTGAAACCCACGTTAAAGTGACCCAATCCCCCCACTATCAGCGCTTCCTCCAAGCCGTATGAGTGCCAGTGTATCACGCACTCAGCGGGCCACGCCAAGGGCGCCCTTGGATAGGTGTTGCCTCCGCAGCTCAAGGTCTAACAGCGGAGATAATTACGTCTAAGTGCCGCGATAGTTGAAGACGATCCTCGGGGATGATATGTTGCAGCAGGTTTCCATAATTGCTGCCCGCCTGTTGGGACAATGACATTTTTTTTTTTTTTTTTTTTTTAATGGCAAAGGACAAAAAAATAAAGGGGACAGACCAGATGTAGAAGACGGGCCTGGCATCTCGTGTTCTGCTAGAAGAGCACTAAGAATAGTCGGTAGCATTGTATGATGCAAAAAAAAAAAACTATACATGTATCAATAAATGGTCGATAACAGCAGTGGAGTGACAACTATACATGAATAAGTTACAGTATATCAACAATTTTGTACTATATATGCAGATGTGAATGTGAACAGCAGCATTTTATGTAGAATACAGTACATTAATGAGAAAAAAAAAAATCTGCAGTGGAGAGAAGTTCATCAATAAATGATATGGAATAGGGCTGCAATTAACAGTTATTTTAATAATCGATTTATGTGTCAATTTTTTTTTTTCGGAATCATCGATGTATCGGATAAAAAAAAAAGTATTTCCATCCCTTTATTCAAAAACAGGATGTTATTTTCAAATTGACATGGCAGAAAAGCAGATGTTTGCAAACGTCTTATTTCGATTAAACACAAAAATAATCAGCGCGCTTTCAAATGAAGGACTCCAGAAATCTCAGAATGTTTACTGTGGAGAGGCTGAAATACCCAAATATTTGGACAATTTTCAATTAAACAATGGCTCTAAGCGATTAATCCACTATCAAAAATAGTTGTCGATTAAATTCACAATCGATTAGTTGTCGATTCATCAATTAATGGTTGCGCCACTAATGTATACGTAAATATACAGTATACAAACATAATGATGTGCTGTACTATACTGTATATAGATGCAAATGTGAGCCAACAGCATGAATAGTCGGCAGCAACGTCGAAGGAAAACTAATAACTAGCTATAATCTATACCAGCTGACAACTATACATGAATTCACTAAATCTAATCAGAATAGTGTACTATATATGAGCAGCAGCAGGAATAGTCAAGAGCATTTTATGTACTACGCTGTATGTTTATCCAAAGAAATCAGCAGTGGAGTGACAACTATACATGAATCAATGATACTGCACAGCAACAGAATGCCGCACAAGGCTAATTGCGGTGTTGAATGTGTGCCTTTAAGGGGCGTGGCCTTGTTTGTGACATCAGGAGCCGGAGTCGCCCTTCACGAGTGTTCTCCTTTTGTATCTGCCAGTGTTGCGTAAACGTCTGAAAGTGCACGGGCGACTGTGGCTTACCTGCCCACATGAGAGGGCATCACAGTACCTTAATTGCGCCATTAAAAAAATAATAATAATTGTTGTCACTTCACTCCGTTGCTGGCGGATCTGAAGCTTGCTTGTAACTGACATTTTGCCTCGCAAAACACAGCAAATCCACAAAGTGATGCCTCTTAAAAAACTCTTAAACCGGAGCACTCGTGAGTCAAGGTACCACCCTGATTGTACTTGAGTAAGTAATTGCGGTCGTCTGTGCTAAAACAAACAAACAAACAAACAAAAACAAAAAACAGACCGGAGGTTATTCCACTGATGTTTCTGTTCACATTGTTCCAAGACAGACAAGAAAGCTGAGCTGTTTATTCTGGCGAATCCACGTCAAAAGTCTTACGCTCATGGGAAAGTGAAGGACGTGTTGCCTGCGAGCGAGATGCCCCTTTGTTTGTTCCTCCCTCAGCGAGGAAGTCAAACACAGCTTTAGCAAACTACAGCAAAGAAGCAGAAGAAGAAGGGCAGATGCCGATTGTCGGATTAGCGTACGCCGTTCAACATTCGAGTAGCTCAATGATAGAAGAACGTATTAGCGGGCTAATAGCAGGGGGGCATTTACCGACTGGGATTGGATTTCATGTCAGTGACGGCCAAGAGTTGGAAGACGACTTTGCCTCCCATTAGCAGCTGTTATGGTCTCGGAAATGTTCTTCAAATGTTCCGGTATTTTACGTCGCAATGTTTTGGTGCATACAGAAGTTTGCCAGAATAGTGGCCTCTTTTGCCAAATAATCGCTGAACCTAAAAAACAGCATGTGCCACTAGGGGCTCTGTATTGAGGTTTACTGGGACATCCCGTAGTACCCGCGAGTGCAGAGCAGAGGTGGCATCTGTAAAGCTGCTTATAGAGGACGTGCTGCCGTATTTGTAACATTCCGTAGCAAAATATGTAGAAAATCCTAAACAAGTCTCGTTTTGTACACGTAAAGGGGGACCGCCCAATAAACGCCTTAACCCTAATAGACACCTGGTACTCTATGTATCTCTCTATCTACCTACTAACAACCTACCTACCCATCTACAGTATATATCCGCCAATCTACTCGTCAAATATACCTACCTACATACCTCCCTATGTACATACTACCTAAATACCTACCTATATCTGTACCTACACACCTCCCGACAGTATACCCATCTACCTGCCTACCTACACCTACCACATACATACACCAATACCTACCCACTTACCATCTACCTACCGATCAATACCTAGCGTACTTACAGCTACCTACCTACTGTATCTATGCCCATCGACTTGCCGAGACCTACCCACCATCTGCCTGCCGCTATCTACTGACATCATTTGCCAAAATTGGAATTCAGTAGCATCAGGTTTTTAAATAATCATAAAAATGTGTTCTACTATTAGCATAGCATTCATTTTAGTAGACATTATTAGCACATTGGCGTGAGGGTAGCAACAGGAAAAGTGAGGGTGGGGGTATGGGGGGCATCTCCGTGGAATCTGCGCACACCGCCAGAGAAAGTGTAAAAGGGTTTGCTCCCAGCCCGGCGTCGTCAACCTGCAGCGATAGAGACGCTCAGCTATCGAACTCGCCATCTACTTTAAATAAAGGCCAGCCAGGCAGAGATTACACACGCAAACGCAGAAGAAGGCAGCAGAAGCTCTGGCATCAACTCCTGGAGCAGCTCGAAATCTGATTGCGCTTGCTAACAATACAAAAACGACTGCGCACGTGCGATTGTGGTCAACCTCCTTGTGTTGGTTCTCCATACTTTGCGTTTCCACTCTGAAATTGACGGTGACGCTCACAGAAGCAGGAGACTTAAGTTTTCGAGAATGCTCAAAAATGTGTCATGACACATGACAATAAAATGCAAAACCCAATTTTCCCCCCCCCCCCCCCATTTCATTTTCATTTTCGCCACGGTTTTCTTACTTTTGAAAGCTTCGCCATCTTTTCATAGACAGAGGAAAAATCATATGGTCTCTCTACATCGCGGATTTACATCTAACGCAAGTGAGTTTGGAACATATCCCCCGCAATTTTCTATCCACAAATTCACCTTTTCACATTTTTTTCGGTGGAAGCTGTCCTCAGTTCTTCGAGGAAAAAAACTCTTTCCTCAGAGGATCAGTTAAGTCGTCCGAAAGCTGTAGACGCTAATAAGACGTGTAATAGAAGTCTCAAGGCTCCCGCGGGGGTCGCTGTTAAATTCATCACCGTCTGGTGTTTTATCAGCGACACGTTACAACTTGTAATCAGTCACACACGTCCGGACGAGGCGTCTCGTATCAATCACGTCGTGTACCGCGTCCAGTCCACGCATGTTCCTGCCAAGATAGTTGGAGGATGTCACGCGGTGAGGTTAGATGAATGCTGCCTGTCCGAGTATTGAGGGACGCGCTGGGTTTGAGTGGCAGCGGTCAGTCTTTGCCGGGCTGTTGGCCAAGTCTCTGTGGCGTTCCCTCACCGTTAAATCAGCTCCAGTGGCGGTTGTCAGACAAACAGCGAGTTTCCGTCAAGATACTGTGCAGGAATATTCGGGAGAAACTTTGGCTACTTTTCCTTGAGCTAACCATGTGGTGGGAAATCCACATCTGGTTTCAGTTTTCCACCGCCCGTTTTTTAATGAACTGCAGCTAAATTAGCTGCAAACGCTACAAGTGAACCGTGGACGTCCTTGGAAATGGAAAAGAAAAAAAACCTGTGAATTTTGCTGTTCAGGTCTTTGATAGAGGATAGAAAGTTCTGTAAAAAGTACAAAATATTGAACTGTTGGACATTAAAAAGGTTAGAAAAGGTCAAATTAATTTCACCCGTACAAGTTACAGTCAATTTTGTTTATCCTAAAATTTCACCAGAAAGCCCAATATCCCTTTTCGTGAGTCGTGCACAAAATCTGATGAGTCCGATTCCAAGTTCAGTCATGTCCACTCCTTCTTATTCCAGTCCAGTCATTAACTCTCAATCCTGCGTTTGTTCTCGACTTCCTGTAGCTGCCTCCCCGCATGAAAGTCCGTTTGTCTCCAGCACGCGCCGCGACAACTGGCTGCCTTTATTGCCGTGATAAATGAGCGCCTCAAAAAGATCCTCGCAGACTGGTTGGAACACCTCTCCATTTGAAAGAAGCCTGCAACCCTCCACAGCGGGTTGTGGCTACAGTAATTGGGACCGAGCCCACCCGTGAATACCGAAAAAAAACGAATAGGAATAGAAACCCCCCCTAAATGTTCATAATTACCTATATTAATAGTTTAATTAAGCAATATCACACGAGAGGGAGTGATGTTATACTGTATATCCGTCACATGCGATGCCCCCCCCCCCCCCCCCCCCCCCCAAATTGACGATCGACCACGCATGTTTTTGGGATGTGGGAGGAAACCGGAGTACCCGGAGATTTCATCTTAGGGGATTTCAGAAAGACCACAAAAGTGTAAATAGGCGAGTTTTTCAGCGAATAGGGAGGCATAGGTTCGAAAAAGAAAATTGAGCTCAGTGAGAGTGAATGAAATACATGCAGCAATTACGGAAAAACGGATCATTTCTTTCAATTATATCGTGTTTATTTACATTATCACTCAATGTTGTCATGCAGTACAATACTGTACAGTGCTATTGTTCTTGTTCAAAAACATTGCAAAAGTGGGACTGGAACAGATTAATGGCCTTTTCATTCATTGCAATGGGGAAAATTGATTTGAGTTACAAGCATGGTCGTCAAACAAATTCAACTCGGTGGTCAAGGTACCACTGTATTTACGGTTGAAACTCTTAATACAGGCAAATATAGACTCTTTTAGTGCAGGGATGTCAATTAGTCACAGGGTTCCGAATAGCATGAGTTAACTGTACTTGCAAGCCTGCAGGTTTCCTAGCGGGGGGGGGGGGGGGGGGGGGGGGAAGCTGTTTGGAAAGGGAAAAACATTAACCAAGGTGCTCAGTGTGTGCGCGCGCAATGCAACTGAATGTGTGTTCGTTGCAAAGGTGGAGAGCACCAATACTGCAGCCCGTCGTACACTTTTGCAGTTCGTCGACAACTTGCCGCCATCACTCAGGCCTCGTCGTAAAAAACCGTCGTGCACGTGACTCCCCGTCTCGCCTTGTTGTCTTTCATGTGAACAACAGTTGGCCGTGACGACAGCCAACTGTCTCCTGAATTATCCAGCGAACCTGGGGGGAAATGAGTCGAGTGCCGGCGGCGCCCCCCCCCCCCCCCCTCCACACACACACGCCCCCTTTCTTTTTTCCCGAGTCGTGGAGTCAACGAAACGGCTCCTGGGTTGCTCTGAGATTGCTTTTCCAGCTGTCGACCTCATTCCCTGCGGATGTTTTCCTCTTTCTTCCCAACTTCCTGAACAATCAGAAATTCCTCATTATGATGACTCACAATAAGATTATAGCGAAGCTGCGCTACTACTGCGACGAATAGGAACCGAGCTGTGCCGCGGCTTGTTGGTCCACCCCAAAAAATTTTAGAATTGACTCTACAGTGATACCTTGACTGACGAGGGAAGTGAAAAGTAAATGCCCTAGCATATGGGCAAGGAGAGTTATCGATTTTGCACGGATGTCTGCCTATGAGAAAATATTTTTATATTTATGTTTGAATGTGGTAACTTTTTAATCAAATTAGCCTTAATTCGCAGTCAAACCCAATAAATTCCCATGGGATGTTTCCAAGTTGGACTATTTCCAAAATCTTAATTTCTCATGGAAATGTCCTGAAATGTTCCGTTTCTGTTCAACTTTGCTCCTTCAAAAGTCGAGCTGTATCACTTCAGCATACTTGGTTGGCACCAGTTACTACTTTCCTATTAGCCAGGGCTTTAGCGGAATCTCATTGCATCTTTGGGCGTTACAGAAACAGCACAACAGGGGAATCTTTCATTCAATATCTGAAAGAGGTGAATTTGTGAATAGCAACCCGTGAATAGGTGGGAATAATATTCCTATTGTTTTTCTCCTCCTCTGGGCTTCTGCTGGCTTTCTACACATTCATTTTCCATT
The DNA here is from genome assembly GCF_024500385.1 of Phyllopteryx taeniolatus. NCBI lineage: Eukaryota > Metazoa > Chordata > Actinopteri > Syngnathiformes > Syngnathidae > Phyllopteryx > Phyllopteryx taeniolatus. The sequence goes on along the minus strand of NC_084509.1, from coordinate 27,802,825 downwards.
CATAAAGTGTTTCATGGGAGAACACGGCAGTGCTGCGTGAGCCCTAGCTAGTCGGTCTTGCCATATGGTGTTGGAATAGGAGCAAACGCCCGGGGGGGGGGGGCGGGGGGGCGGGGCACCGTATGGTGGCAGGAAATGCACTGACACGGCTCTGGCACGGAAATAAGACAGCGGAGGAATGAACACTCACACAGACAAGTCAGCCACAACATTACATAACGTTTGGAGGGAAGAAAAAGGCCCTTTATGAAGAGAACTGGGATAATTAGTCGAGCACAGTCCAGTTTGTGTCATTTGTTCGTTAGTTAGAAGGTTCATACAGAACAACCGAAGGTAATCAGAATGTACCATTTTTGATTTTGGGGCATTGTTACTGTGTGATTCAAACAGCACTGTTCCCAGGATATGTATATGAACATTAGATTATTATTATTTTTTTTTTTTTTAACCATTCAGATTTCCAATTCAGCTGTGACTTGAGAATTTTTCTGCCCTCTGATTAGTTGGTCAGAGCAAAACTTGTTGCAGCCAAGTTTGACTCGAAAAACGAGTCTGTAGCAATCTGAAACATTAATAATCAGAACCTCTGGTGGGTATGGTGTTTATTTATTTATGTCATGTTATTAGATAAATATTGATTCTGAACTATTCTAGATGATGTACGTGGCAGAGTTGTGTGCTGTTATATTGCGTTTTTTGTATCGTATTGATGGTTACGATAATTGTGACGTGATACTGGTGGAGTTGGGTAAAGCCCCACTGAAAGCCCAGGTACCAAATGCACGGCCCGCCACCATAATATACTGTACCGTAACGAATATCACAATATACATTTTTTGCCCCATCCCAGGAAAGGAAATCCCAGAAATAACCTCCAAATTCAATCACAAGTAGAGAGAACCCCCGCTATTTTGTGGTTCATCTTTCGTGCACCGACCGCTATTACATATAAAACGATAAACGAGACTTCACTGTATACTCATTTGGCCTGTACATGCCCTAAACATGGTACCAGAGGTATAAAGAAGTGTATGTCCCTCCACCAGCCTCCTCTAGAGTTGCCTCAGTCTTTTAGCGACATCAAAAGTCAGCTCCTGTTTGACATTTCTACTCTGTTCTCTGTCACAGCCCTGAAAAGAACGATTGTGCTCTGCGGATTGATGACAGCCTACAAGGGGGGGGGGAAGCAATGATTTGGGGGTTGCTGGAGGGGGTGTGGAGTAGGTGTCTCTTTGCTGTGTTTTGTGACCTTTCCTCAACGACACTGAGGATTTGTGTGCCATCTGCGGCCCCGCGGGTATCGTCTAATCCCGCCGCCGTCACCGTAAACATTTCCACCTTATCTAGCTCACACACTCTGTAGTGTTTGACACATCTACCTGCGCGTTCCAACGTCAACAAATATGTTCCGGCTCGATAAATAGTTTTAGCAGAGACCGAGCTAGGCCCGCCGCAGGTGTGAGGACGTGGATATGAAACAGATACGCTTAACTCGGGAACAACCTCCTTTTGACCCGCGCATGAATACGGCCTATTGTCGCAGCGGTATCGCTTTCCCGCAGTTGCAAAAAAAATGACAGATTCAGCCAGAGAATTCTTCGGCTGGATGAATTGGGAAGTACGTTGTCCTTTCTAAGATGCGATGCCTTTTATTTGTGCTCATTGACTTGCATTCACATTGGAAATACGCAATTCTTTTACTCTCTTCTCAAACTTTTTGGGTCAAGGGACACCTGAAAGGAGAGACATTTTTCCAAGCACCCCCTCAAAATCCTAACACCAATTAAACTGCCCCCAGGTGGCCAAGCCGTGCACAACAGAAGGAGCAGCACAATGCCAACTGAAGCAAAAAAATATATATATATATATATATTTTCGCTACATTCTATTTAATCATGTAATTTGTTTTTATAAAGTACAATATTAAAGAGTGCATTTTATCTAATAAAAAAAAAACTTTTTTGGGGGGGGGGGACTACAACAGATTAATGGCATTTCCATTCATTTCATTGGGGAAAGATGATTTGAGATACGAGTGTTGTGGGTTACACAACAAATGAATCTCGCTGCGTAGCGAAATGTCAACATCGATCGGAGCTCACCATTCCCGCCTACTCTTATTTGCGAGAAAATGTCATTCACCCATTCTGCCAACTTCAATGTGTCCGCAAGTGGCCAGTTGAGTTCACACGGTGGCCTTTCCTCAACATCATCTCCCGCTTTGAAAATGCTCATTTTCTCCCCTCTCGAGCGAACAGACTACGCGGGACGATGGAATTGTCATTGAGGACACGGCTCACGTTTCTCTCTGGGCTGCAGCTTGCCAGAGCACTGCCATTCCTTTATTGTCATATTTCTTTATTGGTAATTAGTTTTATTGCACAAGCGTCGCAGGCTGGATCTCCCCTCAGTCATGAATAGGATGCTAGGATAGAATTAGGAGGCGTAAAATGGAGAATGCGCTTGTGACGTCGCAGTCAGCGGCAGTCACTCCGATTAGATGTGGTTGTTCGACTTGTATATTGAAAAAATGGATAGAAAATAGCATAGATATACTTTATAATTGGCCATGAGGGTGAGGTTTTATAAAAGTGACATTTCTGCTGTATTGATGGTTGACGGTTGCATTGTTTGTTTTAATGAGGCTTCCTCCTTCCCGACGTAAAAGATCAACTCTCAGTCCAGCTATAATCACATCCACATACTTCCTTGACACCAATGACCACTTTAATAGCCTGGGCTTTGGGGCTATCTTGTGACATCTTAGAGTGCTAATAGAAAGAGCACAAAAATACCTGAATAGGTGAGTTTTTCAATTAATTGCAAATAATAGGTTCAACAGCAAAAAAAACAACAACAACAACAAAAATGCGAACCACGATTAGTGTTCAACATACTGTACAGTGGATCATCGTCTTCATTCCAACTTCAAAATGTTAAGCCCATTGCAGGACATCTTGCCAAGTACTGTCTCCATTCCCCAGATTCCCATATTTTGCATGACAAAATTCCCAAGTTAATGGATACATTTTTCAAAACATACCTCAATCACTTCAATTGAGCTTGTTTTTCAGTCTCACATGGAACATTTCTTTCCAGTCAAATTCAGTTAGCTGTTCAGCATTCACACACAATTTCTCCAGAAATTGCATTCTCTAGTTCATAGATAAACGTCAAATGTGTTTAATAACTGTCACTTCATTAGTTTTCATCAGCAGCACTGCAGGAACCTCCGAGGCTGACGGACAGCGTAGCACCAGAAGGAATTCCAAGTCAATCAGATTTGTACGCCAGAGCACCGTAATGCAATAGTTTATCTTCTCCTGTGATTTACTACCGCAAATCTTTCAAGCTCGACTTTCGTTTCTTGTTTCTATTAATCTGGCTGAAGGGTTGTGATGCATGGCCCGGCTTGGCCAGGATGCACCGAATCTCACCTCCCTCGCGTAGGAACCGTTCAGCAGTTTTCCAGCCGTTCCCCTCCCCCCGTTCATTCATCTCATTTTTACGGTGGATGGTCTTCAGGCAAAGTCTAATCCCATTTATATCTTTTTATAGCACACCAGGAGGAGGGAAAACCTCCTGTGTGCCCAGTGAATTGTGGCTGAAAGTCAAACTCTCGCGTAGCTTCACACAAAGCCGTCCGTCCGACAATAGTGAGCTTGACATCAGCACATCACTGCCCCCGGCCGGCAAAGGCGTGGTGACCTTCAGCTTTAGGTTGGTAGGGAGTGGACGAGGGAGGGGTTGTGCTTGACCCAGTGAGGCTGAACCTCTCCTCCATCAAGAGCTCCCATGTTCCCAGACAGCCGCCATTGTTCCTTAATGAATTCAGGGAATACTAATGAGGCAGCCTTAGTCCGGGCATGAGGGCATGACACAGGCAAGGAATGTAAAATACAGAACATATGCATATGCCTTTTTTTTTTTTTTTTTTTTAGATGATGCGTCAGTCACAGAAATGAAGGAAAATGTCTTTGTGTAAACAAAAGTGCGAGGAAAATCTCAATGTTATGAATTCTTCTTGGCTCGTAGTCAGGGTGGAGGTAATGAAACTTGGAATGTAGTTCTAAATATATCTCAAGGCATTGGTTCCCACCCTTAACTGAGCCAGGGAAGGCTCAACACCAAACAAAAATGTCAAGAAGAGGCAGAGAAGAAGTAATAGTCGTCGTTCCCGCAGAGCGGAGAGAATATTGTATAGGCCTGTGATTATTGTTGCGTGCTCCTTTTGTGTGTGCTGTGTTAAAGTAGCAGTTGTATGATGGTTTATAATTACTGTAACGTTCGGGCTAATTTACCTTAGCCCATTTATGGCGTTTCACATTATACGTTAGTATTGATCTGTGGACTCAGTAAATGAAAGTATGTGGTTCGGTTGAACCTTTTTGAGTTCAAATATACAATGTTTATTTCTCTTTTGTTTTGAGCGTCAGTTTTACAGAAAACCTCAACTGGGAGTGACCAACAGCTTGAAGCAATCACTCTAAAATTAACTATTAAAAGCTATATAAAAGAACTATGTTTTTATCATTAGTTTTTTTTTTTTTTATCTCTGTAGTGCAGATTTTCACTGATTGCGGGTGGAAAGTCTCTCCCAGCATAAACGGGATTTGCTATATACAGAAATAATGATGCTCTTCTCAAATTACTCGCAAATTTACTGAGTGGGAAATCTTGGCCTGTTTACACAAAGCTATTATTCTGTTATATCAACGGCAACAGGTGATAACACAGATTAATTGTACCTTAATGTCACCTCAGTTGCTCAACAGTCCAGGGTCTCCGTTATTGTATTTTGCGCTTCATAATGTGCCACACATTGTCAGTGAGAGACGGATCTGGAGTGCTGACAGGTCTCATACTCGTACTCTTTTACTACGAAGCCATTCTGTTGTAAAACGTGCAGAATGTGGCTTGGCATTGTCTTGCTGAAACAAGCAGGGACATCCCTGAAAAAGACGTTGCTTGGATGGCAGCATATGTTGCCCCAAAACCTGTATGTACCTTTCAGCATTCACAGGTGTGCAAGTTACCCACGTCATGGGCACAAACACACCCCCATACCATCACAGATGGTGGCTTTTGGACTTAGTGCTAATAACAATCCTCATGGTCCTTTTCCTCTTTGGCCTGAACGACATAACGTCCATGATTTCCAAAAAGAATTTGAAATGTGGACTTGTCAGACCACAGCACACTCAGACCCAGAGAAGCTGGCTGCGTTTCTGGGTGTTGTTGATATATGACTTTCGCTGTGCATGGGAGAGTTCTAATTTGTATTTGTAGCTGTGGCGACAAACTCTGTTCACTGAAAATAGTTTTCTGACGTGTTCCTGAACCCATGTGGCAATATCGTCAAAGCCACAATAATGGCGGCTTTTAATGCACTGCCTGACACCCACTTGTTTCCAATTAACCTGTTCACCTGTGGAATGTTCCAAACAGGTGCTTGAGCATTTCTCAACATTCTCAGTCTTTTGTTGCCCCTGTCCCAGCGGTTTTTAGAACGCGTTGCAGGCATGAAATTCAAAATGAGAGAACATTTGCAAAAAACAATAACATTCATCAGTTTGAAGATTTAATATTTTATTATTATTATTATTATTATTATTATTCTTTGTAGTGTATTCAGTTGAATGTAGGTTGAAAAGGATTTGTAAATCATTGTATTCTGTTTTTATTTACGTTTTACACATTACCCCAACTTCATTGGAATTGGGGTTTGTATTTGCTGGAGGTCTGGTTGCCCTGTGGCACCATGCTGCCCTCACAGGTTAGTCTTGGTACTATGAATGAATCAATTATTAGTGTGTGCCTGCCATTTCAGTCGCATTTCTGCGTCATGACTTTAATTGTGACGCCATTTGTGTCATGGAAATGTGATTGTTTCGACCTGCCACTGTCGTTAAATGGCTGCCCCAGTCAGAATGTGTATATCTCTCACACTAAGGTGCTGTTTATCCTGCGAATATAACTGTAAATCTTTCAGCACCACTGGCCCGAGGTTGTACGCCGTGACATTCATCTTGGTTCAACAGACTCTTCATCTTTTCGCCGAGTCCTGTCGGGTCCACGGACACGTTCTTTACGCCTCAATCAATCAGGGGAGCAAAATGCCTGGCGGCAACCTTCAAGGTGGCCCTCGCTCCGGCATGTGGAGGATTAGCATCGACCATTTAATTAACATAAAAACAATATATATTAGAGGGATGAACACATGAGAATAGATTTCACGCGTGTGTTGACCTGTGATCCAAGACAATTCCGTCGTAACTTGCGAGCATTAAGGAGCTGCAGGTGGGCCTTGTGAAGTGTTGTTTTATGACTGGAACAATTCGAACCCTGCAGCCTCAGAACTGTGTGGTAGACCTGCTAACTGTCACTCTACCGTGCCCAGGCGTGTTCCAAATCTGATACAAAACGGATAGCTATTCAGAGTCCGGAGTTGGTTGGCAGTGTTGGCGCAGGATAGCCAGTCAGCATAACAGCTGACTAATTGGGAGTCAAACGTAGTCAAACCTCGCAAACTGTGGACCTTCTCTCTTTTATGCACTCTTTCCTCCTAGCTCATGATTATTGCTACACAAGTCTGCAGTAACATTATTGCGTGGGGAACACACTGCAAAATCCCACGATATAGCGAAAAATCCACAGTACAAAATGAGATATGTATGATTTAAAAAAATCTCTGATGCAGTGAGACTGTAAAAGGTGATAGGTGACAGTGATATGGCAAGGGACGGATAAAATGGGATGGCGGCATTAAATGGGAATCGGGCACTTTGACCCGCAGTGTAAATCCAGCCTTTGTTAGCCAAGTATTGCTCTCTAGCACGTCAGTGGCTCAGTTAATTTTTTCCATTTTTCACAGCAACACGGCGGCGGGTCCTAATTCATTGTCACTGCGGCGTAACCAGGTTTTATCTCCCATTTTAAGCCACAGGCTCCTTCACGTTCATGAATACTGATGAATTGTTATGAAGCTACTTTTTGCAAAGGACTCATAAAACCTGAGGTCGGGGAAGGGTGGGGGGGCGTAGTTTGCGTAATTGAGTTAGATTGTTGATTCTTCTAATCCTGACACGAGTCTGCTCGGTCAGCAATTTTAAGTGGAATTCCGTCGCAAATTACCTGCCGCACGCCGGTTGAGTCAGACGGGTAATACGTTCTAATTCTGTGCAAATTGACTATTTGTAACGTACAGTTTCGTCCGCTGCTTTTTCGGATGCGGCATAATAAAGCGGAAGGTTTATGGAGGAGGCTTGCGAATCTTCAAAATTGCATCGGGCACGCTGAATTTATGTCCGAGTCAGCAATGGTAGAAAGAGATTAGGTGGGTACAAAATCTGCTATATATTTTGTACTTTAAGAATTATACACATTCCTTCAGTCATTACTTTAATTTACTGTGAAGTGCGAAATTGGAGTTGGTCGAATTTACTTTCTCACTTGGCAACAACTTTTGGTTAAAATACTGCCCCCTGATGGTTTGGGAGTGTAATACAAGCAAGGTGGAAAACTATATTAGCCATTTTGAACGTTGTTGATTTCGTAGAAGTCGGAGTGCAACCAAATATTTTGCTGTGGGGAAAAACAGCACAAATCAAAATCACAATGCTTTTACTTTGGCTTTTTTGTTTTTTTTTTGTAATGCCATTACATGATTTCCTATACATATTGACTTTGTACTGCCTATTATTCTATGCTTTTACAAATACTGTACATTATTTAGATTAAAATAGGAAGTTGTGAAAAGCCATAAAAACCTGACAAATTTCCACAATATGTTAGGTTTTTCCGCCACAGATGTTTAGATACACAAATGTTCACAAAACATCTGCGATACAGCAGCTCCATGGTAAGTGAAACGCAATCTAGCGGGAGAACGTGGCAATCGGTTTAGAATGATTGGAATAACGAGTAATCTACGAGTAATTGACGGCGACCCAAAAACATTTGTAATTGCTTATAAGAACCCACAAGATAACGGCAAAGTAATGCTTATGTCTAAACGTGTGTGTGTATACTGTAGCTCAACTCACTGCAACATACTTCCTTGATACCAAAAATGCTACCAGATGGCACAAATCATCAGCAAATAAAAGAGGATAGATTCTTAAAAATAAATACATAAATAAATAAAAAAATGTGGGCAAATTCGCAAATACCGAACAGTGAAAATGCTCCGCTTCAGTCACTCTTATAAACACTCACCAAGAAATGTTTGTAATTGCCTACGGATTCCACAAGATAGTGGCAAAGCACTATTTTTTAACTAGCCAAGGCTATGGCATGAATAAATGAAGCTCCTCCCCTCACTTCAACATAATTGCCTGGCATCCAGATTCCACCAAACGGCGCATAAACAGCAAATAAGTTCTGGAAAAAAAACAACGAGTTGAATTTGTGAATGCCGAACTGTGACTATGCGCAGGTTTACTGTAATTGACACCCTCCCAAAAAGGTTGGTAATTGCCTATTGATATTCAAAATGGCGGCAAAGCACTTTTTTCAATTAGCTCAGGTTATGGCCTGATGAAATTAAGCTCCTCCCCTCACTTGAACATAGTTGTTTTGGCACTAAGATCCCAACAGATGGTGACAAAGCAATCTTTTTATATGAGACATGACTTAGACCTGAGCACAAAAGATTAGGTTTTTCAGCAAAAAACAGGGTCGGTTCCACACAAAAAATCCAGGAAGGAGCTAATTTGCAAATGCCAAATTGCGACTAAGCGGGGGTTCCCTGTAAAATTTAAATTATATTATTAATTGTAATTATTATTACAATTATTGGATTGTGAGGTACAAGAATGACCTTTTTTTTCTGAAAGTCAAATTAATTTGAGCCTTCAATGGAAACCATATGTGCGTGGGATGCGGTTGTCTTCCGTCTGTACTCTCTGAAGTGTTATTGACCCAAAACGGTTCTTTTGTGAAAAATTCTTCTCTTATTAGAAGAACATTGTGCACCGCCACATAGCTGCTCTACTATTCCCATAGCTTTTGGAATTTTCCCAAGGCTTCGGGGTGGGGGAGTAATGGAAGGAGCAGAGATTCATCTCAAACGATCTGGGGTCGTTGCCTGTTTAACTACTTTTACATTCATCGTTCTCTTGCAGCTGTTTTTTTTTTTTTTTTTTTTTTTTAGTTTTGCTGCTCTTTTGGTCAGTTTGCCTCCAGTCTTTTAGAGCTTTAATGAACGTGTCTATCAAAACAACTGATCATATCACGCAGACTGTAATCGGACCACGAGGGGAACATATCACCTGAAGCTGGGGGGGATAAAAAAGCACTTTCAGGTGTTCCATATACTAATTCATCATCCCGGCAGACGTGGAACAAAACAAGCGCCGCAGCCATGTTTTAACTGTCCTCCGGATATACTCCAGTGGTGAGTAGTAATGAAGTACAAATTCTCCAGTACTTTGAGTATTTTTACTGGGCGCAAATATTTTCCAGCAAATAATAGAGGATAGAGTCCCCCCAAAACTAAACTATAGGCCTACTCAAGGTAATTAAAGACGGCGCTCAAAAAAAAAAATGTCATTTTTTTTTTTTTAATGGCACAATGGCATTTGTTCCCGAGGCCAACTTACCAACACAACATCGACAACAAAAGGCGAAATTGCAGTGTGAATTTCAATAGGCCACTCATTCTTTACTCCTGTTTGCTTTCAATCTTCCAACGTATCGAAGCATAAAGAGGTTTTCATCCCCGAGTACACAGGATCAAGCTGATATGATACGATTATGGAGTATCCATTTGATACAAAATGTCAAGCACATACGCACACGTTCAGTCTTGCCCAGGTTCTCCTTTTGTGCTCCCCTATTGTGTTACTCACGGATTACCTGACATGTTATATAATGCGTTTTTTTTTTTTTTTTTTTTTGGGAGCTGCACTCCAAGGTTACTCCAATGTCAGAATATAATAATCACATAGCCTTACCTTATCCAGCTTGAAAAAAGCCTGACCATACTGAATACAAAGATCAAATGTGAACATTGCCAGTATGAAGTTTTTAACTCCACGCCAGATGTAGCTTGAAATATGTCCGAAAAGAATGCCTTTCAAATTTCTGCATTAATTTTTGTTATGGTCAACAGATAAATATTTTAAGATGCTTGTTGAAAAAAAATGGCTAATTTTAGCCATTAAACTAAGCTAACAAAAAATGTTGAGAAAAAAGGCTAACCTAGCAGGCTAGCTTCCAAGAAACCAATGAAAGGTTTGCACATGTGTAGCCTTGAAGCAAAGCTAACAAGCATCTTAGTATTTTAGTGGAAATCCTTTTTTTAAACGGGTGTTGAGAAGAAGGCTAATGTAGCAGGCTAGCTCAAGAGGACAAAGAAAGGTTTAAGCCTGTGTTTAGCCCTTAAGCCAAGCTAACAAGCATTTTAGTACTTAGTTTTTTAATACCGTGTTGAGAAAATGGCTAACGTAGTAGGCTAGCTTCCCCCCAAAAAACGAAAAGTTTATGCGTATGTTTAGCCGGTACAGTAAGCTAACAAGCGTCTTAGTTTTTCTATCGAAATCTGTTTTTAACACTGGTGTTGAGAAGATGGCTAACACAGCAGGCTATCTTAGAGGAAAAATAAAGGTTTACCCTGACGTTTAGCCTCTAAACTAAGCTATAAGCATCTTGGTATTTCATATTTTAACACAGGTATTGAAAAGACAGCAAATGTAGTAGGTTAGCTATAGAGGAGGACAAGAAATGCAATATGCAAGCCTGTATGACTTGACTAATGATTTGCTTAACCCAAGTAATGACTTGGCTTGCTTGAAATTTAATGGCGACGCACGTTGACTTGCTTGATTTATTCCATGGTAACGTGGGACTGCTTGAAGGTTAAAACCTAAAGACTTACTTGTGACTTGCACATACAGTATGTGACTAACACCCACCTCATATAAGGCATAAAAGCACTAAATTCGACACAATTGAGCTTCTTTTGATAGCTTCTTTTAATGGCTGGAGCCATCTCGTCAACCCATGTCAACTATTTTGTGTTGCGCTTCAGTGTTTAGCGCTTGTGTGTTGAGGGATTATTTGGCTAGCGAGTGTTGCGTAAGGCTTTTCAAACCCATACTCATTCTCACCGCCCAAGGGGAAAAAAATGCTCGCCGGTCCGCCTGTGAAGTGAACGCGGCACTTGAAACACGAGCTGCTATAGAACAAGCGTACACAACTTTGTACACTTGCTCGTAGGAGGATCCCTGAAGCACTGCCGCATTGTCTTTTGAAGAAGAAGTTTGCGTGCTTGATGTGCTCCAGTGGTGCGCAACAGTGCTGTCACCAATGCGTTTTGATGTCTTTGAAGAGGACAGTGAAATATTTATCCCTTATTTGAGGTGCTATTAACATGAAACGTGTTACTGGCTTTTTGATTTTTCTCCCCCAGGAGGCCGACGAGCTCACCGAGCCTCGTTTGCACCCATTTAATCCTTACGTACTGTTTATTCTCCACGCACACATAGTACGTTCTACGTCAATGTTGACCACGAGTATCCTCATTGTCTATATTAAATACGCTAACGTACGTACTTTGAAGCAACTGTACAAAAGAATTACATTTTAAAATATTTTCAATATTGTGTATTTTGTCTCACTTTAGAAAAAAGCTATCAAATTTCAGGGTGAAGTTTAGGGTATTTTTTATTATTATATTAACCTTAAAAAAACTATTTTTTTTTTATTCCTAAAAAGTATATTTGCTATTATTGTAAGCCACTGTAACATTATGCACAGTTTGAACATTAACACTGCACTTAAATCTAGGAAAACAAATTCTGTAGACAAATATTGATTCAATTAAAATGTATTGCACATACAAGTTAAATAAAATTGTACCTTAATAGAAAAAGAACAAAAAACATTTCTTAACGATTACATACATAACAGTGGTGTGAGGCGGAAACCTTGTATCGCCAAAATGATCACTTTTCAGGAAAGCCCCCAGAAAACGACATTTACGAGCAACGGGTAAGCATATGTCGTTTTAGCCGACAGCCCACGGAGGAATTTTCTCTACGCTACGTCTTCGGGGACGGAATGTGGACAGCATTCAATTTGAAATCTTGAAATCTGGGGAGACACGCCCGAGGTCGCAGGGAGGCTGCAAAACCGACGTAAAATATCTTTATCCTGCTTTTTGAGGAGCATTGTGTCAAACTCAAGGCCGGGGGCCAGATCTGGCTCCACGACATGATTTTATGCGGCCCACCTAAGCAAAGAAAGTGTGTCTAATTCATGGGTGTTGCTAAATGTATTACAGTAATGCCTCGTTTATCGCAGGGGTTAGGTTCCGGACCACGCCCGCAATAGGTGAAATCCGCCACCACAAGTAACGACCACATTTTTGGGGGGATTATTTATACATATTTTAAAGATGTATGAACCTCCTTCCTTTGAATTATCTTCCCCACACTCTACAACACTCTTATAAACACTTTCTATAATCTTAAACACCTTTTAAACTCTAAATATACAGCAATGCACTATGTGCATTGTGTTCCTATTGTTAAATGTCGTAGTACAGTGAAACCTCGCTACTTCGCGGTTCAACTATCGCGGATTCACGACTTCGCGTTGCAGTGCAATTCTGCATGCTGTTTTTTAAAGCGTACTAACCCGCATTGTATTTTGCGTCCTGATTGGCTACGGTACTGTCGAGCAATTTGAATCCATCTCCTCGGTGCCATGTCTCCCGCACAGAATGCGTTCGGCTTGCTAAATTTAAATCAGTGCTTGATTGCCAGCAGTGTGACTCTAAAGTGTTCAAATACGCGCGAGTCACAATTAATAATTTCTTATGTTTCCAACCTCATACCTTGTTCATTCAAATTAAATTTGTTATTTCTAAAAAAAAAAAAAAAAAAAAAAAAAAAAAAAATGTCATCATTATTTGTCAGAAAATGTTTACATGTTTATATCTTAAACAAATGTTTGGGCCTTAAAACAGGTTTTGACATTTGTTTTGTTATACAATAATATTAACAATAATAATAATAAGTACAACAACAATAATAATAATAATGTACTTTTTTTTTTTACAAAGGTTTGAACTTTAAGCATGTTTAAACAAGAGAGAAATGTGAGAAAATATTAACGGTGAGATTTACAGCCTTAAAACGTATAGTACAATAATTGTAAAAAATAAAGTTCTTACTTCGCGGGTTATTTTTGGAACGTAACGCCCACGATAAACGGGGGAATACTGTCCATGTTTTAATGAAATTTTCTTTTGCTTTTGTTTTTTTTACAGTTTTAATGTTTTAGGCTTTATTTTACCATTAAAAAAGATACAAAATACACTCAAAATTCCAAGATATGGAGAATTATGTGTGATATGAATATGAAATAAAATCTGGAATGCATTGAATCTGCAATAGGTGAACTGTGCTATAGCAGAGGAATACTGTAGTTTTTTTTTCATTTTGGCAGAAAATACGGTACGTCCAGAAATTGCAATTTTTCTTGATTTTAACCAGTTTTACAAGCATTTATTTTACCAAATCACTTCGCTACATTGGACAGTGGTAGGACTGCAACTAACAGTTATTTTAAAAATAGATTAATCGGTCAATTATTTTTTTTCCATTAATTGATGAATCATTCAACAAAAAAAAACTTTCCATCCCTCTGTCCAAAAACTGGATATTGCAGTATTTCAAACTGACAATGCGGAAAATGCAAAAACATAAATTGATTATGATTCAGTTTATGGTTTGGTCCGTAACCTCAGAAAATATGCAAAAATGTCGATCATTGTTTTAAAAGGTGATGTTTTGTGTGTGTGTGTGTTTTTCTTGTTATTATTGGGGTGGGCAAGAATGAATGACTGGCATTCCCATTCGTTTCAATGGGGAAAATTGATTTGCGTTAAGAGCGTATGTGAATTCGTGTTAGATTGTTTTTCCACCACCCGCCCACACACACACAAGCGCACACACCCTCAAAGCTTTCCAAACGTATTTATCACTTCCACAGTTTCAGCCACAGTGCTGCCCGGACAACTGGTGTTTCCGCTTAATCGGCGCCTAATGAAGTTGAAACTGTGTTTTCCCGCTGCAAGTCTCGTCCGCACGCATTAATTAGCGGCTATAGTGCGGAACTGCGTTGACAAACGAGCGCTGCGATTAGATAAGAGCAGCTCTCGACAAAATGCTGTGCTCGCACATACATTCCCTCTTATGGAAAATCGAAAGCAGTGGTTCTCAAATGTTATCATTTTGTAAATATAAGAAACTAATACCTCCTCCCTGCATTAGCTTTAGACCAACTGAAACGTCTAAAATGATTGTGACGTATCATCACATGAATCTGGCATCCCAGCATGGATGTTTTTAGGCGTATTATTACAGTATTAAAGTCCATTTTTTTAAGAACGAAAGAAGTATTTTTTCCAGAATATAGTCTTGTTTTTCTCAACGAATAAAGACGTCTTTCCCGGAAGAAAAGGCCTCATTTTATGATAATAAAGAATATTTTTGAAATTCCCTTGTTAAAATATGACATTTCGTCACTCGTATTCTCTTCTTGTAAAATCCAACTTCAATCTCATAACACGAGAACTCTTGCTCTCAAAAAAATATGAATTTGTTATCATACCATTTTTATGGAGGCAAAAGACAGACAGGTTCATTCTGTTTCTACTATTTTTTTTACGGGGAAATTATTTCAATATCGAAACAAATCAAGGTTTAAGCATCTTCCTGGAACCGGTTGTGTTCAGGTTCCAAGGGGAAAAACTATACTTCCTTATCTGGCTATTCTGGGATCAAGGGAAGTTTATACAAAATGCTAAACTCGTTTCACAAATACCAGTTGTCAATACCGTTAAAAGGTTAATAGCTGTCAAAATTCTGGGAAATGGTCCAGGACTGTGTCAAAAACTGACTGTAAATATCTTATAGGAGAAACCCTTCCCAGCGGATTTAGTGGTTACCACTGGATTACTGGGTAACTTTGAGCAGAACATCCTCAGTCAAATCAGTTTTCGGATCCTTTGTTACATTCCTTTTGAGGACACTTCAGTCAGGCCCGACACAACTACCTCCAGAGTAGTTGCAATGCTTCAATGTGCACCTCACTCTTGAGATTTACTCGGAGTCGTACTCTTTTCTCCGCATCCCCGCTCAGTCTCCAATCAGATGCTCGGAGTTTGTCTCCAGATCCCCGAAAAGAGCGGCTGGGCAAACAGAGGCGCTCGGCACGGGCGTCGTAAGCCTTCGTCAGCGTGCGGGCTGATCCGAGCGCGAGCGAGTTGCACCCCAGGAATTAAAGCGACGTTTGAAAAGGCGGGGAAAACACGTCTCGACTTGAGGCTTTGCAAAGGCTCCCAAACTGGAGCGACCTGTGCGCTTTCAACTTTGTGGGAAGTTTGGCGAAGGCCCTTTTTGGCTCTCATTGCACAAAGAACGTTTCATAACAGCGATGTTCATTTAAAGCCCATCAAACACCTTTCGAGATGAACTAAAACAGAGATGGCCTTAGAAAGGGACAAGAATTCTCATTGACACACTCAAACATTCGAGAGAAAGATGGGAAGAGCTAATTTTTTGATGGGGGGAAAAAGTCTTTATTTTCTTCCATGTTTCACTTCCTGTAGGTGGAATGGCCCAATACTTTTGTCTCCATATTGCATATCTTCAGCTGAGGTAAATGTTACCGTAGGTGTTTTTTCAGACCACGCCTTCATTTCTAGTACAGGCATGTCCAACTCATTTTTGTCACGAGCTTCAGAGGGCCGTTATGACGTTATGCCGCCTCATTATTGTATTCTAGCTATTCAACTATTGCTCAAGTTTCTGTAAAAAGGGGTTTAGTCACAAAAAAATGCTGGCAATATCTAAATGTCATTTATTACAGATGACAACCTGAAATTTTGATACAGATTTGAGCAAGAATCATGGAAGAAGACACATAATTTGATTTTGCGGGCCGCATGAAATGATGTGGCAGGCCGGATCAGGCCCCGGGCCCTTGAGTTTGACACCTGTGATGTCGGAGCCTTCCATTTGCAACCAAAATGGGGAATCCGGTCTCCCAAATGACTGCGATCCACTCAGGCACGTCTCCAAATTCTCTGCAGCTTAGCAGCAAATCCTGACCTTGAAAGGTATTGTGTGGATGCAAAGACGTGTCTTGCGTGCTGACCGAGAGCTTGACTTTTCCTTTGACAGGTTAGTTAGTCAGCTAGTTAGTGAGACAGATGGTTAAGTTATTTCATGAGATCAATAGCTAAGTTAGTTATTTCTTTGGAGCGATAGCTAATTATTTCATTCGATTGATAGTTCAGTTTATTAGAACAACAGATATTTCGTTAGCGCGATAGATTAGATGAGTTAGCTTGTTAGTTCATTCATTGGTATGTTAGTTCGTTTGTTGATTTGATGGCTGGTCGGTCTATTGGTTGGTCAGTTCCTTATTTTGTTAGATTGATCGCTAGTTATTTTATTAGATTGATGGATACTTCGTTAGATTGAAAGATATTTCGTTAGCACGATAGTTTAGATGAGTCAGTTCTTTAGTTTGTTCGTTTGGGAATTAGGCAATTAGTCGAGTTAGTTCATTCCTTCATTTGAAAGTTGGTCGGTCAGTTAATAATTCTGTTTGATCGATCGATAGTTATTACGTTAGACCGAGTGCAACTCCATTGGTACATTAGGCGAACCTTGACCTTGAAAGTTTTTGTCTGGATGCAAAGAAGGTACCAGGCTGTGAAAAGGGAAAAATGGAAGCCAGGATTTGACAATGAACTCCCCCCGTGGGTTGAAATGTGACATGAAAAGTGAATCGATGGTGATGAAATGCAAGGCAAACGAAGAAAGATCATTGCATTTGGCACATTTTAAAGGGATTGAGTCCATTTACGGAAGTCCCTCCCGGTTCATAGAGCGGGCTTTCAGAGAAGCCATTAAGGCCGGAGATAGTCCCTCTGATAACGGAGATCAATTGAAACTCAATCTCACGAGAACTCGGGCGACGAGCGGACCTGGGCCGGTCACCGTGGCAACAGCAGGACTCCGAAACAGAAGGCCGAAGGTTTGACAAACAGCGGCGGCCCGCAAAGGAGAGTGGTAAACAGAGAAAGCGACCAGCGCTCACAGCGCTTGACCTTCTCCGAAAGTGGAGGGCGTCACCTTAGTCTTGGGGGTGTGGCGGATCACGGCGCCAAAGCTAAATGTCTCGTTCGCATTCAAAAGAAGCACATTTGACACAACACGCTGCTGGCAGAAAGACAATAAGGCTGCTAGCTTCTTTGTTTTGTCGCAACGGTGACAGAAAATGAACGCCGGTAGATTGTTGTTTGTTAGTTAATTCATTAGTTAAGTTAGTTTGTTCATTAGTTTGTTAAGTTGGTCTGTTCAATAGTGAAGTTTGTCCAATAGTCTGTTCATTTGTTAGTTAAGCTAGTTTCTTCATTAGTTAGTTTGTTCAGTAGGTAGATCGTTCATTAGGCAGGTAAGTCAGTTCATTCATGGTTGATTGGCTGGTTTGTTCATTAGATCAGTAGGTAGTTATTTCGTTAGCTAGTTCAGTTAGATTGATTTCATTAGATCAAACATTCGTTCAATAGACTCACAGGTTAGTTTGTAAGTTCTTTGCTTGTCTGTTTGTTGGTGAAGTTGGTTCGTTTTTAGATAGATCGTTAGTTTGTTAGATAGTTTGTGTTCATTAGTTAGTTGGTTTGGTGAGTTAGCAGGAAAACAGCATTTTAGTTCGTTAGGGCGGTCATTCAATAATTTGAAGCTAGTTTGTCAGTTTCTTAGTTCTTTGTCCATTCAATCCCAACTTAAGATTCTGTTGTTTGCTAGTTAGTTTGTTAGTTATTACTTTGTTCGTCCGATAGTTCGATAGTTTGTTTTCGCTCGGGCCTTGGAAGAGGTTTGTGCTCTACTGTTTGAAATTCTAGTTTATATTTGTCAATGTATAATTGTTGACAACCGAGGGCCTCGCCGGACATCTCTTCATGTGGCCGCACCCATTCTATTGTTTTGTGCGCTGAAATCAAAGCCAGTGTTGACTTTGTCGGATAGGGGAAAAAACAAACAAACAAACAAACAAACACAAACAAACAAAAAAAGCCTCCTCACAACATACCAGTGTTTTTTTTTCCCACCACACTTTCTCATGAGCTGTAAGGAAATTCAGTTGGATTACACGCGGTCGTGTCTCTCCGCGTTGCACTTGAAAGGGAATCCGTGATATTGTTAAATATTAATCGTGAATACATTATCATGCAGGCTGGCAGTGCCTTTCACTCTTTACGGTGGCAAATTTGAATCAAAACACCATTTGATAATGTTATGTAACGGCAAAACATCTCAGTGTGTGCATGTGTGTGTGTGTGTGTGTGTGTGTGTGTTTGCACCCTGTTGGCTGCTTGCACGAGGATTTGCATCCAATCCTCCGGTGTGTCACTTTTTCTGTGATGCTTGGCTCAAAGTTGAAATTTGGGGAGTTGAAGTGGTTAAGTTGTCACGGATGGGGGGAAAAAAAAGTCCTTTGAACTTCTCTGATCCTGAGCTGGAATTACATAAGATTTATATATGTATAGTCACACACGCACACACACACACACACACATACTTAAAGGGGAAATATTATCGAAAATTCACTTAAATTGCTTGCACAGTGTACCCCCGTGAAAATCCGCTCTACAGTTAAAACTAGTTGCATAGTTTAACCTGTTACACACACTTTAAACACATCTGTAAACACCAGCACAAATGAACAAATTGGAAGCAGATAATTTGTTGAAAACGCTTACGTACAATGTGTGTTAGATATGTGCCTTAAAGAGGCGGGGCCGGTTGGGGTGGCTATTAACGTCAGCCAGTCTGCTTGTGAGCGTCTGGCTGACAGCAGCTCGTAGGTGAGTGTGCTCATTGTGTTTATGCCTTCAATAAACGGCTTAAAATTGCATAGGCGACTGTGGCTCAGCTTTCTGACATGTTAGAGCATTCAAGTAAATAAGTATACTGTAAAAAATAAAAATAGTAATAGGAATATAGCAGATCCAGGGTTCAACAAATAGCTAAATATAGTCATCACTACACTTTCTTTACACTCCCACAGAAAAGAAAGTGGAAGACGTGCCGAGTGAATCTCGGCGCTGCCAGTTGCTTCTGGAGGTGTTTTGATAAAGTTGTGTACATTGCTGAGCATTTGAACTGAAACATAAAGGCAACACAACGAATTTGCACTTGAACGCATCTCCCAGGTAGCTTGGATCACTTTGCTTCATGCTCATTATGAGAAAACCTTTTTAATTTATGAAGAAAAACCTGCCTGCAAGGTCTTCCCTTTGCACCTCGCCTTATTATTGCAGTATATTTTTGCAGTTCACTATTCACAAATTCACCTATTTGCATTGTTTTTTTCCCCCACCTCTTTCACAGTACTCCAAATAAGAAGCAAAGTGTGCTTTCTTCAAGCTGTTTGTCACTCCCAGTTGAAGTTGACTGTAAAACTGACATGTAAAACAAGGTTCGCTAGCTCAATGCTAACATAAGGTGAAATGCCATAGATGAGCTAACAGAAATTAGTATCGATATCACAGTAATCATAAACCTTCAAACAAATGCTACTCTAACACACACAGAGCAGCACTGTATATTGTCTTTATTTTCGGAACCTTCTGTTTTTGTAAATGGCCTAATTATTGTGCAAAAGTATCATGTATATTCTCTTTGCTCTCTGGGAACAAGAAATATTACCATCGCTTAGTAGGGGATCTACTCTGCCGCTTCCTCTTGTTTTTAATTACACATCAACTCTTCCAGCAGAGCTCAGTGCTGCTCAGCTTGTTGTGGCATGACGTGGTACTACACTGAAGGTGTACAACTATGAATTTGGATTTGCCTGTATAATGTAAAAAGCATTTTTAAAAAAATGATCATTAATGAATGAACCATCATTTTGGGAAAGAATGTGAACATTTCCTTTTTACATCAAATCATTCATTTTTAACTAATGTAAGATAAGGTTGAAATGATAAACTGTTTTGGGATAATTGGTTCTGGTGTATTTACGGGTTAAACTATTAATATAGGAAAGTATAAAAAATGTGGAAGATGTCAATTACATAGCATACCAGTGAATACCGTATGAATTTTTGCAAAGCCCCTCCTGTGCATCACTAACCCGTTGCCCCCCTCGTTTTCTAGGCCTGCTCATCGGATCCGGCTGCGCACTTTATCCACTCGGATGGGACAGCGAGGAAGTGCAGCAGACGTGCAGCAACAGCTCGGACCAGTTTCAGCTCGGTGAGATGCTGGAATCAGCGACAACAACGGAAAAAAAACACACCAAAAAAAACGAATCAACACATTTTTTTTTTTTTTTTTTTTTTTTTTTGCTCCACTTCTCCTCCTAATTAAAAGCATGGACTTGATTTGTGCAAACAACACAAGGCTTTTATCTGTCACATTGGGTTCATGGAGTTAGAATTCATGGCAGGCGAAATGGGAAAATGAGGATTAAAGAGCAAGATGATAGCACAATAAAAGGTTATTTTAATATGCGTCGTAAGAAAACGTCATTAGGGATTTTGAACCTTATGCAATATTATTGAATTACTATTGTGCTCACCAGTAGAGTTTTATGTGATATAAAATGGTGTAACTAACTAGAAAAACTATAGTAGTTTGTGTCTTCCTGTCTTGTGGGCTTTTTTTTTTTATTACAATTTCCTATAAAAATGTTAATCACACAGTCAACATAAATGATTGCTGATTCATTATGAAACTTCCAAAGTTAAATTTTATCTTTCCCACAGACAGAATCAACCCCAATCAACAGACATGGTCACTTGTTGCTAGGCAAAATTCACAGGAGCTCACAATGACAAACTTGGCATTTCAGCCACGTTTATTTGACTGTTTGAATGACAGCTGAACACAACACTTTCATTTATATGCGAACACTTACATATTTATATTACTTGAGTACTTCAATGGAAAATGGCAGCAAAAAAAAACAAAAAAAAACGGAAGAATTCTCAAATTAGGAAAGATCTTACAAAGGAGCAGACACACTACGCACTTTCCAAACAGTTTGATTCAAAAAATTTTGCATATGTAACAAATGATACCGAAACTGACACATGCGATTGTGTTATCAGGGTCAACAGTTTCACAGATTTGACAAGCTTGTTATCGCACTTTCGTGACAAGCGTTTGTCTGGCGCCAAAAGCTGCAGGTGTTTCCAACATCACTAAGGTCGGAAATAACTTCAGCAGCACTTTCATTTCTTTTTTTTTTTTTTTTTTTTTTTTTTTTTAACAACATCATCTCCTGCTCGTTAGCGCCGATTGCTTTCCCACGGGAATACGCTTTGCAGGAGTCTGATTCGTTCAGTATATTAGATTGCAGATGCTTGACATTCACATCGCTCGTTGAACGCAGAGGTGTCGCAAATGAAGCATTTTTTTTTTTTTTTTTTTTTTTTTTTCAAAGTTGATATTGTTTTGTGAAAATCGAAAAACTGCTCCTATTTGTGGAGTAAGGGTCGGGGACAAAAAGTGCGCTAAGGTTTCGATTGATGTACTAACATATCGGGTTCAAACTCCACGATTTCGTGCAACATTAGAGCAACATTTTTAACCACAATTTTCGTGGTTTTTTGAATTGTTTGATTTTAGAGGTTATCATTATGCTAACATCTTGTGTGATGCCGATAATGCTAATCAACCTTCTTTCAGACAGTGGTACCTTGACTCACAAGTTCAATTCATTCAGTTTCCCCCATTGAAATGAATATAAACTACTACTGCTTCTACTCCAGCAGTACCTTGACTTACAAGCTTAATTCATTCCGTGGCCAAACTCAATTTATGCATATATCAAATCAACTTTCCCAATGGAAATGAATTGAACTGACAATCGGTTCCAGCTCCGCCCCCACAAAACAAAATGTTTGGGGGTTGTGTGTTTTTAATGAAGAAAAATAGCGCTGTGTTATAAAATATAACTATAAAACATAAATGAGTATGAAAGTGAATGTACACAAAAGCGTAATTAAGCAGAATGTCACTCACACACACACACACCGTAGTGTGTCTGTGGGTTCGACATGTGCCTTTAAGGGGGCGTGGCCTAGTGAGTGACATCATGAGCTCTAACTCCAGCTCTGGTTGGCCATTTTCCACGCGGTTCATCTACTTGTTAGCGCGTACGCCACAGGTGTCAAACTCAAGGCCTGGGGCCCAGATCTGGCCCGCCACATCCTTTTATGCGGCCCGTGAAATCAAATTATGCGTCAACTTCAATGAATCTTCGTAAAATCTGTATCAAAATTTCAAATTGTCATCTGCAATAAATAACATTTCGATATTGAAAGCATTTTTTTGTTACACGGCCCCTTTTTACAGTAACTTGAGCAATAGTTGAACTATCATACCCACTTGTGATTTCAAAATTAGTTATCCGTCAAGTTGTTGTGTATATGTAATGCAATGATGAGGCGATTAAACATATTTATGGTATCTCAGTCATAATGGCCCTCTGAGGCCTGTGACAAAAATGAGTTTGACATGCCTAGCCTACGCCATGCTCCTTGCGAGTGTTTTCATTTTGTATTTGGCAGCTTGTCCCGCTCACTAAATCGGTGGGTATGGATGAAGCGTAGCCCCTGCAATAAACGGGTTAATTGCACATCCCCAAATCTTCGCGTTAACAACTAACAGTCCACGTTCCCTCCGCAGGTTCCTGCCAGATCGGCTGGGCCTATTACTGCACGGGAGCCGGGGCGGCAGGCGCCATGCTGCTGTGCACCTGGTTGTCGTGTTTTGCCGGCAAGAAGCAGAAGCAGTACCCGTACTGAAGTTCGGAGGAGCCGGCATTGCGAGCGGCTCTAATGACACGGCGTGACGGCGCTACTACGGTGTACAGCGAGGGACAAACTGCAGGGACTCTTTCATAATGCAGCACACATACACACAGAAGCGCATACACTACTCTCAGAAGGTTAGGGATGCAGTGAACCCCCGCATAGTCGTGGTTCGGCATTTGCAAATTCGCAAATTTGCTGATTTGATTTGATTTTTTTTAGCTCAGGACGAAGCCGTGTCGAATTCAAAAATATTGCTTTGGTGTCATCTGGTGGCATGTTGGTGCCAAGAACTATGTGGAACTAAGGGGAGGAGCTTCATTTAGTCAGGACACATCCTTGTCTAAAAGAAAAATGTGCTTTGCAAGCCACTTGTGCCGTCTGTAGGCAATTACAAACCTTTTTGAGTGGGCACCAATTACTCGCTGATTTCCGCATTTCATGGCAGGGCCCGGTCTCCATTCCTACGAGTAGAGGGGCTTCACTGTATTCGTCTTTCAGGTGAAATTTCAGGATGAACCTAAAAGGCACTACTAGAACCTTAACAGTTGAAATCACTTTGAGGTTCTCTAAATTGTTTGTAATTGATTGTTCAACTTTGAACGTTTCAGAACCTTTTGCGCAACTGGTTGTTCTGAAACAAGGAACTGAATGGCAAAATTCACAACAGGTGTTTG
Organism: Phyllopteryx taeniolatus; assembly: GCF_024500385.1. Taxonomy (NCBI): domain Eukaryota; kingdom Metazoa; phylum Chordata; class Actinopteri; order Syngnathiformes; family Syngnathidae; genus Phyllopteryx; species Phyllopteryx taeniolatus. The sequence goes on along the minus strand of NC_084509.1, from coordinate 27,779,299 downwards.
ATCTATGAACATTTCCAAGGACGTCCACTTCTTTGCCTTTCTGTGACTCTTCCAGTCTCTCTGAAGCTCTGTTGGAACCTGCAGACAGTGGCGGTTTCTGTTATGGGCGATATATGTGGCCTCACTGGGCGGCATCCCCGACCGACCCCCTCAAAAACTACATGTAAATGGTTGGCTTTTGTATTGAGAGTCTGCACAGACATTTTGCTAATAAATAAAGTGAGAGGGCATCAATGTCGAGGAAGTAGGACAACAGCTCTGTATTTGGGCGGAGAAAATAAAGGTAACTCGTTGTCGGTACGAAGGAAAACAACAGCACAAATGAAACGACTATTAGCACTTTGGTAAAATACAAACAGCAGACAAACTTTGCGAGTGAGTTTTGGTCAATTCGTGGATGAAAACATCTGTTGTGAATTTTGCCGTTCTGCTCCTTCTGAGAGAAAGTTGAGCAAAAAGTATTGGCAAATTGAGCAGTTGGAAATGTGCGTTCAAAAGTTTAAAGCGGCTCAAATTAAATTCACCTGTAAAGGTTGTAGTTCATTTTTAGGTTGATCCTGAACTTTCCCCCAAAAGTGTATTTTCACGCACAGCTTTGAAATCTTCTCTTAATATGTGGACCAACCTGTTTGTAATCCTTTATTTAACGACTTCTCTTTCTCTTTGACTTTCCCTCTTGATGTTTTTGTGTCCTGTAATGAAGACTTAAGTCAGAATAATATTTCTGACTTCATTGTACCGTGAAGTGTTCCTGTGTCTTACTCGCCTTAAACACCACCTCCCGAGATGCAATAATCCCCCGACAAGCTTCTCCAGCTCCCAGTCCCCTTCAAAAGAAGGATGTGTATCATATATGTTGTGTATGATAATGTATTTTTATCATAATAGCACGTTTTGTTTGGTTTTGTATTCACGCCTCAAATGATTCTGTTTTGTAAATAAATGTTTATGGAAAACGTGTTGCGTGGTTGGTGCAAGCTCACATTCCTAAAACGCTTTTTCCCATGACCTCCTGATCCTCTTCAGTGCCCACGGGAGAAGCATCGCCTCCGCTTCCCAATCGATACGGAGGATAAGGACAGGCGGCGCTCTCGGAATAACTTATATCGACGCGCTCGATCCGGCGACCTCCACTCAGATTTATTTGGCTTTTGATCAGCAGGCTCCAGACGAAGCACCTTCGGCCGCCGCACGAGTCCACCTCCGTTCAGATTGCGCTTCGTTCACTGGCTATTTTAGACAGGTGTCCATACATCAGCGATCCCAATGCAAAGTCAGCTCATTTGCATCTGCTTAGCATGCACGTTTCCTCACAATGAGCGGCAATTCCCTACCTCCCACCCGGCCGAAATAATGCCACTCTAACCCTCCCCCCCTCTGCTAACCCTCCCCCCGAATATGCCGATTGTTCTCGAAGAAGAAGAAAAGAAAAATGCGTCAACGTGCTAACGTCAATATAAAAACAATATCACTGGAAAGTGTGGCATTGCGAGCAGCGTGTTATCTTTGGGCCACACTTGAAATGCGGTGAACTCATCTGGGCTGCGCTTGGTAAAAGAACATTTTCATCGAAAATAAAAAGCCCGGGAAGTGCGACACCACATCTGCTTCACTTTAAAACTGTGACTGGAGCAGTCAAAACAGTCATCCAAAGGGAGGACAAAGCTCTGAACACTTGCCAATTGCCCATTTAATACCACCTGTAAAAGCAACCATTTCACTGCCTTTTTTTCAATGTCACTGTTCTGTAAAAACAGAAACGGAATGCGTGGGGCAAAGTTATATTCCTACACTATGGACTATATATATATATATATATATATATATATATATCTCGTATTCTGCAATATTGAAAAAGGTGCAAAGTTGTTTTTTTTAGTTTATAGGCTTTTTCGCATTATAAAATATATATTGTTGTGAGTTAGTGAATGCTTCAAATAGATCGCGTTAAACTCTTCTTCACCATTTCAGTTTTCCAGATTTTTTGGGGCTATAAATCGACGCACTTTGGCCCCAAAATGAGTCGTCCCTCCCCAACTATACAAGAACGTCAATGCTTTCATTCGCATCAGCGGTTGTCTGACGCAATTAGGATGTGCCGTTAGCTAGCTAGCTATGCCTACACCCCGAGAACACATCTTCCCTTCAGATAATCCCCTGATCTGGCCATTTTAGAGCGCCTCATTGTTGGCCTTGAGTGTGCGCACGTCACGTAGAGAGTAAGTTCAAAACTATAAAAAGTCAGACGTGACAGCAAACGTGTAGACTGCGGCTTCGGGCTGACATCCCTGCTTTAGAGTGCCTCGTTGTTGCAGCATGGAAAAGCCCCGCGACGACCAGGTGGCATATATTCCAGCCAGCGAAGGCTTTAAATCGATATATTTTCGTGGCTCAAACATGCAATGACGTGTAGACATCAGAAGGATGCTAGACGAAGTAGCATCCATTTTTCCATGTCGTAGAAGTGGTATTTGATTGACTGTTGACCGTCGAATTGGGCGTGGGTTCAGCACATTCAGCGAACACGCCCACAGTGTCTGAGAGTGAAGACAAATACAGTAAACCCCCACCTAGTTCTCTGTTCACAAATTTGTGGGGGTTTTTTTCTGTTGAACCTATCCTTAGCTAGTCGCTGAAAAATTCCGTAATTCTCATTTTGTGTTCTGAAATATCCCACCAAAGTCCTGGCTAATAGGAAAGTAGTACTTGATGTCAAAGGAGCATGTTGAAGTGATACGCTGGACGCCCCGCATACTTGCAGTTCGCCACCTGTGGATCAACCTATCAAAATAAAAAAAAAAAAATCTTTTTCAATGTTTTTCTTTTTGTTTTTTCTTTCAAAAATGCTAATTGGTGGTTTATTCCCATTTTTGTTTTTTGTTTTTTGGGTGGGGGGGTTAAAATGTATTTTTTTAATGCAATCATAATGGCTGTCAATTATCTGCAGATTTTCGCTATCCGCGGTTCTCGATGAGATACATCTTTGTATCAGGGAAGTTTAGCCCGGGTTGTTAGTGGAAGTTGCTTTCAGGTATCTGAAACCCGTTTATATTCAAGGGTAATTTTTTTATTTTTTATTTTTTTTGCTCCGTGTTGTGAGAAAAAAATGTAATTACGACCAAGCTTCAAATAATGATATGGTGATAATGCTGGACATTTATAGACATTTATAGAATTGGCAGTGAGGTTCTTCCATCAGAGACCTCGGCAGCCCGTTATATCCATCAGTTAATTCTTTGTAATTATGTTTTTCCCCCAACAGAACTACAGCGAGATAATTATTACCCCCAGCTAGTCTTTGTGCTCCTTCGACACCAGGCTGTGCGAACATATTGCATTATTTATACTGCCGTTTCCGGTGTGATGAGGAGCCATTAAAGCAATCGTGAAAGCCCGCTTGGAGACTCCTGAGACTTCCGACGTCGGTTGTTTTGCGGTACATAATCAGGGTGTGTCATAGTTGTTCACTTTCTCTTGTCAGAACAGGTCTATAGTCTTGTTAACTTGGTCAGTTTCTCCGCGGGTTCGGATTGAGGTCAGCTCGTATTCTAAACGCACGTGAACTGAGTTTGTTTGGAACTAAACTTACTGAGACCACATAGAAGTGGGGGGTGGGGGGGGGGGGGGTTTAGACAAAAATCTTTTTCGAATGGAAAATGCCATTTCTGTAGATATTGCGTTAAATGTGTATATATTAAAGAAGTGAAATGCTGTTGATTTAATCGGAAGTTAAAATGGTTTGAATTGCTTGAGAAATGTGGAAGGAGATAAATATGTTAAAAAAAAAAAATTCTCTTAAATTAGGGAATTGTTTTGTGAAAATGTGGGAATGTGTTAAATAATACCTTACTAGCCCTGGGTAAGTTGAACAGTTTCAAGTTGGAATGGTTTGAGAAATGTGCAATGATGAAGTAAATACTATATGTAAAATATCTCTGAAATTGGGAATTCGATTGTGAAAATGTGAGAATTTGGGGAATGTGTTAACAATATCCAAGAGTAAGTTGAACAGTTTCAAGTTGGAATTGTTTGAATTGGTCGAGAAATGTGGACGGGGACGTAAATATGTAGAATATTTCATTATTTAGGAATTCGATTTTGAAGAGGTCTGAATTTCGAGAATGTAATAAATAGTTCCTTACATGTCCTGAAGACGTTTGAATCGTTTCAGAAACGTAGAATGAGGCCGTAAATGTGAAAATGTGAATGTAAAAATGTGGGAATTGCGTATATGTCCTGAATGAGCTGAACAGTTTGAATTTGGAATGTGAAAGAGGAAGACCCTTTTGTTAAATGTCTCATTCACATGAGTAGTTGGAATGAATTTGTGCGGAAGATGTGGAATTGTGGGGAAAGAATGGTAACAGACATGTCCTGACTTTTGTGAATCTTTTCAAGTCAATGTTTTGAACCAGTAGAGAAATGTGGAAGGAGTAGTATGTCAAAAAATGGTGGAGTAAAAAAAAAAAAAAAAACACAATTACAACCGCAAGTGGTGATGCTTGGGCCCTTTTTCATGGTTGAAACCATGTTTGTCAAAGTATAAGCCTTTGAATTTGCTTTTGCGGCACATGTCCTTGAGACTTTTTCGTGCGTCCTGTTATGATAGACGTGTCCACTGAATTGAGTATTGATCGGTGAAACCGGTGACCGCGGCGGAATCTTTCGAACTTTCCAGCGGAGTGAGTCTGGGTGGTCGTGGTTGGAGACTCCTAAAATAAATACTCATACATTTTCACCAAGATTGAATGGTTGTTTTACCACAAAGGCAATTCAAAAGACTAATAAACATGACAATTCCAAGAGGGCCTGGCGCTCGAGCCCTAATGAAAACTGCGAGGAGCAATGAACCGGCCCTCGCACTCCCAGCAGACGGAGGATTTATATCTTGCGTTATTGCAAGTGTACATTCCTGACATTAAGGGGCACCTATGAATCTCTTGGACCCTCATCACACATTTGGTCCAGCTTGGACTTTGTGGAGTTATTACAGTTGACATCATGCCACACAAAGATCAAACCTAAAATGTTTTGTCGTTTTTGTGTCAGCCATCTGTCTAGTATACGTGATTCCAATTTGGTCGCAGTTCGCAAAGTTTGCCTTTGAAGGACTCCTGGGGATAAACATAAAATGGCCTCTTTAGACCAAAATGTCAGATTTCTTTGTTTCATTTTGGTCACGACTTCTAGAGAACATTTTTGTGGGTCTACTCATGATAGACATGCTGACCGAATTTCATTTTCCCCCTGACCAAACCTGTAACTTGCTTTTCTTGTTTGTCAAATCAATTTTCCCCATTAAGATGAATTGAAATGTCATTAATCCATGAAAGCCCCCCCAAAATACTTTTTTTTCTGGTTACGTTTTTAATGAATAAAAATAGTGCTGTATTGTTCAATACAAACATCTCCATGCTCCTTGCGAGTGTTTTCATTTTGTATTTGTGTGCTTGACTGCTTGACCCATTCAATAAATGGATAAAGTGCATCAGTGAGTGTGGCTCGAAATGTCAAATTCTATTTGAAAGATATTAAGGCAGAATTTTAGATAGCTCCCATATTAGAATGAATTAAATTAGGGTCAGTAAATGTACAATAAAACTGTTCATGTCGATTAACTTTTCTAAAGCATTCAAAGATTCCGATGCAAGAGGATCGTCCATCATTCTAATAATTGGAATTCTGCCAGTCTCGGTCAAGGTCCGTATTTATACCCGATGGTTAAGCTTAATGAGATCAAGAATTCCATCTCATAAAATTTCCAGTCAAAGTCAGACACTTCCAAGATTTGACACTTTGATCGCTCCATTGGTGGAGAACTCCAGTCGCCTGACTTGACTGCAGTCAAACATACATTGTTCATTTTAGGACTTGGGACTTGGTCAAGACTTGCACATATCGTCGCTGTCGGGCGGAATCCTCGCAGCTCCGAATTCACCGCATTTTAGGAAACCAAAAAAAAAAACGCCATCTTGCTTGAAAGCTGGTATTACGGTATACCTTATATTGCTATCATAAACTGTCAAACAGCAACGCGAAAGACCTCCACATAATCACGTTCAATCGCTAATCTAATTCGATGAAAACAAGTCACTGATTCCGCTATCATTAATGAGAATGGCATAGGCGGATATTAATCGCATGTGGTCTAACGTGATTTTGGCGAATTTGATCGGGGCACACAAACACGTGGTGGATGACAGACATGTTTCAACAGTGGACATGGAACAATCATTATTATCATCTTTATCATATTCTTTAAATCATCCTGTGTACTGGCCCACAAGCAGCTATTTGGGGGGGGGGACACAAGCCATCTTAGGAGCGGATATAAAGAGCTCAATCTGTATTTAATAAGGATACCCGCTCCTATACAATGCTCCAGTCAAGCACAGATCGCTGCATCCTCTTCCGCATATAAAGACGGTTGCCCCGTGTTTAATAGGGACTGACAGGAGCCACTTCGATTGGACAAGATTGAAGTCGTCAGTGAACACGCCCACACCGACCAACAGAGACGTTAAAAATTTAAATGCGCTTATGTACGCTGGTCTATGAAATTACTAACACCGGGTCTAGAACACCTCACAGAGTTCAATCAGTCACAAAAGATGAGCCCAAAATGTACTATAATAACAATACTCTTAATCCTGGTATTTTACTGGCCTTAAACAGTTTCCTGTCAAATGATTGTAATTTTCACAAACAAATCCTGCCTTGATTCCTCACGTTAAAATTGTTTTCTCAAGCTTGCACGAGCCCGGCAATAATTATATTGAGGAAATGCTACTTTGAGAGAGACTTCAGCCAGCTGCTACTCAAGTTCAGCTCAAACTACTGACAGCTGCTGTCAAAATGTTCACGCCTTAAAAGATGGATTAATCCATTCTACGGTCAGACAGCAGGTCGCCTTTAAGGTTATTGCGGCTGTACTTTCTCGGTGATCAATCATTCTCGGCGAGGCCAAGAAACACAGTGACCTACATTCAGAGCGCTAGTAACTTTTCTCCGTGAGCGTGAGGATGGGGTGGCATGGGGGGGGGGGGGGGATTTGTGTTTGTTGATTTTTTTTCCCTGCATCAAACACACGCAGTGGAGTTCAGGAACTGCTGCCTCCATGAGTTAAAATGTTTTTACGGTAAACTCACCATTGACGAATTCACTTATTTGCGTTTTTCTTTTGTGGAACCATCAATGTCGCTATGTTATAGTAACGCTTTAACCAGTGAATATTTGAACAAAAAGGGTGCATCAGCACACGTAGACGGACAATATACCAATACTCACAGGTTTGTTATCCTCTGCAAAAAACGACTAATATTACTGCAGTTTACTGAGCAGCGAGCACTGATTTATTTACTAACACACACAATTGATTAATCATGATGCACAAACAGGCGGCACGGCAGACGACTGGTTAGAGCGTCTGCCTCACAGCCTGTGTGGAGTTTGCATGTTCTCCCCGTGCCTGCGTGGGTTTTCTCCGGGCACTTCGGTTTCCTCCCACATCCCAAAAACATGCAGGGTAGGTTCATTGAAGACTCTAAATTGCCCGTAGGTGTCAATGTGAGTGCGAATGGTTGTTTGGTTATGTGTGCCCTGCAATTGGCCGGCAACCAGTTCAGGGTGTACCCCGCCTCCTGCCCGATGATAGTTGGGATAGGATTATAAACATACTCTACCCCTGGTTGTCAAGGTAACAAAAGTCGGATTCGCCACTGGTCCAGCAATACAAGGGCTTGGGGTTATATTATATATATTAACATTGAGACTCCTGGGAACTGTTTTAATGTAAATAATTAAGTAAATAAATAAAAAACATTCTTAATATGTTTCTTTGAAAGAAAAAGAACTGAAACAATCTACGTTCAACCCGTGAAGGATAAACTGCTAGAGAACAGCAATAGCAAAAATCAAATCAAATGAAATCATTACTGGGGGGTGAACAGGTGCTCTCGTGTCATAGAAAAGCCATAAAAACGCCGCCGCCTGATGCTCAAATGGATCTTGGAAGTCGGCAGAGGAAGTTTGGATCGAAGTGTCATTCACGACACATTAAGCGGCTTCACTTGATGTGTCGGGATAATGAGTTCCGTCTATTCTTTCTGAATCGCTGACTAAACAGGGAATATGGCCAACAATTAAGAAGTCCTCTAATTACTTGTGAGCCCTAAACACAAACCTCTTGTTTGTCTTTGACTGAACTGTTCATTCATTGTCATTTCTCTGGAAAAACAGCCATTCACGAAAGTCTCGTCAAGAAAACATGAGCTACTCCTAACATTTGAGCTAATGCCTAGCTAACGTCTGGTCAAGCCTAAAACAGGGGTTCTCAAACATTTTGGGTTGAGGGACCAGGAGATTTTTTTTTCCCCAATGACCCTTTAAAGTCCTAAATTCAATCCAATACATCTATCATGACATTAAAAGCCAATAAATTAAATGTTTATCCATTGTTGCTAGCTGACTAGCTTCTGCTAACAACATGGCTGCAAACAAACAGGATCGAGTTAGTAGAAGCGCAGTCAGTGTTGCCAATTTAGCAACTTGTTGGTATTATTGATATTTTTCCGACCCTTCTATTGATGACGCTTACTGAATCGGAGAATGAAGATATTCCCCACCCGTGGTCTTATTTAACAGATGTTGTCGGCTACAAGAATGCTTCGTGGCAAATGCGTTGTCTTGCGCCGAGACTAAAAACCACCAGTTTTTGGCATTCCAAAAAATTCACACTCAAATTTGTATTTTTTCATTGTTTGTCAGTCAGCTTCCAACATTAACAAAGCTATGGGAACACAATGTTTTGATAGTATGTAGTGTGTTTTTCCCCCTTCTAGGTACAAGTGCTAAGAAAGCCAATAAACAATTATGTGTGCAGAGAAGTATTTTTGTCCCAAGTTATCAAAAATGTCATATAATATAGTAAAAGCTTCATTTTGACTTCTTACCTTTGTACTGAAGATCATTCCTTTTGCTTAAAAAGTGCAGTTGAATCCATAGCTACTTCTCATTGTAGCAATCTTTTTTGTCTCCACTTGTTTACATGATGTCATAATTTCAACTCATAACTCATTATGTTGAATTTAATGTCTTCGTGTAACAAGAAGAACAAGCACGGCCTAACAAGGACTTGAATCCTTGACCCTCAGATTACAAGTCTGATGCTCTACCGACTGAGCTATCCGGACTCTACGTTGCCATTGGACAACACAATTTATAAAATAGTGAGGATAAAGCGGTACAGAGTTGGATGCATGGATGATGAAATGTCAACAAAATGAGCATTTCACTGACACGTAAACAGCCTTCCTTCTTTAGAAAAGACCAACGCTTCGTTGGATCTGTTACAGCTCTCATGGATGATATATTGTTGTTATTGTTTTTATTATTGTTTGACATGTCTCTATTATTATTTTTTTTATTAAATAGAAAGTTGAAAATATAAAATGTAATACTCTGCCGCCATCTTATGGCCAGATATAAAAAGTGCATTACGTCAGCACACGTCATTCCACAATACGGAAGTAGCAGCGAGTTCCATAACAACGCTTGAAAACAATCATCGCTTGGCTATACAATAAAACTAACCGTTTATTGCCAGCAGTGAACTCAACTTAAATGTTGTGTTTCGTCCTTTTTTGTTTTTACATCGATGGAGACGTATTCAGTGCACAAAGTCATCGGTGAGGGCTCTTTCGGTCGGGCTTTGTTAGTCCAGTGTAAAAAGAGTCAGGAGCTGTATGTGCTCAAGGAAATACAGCTGCCAAAGGTATATAGAAACATACTTCATGTGTACAAAAATCGTCTATTATTATTATTTTTTTTGTATAAAATACAAATCTTTGCATCTAAATTGACATCAGGTTTCTGTTAAATGTTTACAGAGTGAGTCCAGGCAGGAGAAGTCAAGGAGGGAAGCTGTCCTGTTGTCCTCCATGAAGCATGAAAATATTGTGGCTTTCCATGAGGCTTTTGAAGGTAGGTGACAAAATAGTTGTGTTTAAAAAAAAATGTAAATCGTAAAAGTGGGATTGATTCAATTCCTGTACTTAAGTTAATGTAACAGAGTACGGACTGAAATGTACTTGATTCCAAAAGTACAACATGCATTCGATCAACTTAAAAAAAACAAAACATATCTGCACCCAACATAGTTTATTTTATTCATTTGCACAGTGCTGATAAGATGGGAAAAAAGTAGAGTAACAAAGTTTTGTATTTTATTACTTCCCACCACTGGAATGTAATCACCTCATTTTGACATTGTGTGTGTGTTTGTGTGTGCCATGTCACCGTGTGATGCATATGTGTTTGTGCAGCTGGAAACCTCTTGTGTATTGTGATGGAGTACTGCAGCGGAGGAGACATGCTCCGCAGGATCCAGCAACAGAAGAACAAGCAGTTCCGTGTTGATGATGTAAACCCTCGTTAAGTTCAAATGCAGTGCACCTTCACAATTTGGGATCGAGCCCAGACGCGAACAGCAAAAAAATACGAGTAAAAATGGGTATATTTGGCTAAATATACTGCTCTAAACTATGATCCCAAAACACTTTGATTTGGAAAAAATGGGAGAACACTGGTGTGTACGTGGTTGCTTTGCAAGCTGCCAAACGACCAATTATATTCTCTACTCAGTGATGTGAATCGACAGGGGTTCGCTGTACTTCTTTTTGCCCATTGAGACAAAAAAATCAAAATGAAAAAATGTTTTCAAATTCTATCTTTTTTTTTTTTTTTTCCTTTAGATCTTGAAATGGTTTGCACAGATGTGTGCCGGCGCCAAGCATATCCACGATAAGCGCGTTTTGCACCGAGATCTCAAGTCCAAGGTAAGTTTTTGAAGCAGCGAAAGCTCCAAAGTCAAAATGCCCCCAAAAGTTGTACGATATGGAAAAACACGTGTCTCTTTCCAGAACGTTTTCCTCACGGATAACGACACAATCAAGCTCGGTGACTTTGGCTCGGCGTGTGTTCTGAACAGGTAACTTTACATATGAATTACCTGGTAATCTGCAATAAAACTTGAGACTGTCCATCCTGGTCCACAAGCCAGGTCGCATTCGCAATTAAATTTTTCACGCTGCAGCTCTAAGGCGTACGCCCGCACGTATGTTGGGACGCCGTATTACGTCGCTCCGGAGATCTGGGACAACAAGCCGTACAACAATAAGAGGTATGGTAGGTGCTTTCGAATCAGTTACACAAAAATAGTGAATCAAAAACAAGGCAGAGGTTTTATTCCGAACAAGTATATTTATATATACCTATATAGCCACTACATTATGCCCAGTTTGAAAAGTAACACTGCACTTAAAAATATAGGGGGGGAGAAATAAATAACTAAACTTAAACAATGATAGAAATAACATTTATTTCCCATTAAAGTTCAGTACAATTTGTAGCTAAATAAATGTTTGAAAACAAACCGTTCTAAAAGATTAAACATTAAACTGTATTGTACTTTAAAGTTTAATACAACTGAACTAAACTGTACTTAACAAATGTCCTGTGCTGCATAAAAAAAAAATTTAAATAAAAATGTTTAAGCCAATATAACATTATGCACAGTCAGTACAACGAATTCAGTGATTCTTCGCTTACCACTAGAGGGAGCCCACATGCCAGCGGTACGATGACCATTCTTGGAGAATGGATGTGTGGATTCTTTGTTCATCCTGTGAGCGACAATTACCAATGTAACGAGGTTTTGTATATTTTTCAGTGACGTTTGGTCTCTGGGCTGTGTCCTCTATGAACTATGCACACTGCAACACCCGGTAACTCCACTTCTCTTCAACGTTTTTTTCTTCGGAAACAGTGAACGCCTGCATATTGGCAATTCGATATTTCAAATTTTCCAGTATTTGTGTTTTAAAACAACCACGTTGCTTTGCCTTAATAACGTGTTTAGCTTAATGCTCACAAACAATACAAAACACCATAGACGGGATAACCGATAGGCCAAATGGTGTTAGAACCCTTGAAGTGATGGATATTTGAACACAAACGGTGGAACAAAACATATAGACTGACTATATAAAAATTGCCGCACACACCAGAAGGAGCAGACAATGTCCACTGAATTGAAACAAAAAGATCTTCACAATCTTTTTAATTATGTAATTACTGCATGTTTAAAAAAAAATTAAACTGGTATCTCAAGGCACCATTGTACATACATGTGACCTTTTTGTTTGGTGGTGTTTTGTAAATTGTAAAAACTGCGCCTCGGCTCTGTCAAGTTTTGGAAACATTATACCAGACGCTAAATTGTGAAACAATCGTGTTTTCGTCATTGCGTGTGAATGAAGCATGGCGACAAAGTTTGATGACTCGCCACGACGCAGCAAATTGTCTTAAATCTCCCGGTGTTCAGTTCCAGGCGCCCAGCTGGAAGAGTCTGATCCTAAAAGTGTGCCGTGGGGCGTACCCTCCGCTGCCCGGGCACCTGCCCTTCGAGCTGCAGCTTCTGCTCAGGCAGATGTTCAAGACGGACCCCCGGGACCGGCCGTCCCTGAGCACCATCCTGACCTCCCACCGCGCCTCCAGACTGCTGCGAGCGCATCTGCCCTCGCAGGTAGCGTCCCGCTGTGTCGCGCCACGACCCCTGACACGCCCCTGTTAGTTCAGATGGCCGCGCAGCTGAAGTTGAATTTCGAATGTTAAAGGCGATACAGGCGGCGGAACGGGGGAGGCGGTGGAATCCGGACGAGGGGAAGAAGGTGCTTCAACATTTGCAGGAGAAGAGCTTGATCCAAACCACGACATTGGAAGGTAGCGTCCAAAAGATGGGGCGGGGCTTTTGTCGTCATTCTAACAAAATAATATAGCAACTAGTGAAAGTGGAGTTTTCAAGGGAATCGAAAAAAGGATGCCTATAAATTCTGACAAGGGTGCTCGTTTACAACCGGCCATTTATTTGGGGAGGGGTATTTATTTTTTAACTACGGGCCACTATTTGAGGAAAAAAAACGGTACATGACATTGAACAATCAGCGTTACCGCAGGTGCGGAGGTTCACGGCGAAGACCGAGCCCCGGTCCCTCGAAGGCGGTGGGCCGAGCCCTCCGAGACGGCGCCGCAGATGTCGGCCAACGCCAGCCTCCTGTCGACCGATGACGTCACAACGCGGGTCCCGGAGGAGGGGCGGCGGCGGAAAAGATGGCGGCGAGACCCACCCGAGAGGCTGCTGAGTCTGCTGGGGAAAGCCGAGCTGAGTCCAACCTTCAGCACCTTCGTCATCCACAGAGAAGGTGCGTCGCGGTGCCCATGTCACTCAATACAGCCTCAAAATCCGCTGGGTCGTGCTGTGCCACACCAGTCCTGTAGGTGGCAGTATTGCACAATTTGTGTTATATATTTTTTTAACAACTCTTATCTGCTGGATCAGGACAGGGTTTAGGGTTTCAAAGTAGGGTTTCAAAGACGGGTTAGGGATTCAGATTAAAGTTAAATAGGTTTTAAAATAGGGATTAGCGTTTCAAGATAAAGTTTGGCTTTTAAAAATAAGGTTTCAAGCATGGAATAGGGATTCCAATTAAGGGTTACAGTTCAAATTAAGGTCTCAAGCATGGGTTATGGTTTCAAAGCAGGGTTCTGGCTATAGCTTCAACAAGAACCCTATTAATTTTGAATGGTCAATTTTTTTTTTTTTTTAAGGCGACAGTCCCCTGGTTGGTCCACTCTCCCAGCCTCAAGGCGACGACACAGACGGCCCCGAACAGGAAGTTGCCGTGGACGACTACGACCGCCTGCAGCCGCGCTCCGACGACGATGACACGTAAGCATTTATTGTTCCTGTTATGACAATGTGACCATCAGATGAGATTGAAGTTTTATAGGATGTGTACATGTCTTGATATGTGCTATTAATCTCTTCCCGCAGGGATTTTGAGGAAGAATCTCTATGTGACTGGATGGGTCAACTGGAGGAAATGCTGCATCTCTAAAGGAAATTGTCCTCCTTTGTATATATATATTTTAATTATTTCAAATGTAGAATATTAGTGATTTGACAAAATAAAGTGGAAAAAATAGACACGTTTCAATTCTCCTTTTTTTTTTCATCTTAGAGTATTTCAGTATTTGGCCTCCGTATTTTATTATTTTAAATGTTCTACCTATTAGTAATTGATATTTTAATTACTGTATTTAAATGTAATTGAATCATGTATTGAAAAAATATTTTAAAACGGAATAAGGAATAAATGTGACTTAATTTTACATTTAGATGAGTTGTATTAATTTAAATTTGATTGTTTCAAAAAAATGAAAACATAAAAATAAGAAAAGAATAGTAATGTGACGTACTGGCACTGCCTGTTTTTTAATATAATTTTATTTGACATTTGAAAAATAATTTATATTTTTATTGACTTAATTTGAATGCCTATTTTATTTTTTATTTTGCATTTATAATTTGAGTAATAATAATTACTAATACAAATAAATGATACTAACAGAAATGAAAACTAACACTATAAACAAGCAAATGACTGCATATTATTTGTAATCATTTTTATATTTTTGATTTACAAATAACAAATATGAGTCATAATTCTAAACAGACATGTGCGTGTGTTTGATGTAACGCGCACATTCATCTGTGCACTTATCAGGTTAGCAAGCATAACTTTGCCACTTCCCAGTCCACTCGGGCCGTCTGGAAGCTGCTGTCGACAGGAAGTATTATTCCCACAGCAGCGGGGTCTTTGTGAGGTCACGTCATTGAGTCCACCGCAATGTTTTCATGTCTGCTTCCTACCCCAACCCCCCCCCCCTTTAATGTAACACAATTAGACTAAAGGTCTTCTCTCTATCGTCAGGATAAAAGGGCCACATGGTGTCGCGCAGATGTTGCTGTGACCACGAAGAGCCACTGGGTGGAGTCCACAGCTCTCAAAGGTTAGCGGCCGCCGCGTAAACATTCTGTCAAAACTTGAATTGAGTTAAATTCTTTCTCTTCATTCTTAAATCATCTTTCCCCATTTAAATGACTGGAAAAGCCATTCATCCTACCCACAAATTCTTGTAACATATTTTAAGAAAGAAGTATAAAATGTAAATAATTAAACAGTGTGTGCATCATGATTTCGTACTCCAATGCCCATTGACATTGTGCTGCTACTCCTAGTGTGCACCTCGGCCACGTGGGGGCAACATAATACCTACATAATACTCAAATAAAACAAAGACGACAGCCTCTTTTAAGATCAGTAAACTGAAGTAATATCAGTCATTTGTCTCAGAGGATAAAGAATATTTGCCTGTGAATATTGTTGAATTGTCTCTCTACGTGTTGCTGCACCGTTTGTGTTCAAACGACTGCGACATTGACGCTAGCATCGCTAAACCGTCGATGGCATTTGGAATCGTGTGTTAGCATTAAGCTAGCAGACATTGAGAAGTCGTGGTTTGGTGAAATACACACATTTAGTTCAGCGTGAACTACAACTGGGAGAGGCAATAAACAGCTGGCTCCAGCATTAAAAAAAAACAATTGAATCAGTTAAAATGTATTGCTTAAAGTTAAATAAACATTGCACTTTAATAAATGTTAAAATACAAGCTTTTCTTAAAGTTTAAATGTACACGTTTTGAACTTAAAAGTTAAATACAACTGAACTGTACTTAGGCAGTGTTTCTTCGGCGTACCACCAGAGGGAGCCACACTTTGACAAGGTTAATTCGCATGCGTGTTTAAGTGGTGATCTTTCAGTTGTTGTCAGCAAAGGGAAGGGAAGGGAAGGCAGTCAAAAGACTTCCTCTCTTTGTCTTGTCACATTAAAAACTTGGAGAATGGGGGGTTGGGGGGGTGGGGGGGGGGGGACCAAATGACTTAACAATTTGCATTCTGGCTGGACAAATGTATTGGGACAGCTGCCAAGAAGAATCGAATCCTGAGATGGAGCCTGCTGTTGTTTTCTTTTCATTGATTTTATATGATATAATCCTGTTCACACTTTATATTTCTATTTCTTTTACTTGCCCTTTCCCTTACTATTCTTTTCTCATTTTTAAATATTTTAAATATGAGTAATTAATAGGTGATCAATCAATAGAAAATAAAAGTGACATTATATAAATAAACAAAATGAAAACATTTAATTATTTTTTTTAATCAAATAAATGTAACTTGGAATTTTTTTATTTTACACTTAATATATTAGTAAGCAATGATTGATACATTAACAATGAATGCAAAATAAATGTAATAAATGAATAAAGTACAAGTATTATGTAATGTATTTTTAAAATAAATGTATGCAGGGATATATATATATATATATATATATATATATGGTTTTCATTTTTTAAATTTTTTTATTTTAAAATACAGTACTGGTAAAAAAAAACAATATTGAATAATAATAATGAAAAACTAGATAAAATACTGATGAATAACAAATGAAATAGCAATGACTAACTATAATATATATTTTTTTAAATTACTAAAGTATGTGTGACTATTGATTATTTATTTATGTCAACAACAACTTTTTTAAATTAATAAAACATTCATATGACTCAGTATTTGCCCTCCCTGTTTTGGTATTGCTAAAAGTAATACAAATATGTCTACAATTTAAAAGCAATCCAAAATATGACTTGATTTTTTGTTCATTTTTTTGCAAACGAACAATGAATACAAAATGGAAATAACAAATTGAAATTCAAACATGAATTTTCCCTCCCCCTGTTTGAGTAGAGCTTTAACTAAATACTGAACTGAAACATGCCGTCCTCAACATGTGACAGTTGACCACATTTGCATTTGATGAAACGAGGAACACAAAAATGTTTGGCTTTTTCCAAACCGGTGACCAATTAATTCAGTGAGCCCTTTCTGACGCGGGCTGCAGCAAACATTTCTGCCTTTGCACAGAAAACAATGCATGGAAAAAAACTAAGTGAAAAAGAGGAACTAGAGTGACTTGAGACACTACGTTTTCATATTGTGACATATTGCTACTTTTATTTCCCTAATTTCAGAGTTGGTTCGCGCCGTGTGTGATGGGAATATTAACGCCCCCCTCCAAAAAAGCGCTTCGGAGATGATCATTCATGAAGAAAAAATATTTCGCAGGCAGATGAACATGAAAAGCTGTTAAAGCATTTCCTCCGTATCAAGGATAACCAGTTTAAGGTCCACGTACTAGTAAGCTCTTTGTCCTCCCTAGTAACACAATTCAGTGCACTAGTAGGTCAACGGTGTGTTACTAGTAACACTTTTTTCCCCACACTACTGTGTGACACTTCTGCACACTTGTCGGACAACTGCACATTACTATTGAAGCAAAACTGTGCAGTGGTTGAACATTTTTACTAGTAGTACTCGTAGCACACAGGTGTTAGTGAGATTTTGCCTCACCGGTAACATAGTTGTCCTACCAGTGTGCATAAATGTTATACAACAGTAAAAAAAAAAAGAAAAAAGTTAATACTAAGACAGTTGTTCAACCTTGTCTGCCGTAGTTGTTCCACTAGAGCACTGAATTGTCTTACTAGTGAGGACAACAAGCATACTAGTACACGAACCTTAAGCTGCATAGCAAGGATACCGAATAAACGGTTTTCCATAAAGCCACTTGAGCATTTCGAGTAAATTGAAAAAATGCTCAATCGTTATCAAGGATATCTAGTAGTAGGGAGTGCTAGTAGCAGCACAACTACGTGTTACGAGGGAGGCAAAACTGTGCACGAGTGTGCGTAAACGAAGAGTGACAACAACTATGGTGGAAGTAGCGAGAAAAACAAACCAAAACTGTAATGGTCTACTAGGCGTACTAGTACATGGACCTGAAGCTGGATGTGCTTGATACGGAATAAATGCTCCGAGGTCTTCCCACAGAAGACGGGAAGGATGTGTGGTGTGTGTCTTATGTGGCTCGGGGGAGTTGGGAGAGACATTTGATCCAGAGCCAGCGGAGCAGATCTGA
This sequence comes from Phyllopteryx taeniolatus, assembly GCF_024500385.1. NCBI lineage: Eukaryota > Metazoa > Chordata > Actinopteri > Syngnathiformes > Syngnathidae > Phyllopteryx > Phyllopteryx taeniolatus. The sequence continues at coordinate 27,761,354 of NC_084509.1, read as the reverse complement.
TTCATATCGAGCAGCAATGTTGACATATCATCCTACTGGGTTCATTTAATTAGCCGCTGCAGCTAATGAGATCTGAGATGAAAATTCTGCCTATGCAAAGTTCTTAACGCTGACTTTTGATTGGCCCCGTCAGGGTGGTACAGTACTGTATTAGTTATTCACGTGCAATTGTTATGCATACTAACATGATGTACGATACTGTACACGGTATATATTGTTATCCATATTTATACTTCTCAATTTGCACTCCCTGTTAACTGCCATTGACGGCTGTATCAGTCAAATAGCCATGTAACTGGGAGGGCTGGCAGTGAATGAGTTAAAAAGGGATTGCAGAAGCCACAATTTTGTGGGATCTTTGCGTGACAGAAGCATCTTTGATGCAGCAATTTTTTTTTGTGCGGGTTGTACACGTGAAAGAACACCCTCTGACCAAAGAACAGTCATTGATGCATGCCTTACTCACACCAATGGAAAAATTGTTTAGAAGTCCTTAAATATGTTGAATGGTGATGCTGGGGTACCTAATATTGTGGCAGGGGTAGCTGTGTTTCTGGAGCCAACTGTGAGCAGTGACTCACCCGCTAAAGAGAAGTATACATTCCAAGGGTGGAGCACCACCTTCCTCTTCCTAACAAAGCATTTTAAAGACAGGAGCAGTCATTGTTGGCTCTATTTCGGGCCCCCTTGTGTTCTTCAGTAAGGTCAGCGGTGGTTATAGTTGGCTAAACCTTTTAAAACGCTAACATTGTTCGTGGCGCCAACTGACGACTTATGATGATGGACTTTACCTTGACCGCCCTATCACGGCCCTTCCTTATGGCTATTGTGGTCACTGGCGTCACTGGCAGGATTGAAATAAGTCAACAATTAGTGAAAAACTTACATCATTACTCATGATATCACTGTTTAATATAAAACTTCCCATCTGGAACAAAAATGTAGCAGTCCCTCGTTTGCATTGCCTGTAATGTTCAGTTTGTAACATTGGTAACAGTTTGAAGCAGGAACAGATTATTTCTACTTCTATTATTTCATGAGGAAAAAAAAGTTTAGAATTCTAATTAATATATATATGAATAATTTTTAAATAATTCAACACAATCATTATCAATTAATTCAATAAAAGTAATTTATCAATGAATTAATATGAATAAAAATGAATGTATCATTTAATATAATTCAATGAAATATTTATAAATAATACCATATACTAAAAAAAAAAATCTAAATAAATGAATGGTTTAATAAAATAAATATCAATACAGGAATTTAAAAAAAATACGCAATTTACTATTAAAGTATAATAATAAGGAAAAGCGGTACAAAAATGAACATGTAATAATAACTTACATGTATTAGTAGATTAGTAGATCAGAAATTAATTAAAATGTACATAATAATGGATGTAATAACATAATATCATATAAAGTAATAAATCAGTTATCTGTTATTAATTTAAAAAAAACAATAAATTGAATGAATAAATAATTTATTATTGAAATTGATAACATTTATATGAATTAATAAATAGATTGTACAGTATTAATTTTTTTTTTTTTTAACAATGTCATCCGTTTGGGCATTTTACCTTTTTGCCCTCATGAACTAGAAGTTGAGAGTTGAAAAGTTCATGTGAAAGTCACAAACACACATACCGCACACACGCACACACACACACACGTCAGCTGTTGCTATGCGTCCCACTTGGCAGCAGACACAAAGCTTTACATTGTGCACGGATGTATTGCAAGTATACGGTGTATGTTGTGCTGGATATTCCGATTGCGGTGGCCTGCAGCTGTCCACGTGCACCACAAAACAGAAGTTGTGTTCTGCTGCTTTTTTCGCTCGTGTCATTTTCATTCACGCCTTTGTGTAGATGGTCACACATACAGTAAGTAGGGAGGAAGGAAAAACAAAACAAAGCGGGATATTCCGCAGTACATTCCGTTACTCGCGTCTTGTGATTCTGCAGAGCAGCTGTGCGCGAACACACAGGTTCAAATGGTCAATGATTTACACGTGTGTTAGTCACAGTGAATGCACCACTGGAAGCTTTCAGTGTCAGGGGCCATTTTAGTGTGGCTAAAAGTCCATGCTACATGGAAAACACTTTTACAAAATGACAAAAGTGTTTTATTGTGCATTATAAGCATGTCCGTTTTCCAGAGTTTTTGTGGGTTCTATGCATCAGAGAACACACTTTGATGAGCTATTTTTTTTGTAGCTAAAAGACAATTGTGTCGACAATTTTGGGTGGGATCTATGCATCCGTTTTTGTGGGTTCTACGTGTTGGAAAAAAAACATCTTTGATGAAGGAAGAATTTTTGTCTTGTTTTGATGTGGCACACTTTTGTGGGTTCCCTGCATAAACAGTCTTCATCGTGTCAACGAACCGTCTTGGAGTCCACAATCTTGTGGGCTCGAGCATGAAAGAAGTGACTTTGATGTGACAGATTTTTCAATTCACAAGAAATGTCTTTGATGCAGCATTTTTTTTTTTTTCCGCGTGGGATTTACGCACTCGTCACACTAATGAGGACCGGCGCAATCGAAAACGGATGGATGGCGGTTGGGTTGTTTGGCCGAGACAAATGCCGGAGGCACTAAAGTGACTTTCCAGAGCAACAATCCATCCTTGACAGGACACGTAAGTCTTTTGTGAGGCCGTCAGTCGCACCAGTGGCCTGTCGCCTCCGGTTAAGACGGCGAGAGGATTAACGTCAACGAGTCGCCGGGCGGAGCCGTTCGGGAGCTCCCGGAGGAAACCGGACCAAAGCGCACGACTTGTCCACAAACGTGACGCTCGCTCGGGCCCGAATCGTTAAATGTTTATGGAATGCCGTAATTTGCCATCTGAGTTTTCCAACTGACATTGTTGCGGCATTTTCTGTGTGAAACAGCCGTCTTTGATGCCTTAAAGAACAGTCTTTAAGGTGGCAATTTTATGGGGGATCTCTGCGTGAAAGAAGTCTTTTCTGCGTGAATGGACTGTCGGATGAAAGAACAGTGTTTGATCTTGTGACAAAAGCCTCTTTCAGGTGACAATTTTTTTGCAGGATCTCTGCGTCAAAGTGTTTTTGACAGGGCATTTTGTGCGTGACAAAAAACGTTTTTGATATGATTTGTTTTTGTTTTCCTGGGATTTCCGAATGAAATTAAGAGTCACTGAGGCGGAATTTTTTCAGTCATTTGGTTTGAGAAAAAATAAATAAATATCTTTGATGCGGCCATTTTTGTTTTTTTGTGGGAGAACCTTCAGATTTCTGCACGATAAACCCATCTTCGATCAGCAATTTTCTAGGAGCTCTGCGTGAAACAACTCTTGCTACTGCAAATTTTCTCCATGTCTGCGTGAAAGAGGCTACAGTTTACAGTGACATGTTAGCTTTGTCATGCTAATGCTAAGGCGCTCTCCCAGGTTGATAAAATGTGTTTACATGGGAGTGAGGTGGGGTGGGGAGGGGGTGCATGTGACCGGTGGGTCTAGTCTCATACCGCTACTCTTCTTGTTGCCTTTATTAGCCCGGTGCTGCTTCTCATTTTGCCTTGTGCTCGTCTCCCCTGTCCTCACAATCGGTCCGTCTTGTCGTCGTCTGCTGCGTTGCGCTTCCTTAATTGCCGCTTCAGTCGACGTGTCTGGCGTGCTAATATAAAACATGTTACAGTGTGATGATAAGAGTGAAAACAAGGTGGGAGAGCACATAGCAGACGTTGCTGTCGTAGCCGACAGTCTCCTATCGCAAATGGACGCAGCTCCTATCAGCTTAATGGCAGACATTTCCTCCTAATGTAACTTGGGGAGCCATGCAATGCGTGTTCATGGGGGGGGGTGCTTCATTATACTCGACAGAGACCCCCGCATAACCTCCTCCGACCGAGTTCCTTCCTTTTACATGTGATCTCAAATGACTAAGTCGATTTTTCAGGTGTCTGTACTTTACTCGAGTATTTATGTTTCTGCATAGATCCGTGTTTGATGTGTGAATTTTACGGTATCTACGTGTGAAAGAACATTTTCCATGCGGTATTTTTGTGCATGACAGAACAATCTTTGATGGATCTGTGTGATGCATACATTTTCCAGGACAGATGCATGAAAACAGTCTTTGAACACAGCATTTTTGTGGGATCTCCGGGTGAAACTACTATCTTTGTTGCTGTAATTTCCTGGGGTCTTTCTGTTGGAAAAAAAAAACAACATCATAAAAGTGGAAATTGTGTGGGCTCTCTTTGTCCCTCGTGAAAAAACAAAAAATCTTTGATGTGCTAAATTTCTTGGCTCTATGGGAAAAAAAATGTTTGATGTAGCAATTTTCCAGGGTCTATGTGTGAAAAGGATTGTCTTTAATGTAGGAATCTTACAAGACATTTTGTGTGAGTTTCTAAGAACTGTCTTTGCAACTATCTTCTGGGGTCTGTGTATGAAACAACAGCCTTTGATGTGGCAATATTGAGGGATCTCTATGTGAAAAGAAATGAAGTGATTTTGCAGGATTTGTGTGAAAGAACCATCTTTGATGCAGGAGTCTTATGGGATTTTTGTGTTACACCATCTGTGATCCAACAATTTTCAAGGCTTCTCTATGAAAGAACGGTCTTTGATTTGGCAGTTTTGCGGGATCTCTGTGTGGAACATTTAAATAAGATAATTTGGCAGGCTCTTTGTGTGAAAAGCACCCTCTTTGTGGAAGGAATCTTACACGACCTTTGTGTAAGAACCATCTGTCTTTGATGTGGCAAATCAATGAATTTTAGCATAAAGTTAGCCTAATAGCATAGTTGCCTAAGTCATATTTTAACATTTTCAAAAACGAGAAAAACACAATTTTGAGCAAATGCAATGAAAAATAGTAACATGCTTGCTAAAAATGGCGTTTTTTGTTTTTTTTGTGTGTTTGTTTTCAAAAATGTTAGAATATGACTTGGGCAGTTCTGCTGATAGGCTAACAATATTTTTTGTGCAATCTTCCTAACTGTATGTGTCCTACTATTTAACAGTTTAAGCAAAACCTTTATACTTTGCTGAAAGTACATTTCTTTTCTCCGACTTGCAGCTGCCTTCAGCCCAGAGGGACAGGAAGCCGAGTGGACTGGTAGATGGTATGGCCTGGCATCACCCTGATGGAGCTTGTCAGCCAAAACACAACTGCTGTGTGCAAGCGTGATAGCCTTGCATACCCTTGAAATGCTAAAAAAAAAAAAAAAAAATGACAATAAAACCCCCCCTTAAAAAAGGCGAGCAGAATGCGTGTCTGCCTCTTGTCAGTAGGAGGGCGAGGTCAAGCTGATTAGATAAGTCTTGTATATGCAAAAGAAGCTTTGTTTATTACCTCCCCCAAGGAAGATACTGTACGGTACCAGTCTTTTGGGTTTGTCATGACCTTGTTTCACAGTGGCCTGAGTGAAAACGGCAAATAGTAAAACGCAGATTTTTGTAAAACGGGTTCTCAAATTGGGGTCTGCGAGCTATGGCTCGGGAAGCCGCGGAATAATTTTCAAGAATGGATGGATTATCTCGACAAAGGAGAAGTCCTCACTAACAGCGTTAGATGGAGTTGTGAGAAATGTATTTGAGAGAAATAGGCCTTAGATGCTTTGAGCTTAGCTCATAACAAATGGGAACAAAAGATAACGCCTGATTGGTTATCATCCTCCATGAACCAGGAAGTAGTCTGCTAACTAATAAACATGATGACTGTTCCACAATTGATTTATTTTGTTCCACCTTTGGTCAATTATCTCCAACACTACATAAAACTGATTGGATTATCTTTGCTGGGCATGGTCACTTGTTGCTAGGCAGGGTTCATAAGGTAAACAATGCACCTGTATTATCCATATAATAATGTTATTCTGCAGCGGTGTCGCTAGGCTTATTTTAGGTGGCTTGAAGCTGGCTGACAAGGAATCTAAATGGTGGGTTTCTATGAAAGCGTACAATTCCCAGGCGAGGTTACTCTGAGCTCGTTTGTGCCCTCCTTTGTGTCTCCACCGTGGCAAAAAAAAAATGTGCATTACGTCATGACGTCTGTTTGTTTGCTTGCTTGCTTTCACGACAGCGTTTGAGCCCCATGTCCTTGACTCACCCTAAAGGTGCCGCTCCGTGGGAAATAGCCACGCTCAGGCATCTGCTTTGCATTGCTCAAAGCAACACGAGTTGTAATAGTTACGATGTGCCTCAAAAGCCTCCCGTAGATGAAGATGACCCTCAAAGACCCTCCTTTGTTCCAGCTGACCCACTCAAGCCGGTTCTTGTTGACATAGTTGACCCCGTTATTTGGTACACCTGCACAACAGAAATCTGGAACGTTCACGCTGGTGACTTTTGTCACTTTTGAATTCGAATTTCAAAGATCGATATTAACACGTCGTACAAAACAGTCGAGAGTCAGTGGTTGTCAAACTTTTTACACCAAGCACCACCTCAATAAATACTCATTCTTCAAAAAGTACATTAACTATTATTATAGTCCACTGTAAATGCCTATGCCTAAACCTCCTGTTATGTTGTCAGACTTTATCCATCCTGTAATGTTGCATGTCAAAATGACCCGTTTTAATTTTTGTCTTTAAGCAAGAAAAAAAAAAATGTTCAATGTAAAAAAAAAATAAACAATATTCTGCGGGCCTTTTCTTTTCTTTCTTTTTTAAACTAAATATTGAAAAAAAACATTTAGAATTTTCTAACCCTGCCACTATTTTCAGCAATTGAAAAAGAAACTTTTTGCACAAAGCACCTTCTGTTGACATCCGTTTTAATATTTCCCTCGAATCATTTCATTTCTGAGCCGCTTCTCCTCACTAGGGTCGCGGGCGTGCTGGAGCCTATCCCAGCTGTCATCGGGCAGGAGGCGGGGTACACCCTGAACTGGTTGCCAGCCAATCGCAGGGCACATAGAAACTAACAACCATTCGCACTCACAGTCATGCCTACGGGCAATTTAGAGTCTCCAATTAATGCATGTTTTTGGGATGTGGGAGGAAACCGGAGTGCCCGGAGAAAACCCACGCAGGCACGGGGAGAACATGCAAACTCCACACAGGCGGGGACGGGGATTGAACCCCGCACCTCAGAACTGTGAGGCTGACGCTCTAACCAGTCGGCCACCGTGCCGCCTCCTCGAATCATTATACATTTTTAAATTATTTTTTAAAATCGCAAACACATCCCCAATCTCTTATGTTGTGGCTCAAATGGACTCATGTTAATGTTTTAAAAGAAAATCCAAATCATATATTTTGACATATAAGAAAATAAAACTGCTGCTGCTGCCCTTATTTTTTTAAATTTGATTTCACATCATTTTTGAATTTGCAAACACTCCTCTAACCCTCCTGTTATGTTGCAAATCAAATGCAAATGTTTCAAACCGAACAAAAACAAAAAATACATTTTACAAAAAGTATTTCAGCAATGTAAAAAGAAAGAGTATAAAAGGTGTATATTTTCAATTCAAAGAAAGATTTGGAAAAAACCTCCTGCTGGTATTTTTTTTCTTTTTTTTTTTATTATTATATTTATATATTTTTTTTAATTATCTTTAAATTTGGAAACCCTACGCTAACCCTTCTCCTCGGATATGGGTCAATTTGACCCATGTTAAAGTTTAGAAAAATCTACAAAACATATTTATAAATAAGTAATTAAAATAAATAAACTGTATATAACTATATATACATATACATATATATATATATATATATATATATATATACATATATATATATATATATATACATATATATATATATATATATATGCAGAAATATATACATACACACATATATATGTATATATACACATACATACACACACACACATATATATATACATACACATATAGACAGTTAGTTATTGGGTTTATGTGGGTCAAATTGACCTGTTTTAGTTTATGAAAAATACAAGCCCAATTCCAATGAAGTTGGGACGTTGTGTTAGACATAAATAAAAACAGAATACAATGATTTGCAAATCATGTTCAACGTATATTTAATTGAATGCACTACAAAGACAAGATATTTAATGTTCACACTGATAAACTTGACTGTTTTTAACAAATAATCATTAACGTAGAATTTTATGGCTGCAACATGTTCCAAAAAACGCTGGGACAGGTGGCAAAAAAGAGTGAGAAAGTTGAGGAATGCTCATCCAACACGTGTTTGGAACATCCCACAGGTGAACAGGCCAATTGGGAACAGGTGGGTGCCGTGATTGCTTCCCTGAATTGCTCAGTCATTCACAAGCAAAGATGGGGCGAGGTTCACCTCTTTGTCAACAAGTGCGGGAGAAAATAGTCGAACCGTTTAAGGACAATGTTCCTCAACGTACAATTGCAAGGAATTTAGGGATTTCATCACCTACGGTCCATAATATCATCAAAAGGTTCAGAGAATCTGCAGAAATCACTGCATGTAAGCGACAAGGCCGAAAATCGACATTGAATGCCCGTCACCTTCGATCCCTCAGGCAGCACTGAATGAAAAACCGACATCAACGTGTAAAGGATATCACCACGTGGGCTCAGGAACACTTCAGAAAACCAATATCAGTAAATACAGTTCGGCGCTACATCTGTAAGTGCAACTTGAAACTCTACTATGCAAAGAAAAGCCATTTATCAACAACACCCAGAAACGCCGCCGGCTTCTCTGGGCCCGAGCTCATCTAAGATGGACTGACGCAGAGTGGGGAAGTGTTTTGTGGTCCGACGAGTCCACATTTCAAATTGTTTTTGGAAATTGTGGACATCCTGTCCTCCGAGCCAAAGAGGAAAAGAACCATCCGGACTGTTATGGACGCAAAGTTCAAAAGCCAGCATCTGTGATGGTATGGGGCTGTGTTAGTGCCAATGGCATGGGTAACTTACACATCTGTGAAGGCACCATTAATGCTGAAAGGTACATACAGGTTTTGGAGAAACATATGCTGCCATCCAAGCAACGTCTTTTTCACGGACGCCCTTGCTTATTTCAGCAAGACAATGCCAAACCACATTCTGCACCTATTACAACAGCGTGGCTTCGTAGTAAAAGAGTGCGGGTACTAGACTGGCCTGCCTGGAGTCCAGACCTGTCTCCCGTTGAATGTTGTTAAAAGAAAAGGTGATGTAACACAGTGGTAAACATGACCCTGTCCCAGCTTTTTTGGAACGTGTTGCAGCCATAAAATTCAAAGTTAACGATTATTTGCTAAAAACAAAGTTTATCAGTTTGAACATTAAATAGCTTGTCTTTGTAGTGTATTCAATGAAATATAGGTTGAACATGATTGGCAAATCATTGTATTCTGTTTTTATTTGTTTAACACAACGTCCCAACTTCATTAGAATTGGGGTTGTAAGTGAATATATAACTATAAAAATATACATATATTTTAAAGTTGGGATTGAACTGTTGTCCCTATTTATTTTGTCAGTACATATTTTTTCAATTATTTTGTAATTTGCAAACACTTCCTTCGTACTATACGTGGCACATTCAATATATTGACACAGCAGTGACACAAGAGGCTAAAAGGAGCACAGAAATGTCTCATTTATACAATTTCTTGCGACGAAAATATTTTGCCACTATATTTCATATATCATAGTCATGCACACACATTATTTAACCTCACACAAACAAAGTGACAAATTGACATGACACAGGAGAGTTAGAAGGGAAGATATTTTTATCACCTCGTCTGCTCTGATCTGATGCAGTGATACCACGGATGTACCCAATTAAGTGCCCGCCGCGTGTATGGTTTCGCTCAAAGGTTGCGCAAAACTTCTCCAAAGGAAGTTGCTACTCTTCCCGCCCGGCCAGAGCGAGACGCTCACTTCCTCACAGCCTGGCTACAGCATCACTGTTTACCAGAGGTGCGAGTAAGTCACATACGTGCAGGCCCCAAGTCTTCCGAGTTTCCAGCAAGTCCCGAGTTACTGTCGTAAAAATCAAGCAAGTCCCCACTAAATGTTAAGCAAGTCAAAAAGTATTGTTATCTGTAGTAACACATTCACAATCTTTTTTTTTTTTTTTTTTTTTTTTTTTTTATCGTCCCAAACCAGTCTGTATTGTCTAAGTCATGTGACTTCCGTCTCCCACCTCTGCTGCTTATGTCTATGTACATTGTTCAGATATTCAAAAGAAACTGCTGGGGGATTCTGGTCCGAATGGGTTTGTTTATTAAAGAATTTCATCCAATGCCGTGTACAAAAAAACCCACCCGACCTTAGCTCCATATAACTGTTAATTTAAGTGTGCTACAGTTCGCAACAAACACACACGCACGTGCACTGCCAAAAGTGTTCGCACTCCCTTCCATTCAGTTGCACAATGACAGTATAATCCTCAGCGGAAGGATAACAGGGAGTGTGCGAAGGGCCTCACAAATAGACAGAGGAAAGTTCCCCGAACTGGATGTTGTATTTTACAACTCGTAAAAAAGGGTCAAAGAGAGAGTCACACCGTGGACTCGTTGTGTAGCATCTTGGCTTTGAGGTTCCTCAAGCTGCACTGCAGGTTGGAGCTGGATTCCGACTGCAGCGCCTCAGACAACTTGGGGTCGCACGGCCGCCCCGCCAGCGACTTCCTCTTGATGGAGTTCTGGATGGTCTCTGACGTGAAGTAGTAGACGATGGGGTCGAAGCAGCAGTTGGAGACGGCGATGCACAGCGCCACCGGATAAATGGTGTGCACCACCGACTCGGCGAAGCAGCCCTTGAGGGTCTTGGTGCGCACAAGCGAGTAGAAGACCAGGTTGACGTTGTAGGGGATGAAGCAGAAGCAGAAGGTGGTGAGGTGCACGGCTATCATGCGCAGGATCTTGGTCTTGTTCAGCTTACCCCCGCCACGGCTCACCTTGTGGGGGCGCCGCAGAGTCTGCAGCACCCTGACGGAGCAGCCCGCGTTGAGCAGCAACGGGATGACGAAGCCCACCGTCTCGATGAAGATGACCACCTTGGACAGGTGCGACTTCCACTGGCTGGAGGAGAAGTTCTCGAAGCAGAAGGTGGCGTTGGCGGGGTGGCGCTGCCGCGATGTGGTGTCCAGCAGGAAGCCTGTGGTCAAGCTAACCGAGAGCACCAGCACCCAAACGCCGGCGCACACCAGCTTGGCGTTGCGCTTTGTGCGCAGCGTCCGCGAGCGGAAGGGGTGCACGATGGCCAGGAAGCGGTCCACGCTGATGCACGTGAGGAAGAGGATGCTTCCGTACATGTTGGTGTAGAAAAGCGACACGGACAGTTTGCACAGCACGCTGCCGAAGGGCCAGCTCCGGTTGATGAAGTAGAAGACCCGCAGGGGCAGCGTGAAGACGAAGAGCAGGTCGGACGCCACCAGGTTCATCATGTACGTGGTGGTCTCGTTGCGCAGCTTGAGCGAGCAGGTGAAGATGTAGATGGCCACCACGTTGGTGATGAGGCCGACCACGAACACTATGCTGAACACCGTGCTGTACAGCGGATACTTGAAGCCATCGTTCTTGCTGCAGCTCCAGTTGCCCGCCGAGATGTTGCCGGACCCCAGTGACGGGATATTGTTGAACATCATGGAGACAGAAGCCCCCTTTCACGCTACCCTGGCTCTGTTTAAGGGGATTCTAAACTGCCCAAGAAGTCTTTAACTCCAAACAGTGACGCGGATGTTTCTTGTTATGTCTCTGATGCTTGGCCCCAAGGATGTCCTGTGTGAAAGGTGCCAAATTCGCCAGCTTCTGAGGCGGCGGCTATGTGTGAGGAGATTCCAGGACCAGGGTTGGGAAGTTGAATTGAATTCAGCCAAGGGATCTGTCCCAAAAAGTCTTTTATTCCAGACACTGGTGCAGATGTCTCTGTGGTGTCTCTGAAGCTAGATTCTGAGGATATTGGGGCGGCTTTCAGATTCTGAAGCAGGACGGTGGCTGCATGAAAGGGGAGTCCACAATGCCAACTTTATACCAGATACTGGCACAGGCGTCTCTGATGCTTGGTCCTGAGGTGCCAAATTTGCCAGGTTCCGAGGAGAGCCGGCAGCTCCCGAGGTGTGAAGTTTAACACCAGAGACTCACTTCTCCCAGAGCAACTGTCCAAGTAGTATTTTATTCCAGACACTGGCTTGGACATCTGCACAGTTATGTCTCTGATACGACAATTTAGTGCCAAGGGGCTCAAGATGGAGGAGTAGGAGATCCCTTGGAGTTCCCATGTGAAAAGGTGCCGAATTTGCTGGCCTCTGTGATGGGACCAGGGACCAGAGCAATTATCACTGTCTGACAAGTATTTTATAGCCGACACTTGGCATGGAAGTCGTGACTGTTTTGAGTGCAAATGGAAAGGGGTAGGTGTGGGGTCCCGAGGACATCCTGAGGGAAAAAAATCCCAAATTTGCTGGCTTCTGAGGTAGTTGCGAAAAATTATCTACCCAGACATTGTCCCGGTGTCTTTACCGTAACATCTCCGAGGCGCCAGTTTAGGGTGTAAGGGGCAAAGGAGGGAGGGGGAGGGGGAGGAGTAAAGGGTAAGGACACTTGGTCCCAATGATTCAAACCTCTCGACTTGTCTCCGATGTGATCCCCATCCTTGATCTCCTCGCGCAAGTCCAGGAATTAGCTCATGGTGAGGAGAGCAGTGGTGGGAGAGCCGGTGTCCCCCTACCTCTCCCCCACCGGGAAGTCGCACAAAGGGAAGGCTGGCATATCCACAAGTAAATGGGCCACCAAAGTGGTCGCGTATGTCCTGTATTCTCCTCTTCTTCTTCTTCTTCTTCTTCTTCTTCTTCTTCCCTCTTCACTCACTATCAGTCTGCACTCACTTCTCCCTTTCTACTGCTGCGTATTTCAAGCAATCTCAGTGAGGAGCTGCCGCTTCTGCTGTTGTTGCCCGCTTCTCCTTTGTGCCGCTCTCTCGCTCGCTCTCTCTCAGTCACATACACTTTTGTACTTTGACTGGGCTGGGACTCGACCCGCATACCCGCCTCCCGGACCCTCCCCCCTCTCCCTTTGTCTGCTCCCACAGGACATACAAAATGCTACTGCATGTGGAGGGAGGTGAGCAGCTCATCGTCCTTTTACATTTCATTCACTTTCATTTCATGAGAGTGAAACCTGGTTTGTTTCACTTCATAACCAAACACCGATCAAAACCACCACTCAAAATTTTGTAGAGACACAAGAATTGATTCATTGGATAAAAAATATAATACACAAAATTGTACACAACCTTAATAGATACCTAACTCATCCATATTACCAGTTGAATTTTGTTTAATATCGCTCATGAATTATTCATTGAAATATTTAGGAAAAATTCTGGCAGTGTTTATAAATTAACAAAAGAAATCATGGATCTGGACCCCCCCAAAAAATTGGGAATTTTTTGTTTTCTTTAACACATTCACTGCCATTGACGGTTTTAGAAGTCAAATATCCATGTTAACTGGGAACGCTGACAGTGAATTAAAAATAAAAATGTTCATAGATTGACTCAATTGCATGCTGTAGTGTCAAGACGTCAATTAGTAATTTTAATGTTAAATACATCATTTTGGCACGGCGGGATGGCTAAAACGCCGCGATGGGCCGTATGTTACATACAACACGTGCATATTAGTGTAGAGAAGTGCCTCCTTGTTGTCGCTGCCAGAGTGTGTGAGCGGCAGCAGCAAAGGAGGAAACAGATAAAGACGAAATGAAAATGGTCTCACAGAGTGCCCTGTTGGGCGTTTTCCATTTCATCAGCTTTCACGCACAAGCACAAATGCACGCACACACACACGCGCACACACACACAGACTCATTCACTCGCACGGCATGCACGCACGCACACACACACGTCGTGTGTGTTGTTGACGAGTCCCCCACATTTCCCCCTTTTGTTGCAGAGCCAGCACAAATGTCAAGTTTTTCACTTGGTTAACATAGCCTTCGAAGTCCCCCCCCCCCCCCCCCCCCTCCATCATTTTATAGAGGTTTAACTTCTTTTCACACTTCAATGACCATGACGATAAAAAAAAAAGGCCATTTGCTATACAGTACCATTTTTTTTAAGTATTAGTATGACCAATGTGTATGACTTATTTTCACACGTGTATGACATGGCATGTTACAACGCTACTTAAAACAATACCCAGACAGTTAAACATTTTACAAAGGCTACAGTTTTGACCGAGGATTATATGTAATTCCATTATGCAAATTGCATCCTATGTACAGTGCAGTGACGTGTGGTCAGGGTAGGCAAGTGAGGTAGAGCCTGACTGCCCCTGGTGGTCTTTCCTTTCCACTGCATGTGAATAGTGGAAGAAAAAAAAACACCTTATGATTACATTAAATTGTTCCATTTTAGTTGCACGGTCCGTGCGTTAGATTGATTTTCTTTTTCATTCCAATCATTTCAATTATTTCATCATTAAAATAGCTGAATTTTCATATTTCCTGTTCAAATGCGTAGGAAGCGCATTTGGGATGTGGGAGGAAACCGGAGTGCCTGCAGGGGAAAAAAACGAGCCGACAAAAACATGCGTGGTAGGTTGATTGAGGACCCTAAATTGCCCCTTAGGTGTGAAGGTGGGTGCGTGAATGGTTGTTTGTTTCTATGTGCCCTGCGATTGGCTGGCGACCGGTTCAGGGTGTACCCCGCCTCTTGCCCGAAGATAGCTGGGATAGGCCCCCGGCAGCCCGCGACCCTCGTGAGGATAAGCGGTAAAGAAAGAAGAATGGATAAATATATACAGTGGCTACGGAAAGTATTCAGACCCCCTTACATTTTTCACTTTTTATTATATTGCAGTCATTTGCTAAAATCATTTTAGTTCTTTTTTTCCCCTCATTAATGTACACACAGCAAACCATATTGACAAAAAAGAAACGGAATTGTTGGAATTTTTGAAGATTTTGAAGATTAAAAAAGAAAAACTGAAATATCACACAGCCATAAGTACTCAGACCCTTTGCTCAGTATTTAGTAGACGCACCCTTTTGAGCTAATACAGGGAACGATGCAAGTTTTGGGAATGATGCAAGTTTTTTCACACCTGGATTTGGGGATCCTCTGCCATTCCCCCTTGCAGATCCTCTCCAGTTCTGTCAGGTTGGATGGTGAACGTTGGTGGACAGCCATTTTCAGGTCTCTCCAGAGATGCTCAATTGGGTTTAAGTCAGGGCTCTGGCTGAGCCATTCAAGAAAAGTCACGGAGTTGTTTTGAAGCCATTCCTTCATTGTTTTAGCTATGTGC
This sequence comes from Phyllopteryx taeniolatus, assembly GCF_024500385.1. NCBI lineage: Eukaryota > Metazoa > Chordata > Actinopteri > Syngnathiformes > Syngnathidae > Phyllopteryx > Phyllopteryx taeniolatus. The sequence continues at coordinate 27,746,152 of NC_084509.1, read as the reverse complement.
TTAGGATAATTATCTTGTTGGAAGGTGAACCTTCGGCCCAGTCTGAGGTCCTGAGCACTCTGGAGAAGGTTTTCGTCCAGGATATCCCTGTAATTGGCCGCATTCATCTCTCCTTCGATTGCAACCAGTCGTCCTGTCCCTGGAGCTGAAAAACACCCCCACCATGCTTCACTGTTGGGACTGTATTGAACAGGTGATGACCAATGCCTGATTTTCTCCACACATACCACTTAGAATTAAGGCCAAATAGTTCTATCTTGTTCTCATCAGACCAGAAAATCATTTTTTTGTTGTTGTCCTGTTTGGCTTTTAGGTCAAGCAGAATGGAAAATCTGTATCCCTTTCATGCCAGAACAGTTTTACTGTGTCAGAGTGGAGTTTTTAAGCTTCCGCTGTGGTATTATAATTGAGGTTTATTGAGAATCAGACTTGATCAGTCAAACAGAACAAAGTTTCTCGAAGGGAGAGCGAAAGAAAGACAAAAGACAAAGCACTCATTGTAAACAGGATGAGAGAAGTCAATCATTACATTATCTACAACAATGAAACATTCAATATGAGTGTTGCATGGGGCTGCAGTGCTACACCCTGTGAGGGAAGGACAGGACAAGGACAAGATAGAACAGGACAAGGACAGGAGAAGAAACAGGCAGGACAAGGGTCGTGAACCCAACTGTACGACTGTACTCCAGTACGAGAGTATAAGTGAGGGGATACACACGCGATATGCATATTCATGAGTTATTTGCAGTAAGTGCGTGACCCCACACCCAGTGAAAGAATGCTAGGGGTGTGTGTCTGCGTATACATGGATTCACTTTACCAAAGCTAAACTCAACCACAAACTCCCTAAATACAAGCAGCACATCGACTGTCCTACCAGGGAAAATAACATTTGAGACCACTGCTACACGACGCTAAAAAACGCATAGCGTGCTATACCTCGTGCAGCCCTGGGCTCGTCTTAATTCACTTAATACCGACGTACAGGCAAGAACCGAAATGCGCGAAGCCCACAGTGAAAACAGTGAAAAAGTGGACCAATGAAGCCAAGATGGAACTTCAAAGCGGTTTAGACTGCACAGACTGGAGTGTCTTTGAAAATTCAGCTGGCAGCCTGGATGAATATACGGACACTGTCACATCCTATGTCAGTTTCTGTGGAGATGGGTGTGTACCAACAAAGTCATTTCGCACATTCAATAAAGATGAGTTGTTGTTGCCAGTGTTGTAGCTGAACGAGTTCATATTTTGGGCGAACGTAAACCGAATTCACTTCATTTCTGCCAGTTGAACGTTATTGAGAACGTTCATTCTCATTCTGGCGTCGGTGAACGGTTTTCGAACGAAAGTTAATTTTCATTCACGAATGCCAGGTTTTCCATGGGAAAATGAAATGCCAGTATTTTAAGGGGCATAGCCAGTCAGCAACATCCATGCATCCATCCATTTTCTGTACCGCTTCTCCTCATACAGGTCGCGGGCGTGCTGGAGCCTATCCCAGCTATCTTAGGGCGGGAGGTGGGCACACCCTGAAGTGGTCGCCAGCCAATCACAGGGCACATATATATACAAACAACAGTTCGCACTCACATTCCCACCTACGGGCAATTTAGTTTTTTCAGTCAACCTGCCACGCATGTTTTTGGGATGTGGGAGGAAAGCGGAGAACCTGGAGAAACCCCACACAGGGAAGGGGAGAACATGCAAACTCCACACAGGCGGGGCCCGGATTTGAACCCCGGTCCTCAGAACTGTGAGGCAGATGTGCTAACCAGTCGGTCACTATGCCACCCAGTCAGCAACATATTGAGAAAAAAAACAAAAAAGAACTATGAACTCATTGATTTTTGCAATGGTAAACTTAGTTCAACATTTTGAATTATGAACTATGAACTGAACCAGTTTATTTTTGGAGCAGTGAACGGAACTTTGAACTAGTTTGCGTAGAAAAGGAACTTTCGCAACACTGGTCATTGCGCTCTTGGGAGTCATTTTGGTTGGCCGGCCAATCCTGGGACAATTCGCCAGTGTTCCCAGTTTCATCCATTTGGGGATAATGGTCCTGACCGTGGTCCGCCGGAAACCCTAAGCCTTGGAAATGGCTTTGTTAACTTCTCCAGATTGAGCAAGATTTCACTCTCTTGGTTTTTCATTTGTTCTTGAATTTCTTTGGCTGGTGGCATGACAGGTTTGGATTATTTTTCTTTCTTGAGGCCGGCTGGGCAGCTCCTGGGCCTCGTTTAGGAATTCCTTACAAAACAAAGTTTGGCTATCTGTGACAAATATACCCAAACATAGTAATGTTTAAATGTGTAATTCATTCTACAGCAAATGACCACACAGTTTGTGTGATGTCATGAAAATAATAAATGTTTGAAGAGCCAAAACCTTTTGTTTACTGTTATAGATAGGCCAGAGCTACTAAAACATCAGTTTTTCATTGCTGTATCCAGCACAACCACAGACGGTATGAAGATTACATTCAATCTAAAAATATGAATGTATCGGTTATCGGTATCGGCCATGAAAAGCAGAAAATGAACGGTATCGGTTGAACTTTTTCATATCGTGCAAGATTAGCTGGATTAGGGTTACGAGGGTTACTGGCCTCACTTGAGCCAATCGGAAAGATGATCCCCGACAGCAGTTTGATGGATTGTCACAAAATTGGTCGGACATGCCCATTAAGGGAGGCTGCACCAAAAGGTCTCAACGAGCTATGCCCGCAATTGAACAGGACGTTAGCCATTTTGGACGGCTATTTTGCCCACGCCGTCATGGCTGCTTTAAAATAGATTATTTTGGACTTGGAATATATTTCAATTACTAAATGACGTGTTGGTCTCAATGCAAACGTGCGTGCAAAGGTTTTGCATGTTGTTGTTTGCTTGTTTGCGCATCCATTGGCTCGTCTTTGAACTTTTGCTTTTCTTATCCGAGCGAGAGGACCCACAAGCACTTGGAGGAGAAGGTGTTTGAATTCCACAAAGCCATTTACTGACTAAAGTTTCACTCTGGAGTTTTTTAAATTATTTTTATTTTTTTTAAAGTACTAAGAAAATACCACTGTGTATATATATATCAAACATGCATCAAGAATAGTCTTAGACAACAGCAGCAATGTGAAAACAAAATAGCTTCAATAATTATAAGACTAAAATTACTATCCGTACAGAAAAAAAAACAGCTGTATACATGACCGGTTATAAAATATAGAAAGGTGTGAGGTGAAAAAAACTGAGTGAGAGAACTAGTAGACATTCCAACAGCTTCTTCCCTCTTGCGATCAACTTCTTGAACACCGAACCTACGATTCCATTGCAACATGCTGGCAATTGTTTGACTTGAGTTTGTTGTCCCATTTCTGTGGGGCCAATTCTACATGACTCGTGCACTCACTGTAGTCGTCTCGCCACGCTGCACTATTTGCATATCAATACTGGCCACTCATGCCAGAGTAGCATCTGCTCCATTGGCACACGGATTGAGGAGTATCTGCAACATTTGCACAATCGACATTGTCCCAGATGATCGCACTACTCGTCACTTTAAACCGCATACACTCCTTGAAGTCTCGGCACCCTTTGCACAAATGGTCATCGCGCCGGACTATTGCAATATCAGTCATTCCAACTGCTCTAAGTGCTAGAGTACTCTGCATCTTTTTGCACAATTGTCCAAAAAAGAAAATAAAAAAATGTACTGGCATTACCAGACAACTAACTAGCAACCCTTTATTGCTCAGTGACTGTTTTTACTCAATGTCTTCCTGTCTCCAAAGTGTTGTCGTACTAGAGCGGCTCCAATTACCGGAGACAAATTCCTTGTGTGTTTTTGGGACATACTTGGCAAATAAAGAGGATTCTGATTCTGAGAAAAAGGACAGAAAAATTCAACAAAAAAAACGCCAGGGACTTCCGTCAGCAAAACTTGCCGTCGCACAATGTCAAATTTGAAGCCGTGCTGTCTTCGAACGTAAGCTTCATTTCATCTCACCTTGACCCCATGACCTTTTCCTCAAAGGTTATTTGAGATTTGACTTTCTGAAGTGGCCCGAGAGCAGGGGTGTGAAACATACGGCCCGCAGGCTGGTTTTGGGGGTTTATGCTGAACCGCAGGATGAATTTGAAAGTGTAAAAATACATTTGGAGTTGGAGAGAATTATTATGCTCATGTAAAAGTGGGTGGGTGTGAAAATAATTTCTAGACCTTCATAAATGGATTTAATTGTAATATTTTTCAGTTCCAAATACCTGTGACTTAACGTTTTGTGCCTTTAAATACAATCATTCTGATCAGGTATTATGAACACATGTAGATGATAACCTGAAGCAAATCGTTAAAAGATATGAGGTTCATTTTCGACATCATCAAAAAATGACAAATATGAAGATTTCCTCATGTACTTGCGTAGTTTTGCGTTCAAACTTATAATGCATGCAATGACTTTGTTTTGTTTCGGCAACGTGTCAGCCACAGTGTTCTCTATATTTACACTATATAGTCGTGCAAGAATTGTAAGACACGTGTTTTGTGTGTGATGTAGTCATATGACCACCAGGAGGCGCTCCTGTATCCATTTGAGGTATTTGTTGACACGCGTGTAGACGCCGTACACCCGACGACTGCCGCACTCCTCGGGCCCCGCCCACGACACCAGGCCGAGCGCCGCCCACTGCCGGCTGACGGGGTCCTGGGCCACAAAGGCGCCCCCGCTGTCGCCCAGGCAGGTGTCGCGCCCGCCCTCATAGAAACCAGCGCAGAACATGTTGTCGCTAATGTTGTAGCCCCCCGCGCGGGCCGCGTAGCTGGCACGGCACTCGTCCTGCGGTACCACCGGCAGGCGGACAAACTGCAGCAGGTTGGAGGTCACGTCGGGGTGCGACACGCCCCACCCGGCGACCACGCCCAGAGAGTGGGGCAGTGGGGTGGGCGCGTCGCCCTGTGGGACGCAGAGGTGGGGGGGAAGTCACAATCAGAAACAGAATCATCTTTATTTGCCAAGTATGTCCAAAAAACACACAAAGAATATATATATATATATATATACATATAAACATATATATACATATATATATATATATATATATATATATACATACATACATATATATAAATAAAATTTAACAATAGTATCGTTAATGTTTTTTTCTGCCACTGATATAATGATAGTAAGCATAAAAAAAAAAAAGAATTGTACACCTTACAAATTCAGCCCTGGTAATCAGGTATATGGGCACAACTGTGTAATGTTCTCTCATTTACTAAATAAAAGTAGGGCTGCATTTCACAATAAGAGCAAGTCAATGGAAAGAAAACTTATATAAGCGGCATTCCCACATTACCGGTCACCTTTCATTGCTCCGTGACTTTCCGTGCATTGTTTTTATGTCTCCAAAATATTTTCTGTCAAATGGGTGTCTGTTGTTGTACTTGAGCGGTTCAAACTACCGAAGACAAATTCTTTCTGTTTTTGACAAATAAAGATGATTCTGATTCTGAATAGTGCTTAACTTCAGAAAAATAAAAAAAATAAAAAAAAAGGTTTGAATTTCCCCCCCTCTCGTCAAGGTGCTAAATCTTGACACAACAATGAAGTCTCAAACAAATGTACATATTTTGATTTAACAAATCTTAACTGAACCGTTTTAGAGGTTATGTTTATTCAAAACCTTTGTTTTGGTTCATAATGGCCTTTCACATATTATATGCACTTTTAAAAAGTGAGAAGAAGAATCCAAAATGGCTACCTGTTCCATTTTAAACACCATTTGTTCCAAATCTTCTCTTCCTTTGCTGCTCATTTTCTGATCTCGCTCTGTCTTTCACTCAATTTACACGCTCTCGCTCTCCTTGTCTCTGTCTGGTCTGTACACAGTCAATTATTTCAGTGATTACCGCCTGCGATGCAGATTTGATTGGCTGTAAAGTGTGGGGGAACGCGCATGTGATTGGTCGGTACGGTTCATCACTACCGTAAATCCTGAAATATGTTTCGCCGCTTAAAATAGAAGCACCCCGTATGACTTGAATCATAGCCTTTTTTTTTTTTGGTTGGGTCCGTTTGGGACTGCTATATACACACACACACACACACCCCCGCCGCCCACCACCCAACCAACCAACCCCACCCCGGCTGAGGGGTCACATGACCCCCACTACTTCCCGCACCTGCGGCGGCAGGCAGACGGGACGGACGGCGTCGTTCAGCTCCACCCTGACGCTCAGCTTCACCAGGGCGACATCGTTGTCGAAATCGCTGGGCCGGAAGTCGGGATGGATGAGCACCTGGGAGACGGCCAGGCCCGCCGACGCCTGCTTGTCGCGCACGTCCACCACGCCCGCCAACACCTTGCAGATAGCGCAGCGTCATGTCACCACCCAAATCCCCTCGAGTACACACATTACCCTACTTACATTTGATTTTATATATATATATATATATATATATAGTTTTACCTGCCATTCGCAGGGCACGTATAAACAAACAACCATTCGCACTCACACCTACGGGCAATTTAGCATCTTCAATTAACCTACCATGCATGTTTTGGGGATGCGGGAGGAACCCGGAGGACCCGGAATAAAGCCGACAAACTCCGCACAGGCGAGGCCGGATTTGTACCCGGGTCCTCAGAACTGTGAGGCAGATGTGCTAACCAGTCGCCCACCGTGCCGCCTACATTTAAACTTAGTAAGATTCAAACACCAAAATGTTCATCCAAATTTTATTATTTGATAGCTTAATGCCAGAACGCCAAATACGGTTTCATGGAAATTAGCATGAATGTTGTGTTCTTCTAAATCTTCAAGTAACTGCTGGTATATGATTACTGTAACATCAATGAAAAATTCCGTGAGCCCAGCTACGACATTTCACATTGTACAGTATGTTAGCCTTAAGCTAGTGGACTATTCGTTGGTCAATATCAAATGTTTTGGTTTTAAATTTTGCTCTTGAACTACACAATCTTGTCCAATGTTCTCTTTTGATTTGTGGAGACAAGTCTGCGTTGCCTCTTATTTTGCCACCCACGCCCCCCGTGCAGTGCCACGCCCATCCCGTTTTGTTCACGGTGGCCGGAAACATGATTGGAATAAGTAGATTTAGGGTGTTGCCTGTCATAAAGTCTGTCTGCGTGGCATCACCTTAACGTGTTCGGGGGCCACGGGGACCACCCGGCCGTCGCGGCGGCGGGACCGCAGGACGTGGGCGGCGGTCAGGACCCACGTGTCCGACAGCAGGGCGCCCGACCCGAACCGGCGCTCCGCAGGAACGCGGCTCAAATCCTCCACGCTCAGAAGAACCTGCCAGGGGAAGTTTCCGGGCTCGGCCGCGCGACCGCCGACGATGCGCTTCACCTGGACGGCCAGAGGACGGGACGGACGGCCACACGCTAGCGGGGGACAGTGAACGAGGCGACGTGACAACATTCCAACGTGACAGCGTAACAACAATGACAACGTGACAAAACGCAACCGTGACAGCCTGAGCTAATTCTAGGCAGGCAGAAATGTTATGAGGGCATCATGTAACAGCATATTTACATACATAACTTTATTATTACATTTTTCTTGCTGATAAGCTTGTTTTTCTTCTTCCAAAGCAATTAGAAGCAGCGAGCCCTGGATATTTCTAACCTGTGGGACTGTACGTTTTTTGTAGATACAGACAGTTGTTGTCATATTCCAATATTCTTTGATACGCCCTCACCATTCCGTGAGCGTGGCCTGCTAATTCCAACAAGACCAGCAATAAGATGCCTCCCTGTTTGCTGTGGTTGACAAGCTCACAACCCCCCCCCCCCCCCCCCCCAAATCAGATACCTCCAGAACTTCTAACAGCAAATAAATGCAATGAATTGGCTCATTTTATTTAAAAAAAATCTTAAATCCATCAGTTTAAAAATCAGCCGAGGTGTAGAGGGGGGCCGGTTTAGTGGCCTCAGTATTGCATCTTTGCTTTTTGCAGATGATGTGGTTCTGTTGGCTTCACCATTGACATTCTAAACACACCGAGTACGAATGCAATTGTGTTTACCGTGTTCAGGGTGTATTTGTCGGTGGCGCTCTTCGCAGACGTAGCGGGCGGCAGCGCCAAATCGGCTTCCATTGTCATGGTTGCCAAGCTCAACTTCGGCTCCGCCCACCACCGCCGGACACCCGCAATCCACCCCTGTGATGACATCACACGCAGAGGCGGAGCTTCACTTGACAGTGAGTGAAGACCCAAGAATTGAAAACAAAGCAATCGCACCAGCCAAAAGAAAAGTTTTTCCGAATTAGCCATTTATTGGCCATAAGCACAAGAAACCATCCAGACGGTGAGTTGATTTCAATGTGACGCCGCACACCTTTAGCAACCACATTTGTTCGTAGATTTGTGGAGGCACAAAGCATGAGTCAATTAGTTGGTTTTGTATCAAACCAATGTCCACAAAATTGACAGAAGAAGTGTCAAGGAAATGCAAGAGTTATTTACATTAGCGCCGTGGACATGGAGATTATTATTAACTTCAGAGTGATGTTACATTGAATACAAGAGCTTGAGGGGAGGTCTTCTGGTCACTCGTGAGCGGAGATAAATTTGTTATTTTATTATTACATTTGAACACGTTTCTAAATCCACTTGAACATTGAAGATAAATACTAATAGCATTGGTCCTGTCAAAAACGCAAACATAAATGATAGAACAGCGCTACCCGTGGCAAGATATTGTTGTGGTAGATCTCAGCTTACATTCTGTGGGAAAAAAGTGACCTTGGCCTCACTTACGACATCATCACGTTAACATCAACGGGGCCTGGTCTCCGTGGAAACAGAGGGCTTTCAACAACATGGCAATGACTCCGCTGATTGGCTGCAGCTTGACTTTAGGGAAGCGAAGGATTGATTGCAAGTCTTTGACAGAGAAGAAGTGACGGATCCATTTCAACTCTTACTTTGACAGACAGGAAGTGTGGCGTTCCAGGTGCCGTCTTGCTGACAGCGCAGCTCAAACTCGCCGTCCACACGCTCGCCATCCTGTGCCAAACAAAAACGATTTATTAGCTAGCACGAATGCTACTTCCTGTTATGCCAATGATCATAGCACCATGGTCAGGCTGACCGTGAACAATTTTTATGGGTTTTTATTCCATGTTGTGATGTAATGTGGCGGCACGGTGAATGACTGGTTAGCACAGCTGCCTCGGTTCTGAGGACCGGGGTTCACATCCCGGCCTTGCCTGTGTGAAGTTTGCATGTACTCCCTGTGCCTGTGTGGGTTTTCTCCGGACACTCCGGTTTCCTCCCAAATCCCCAAAACACGCGTGGTAGGCTGATTGAAGACTCTAAATTGCCCACAGGTGTGAATGGTTTGCTTTTTCTGTGCCCTGCGATTGGCTGGCGAACTGCTCAGGGTGTACCCCGCCTCTCGCCCGAAGATAGCTGGGATAGGCTCCAGCACGCCCGTGACCCTTGTGAGGATAAGTGGTATAAAAAATGGATGGCTGGATGGCTGGATGGATGGATGTAATGTGTCAAGTGCTAATGCTAATGCTAATGCAAACCCAACATCAGAGGTTGGCCCTCCAGTGGACGGTAACGAGAGAGATGCTATCGAAGCTAACCTGTCTAGCGTGTACTTTAAGCTGAAAGGAAAGAGGAAGTGACATCACCTTGATGAGCGCGAAGCCCGGCCAGCACGAAACGCGGACGCGGTCTCCGGACGAGTACTCGGACCGTAGCGGTGTCACCGTGGCGTTAGCTGCAGGCGAGAACACTGACTTACTGTCTCTGCAAAATAAAAGCGACAGAGGAATCGGCAAAAATCGAAGTTTGTCAGCTGAACTCTTGTTGCTTGTTGAAGGCGTTTCAAGTCCATCTTCGCTTCTAAATCTTAGCTGTGGAGTTTCCCCAAAGATTGTCTCAAAACAATCGTTAGGCAAAACGGGTTTTTGCCAGCCACACCGGGAACAACGACAAAAACAACAACAACTACGGTATGTGACCTCAGCCACCACAAACATAAATTGTACAAGTTCATCACTCAACCTACCAAACCAACCAATTACGTGACCACAACGGCAGAGAGTGAGGGAGCAACAGACAGCGTGTGTGTGTGTGTGTGTGTGTGTCTAACCAACCCTCTGCGGTGTATGTGATCCTCCACCCGATGTTTTCTCCTGTGTCGTCGCTGTGAAACAAGATGGCGACGGTGTTGGTGTCCGTCTGGATGTCGCCGGGTGATTGGCGACCGCAAAACGGGCCAAACTCGCCGGCGGCCGCTCGGATCTGAAACGCACGCGCACACTCACTCGCTCTGCTCTGGACACGTGCGTGTGCGTCCGTACCTTGACGTAGTCGTACGGGCACGTGACTTCCGGGTGATCCTCCACATCAAAGGTGTGGTCGAAGTGGAGGCGGAGTTTGAGTCCTGGCGCCACCCGAATGAAGTACGAGCACTCAGAACTCTTGGGGTACGACGACGGGAAGTTCACGCTGCTCACGGAACCGATGCGCTCGGAAAACACCAGGCCGCTGCACTCCACTGCAAACACACGCACACACACAATTGTCACATTCCCACGCCCACACAAAGATTATACACCTCATCAATCAAACACTGCGAGTGTGACATGAAAGATGCAGTACATGTAAATATTTACCAGCAGTCGGCCTTCACTATCAGTCACACAGAGGTTACACGCACACACAAACATAGTTGTTGTATCTCTTGTGTAGCTTAAAGGTTTCAAAGGTTGTGAACATGTTTGAATAATCTGGCGCTGGTCCTAATTGTGAGCAATTTTGTTTGGACCAACAAGTGTGCCTTCGTCACGCATTCAGTGGCGGGAAAAAGCCTTCAGTGTGTGCGTGTGTGTCAGACCTGCGCACGTGCGCTTGTCGCGGTGCAGCAAGTAACCATGGCGACAGGAGCAGTAGAAGCCGCCCACGTAGTTGTGGCACAGGTGGTCGCAGGCGTCCCGCCCGTCCACGCCCTCCGCGCACTCGTCCACGTCTCGGGTCACAGAAATCACACAAGTCACAAATCGCCAAAGAAATCGTCAATCGTCCATCGCGCCTTCTCAACCGGTATCGCGGGTGCGCCGCGGCCGATCCCGGGCGACTGTGGCCCGGGTGCGGTCACCAGCCAGTCATGTACGGACGACGAGGAATCGGTCGCCGGTCCATCGCCCAGAGCGGATCTTGGACATCCGGTCAGCCCCGAGCGTGAAAATGTTTCAAGTCTAACCCTAAAAACGATTCTTTGTTCTCATTGAGCATTTGAGACCTTTTCCATTTCTGAAAATGATCTCTTTGCACTGGATTGTTTTGTTTGTTTTTGTCATTTTAGTGAGCTGTGTATTCATTTTCTGTACCTTGTTTGTACAGCAAATGCTTTGAATCCTGTAAAGCACGTTGAGTTCGCCTGTGTATGAAATGCGCTGCAGAAATAAATTGGCCTCACAGCACCTGTGGCAAGGGAAACCCAGATCCCGTTTTCGGCTATCGGCAATGCATTACGCGCCGGGTCAAAGATTGGTCACGCAGCGCCGCGAGAAGCGCACCATACGGACGTTCTTCCGCTCGCAGATACGAAAAGGTAGACCCGACACGGCCATTTTTGGGAGGTCGAAGTCGTCAGCGCTTTCCACTCGTGTGGACCGACAATGCCAGCGTCCAATTACGACAAGGGAACCGTGAGTCCCTTTTACATGAAAAATATATTGAAATATATTCTTTTTTGCTTTTTTAACGATGTTGTGTATTGATAGCATACGGTTTGACGTTCACAAAACAGTAACCCTCGTGAGAATTGATTTGAGGTATGAGCAAGTTACGACTTCATTTCAGCGTCAACCCCACCAACATGGCCGCCACGTCGGTTAGCCGGCCGGCTACAGCGCGACGGCATACCTGCCCGTTCATATCTTTCGCTTTTGCGCTTCTGTGAGCAGACCTGCGGCAAATCGAAAAAGAGTCACATGAGTTGACGGAAATTTTGGACGCAGACGAATTGTTCGTAAAAGCGTAAAGACAAACAATGGAATAATCGCCAGTTAATGGGACAAACGCCCATTCACACCTGTGGACAATTTGTTCATTGAAGCTCACATGCTAACACGCGTTTGGAAGGCGGGAGGGAGGCAAAAGCCACTCGAGGACGAGTTGAGATTCCAACGCGTGCTAACCGCCGGCCCGTCGCGCGAGCGGATGGACGCACCTGCCGCGCTGTAGTGAGCTCGGAAGCCCGAGAAGTTTTCCTGGTTCGAGAAGTCGGACGAGAAGACGACGCTCAGAACGTTTCCGGGGGAAGCGAGCGGCGCCGGGCCCGGAACCTTCTCCGGGTCCGAAGCGTCGCCGCCGCAGAACACGCCCAGAGGGGAAGCCCCGCCCCCGGCCTCCACCTGCACACAAGCGCGTGACATTGCACGTCAACGATTGCCGTACGCGTGTGCCTATGTCTGCTTGCGTACATGTTTGTGTATTTGTTCACGTGCGTGTGCGCAAGGGTGTCTATCCGTGTGAGTGTGCTTCACATGTGAGCGTACTGAGCATTTTTGTGTACGTGTGCGGGCATCTCACCCTGACGTAGTCGTACTGGCACGAGTCGGAAGGTTCCAGGTCAAAATGGCTGAAGTGGAGTCGCACACGGAAGCCGTGGGGAACGCGGATTTCCCAGCGACGTCGCGTGTCGTCGGGATAGCTCGCCGGGAAGTCGGGCGACTGGAAGCTTCCGAAGGGTTCGGTCAGCGACGCCGCGCGTGAGGCCTCCGCCGCACCCAGCAGCACGCACACGCACACCAACAAAGGCCTGCGTGCACGCACGCGCAAAATCATCGATAATCAATAAGCACCAATAACAATTCAGCGGATGAGTAAAAATCTTCTCGACGTTTTGACTCGTCAGTCGAACGATCGGTGAGTCCAAAGCCTTGGAAGTCTTCTTGCAGTTCAACGAGCTCGCAGCGGGATTTGCTCATGGGTTCCGTCCCACAAAGTTGCGCACTCACGCCTGTTTCCCACAAGTTGCAAATCAGGGAACAAATGTAATCCAACCTAATTGACACGCACATTACAGCTCAGTCAAGCTCACCCAAAACATTTCGAGCCAAACTGAGAACGTTTGACAAAGCCAAACTGGACACGCCCTCCCCACACGTACATTTATTTTCATGTATTTCTTCTTCAAATGTTTTATTGTCATTGTATATACCGTCAATGCATGATGAATTTTTATTTTTTTGCTCCTAGTGAGGAGAAGCGGTAAAGAAAATGGATGGATGTGTTCTTCTCCAGATGCATAATGAGGTGAAATTGACTTTATAAAACCTGTCGGGTTTCGTGACCTCAGCCGCACAATCTTCCTTTCATTTTGGCCATGTCGTTCTTATGTGCAAATAAAACAATACATCACTCAAACAAGGACTCCAGGCAGTCATCTGACGCTGCAAGTTAATGAAGACAGACGACCACGGCAATTCATCAGACGGTCACTTCAAGCCAGCAATCAATCCATCAACGGCGTAATCAATAAATACGAAATGAGTCAAAGTGGGGTCGTGACGGAAGCTCGATCAAACTTCGTCAATCACTCAGTTGCGCAATCACTCCATCATTCAATAGCGTCAATCCATCAATCGGCGAGTCGAGGTTTGACGGCGACAATCATCAGCGAATCGAACTTTTACCCAAATCACCATGACGACAGTCCAACAACAAATCAATCGATAAGCAATCAACCCATCAATGAATAAAGACAAGCTGACCTCATCCTGCTGCGTCTTGCATCCACAGAGTTCGGCGCGCGTGCGTGCGTGCGTGCGTGTGTGTGTGCGTGTGCTCGCGCTGGAATGTTGACGTCACGGGGCAGCGCGGACCGGTCGCCATAGAGACCGGGCGGAGGGGCGTCCACACGAGCGTCTTTCGGACGCCTGCGCACAACCGGACGAGTTGGTGTCGGACCCTCCCACGCACGGAGAGACTCCAGATCTGAGAGGAATGACGTCACCAGCTTGAAATTGTCCAAATCCTAAATATTCTCAGATTCCTCCAATAATGTAATTTCTTCTCCACTGATGAATGCCGCTCGAAACGCACTCAAGAACTCGGGAGGCTCCCATCTGCCCTCGAAAACAAAACGGAGACAACGAACAACTCAAAGCCAAAGACATCAAACTGAAAAGACGTGACTCTTGAGGCCTTTCACACTGCACTTGGCAAAGCGGCTGACTCTCATTCATTGTGTGTGTGCTGAGGGGGCGTCGTCATGGAAAAGGTTTGCTGCTATTTTGTCACACACTAATCATCTCCTAAACTCAAAGCACCTGCCCGGGTTTCCCCAGGTGTCATGAAATTGCTTCAGTTGGGTTCCATAGGGGAAGACTGCAGACTTGACAAGTGGCCAGAAGACCATCATTGATAGCCTCCATAGGATGGGGAAGCCACGAACGTTCAGAGCTAAGGAGGCTGCTGTTCACAGAGTGCTGTGTCCAAGCATATCGATGGAAGGACAAAATGTGGCGGGAAAAGAGATGACCGTGGGCTTCGGCGGATTATCAAACAGAGAAGATGAAGAATCTAGCAGAGATCCAGAAAGAGCGCAATGAGTCGGGAGTCACGGCTTCAAAAACGCATCCGGGAGACGGGCCACAACTGTCGGGTTCCTCGGGTCGAGCCGCTTCCGAGTCTGAGCCGACGTAGAAAGCGTCTCCACCGGGCCGAGGAGAAGACGGACCGGACGCTCGGCCGGCGGTCCGAGGTCCTCTTTTCCGATCAAAGTAAAGTGCGCCTTTCATTCGGGAATCAAGGTCCGAGGGTTTGGAGGAAGACGGGTGAAGAACAGATCCCAAGCTGCTTGAGCTCCAGTGTGAAATATCCAGTCAATGGTTAAGATCATCACCTGCCACCGTAGGGGACCTCGGTTCAAGACCCCGACTGGACCATCCGCCGACATCCCCCAGACTCATGGCTGTGGGGTCCTTGAGCAAGAAATGCTCCCCGGGTGCTTCAGCTGCCCCCTGCTCCAGTGTGTTCCGCTAACTTCATGTGTATGTGTTTGTGTTCACTGTGATGGGTAAAATGCAGAGAAGAAATTTTGTGTGCATGCATGTTCATGACAATAAAAGCTGATTTTTCTTCTTCTTTCTTAAATCCAAGGTCAGCGCAACAGTCTCGCAGAATGTTTTAGAGGACTTGACGATTCCTTCTCCTGAGGATCTGTATGGTGATGCAGCTTTTGTGTTTTTCGTCCGTCCTTGGAGACCTTACACGACTCACTTACACAAGGGGAGACCTGCTAACCATCAAGGAGGCTACTCCGGACTTTCTGTCACCAACTTTCAAATATCCGCTCAGTTTCCCCCCCCCCCCCCCCGAGTTACTCACCGAAGCGGCGTCCGCGGTTTTCGGCGCATGGAGACGGAAGCGGCGCCACAGAGGGAAGCGAGGCGGCATTCAGGTGAAACTCCGCAAGAGAGGACACAGATTGGCGTTCCCGTCGATCCACCTCGCGAATGTACGCTCCCTACCCAACAAAATGGACGAGCTTCATCTTCTGTTAAAGACCAGTAAAGACTTCAGACGTTCCGCGGCAATGTGCTTCACGGAGACCTGGCTTTGTGACGCTGTACCCGATGGCGCCGTCATGCTTCCCGGCTTCCACATTCATCGAGCGGACCGCGACATGGAATCATCGGGGAAAACAAAGGGCGGCGGGATAGGCCTCTATATCAACGGAAAATGGTGTACGGACGTCACGGTGCTCAGCACACACTGCAGCCCGCATTTGGAGTCGCTATTCTTAAACTGTAAACCATTCGACGCGCCACGTGAGTTCACATCATTCATACTGGCTGGAGTCTATATAACGCCTCAAGCTAACACGAACGCCGCATTGCTAACGCTCGCCGAACAAGTCAACGAAATTGAAAAAAAAACACCCGGACTCACCCCTCATTATTCTCGGGGACTTTAACAAAGCTAAACTCAACCACAAACTCCCTAAATACAAGCAGCACATCGACTGTCCTACCAGGGAAAATAATACTTTAGACCACTGCTACACTACGGTAAAAAAACGCATACCGTGCTATACCTCGTGCAGCCCTGGGCTCGTCTGATCACTGCTTAATTCACTTAATACCGACGTACAGGCAAGAACTTAAATGTGCGAAGCCTACAGTGAAAACAGTCAAAAAGTGGACCAATGAAGCCAAGATGGAACTTCAAATCGGTTTAGACTGCACAGACTGGAGTGTCTTTGAAAATTCAGCTGGCAGCCTGGATGAATATACGGACACTGTCACATCCTATATCAGTTTCTGTGAAGAGGTTTGTGTACCAACAAAATCATTTCGCACATTCAACAACAACAAGCCGTGGTTCACTGCTAAACTTAAGCAGCTTCGCCAAGCTAAGGAGGACGCATATCAGAGCGGGGACAGGGCACTGTATAATCGAGGTAAAAACCAGGACACTTTCACACCACACACCCACCCGGCCGCACCCGCGACCACAATCACACCTCTGACTTCTGCGTTAACCATCCATGAACAGGATGTGAGACGCATCTTCAAACAACAGAAGATTAACAAAGCGGCAGGCCCGGACCATGCGTCCCCATCCTGCCTCAAAGTCTGCGCGGACCAGCTCGCTCCAGTCTTCACTCAGATCTTCAATAGATCTCTGGAAATGTGCGAAGTTCCATCCTGTTTCAAACGCTCCACCATCATTCCAGTCCCCAAGAAACCTGCAATCTCGGGTCTGAATGACTACAGGCCTGTCGCTTTGACATCTGTGGTCATGAAGTCCTTTGAAGGTCTCGTGCCGGACCACCTCAAGAGTGTCACAGGTCCCCTGCTGGACCCCCAGCAGTTTGCCTACCAAGCGAACAGGTCTGCGGATGATGCAGTCAACATGGGACTGCACTTCATCCTAGAACACCTCGACAGTGCAGGGACCTACGCGAGGATCCTGTTCGTGGACCTCAGCTCAGCGTTCAACACCATCATCCCTGAACTCCTTTCATCCAAGCTTCTCCAGCTCAGCGTCTCACCTGCCATCTGCCAGTGGATTTACAGCTTTCTGACGGGCAGGACACAGCAGGTCAGGCTGGGGGAGGCCACCTCATCCACACGCAGCATCAGCGCTGGGGCGCCCCAAGGTTGTGTCCTCTCTCCGCTGCTCTTCTCTCTCTACACGAACGACTGCACCTCAGCGAACCCGGCTGTCAAACTCCTGAAGTTTGCAGATGACACCACTGTCATCGGCCTCATCAAGGACGGTGACGAGTCTGCATATCGACAGGAAGCGGAGCGGCCGGAGCTGTGGTGCGGCCGACACAACCTGGAGCTGAACACGCTCAAGACTGTAGAGATGATCGTGGACTTCAGGAGGCATCCTTCAGCTGCCCCTCACGTTGTCCAGCTGCCTTGTGTCAACCGTCGAGACCTTCAAGTTCCTGGGAATTACAATCTCTCAGGACCTGAAGTGGGCGACCAACATCAACTCCGCCCTCAAAAAGGCCCAGCAGAGGATGTACTTCCTGCGGCTTCTGAGAAAGCACGGCCTGCCACTGGAGCTGCTGAGGCAGTTCTACACAGCGGTCATCGAATCAGTCCTGTGTTCTTCCATCACAGTCTGGTTTGGTGCTGCTACAAAAAAGGACAAACTCCGACTGCAACGGACAATCAAAACTGCTGAAAGGATTGTCGGTACCCCCCTACCCACCCTTGAGGACTTGCACGCTGCCAGAACTAAGACAAGAGCGTGCAAAATCCTCTCGGACCCTCTGCACCCCGGTCACCGGCTCTTCCAGCTCCTTCCCGCAGGTAGGCGCTACTGATCAATGCAAACTTGAACTAGTAGACATTCCAACAGCTTCTTCCCTCTTGCGATCAACTTCTTAAACACCTAACCTATAATTCCATTACAACAAGATGGCAATTTTTTGACTTGAGTTCGTTGTCACATTTCTGTGGGGCCAATTATGTATTACTCCTGCACTCACTGTAGTTGTCTCGCCATGCTGCACTATTTGCTGCTCCATTTGCACACTGATTGAGGAGTATCTGTAACATTTGCACGACCGACATTGTCCCAGATGATCGCACTACTCGTCACTTTAAACCGCATACACTCCTTGAAGTCTCAGCGCCCTTTGCACAATGGTCATTGCACCGGACTATTGCAATATTAGTCATTCGAACTGCTCTAAGTGCTAGAGGACTCTGCATCTTTTTGCACAATTGCTTTTTGTCAATGTCTTTATGTCTCCAAAGTGTTCTGTAAATTGACTGTCTGTTGTACTAGAGCGGCTCCAACTACCGGAGACAAATTCCTTGTGTGTTTTGGACATACTTGGCAAATAAAGATGATTCTGATTCTGATCTTCCAGCGGGACCTGGCCCACGCCCATACCGACAGAAGCACCAAAACCTGCTTTGATGCCCATGCCACCACTGCTCGACTGGCCAGCCAACTCGCCGGATCTAAACCCCATTGAGAATGGATGGGGTATTATCAAGAGAAAAACGAGGGGCGCCAGACCCAAAAACAAAGAAGAACTGACAGCAAGGATCAAGGAAATGTGGGCTTCACTAACACCCAGGCAATGCCACGGGGCATTCAGGCTGATTCATGCAAAGGGATTCCCAACCAAGTATTGAAGAGGAACATATCGTTTTGAAAGTGACATATTTTCATTGATTTAATGTGAGCCAAATTGCTTTGTAATAAGTAAATGGTGATGTCTTCTCAGTAGTCACAATTTTTTAATTCCTGATTTTGTGGGTTTCATGAGCTGGAAGCCCAAATTATGAAAAAACTAACAAATAAATACTTGAAATTGTTGAAATTGTGGGCCCTGTATCTATAATTTATGAAAGTTTCACTTTTTGAATAGAATGATGGAAATGAACTTTTCCATGATATTGAAATTTTTGGGAAAGGGTCTGTACATCCTCTGCTGAGCCTTTTCCAGGATGGAGTTGATGTTGGTCTCCGACTTCCTAATTTATTGTTGGTGTATGTGTGCCTAAGTGTTCCTGTTTTCTCATTGGCAACTTTTCCATGGGCCTGTCAGTTTCCGAGTGTTCTTTGCGTCTGCCGTTTCCTCCTTCAGCCTACACATCGCTCACTCCCCCCGAAACGTACACAAAGTCTGACGATGGTATGACTCGAACCCGGTCTTAACCTTTTCAATATCTTTGAAAAGATAAGTGAGCGCTTGCAGTTACGGCTAGCCGATGTAAGCTAGTAGGCTACGTACATGATGCGTACTCGGGTTCGACATCGACCGTCGGCAGCGCCGCCCTTCACTGCCAGCAAACACTCTTTGCTTTCCACGTTCTAAATGTTTGGGCCTTTTATCCTTCGTCTGTGTGAAGCCGCCGACATCGTCGCCGCTCGGCTGACTGCCGAACCATGAACGAGTCGACTCCGTCTCGCGGCAGAATGGCACGCGACCAGAAGGAGCCAATCACAAGCGTCGGCTTGATAAATCAGAGCTCTTGGGGCTATTTTGCAAACGTAACTAAAGTCGTAACCCAGGAAATGTCCAAAAGCAGCTGTAATTGTGTGAATGCTCAAGCAACACTTCAACAGGTTCGAAAAATTCAGAACTTCTTCAAAACACATTCCCGTATTCCCCACATTCCACATTTCCTATTTTATGATGTTAAAAGACCCCCATTCTGCCTTCTTCCACATTTCTTCACCAATTCAAACCATTCCACTTCCTACACGTTTTCCACATTCTGCACTGTGCAACACTAAAATACCCGCATTTTAGCCACAATAAGACTAACTCTACATTTTTAGCTCCAGTTATCTTATTTCTCAACCGTTTCAACTTCTGCATGATTTCAATCAGCATTGCAGCATTCACACGCAATTTTTCCAGGAATTGCACCTCGTTGAATTCCTTCTTCCTAATTTTCTCCCAGCAATGTAATGGATTACAATGATGTCAATTTTGTCATGATGCAATCTAGTTGCAATCCAGTTTTATTTATTGAGTGCTTTAAAAACAACAGTTGACCAAAGCGCAGCATAAATGAAAGAAAGCAAACAACTTTCCTCACACACCTCACTTGACAAGTCTGTCTTGAGGGAACGAGCTCAGCAGCGCCCTCCCGGGGGCGTGCGCGGTCTCTGCGGCGGCCTCAGACCGGCACCCGGGAAGTGCGGGTCCCGTCCTCGTCCAATCAGACCATCCCGCTCCACCGGAGCGATGAGTACGTCACGCCGTCGTCGCGCGGCGAGCACAAGAGGACGGTCTTCTTGACGTTGGAGCCCAGACGGGCCACGGCCAGAAGGTCCAACAGCGACACGCGCTCGTCTGCGCGCACGCACACGGCGATGAAGTGTGCGTGGAAGCGAAGAGGCTCGCCTGCATGCACAAAAAAACAAAGACGAAGAAAAATCATCCTTGTGGGCTTTCGGGCCGGGAAGCGCGTGGAGATGATGCACAGAAAGGCCGACAGGTGATTAGAGTGGCCGCTAACGGCCAGCCGATCAACGGAAATGACCCAAAGTCGCCGACTGCACACACTTCTTTATTTCTTTACTTCCTGTTTGACTTCCCTTAACTCTTTCCTTTCTCCCTTGTTTCCTAGCCTCCTTCTTTCCATCTCCCCTTTATTTTTCTTATTTCCTTCTGTCCCCTTGTATTTCCTTCCATCTTTTTCTTTCATTCCTTCCTCTTCCCTTCATTCCTATCTTCCTCCTTCTTTCCTTTTCCCATTTTGTCCTCTTTTACTGCCCGCTTTCTTCCTCCTTTATCTCCTACCTTTCTTCATTCCCTCATTCTACTGTCTTCTTTTGATTTCCTTCCTTCTTTCCTTCTTATATTTCTTTCATTCCTTTCTTTTTCCTTCATTTCACCTTTCCTTCCAACTTCCATTTCTGTCCTTCCTTCCACCAAGGTACCGTACGTGTCTGACTAATGATAAAGCGTCCTTGGCAATATCTGGATTTCAAAAAGGAGAACAAAACAAAATGATTAATAGCAAAGTTGTAATTGGACTTTCGACATCCTCGCACTTCAACGCATTTTGGGAATGGAATTTGAAAAGCGGCGATCCCCTCCAACGTACCGGGATAGACCAGGAAATCTCCGCCAAACTTCCCGGCCGATGTCAAGTAGAAGCCCCGCCCCCTCAGGTCCGCGAACACTCGGTACCTGGCGTCGGGTCGCGGGTCGGCGGGCCGGCGGAGGGCGTGGCCGTCCGGGCCGTAGGTCGGCCCCGCCCCCTCGCCGCCCGCCAATAGGTGTGCGAGCCCCGCCCTCGCCGTGCTCAACTGGACCGTCATCGCCGAGCGTGGGAAGCTGAAGTTGTGCTCCAGAGCCTCCAGGCGGCGCCGCCGCCGCCCGTCCTCACCGTCGCCCTCCGACCCTGAACGCAACAGCGAGACGTCACAACACACGCCCACTCTCTTTCACATATACTGTACACTCCCTCACTCACATTTGCACACAATGACTTTCATTTTCAAAAAACGATTTCCTGATCCCGAGATCCCCGTCATCCGCTCTGAGGAACATGCTGAATATTTTGGCAGGAACATTTCGATTTTGTCAGGAACATTTGCGCCTCAGCCAAAACCTCTCCGCTCGCAATATGCGCTCGGGCTTTCACGTGTCCATGTCATGGGTGCGTGTGTTCCGGTTGTTGTCTTCCCCCTGTCTCGTACACACCTGCTCCTGAGAGCATCTTCCTCCCCCGTGCCTCG
Source organism: Phyllopteryx taeniolatus (assembly GCF_024500385.1). Taxonomy (NCBI): domain Eukaryota; kingdom Metazoa; phylum Chordata; class Actinopteri; order Syngnathiformes; family Syngnathidae; genus Phyllopteryx; species Phyllopteryx taeniolatus. The sequence goes on along the minus strand of NC_084509.1, from coordinate 27,724,428 downwards.
TTTACCGTAATTACCCCTTGCATTTCACCTCCTGTCACATTCTTTCTGGTCTCTTGTTCGTTGTACCTTGTCGTCACGTTCCAGCATTCCTTGTTTCCACGTCACCGACTCATAGTAAGACTAGACCCTGTTCCGATTATTGACCTTGCCTCTTTGCCTCACGTATTTTTGATACTGTTGCCTTTTCGGATCGCCTGCCTGTGTACCGACCTCTGATCGTTTATTAAACCTCTCCTTTTTGAAACTGTCCATTTGTATCGGAGTCGTGCATTTTGGGTCCTGTCCTCTGTTCCGTTCATGACAGAACGAACTGGCCATAGTCCACCAGTCCATTGACGTAGGCCATTTGTCCGTGGCTCACGTGCAGTACAACGAACACCGTTTCCTTCCAAATTCGAAGGCACGACGCACAGGAATTTCGCCGTCTAAACTGGCCCAGGCGTCACAGTTTTTTTTACATCCACAAGACGGGGAGCGACCTGCTGGTCGTATGGAACTTTACGCTTCGAAAGCTAAACTGGCGCGCTACCTTTGGCTCCGACCAGAAGCTGTAGGCCAATCAGATGTTGCGCTGCCTTAATTCAAGCGCATGATTCCTTGTGTCAGCCAATCAGAAGCCACGCAACATACGTGTCAAGTGAGTGACAGCCACTCGCTGGGTCTTCGTAACATTTTCCACTTCGTCGGAAATACTGAAATTGGAACACACATACACATACCGACTCACTCACACACACACACAATCTCTCTCACACACAGTCAGCGGTTGCCAAGGCGACGGCCACCTCACCTGGGTCCGACGAGCCGAGCGCGCGTGCCATAGCCAACTTCCTGTCGCGCAGAGCGAGGACTCGCTGCTCCTCGTAGCTTCGCCGCAGAGTCTCCTGGAACAACGTCACCTGCTGGCCCGCGTCCTGAACACAGCGCACGCCGGTCACACACAAGCACCGCCCACGCAAACCGGAATCCAGTCATACGTACATCAGTCTCGAGTCCGTCTTGAGCGTTCGAGCTTCAAATGTCAAGCGTTTTAACTCTAACTCTGCTTTTGCTCAGAAGTCCAAGTCCAGTCTCGAGTCGTTAAGGTTTTTTTTAGTCAAGTCGCAAGAAATCAAAACAGTGATCCCAAGTGGCAGTGTGAAACAAACGCACCCACCGCTTGCGTGATGGCCGCCTCGGCAGTGGCGCGGTGCCGGTCCAGAAGTCGCTCTTCCACGGGCAGCAACAACAACGGGCGCCCCATTCGCACGTTCTGCCGGGGGGTGCGCGGCAGCGAGCCGAGCAGCGCCCCCACCAGGCCGAGAGAGCGCACCGCAGCCACGTCCTCCGTACGCCACACCAGGGGGGCGGAGTCACAGGGACTGACGCACACGGCCCGCGTGCGAGACTCCGCCTCTTTGGCAGACATCTCCGCTCTGGAAACACAAAACGCACTCAATTCTGTGGGAAGACAACGCCGCACCTCGACATTCACATTCAAAGAATGCTTTTCTTTGTGTAGAGTAAACCAGGCTTATAGTGTATATTAAAACACCCCCCCCCCCCCCAAAACAAATACATATTCTAAATAAATAAATACAGTACACACCACAAACACATTACAACACTTGACAGTACACAGCATTCCAAAAAAATAAATCATCCCACAAACCTTAAGGACACTTGCCCAGCACCACAGCAGCGCCTTGAATAATAAAATGCTCAATACTAATGAATCATAAATAATATCAACTTGGGTGCTATTAAGCTGCAATAACTGTTGCATCCAATACACACTTCATCACATGACAAGAAATCGTTGCGTTGGGAGTCTTGATAAGGGCTAAAAGGGTGTCAGTCTGTTGCGAGGAACTCGAAATCTCCTCCCAGAGGGGCAGCAGCTGCAGCTCACAAAATGTGTTGGATTGGAAAAGTGACTGCTGCTCATAAACAAAGTGGAGCACTCAACAAATTCCTTGATGTCAACCTGATACGCAACTGCGTGATCGTCTCTCAGCGGTAAGCCAAGAATAGAGAAATTGATGTCGTCCTTATCAGGGCGGGCTCTTATGCGGTCGGGCGCTAATTGACCTCCACGTAGAGAGGGCATGATCAACTCTAACATGCTGTGTACGATTTGGTAGAATGAAGGGATTAACATTCATATTTGACAGTTTCTTAATCTAAAGGATGAGCAAAAATCTACTAGGAGTAAGCGAGCATCAACTTTCAGCCAGACCCGGCCAACCGTGGACTCTTACATTCACGCCGCGCTCTGCTGCCGGTTGTCTAGCGACCCTGAAAAACACCCGACCGCTACGCTATAAAAAATACGAGTTAATACTGCCACTTTATAGTATAGTACATTCCTTTTTCCATGCAGTGAATTAGGTCTCCACTTCTGCCACTGACGTCACACCAGGATATGGAGGAGCGTGTCGATTTTGGCCATGAAAAGGGCGTGTTCCAAAGGCAATGAGTTACAGTATTTACCAATTGCTCCAAAATGGATTGATATTATTGGAAATGACTGCCAGTTTCATTTTCGGCAGCAAAAAATACATCCAATCTACTTGCCAGTGGAATATGGACAATTAAGACCCACAGTCCCTCTAAAAGTGAAATTCACTGCCATCCCTCGGGACCCGGTGCGAATCCCCAAACAACGTCAGCCTCTATCGCGAAGGGACAAACTGTGGCGGGGCTTCCAAGCATGTGTCGAGAAATCCAGGAAGTCACTTGCGAAGCGTCAACCAAAGCGCGAGTGGCTCATGCCAGAGGTAGTTCTATACAGCCGTCGTTTATGGGGAGAGATACGTTTCAAAAATATTTGCACGTTTTTCAAATCCACGAATATATCTGCGATTTACACGTTTTTTTCATATCCATGATTCACAAATATATCTGCGATTTACATGTTTTTTTTAATGTTGTGTCTGCATCTATCATAACTTAGCATTTGTAAATATTCAATTTTGCTTGTGAATTGTTGGAGGTGTGTTTGTGGATCAGCACAAGTAAACAATAAATAAATAAATAAAGCACACGTGAGAAGGTTCTCCCTCCATCCACTAGGCGGCAGTGTTGCTGTCTCCATTGAGAGCCAAGACACATATATATATATATATATATATATATATACACAAACACACACACACACACACACACACACACGCACAGGCGGAGACTGGTTATGCACATCTGCCTCACAGTTCTAAGGAACGGGGTTCAAATCCCGTTTGCATGTTCTCCCCGTGCCTGCGTGGGTTTTTTCCAGGGACTCCGGTTTCTTCCCATGTCCCAAAAACATGCATGTTAGGTTGATTGAAAACTAAATTGCCCGTAGGTGTGAATGTGTGCGTGAATGGTTGTTTGTTTATATGTACCCTGCGATTGGCTGGCGACCAGTTCAGGGTGTACCCCGCCTCTCGCCCGAAGATGGCTGAGATAGGCTCCAGCACACCCGCGACCCTTGTGAGGATAAAGCAGTACAGAAAATGGATGGATGGATGCAGCAGCTGAAATAAGTATTTAACACGTCATCATTTTTCTCACTAAATATATTTCCAAAGGTGCTATTGACATGAAATTTTCGCCAAAAGGTGGGCACAAGCCAAGTAATCCACACAAACAAAGAAAGTAGAACAAATAAGATCAGAAATTAATTTGCGTGTAAGAATTGAGAACCTGGAATTAGCAGGTACTGTTGTCCCAAGGAAAACGCGCTCACCACGCAAGAGCCCACTGCTTTTTTGTAAGCAGCTGCTATGACACTAAAGCTTGTTCAATCAATCTAATTAGCCCAAAAGCCACGGTGTTTCGAAGTCTTCATTCATTCCTGCCCAACGGAAGCCGGTCTTCTCCCGGGGGACCAGCGGCTCAGAACCACAGGCGAAAGAAATCCACCTCAATATCCATCCATCCATCCATCCATCCTCCACCTCAATACCCAAATAAATTAGTTACCTAAAACTAAAAGAACCTTGAACTGCCAGCCGAGCGCTTCATTCAAACGAATTTAAGGTACTCACGTGTACTTGCTGATCACAGTATTGAGTTTATTTGGAGCAGAAGATGACATTTTGCACTTGAGGCATAATTACGTCACATACGTTATAACTGCAAACTTCAAACTTCAGTGCTCAGCAGCCAAAATATTGCCAATGACCACCTAGCCTAGCGTAGCGTGAGTGCCGTAAAGTGCTGCCGTGTTCGGGTCTACGACACTACGAACGCCACTTGACTGCCAGCTGAATGGTCCAATGACAACCAAGTTATTATAGTCGGCCAACCTTTCTTTGTTACGTCATATATCAGTTTCCGGGAATGATGGCGTACTTCCACACAAACAGGTTTGAAAGACAAAACAAAAAACATTCATTAAAAAAAACAAACAGATGACTTAAGAAAACATTTGTTAAAAATGGCTGATTTAAAAAACAAAAAACAGCTGATTTATAATTTAAAAAAAACTTTTTGCACAGCCTCGTAGTGTTTTATGCGTGACAAGGTTGACAATAAAAACACATTTTATTAGCAAAGTTTAATATAAATATGAATTTGACCCATAAGCTGCTTTTTAAAAAAATATTTTACAAGGACTTTGAAATATACTTGCAGTCAATAAGCGCCTGCCAAAATCAGAAGGCTGAAAAGTCCATGTGAAATATCATTTGTATGTATCAAATGTAATGCAGGTTTTCCCATGCTTCATTCAACTTTGCGTTTCAAATGTGTACTATTTTAACTCGTGAAACTTCCTGTATAATGTGCAAAATGTTGAATGTAAAGTTGACTTTGCAGCCCTAATCTGGCAATGTTGCTATATTAACTCATTGTAACCCGGTTTATTATTGATGCGGACTCTGACTTCACTCTTCATTGGACAAATGTGTTCTTTGGTTTCTTCAAATTAAAGTGCGTTGTGAATTTAGTGGCGATTCTTGCAACATTTCATATCCACAAATCTAAATGTAGTCATTTAAAACCTTTTTTATTTTTGAGAATGAAACCAGACCAAATATGAGTACCACATTTAAGTCTAAAACCAAAAAAGCGGTTAAACCTTGTCTTATGCTCTTACATAAAATCCCTGATTCCTCTTTTGAATTATGTCTTGACTATATTGTTTGTTTTGATTTCTTGTCTATTGACCTTCATCAATAAAATAAAAAAATATGACACATAGCTAAAATTATTAGCAATATGATGTCGCTTTAATACTTTTGACACTACTGATGGTCCATCTTTGTTTTTGTTTTCCTCTCCTGTCTGCAGCCACGTCGACGTCGCAAACGAGAATCTGTTAATTATCTTACCTGGATAAAGAAAGGTTACATAGAATATACAAATACAAAAATAATTGATTTGATTAGACTTACGGCAACTAGCAAATAGTGGAGCGCCTCAATTTAGTCAACATTGCACTTGTCTTTACAATATATTCAACATGGGAAAGCATATTAAGCACACTTGATACTTACATTTTTCTCCAAGTTTATGATTCAATTTTAAATAAGAAAAAAGTATGGAAAGAGGCTTTTATTGTGAAAGTCGTAACATGTTGCTTAGCAACCTGTGAAAGTGACGCCCTTGCCGTTTCCTCCCACAATCCTCGGCAACATGCTTCTTCAGCCACACCGATTCTTGCCTGTGTGTGTGTGAGCGTGTGTCAGTGTTGCAGGTGCAATTTTTGGAGCTCCTCCAGCAGCTGATCCTCCTTCTGCATCTTCTCCAGCTGAAACAAACAACAACAACAACGGGAAGTCACAACGACACTCCACAGGAAGTCCCATTTCCTCAGTTTTTTTATTGGCTGTGCCTTGCTCAAATGGCACGGAAGGTTTTGTTTGCTGGTGGGCCCATCGCAGCTTTTGCCATACGCAAATAAGTCATGTGATGTCATGGTGGAAAGGCCTCTTTGGGTTTGGTACTTTGTTGTTTTTACTACACCATTCATATCAGCATTTATGTGGGAATTCTCCTGCTGTGTCAATGAAGTTTCCCTCACAGGATGAATCGATTATCTATCTATCGCTGTGATGAGCTGACCTGGTTCTTCTGCAGAACCTTTCCCGTCGCTTGTTGCTCCTTCAGCTCCTCGATCGCTTTCAACTTCTGCAACAACAAATGAGCACAAACACGTTAGAAACAAGCACAAAACAACTCAAAAGGTTGAAAAGAGGCCACCAGACTCTTCTTGAACAAACAAGAAGAGTCTGGTGGCCTCGTTTCAATTGGTGCAGGTCACCACGACCTGGATGACCGACATTCTACACAGACAAGAAATAAACATGTTACAAACATGTGACACAGTCAAGGCTTCTTTATACTCATGGCTATCGAGCGTGCAGTTTGCATTTATAGTCGAGCGCAACCTACGCGCGCAGTTTGGAAAATGTACTGCAGTTCCCCTCCAAGTCGCTACGGCTGGTTTGGCAAGAACACCACAGGGTGGAATTTCCTCTGAATTTTCTGGCCATTTCCGGTAGCCGTTTTGAATGTTCTTTCCGTAACAAGGAACAAAGCAACAACAATGGCATGGAACAGTGTCTGCTAGAACAAATGTACCTAGATGACCAGGATACGATTAATTATGCTGCAAAATCGATCAAGAAGACGGCGGTGGTTATGTGGAACCAATGGGAAGGCTGAGTACGTCATCACAGCATGTGACTGAAATGGACCAATCACGAGAGATGATCTCCGCGGCATTCTACGCGCAGCAACAACCTTTGCAGTGCGCGCGTCAAGTGATGCAGAGGCGCCGTGCGATCCAATGCGTCGGTCATGTGATGCAATGCTGGCGTTGTCGGCCGCGCGAGTATAAAGAGGCCTTCACACCCCATCATGTGACGTTTGTCAGGACGTGACTGTGTGGTCACATGACTTCCTGTTGACCTTCTTGACGTTCTTGATCTTCTTGTCCATCTCGAGGTCGCCGCAGGTCTCCGTCGATTGGCTGTTGGTGACGGGGGCGGGGTCAGAGGGCAGCTGGGCCTCGGGCTTGCTCTCCTACGGAAGACAACGCAAACGATAACATCAAAACATCGCATGGACAAAATCTTGCTAACAAACTTGTTGCTATGGTAAGATTCAAATCTGATGTAAAAGAACAAAAAAATTTTTTTCCTATAGTAACATGTATAGCAACAATGTAATCTGATTTAAAAGAAAAAAAATGTGGCTATAGGAATGTGATGAAAAGAGCTTGTTGCTATGGTAATACCAACACTGAGGCTTAACACAACTGTTGAGCGTGACTTATCACAGGACTGCGTGACTTATCACATCATGAACTTCATGACCTTTAAGACATCATTACCTTCAGTGACTTGATGACCTTCATGACTTAATGACATCATGGCCTTTATGACATCATGACCTTCATGTCTTAATGACATGACCTTCATGACATCATGACCTTTGACTTCATAACATTCATGACATCATGATTTCATGACATCATAACCTTCATGTCTTAATGACATCATGAACGTTATGACATCATGACCTTCATGACTTCATAACCTTCATTACTTCATGACAACATGACCATGACATCATGACCTTCATGTTATTGTGACCTGTTTGGCAGCTTTTCGCGCTTCTCGCTTCTTCTGATTCTTCAGCGCCGCTTTGGACAAATTCTTGTCGGACGGACGCGCGTTCTGAGGCGCCTCCTCCTCGTGCTGACACATACAAACACAATTTGTTATTGGTGGCATCAAGTACAAACAGGAACCTTTTTATCACGATAAGCTTGTCAAAAAGCCAAATCAAAACAATGTGCATGTCAGGCCAATGTCACTAAAGAAATTTGGTCAGCGCATAGAGTCCCCTCCAAAAGCCTAAAGTATTGGAACAGCAAGGTCAATTCCGATCAAAATATGAATATGAGACAAGTTCCACAATCCACTGTTCGAAGAAGACTTCGAGAGAAGCAATATACAGGCCATACCATCCCATCCATCCATCCATCAATTTTCTACCGCTTATCCGAGGTCGGGTCGCAGGACCAGTAGCTTTAGCAGGGACGCCCAGACTTCCCTCTCCCCAGCCACTTCATCCAGCTCTTCCAGTTGGATCCCGAGGCGTTCCCAGGCCAGCCGAGAGACGTAGTCACTCCAGCGTGTCCTGGGTCGTCCCCGGGGTCACATTCCGGTGGGACGTGCCCGGAACACCTCACCGGGAAGGCGTCCGAAGGCATCCGAATCAGATGCCCCAGCCACCTCCTCTGGTGAGCCAACTCACCAACAGGTGGTGGAAAAAAAAAAAAAGTCTTCCCACTCCCACAGAGAATGATCCCAATCCAGAGACAAAATTTGACAGAATTCCGCTCCCTTCTCTTTTTCCCCTCTTCTTTACTCCTACTTAATCCTGCTCTGTTTTTCTTCCTCAGCATAAAATATGCAGTACAAGTCTGCCTTAGTCACCGTATGTAATAAATCCGCTGAATTACCCGAATGATCCCGAAACTAAAGTTTTTTTAACAAAAGCTGTAGTTGTTCCTTTGTTTAGCTCGATGCTGAGGGGAAATGTTCTAATATCGATTTGATGAAAATAAAATATAACTGCATTATGGTTTCACTCCCGTCCATTCCTGGTGATTTTGCTGTCATAGTTCACGCTCCCGCCCAATCGCGTGACTGATAGTGAAATTCACTCCCAACCCGCGGGACCCACGGAACCTGTTGGGAATCCCCCCAAAATGTCGGCCTCTGGTCGGAACGTGCCGAACGCGCGCTCTCAGCGTAGAGATAGGGATTGAATTTCTGATCGCACCCTCGTCGGGCACCCAAATGTTTCTGTACTGTATATACTTTTGAAACAGACAGTACATATCATATTGGAATGAAAGCACGCCTTCATCACAACCCCTTGGTACCCGTCAAAGTTTATACAATGTGAACGGCATATGTAGACTTTTCAGAATTTTTTGGGAGAAAAACTTGCATATTATACGCGAGAAATGATGATGTTTGTGTGGGGTATATAAGCAAACTGTTTATTCTTGTGATTTAGATGAAGATCAGAACACGTTTTAGGACCAATTTATGCAGAAATTCCAGAGGGTTCACATACCTTTTCCTCCAGTGTATTCACAAACAACCTCACAGTCGCTCACACGACGATCTCACCAGCTTGGAAGTGGGCGCGGCCGGCAGGTGCCTGAGCGCGGGCGGTCTGTAAGCCGGGGCGGGCGCGTCCGCCCGGGTGGCCGCCGTCTGGTAGCGGACCGGTCTCTCGGGGAAGGTTCCGTCCGGGAAGGACTGCCAACGGACGTCCCACAGCTCACTCCCGGCAGGCGTCTGGTGCGCGTGCACCACGGCGCCCGTGTAGTGACACACCTTGAAGCCGTTGCCCACACGCAGGCGCGGCGCGCACGTCGCCGTGACCATGTGCTCGCCGTCGGGACACCAACTGAACTGAGTGGCGTCGGGAGCCTGACATTTGGACACCTGCACGCAACACACACATGCAGTATCTTTGTGTGTTTTTGTGCGATTGTGTTACGGCTCCAGTCGTATTCGGATTGTCAACAAAGTGATGCATCGTTTTAATAGTTTCAAAAGGTAATCAATCGTATCGATAGTAGGAAATAACAATGGATTTAAGCACAGCGGGCTTTATGCGGAGGTGCTTATGTTTTATTTCCAAGAAAAACGCTTGTAATTCCTTTTTACTTTGCTTGATTTTTCAGTTAGCACACGGCAGTAAGCACTGTCAAGGCTACTTCTTGTTTCCTTTTCTACGCCCCACATCTAGTCACTCCTTTTTGTAGTGCCCCTAGTGGTTGGACGAGACACCACAGGATGTGTACGGGTTGTTTTTTAAGCACTTTTAACGTTTAAGATCTGTCTGGTAAGATGGCAGATGAGGAGGAGGCTGGACGCTGCTTCAGCCTCATCTTTGTACTACAAAGCTCAGGTTTGTTCAATTATTTAGCTCTCTATGTTTTAATAACACTATTCCTAAAAGATTTTCCTCGTGAGAGCTTCGTTTCTAGCAATTTGGGTCTAGCTCGGGACTCCTTACAGTGAAAACATTTTTCCAAGATCTCACTCGTAATTCAAACTCCAATTAAACATCTGTTTTCGAGGGAAAAAAACTGAAATCATAGCTGAAATAATATAAATAAGTTTTCCCCTTCATTTTATTGCAAAGCAATAAAATCAACTTTTATTAAGCAGACTCTTAGTCCATTAGTCATTAGAAAACACAATAAGACATAGTAGGAAAGATCATCAGGAAAATCTTTCTATATTTAATGACCATTATTAGTTTTTACCCGCTTCTCTTAGAAGAAGCAACAAGAATCTAAGAACTTTCACCTGCACTGTCCATTATTCAAGTATTTATTTCACAGTCACTCGGGATACATTTTTGGCAAAAAAAGTTACTGAATCTATTTCCAGCTACTGAATCGTTTGGGATCATATCACTCAACGAATCAATAACCGACCTTGAATCGAATCGGCAATCACAAATCATGATACGAATCGATTTGTTGCTAAAACTAATCATTACACCCCTACCATGTATTTGATGTATTCATATATATGTGCATGCATATTATGAAATGTTGGCTGGTTGATGGGCGGCTCAGTGCGCTTTATTATTTTGTTAGCGGTTCCATGTGTTGAAAGGACCCCATTGAAAATGAGATGATGCATTTCTCCGTGTAGTCCGGTTTCCTCCCACATCCCCAAAACATGCAGGGTAGGTCAATTGGGGACTCTAAATTGCCCGTAGGTGTGAACGTGACTGTGAATGGTTGATTGTTTATATGTGCCCTGCGATTGGCTGACGACCGGTTCAGGGTGTATCTCGCCCGAAGATAGCTGGGATAGGCTCCAGCACGCACGTGACCCCAGTGAGGATAAGCGGAACAGAGGAAGAATGAATGAATTTGCTCATAAATTCTTTAAAAATCAGACGTGATTTTTGTTGTTTTCATTTTGTCTGTTATAGGTGAGCTATACCCATGATGAAAATTACAGGCCTCTCTCATCTTTTTAAGTGGGAGAGCAATTTGTGCCTAACTAAATCTTTTTTTGCCCCACTGTATGTACAGCTGCACTTGTTTTTTAAAAGTGCGATAGAAATAAAGCTAATGCCTCTTGCGTGTGTACGCGTGTTTGTCTTTAAGTGTGTGTTTGCGAATGTGTGTGTTCTTGTGGCGTAGCCAACCTGTTTGTACTTCTTAGCGTCCCAAACTTCCATCTGTCCTCGAAGATTCCCAAATCCGGCCAGGACTAGGATGTGACCCTGTGGACTGGACCCGCCCCCCGCCAGACTCTCATTTGGGGGGGTGGAGAAGGAGATGACGGGGTAGACACAGTGGCGTGTCCTCACCTGTAGTAGGCGGCATTGCGAGGTCCGGTCCCGAAGTCGAAGACGGCGTCGCACTTGAAGTTAAAGATGGTGGCCTTGGCTGGCATGAAGCCGTAAACCACGCAGAACTCGCTGGAGTTTGGACTCCAGGCCACGTCGTAGATGGGACCGTTTTTGGCTGGCGGGAGAACCACGTGCCCAGTCACCGACTCAGCTTCACAAAAGAACCACTCCCACCCCACCATTATCACAATCATGGAGGATTGCTGCTTTTTTTGCACCCAATCCGATGTGACCGTCACCAATTCTCACATTGGGACGGACGAGAAACAGGAAATATGAGTTTGCTTTGGGGCCATCTTCAATCAGGACCTTTCATCATCTTGACACGGTTACCACCGCTATCAACATTAGCTTCTCCTCCACTATCACTGCACACTTTTGAGGCATTTGACTTTTGAGGTGTTTGACCTTGGACCGTTTGATTACTGGGGTGTTTGAGTTTTGGTGTGTTGGACTTTTGAGGTGTTGTACTTGAATTATTTGACATTTGAGACATTTTGACTTTTTAACAGTTTGATTTAGAATGATTTAACCTTTGAGGTGTTTGAGTTCTGGGGAATTGGACTTCGGATGTCTTTATGTCTCCAGAGCGTTCTCTGTCAATTGACTGTCTGTTGTCGCACTCGAGCGGCTCCAATTACCGGAGACAAATTCCTTGTGTGTTTTTTGGACATACTTGGCAAATAAAGATGATTCTGATTGTGGAAGCCTTTGACTTTTGCGTTGTTTAACTTTTGACTTATTGCGCATTTGATGTGTTTGACTTTTGGGAGTTTTGGCTTTCGAGTTGTTTGACTTGTGAAACTGAGGTGTTAAGACTTGAATTGTGACATTTTTTAAATTTTTTTACTTTTGAGGTGTTTGAGTTTTCAATTAGATTTTGGAATGATTTGACTTTGGAGCTATTTGAGTTTTGGGGTGTTTGACTTTTGAGGTGTTCAACTTTTGAACAATTGTAGAATGATTTAACTTTTATGGTGTTTAAATTGTGTGGTGTTGGACTTCGGAAGCGTTTGACTTTGGGGTTAACTAACTGATAGGCTGTGGCTCACTAGGTAGAGCAGGTCGTCCAGTGACCGAAGGGTAACCGGTTCGAATCCCTGCTCCGACTGTCCGCATGTGGACGTGTCCTTGGGCAAGACACTGAACCGTAATTTGCTCCCAGTGGGCCTTGCAGTCGCCCATTGGTGTATGAATGTGAGGCTTTGTAAAGCGCTTTGGGCACTGTGATGCTGTAGATAAACCGCTATCGAAGTGCAGCCCATTTACCATATAACAACTGATTTCAGATTTAAGGTGTTTGACTTTTGAATCATTTGTCTTTTGAGGTTCTTTTTTGAATGATGTAACATTTGAGGTGTTTGGCTTTTGAATATTTAGATTTTTTAATTATTTGACTTTTGAGTCGAATTGGTTGATTTTCCGATGACTTTCTTTTGAGGCGTTTCACTTTTGATCTGTTTGACAGCCGTCAACGTCCACGGCTGCCTCGAGCAGAGCTTTCTCTGCAAATCATTGCATTGGCTGCCCGTGTGTTTCAGGACCAATTTGAAGGTTCTTTTGCTGGTTTTTAAGTGTCTTAATGGTCTTGGGCCTTCTTATCTCTCAAGAGTTGGTTTAACCCTATGAATCCTCGTGGGTCCTGACTTCCTCCGGTTCTGGCCTTTTAGTTAAGTTATAATTCAGTTGTTTTCCTTCCATCGGAATGAGAATGCAGTGCTGCGTTTTGACTGCCACTTCTTCCGTGCGGCTCCTCGGGCTCAACTATCAGACGCCTCTTTCCATAGAGATCGTGGTCTCGGTGGAGGGCTACGGACTTCCGTCCCCAATGCGGCGAACGAGGCTCCCGCCGGGGACCGTGTGCAGCTCTGCAGCAGTGGACGGCGTCCCGTCTCTGTGGCTGAACGAGGCTTGGACCGTCTCCCGCGATACATGCTCAACCCAGTTTTGTTTTTTATTGGTAAAACGTCCTTGGGTGTCATGAAAGGCACTATATAAATTCAAAATTATTATTATTATTATTATTCCTAAAGTCAGGACCCGCACACGGTGAGGCATCATTCCAGTTTCATAGCCCCAGTCTGAGGAATAACCTGGCGGAGCACCTCACGGCTGCAAAGAATGTTCGGTTTTAAGAACAGGCTCAAGACCCACCTTTTTAATTTTGCCTTTAATTCCGATTTAATTTAACTTTACACTTACCTTTAAACCGTTTTGTTTCCTTTTTAACTTTCATATTTATCTTATCATTTACTGTATTTTATCTTTATGCTATTTGTATAGTTTTGGTTGCATTTTCTATAAATTTTCATGGAACTTTGGCTTTTCTAGCCATATATCTTTGATTATCTTTCAGTGTCTCCTGAGAGGGAGCCCTGTGCTGGGATGGACCTTGGTCGTGGTCCTCAGTCGCCATACGCGGCTCCTCTTACGCAACTGCACCGGGGCTCCTCGCGTGTCGGGGTCTCGCGACCGCGGTCTGCTGCCTGCTCTTGGTGCAGACGGCGTTTCCTCACCTGGATTCTCTGTGGCCCTGCCATACTTTGTTACATTATTACCTTATTATTATTATTATTATTATCATTTTTATCTGTCTGTGCATTTGAGTGGCAGTGGAAATTGATTTGAACTATGTAAAGCAATTTGAGTTGAGAAAAGTGCTCTATAAAGAGTTTGATTTGATCATCTTGAAGTTTAGCAGCATGCTTCCTTCAACGTCCAGCCCACAAGGAGCCCGACGTATTATTATCGCGACGTCATTGCGCTGATTCCAATTCTGATGATTGTGTCGATTGTGAATGTGCCGATTCTCACGCAGCTGCACGAGCGCCGTCTCTCCGCCGACGTGGAGGTAGTGCAGCGTCTGCTCTCCGTAGTACGACGCTCCGCTCTTGTCCACCTCGGTGCTCGCCGTCACCAGCACGGCCGACGCTGCCACGAAAACAACGCACATCAGGAAGTGACATCGCGAGGAAGTCTCAAGCGTAAAACGTTTCAAGCAATTCCCGAGTTAGACAATTTTGCTCTGTCACATCTGCACATTAGCCACTTGGCACTCACCATTTGTACTTTTGCTAGGTGTTCACACAACAATGCAAAAACACAAATCTGACCTTCTGAATTCATCTTATTTCTAGTAAAAACATCTTACTGTACGTATTGTAAGAGAATTTTGACTTTTTCTCAATTTTCAGCAAGACAAAATGTCTTGGTTTAAGTGACAAAATCTGCCAATGAAACTAGCACTAGCAGTAGCAGTAGCAGTAATCTGGGTCTTTCGTTGTGACGCACAAGCCCATGACGTACCCGAAAGGTTTCAGCATTTCTCCCAAAATGCCGAAGAGGAATGCGATGCGGAACCTGCGAGACAAACGGAGCCCTTGGCGGCAGCACGACAAGTAACACACGAGCATCTAAAAAGGAAGCATGTTGCGGCTGAATTCCATTTGCGATGAAGAACTGCTATTTGGCTAGCTAGCTGCGATTATTAGCGTAAACGACGGAGAACTACTTGCTTAAAGCTGTAAACGCTAACATTAGGGTAACAATGACGATTTTATGAGCCTTAGCTAACAGGTTATGCGTTTGATGTAACATAACCACATATAGCGGCTGAAATAAGTATTTAACGTGTCACCATTTTTCTCACAAAATACACTTCCAAAGGTGCTACTGACCTGAAAATTTCCCCAGATGTTGGAAACAACCCAAGTAATCCATACATACAAAGTAAGTAGAACAAATAAGCTCAGAAATTAAGTTGCGTGTAAAATGTGAAATGGCACGGGGAAAAAGTATTGCCGCTTTAATTGTATTTTTTTTCTCTTCGTTTTAAATGTTTATAAGCTGTTCTTTTCTTTGCTTAAATGCTTTTAATCATGTAAAGCACATTGAATTACCTTGTGTATGAAATCCGCTAAATCAATACATTTGCTTTGCTTTGGACGCCATAATATGCACACCACGTTTGGAGGAGAAATGGCACTGCAGAGCAACCTAGAAACACCATACCAACAGTGAAGTTCGGAGTTGGGAACATGATGGTGTGGGACTCCTTTTCAGCAAATGGTACTGGTAAACTTCACATTATTGGAGGGAGGATGAATGGGAAAATGTACAGAGACATTCTTGACAAAAATCTGCTGCCATCTCTGAGGATGATGAAAATGAAACAAAGGTGGACATTTCAGCAGGATAATGATACAAAACATACTGCCAAGGAAACTCTCAATTGCTTGAAAAGAAAAAAACAAAGCTGCTAGAATGGCCAGCCAATCACCGGACTTGAATCCAATCCAAAATCGATGGGAAAAACTGAAACTCAAGGCCCATAAAAGAAGCCCGTGGAACCTTCAAGATTTGAAGACTGCTTGTGTGGGGGAAGGCGCCAAAATCACACCAGAGCAATGCATGCGAATAGTTTCTCCATACAGGAGACATCTTGAACCTGTCATTGCAAACAAAGGCTTTTGTACAAAGTGTTAAATAAATAGGAGTTGGAGTGTTTGCTACTTTTTGCCTGTGTCATTTCACATTATTACATTACGACTACATTAATAGCACATTTGGAAATTCAGTGGGGCAAAAATGGAGTTATTAATTATGATGAAAAACAAGTATTTGTTCAAACACAAAAGTTCATCTCAATACTTTGTTCTATACCCTTTGTTGGCAATGACAGAGGTCAAACGTTTTCTGTAAGTCTTCACAAGGTTTTCACACACACTGTTGCTGGTATATACACAGACTTTCAACTCCCTCCAAAGAGTTTCTATGGGGTTGAGATCTGGAGACTGGCTAGGCCGCTCCAGGACTTTGAAATGCTCCTTACACTCCTTCGTTGCCCGGCACTGTGTTTGGGATCATTGTCATGCTGAAAGACCCAGCCACATTTCATCTCCAATGTCCTTGCTGACTCACCGGAGCAGCGACAGCACCGGGACTCACCCCTCATTATTCTCGGGGACTTTAACAAAGCTAAACTTAACAACGAACTCCCTAAAGACAAGCAGCCCATCGACTGTCCTACCAGGGAAAATAAAATTTTAGAGCACTGCTATACTACGCTAAATAACGCATATCGTGCCAAAACAGTGAAAAAGTGGACCAATGAGGCAAAGATAGACCTTCAAAGCTGTTTAGACTGCACAGACTGGAGTGTCTTTGAAAATTCAGCTGGCAGCCTGGATGAATATACGGACACTGTCACATCCTATATTAGTTTCTGTGGAGATGTGTGTGTACCAACAAAGTCATTTCGCACATTCAACAACAACAAGCCGTGGTTCACTGCCAAACTAAGGAGGACGCATATCAGAGCGGGGATAACCCTAACCCTAACCCAGACCATGTGTCCCCATCCTGCCTCAAAGTCTGCGCGTACCAGCTCGCTCCAGTCTTCAGAATCAGAATCATCCTTATTTGCCAAGTATGTCCAAAAAAAACGTACAAGGAATTTGTCTCCGGTAGTTGGAGCCGCTCTAGTACGACGACAGACAGTCAATTGACAGAGAACACTTCACACAGATCTTCAAAAGATCTCTGGAACTGTGCGAAGTACCATACTGTTGTGTCCTCTCTCCGCTGTTCTCTCTCTACACGAACGACTGCACCTCAATCCAACCGGCTGTCAAACTCCTGAAGTTTGCACGACACCACTGTCATCGGCCTCATCAAAGACTGTGACGAGTCTGCATATCGACAGGAAGCGGAGCGGCTGGAGCTGTGGTGTGGCCGACACAACCTGGAGCTGAACACGCTCAAGACTGTAGAGATGATCGTGGACTTCAGGAGGCATCCTTCGCCACGGCTGCCCCTCACGCCGTCCAGCTGCCTTCTGTCAACCGTCGAGACATTCAAGTTCCTGGGAGGGAATTACAATCTCTCAGGACCTGAAGTGGGCGACCAACATCAACTCCGTCCTCAAAAAGGCCCAGTAGAGGATGTACTTCCTGCGGCTTCTGAGGAAGTGACCCAATACTTCTTTTCCACCATAATTTGCTAATAAATTCTTTAAAAATCAGACAATGTGATTTTCTGGATTTTGTTGTTCTCATTTTGTCTCTCATCGGTGAGGTATATCTATGACCCATGCCCTGCAGTTTCTTCCTTAGGCATGGGTGGCGCTTTACGCCCTGTGCTTCTCTCTCTTCCAGCAATCAGCATCACCTGTGCCGCACACCTGTCTTCAAGCTGCTCTGATTACGACCTGTATTCAAAGCCAGTCAAGCCCAGCAAGCCTTCGCCTGAGAATAGACAATTGTCTGTGACTCACCAGCCGACACTCGTACTTTCAGGCCACTCCACCTGCTCACGTTCCCGCTCCGTGCTCGCTCCTTGCCCTGCCGGGTCCACATCCCGCCTTGGACATCCTTACCCTGTGCCAACTTGCAATATCCATCCCTCCATTTTACTCCGCTTATCCGAGGTCGGATCGCGGGGGGCAGCAGCCTTAGCAGGGAAGCCCAGACTTCCCTCTCCCTAGCCACTTCCTCCAGCTCTTCCGAGGGGATCCCGAGGCGTTCCCAGGCCAGCCGAGAGACACGGTCTCTTCAGCCTGTCCTGGGTCATCCCCAGGGTCTCCTCCCGGTGGGACGTGCTCACCAGGGGAGCATCCGGGAGGCATCCTAATCAGATGCCCGAACAACCTCATCTGGCTCCTCTCAATGTGGAGGAGCAGCGGCTCTACTCTGAGCCCCTCCCGGATGACCGAGATTCTCACCCCATCTCGAAGGGAGAGCCCGGACACCCTGCGGAGGAAACTCATTTCGGTCGCTTGTATCCGGGTTCTTGTTCTCTCGGTCACGAACCACATTTTAACATGTGAAAAAATATGGAATTTACCAAATTTGGACATAGGTTTCAGCCCGACGCCAGCGCTATGAGCCGATTAGTCGACTCATCGCAAATATAATCTGTGAATAGTTGACTATCAAAAGAATCGTTTCCGGCAACCCTAATGCTTTACATAATACATTATAGAGTGCTATTTTTTCCTTTTAAAAAAAAAAAAAAAAAAAATAGCCAATTGCTAAATCTGCAAGTACCGAATGGCAAATGTGCGGGAAAACTGTACTCCAAGTCAAGTGGAGTCTTTGACAAGTTTTAGTCGAGCAAGTCCCAAATCCTAAAACTGACGACTCGAGTCTGACTGGAGTCAAGTCACGCGACTGGAGTCAGCCCTCCCCCCCCCTCCTATCTTATATGGATGTGACAGCGCCCCCTAACCTTTTTTGTTCCACAGCATGTTGACACGGTCAGCCTTGAAGAAGCTCTTGGTGGCCAGAGCGGCACCGGGCCCTCCCAACTGCGGGTACTGGAACACTCGCACAAAGGACGGCGCCCCTTTGATGCCCGGGACATAGACGCACACCTGACACGCGAACAGCGACACGCACATGACCAATGAGGATGAGGCGGGGCCCGAGACCAGGCCAGCATTTCATTGGTCACCTTGCTGGGAAGACTTCCTGGTGAAAGCTCAAAGTTGGAAATTTTCTGCAAGTGAAGCTTGTTGGCGATGGCGTCTGTGGATAAACACACATTAGCATTAGCATCCCCGCTGGCAGGCTTAACATATGACTGGATACCGTTATTAGCATGCGTGAATAAAATATCAACATTACCATGTGACTAATATTACACAGCAGTGCCTTAAGATACGACTGACCCAACTTACAAGTTTTAGTTCTTCGTTTGGCCCATTTTTTGTTGACTTGCAAAAACCTGCGCTTTATGGTGGCTGTGCCTCAACTCAATTCACACAAGCAGAACTTTGTTAGTCAACAATTAACATAAAACAAAGACTATTACACATTGTGTATTTAAAACAAGAACATAACTCCCCCACTAGGTTAATGTTAAACTCCATTGACCAGTTAACAATTAGCATCCCAATAAACGGATATATGAACAAGCAGCGGAGCAATGCATAAACAGACAATATAACAGTTCTCAGTCATGTATTCTTTATCCTCTGCTCAGAACAACTAATATTAGTGCCGTACTGAGGAGCTCTGGGAAGAACTGAGACCATCTGCATGTACCGCATCGTGCTCGTTTTATACTGCCCCAGGTGGCCAGGACAGCAAACATAAAGAAGCAGCACAATGGCTATTGAACTGATGCAAAGTGTGACAAAAACTTTCATTCTTTTGAAATCTATTACATTATGTCATTACTGGGCGGCACGGTGACCGACTGGTTAGAGCGTATGCCTCACAGTTCTGAGGACCGGGTTTCAATCCCCGGCCCCGCCTAGCAGGGATAGGCTCCAGCACGCCCGCGACCCTCGTGAGGAGAAGCGGTACAGAAAATGGCTGGATGGATATGTCATTACTGTATTCTAATATAAAGTATAGCATTAAATAGTGCTATATTTTTCCATTCAAAACAAATGACAAAAGGTTTTGTCGTTTTTCTGGCAGGGGAGGCTGGAACGGAAGAAAGGGATTTCCATTTGTCTCAATGAGGAAGGTTTTTGGAGTTAAAAGCGTGGACACGGAACAAATTCAACTCGTATCTCAAGGCATCACTGGACAGCTTTTAGCATGTTTGCTAACATGGCTCAAGTTACGTTTATTGGCATGTCAGCTAATGCTATATCTATTAGCATGTTGGTATATTAAGTGCGTGCGTGCGTTGTTACTGAAGTCGTTGTCCTCAAAGAAGTGCAGCTCGTTGCTGACGATCCTCACGGCCACC
Organism: Phyllopteryx taeniolatus; assembly: GCF_024500385.1. Classification (NCBI taxonomy): domain Eukaryota; kingdom Metazoa; phylum Chordata; class Actinopteri; order Syngnathiformes; family Syngnathidae; genus Phyllopteryx; species Phyllopteryx taeniolatus. The sequence continues at coordinate 27,704,346 of NC_084509.1, read as the reverse complement.
TTCTCGTCTTGAGACCAGCTGGGACACCTGCACAACACGAACGCAGCTCGTCAAGCTCCCGCATGCTAAGACACGCTAACCCCGCGTACGGAACGAACCTGCGCAAAGCAGGCGAGAAGAGCGCCTCCCCCCACCCACCCACTCACCAGGCCTCCGCCTTCTTCTGGAACAAAGCTTTGAGCAGGCTGGCGCTGGGCAGCTCCCACAGCCGAAGGTTGGCGTCGCCCTGAGCCGCCTCGGCGCTCTCTGACAACAAAAACGCCTTTTACAAATGACATCACCACCACCACTAGGGCCGTGTAGTACAGATTATTTTTTTGAATTTCACAAATACTCGCCAAATATAGCGACCAAATTGCTAAGCTGTCAACGCTCACTGTGTTTTGGTAAACTAGCGCTTCTCAGTTTGCAGCAATGTTGTAAGTATAAGCAGTGCACATCAGCAGAGATGTGCTTTGAACTACAGAAGCCTATAATAAAAACATCCTGTGGCGGTCTTACTGGTGTACGGCTGCCACGTGACCAGGATGTTGGTGAGAGGCGAGAACCGCAGCAGCGCCGTCTTTGGCAGCGCCAACGTGGCCACCGAGGAGCTGTCCGACGTCCGCACCACTGACACGCTGGCGGAACAGACACACGTATGCACACATACACAGGCAAGTAAGCAGTGTGTCCAGGCATCTGGTTTTTCACCCAGTTTCCTCCTCTGGTGTACCCCACGGCCCAGTGCCGGGACCTGGACTATTTTTCCTCTTCACGTAAATGATCTTTGTTAACAAGCTGTCAAATGCTGCTCACGATTTCCGATGACGCGTTCTTTCATCCCCTTGTGCTGTGCAAACTAGGGACTTCTTGCAATCTGCGAAGCCAATTAGGGCAGCGGGCATTTAGCTATGCTCGTCCTTCGGCCGTAAATGAGCTACAAAAGGACCTCAAATTGCCAGGACTTATTACGCTCGGAGAATTAAAAACTATTGTAAAGACTGAAAGCAGGTCTCACGGGCTGCGCAACCGTGTCTCTCATCTGAACCTGTTGTGAACGTTTTGTGAATGTTTTAACTAAACTTTGTAATGTTTTGCTGCCTTGCTGGCCCAGATCGCTCTTCAAAAAGATGTTTTAAACTCAAAGATGCTCATCTTGTCAAGAAAATTGACTGGCTGACTGAGCCTGGAGAGACCCGGTCGGGATCAGTGTGGGCGTACCGACCCTTTACGAGGACATACTCACACGTGTCCATTGCACCACGCCAACAGTGAGCCGTCACGGCTGAACGTCAAGCACCGGCTCGCACCGCCATCCCTGGGTGTGACACACACACGCACGCAGTCAGACGCCAGGTGATGACATCGCTGATGATGTCACCAATGATGTCACCTGGGGAAGGCGGCGTGCTCCTGGCAGATAGGGGGACCGCAGAGCAGTGACGTCCTGTCCGACTCACACACTGAAACAAACACACCTACACTTTTACACACACTCGTATCCAGACATACACAACCTCACACGTATACAGACTCACAAACGCGCTCTCGCTCTCTCTCTCTCTCTCTCTCACACACAAACACACACACAGGCTGGCAACCGTTCAACTGTTTAATCAATATTTGTGACTGTATATTTTCAGAATATGGGTTAAAAATTTATTTTGCATTCAAGTTTGTTGCAAAATATTTTTTCGCAATGGCTGGTTACTAACCAATTATTAGTTTGTTTGGTATTTTTTTAATGATTAAATAAAACCCAATAACAATTGCACAATATGACGAGGGGCCGATGTTTTACGTTAGGTCTAACTACACGTCAGTTACACATTAATCGTACTACGGCTGCAAAGAAAATTATTATCTCCCGAAAAAGGTTAAACTGACTATTTTTTTCCCATAAATTATGATTCCGTTATTGGTTTGGTCCATAACAGCTGTCTGAAAATCAACAAAAATGTTGATGATTGTTTTCCAAAGCAGATGTTTGCTTATTTGGTCTTAAAAAAAATAAAAACACAAAGATAATCAGTCTACAAACATGGAGGACAACAAAAAAAACTGAATATTTGCTGTCGAGATGCTGAAATCAGAGCATTTGAACAATTTTAAGTTAAATAACAGCCTGTAAATGATGAATCGATTAAAATAGTTGTGGATTCATTTGCTGATCAATTAGTTGTCGAGTAATCGATTAATTGTGACACATCTATTACCCGACCTATCATCAGTTTGTCTATGTGCCCTTACTTTGTCTGGCGACCACTTTATTGTTTATTGACAGACTCGAGCGTAATGAGGAGAAACCCTGCAGAAATGGATGACTCAAACTCTAGCGTACATGTGCGTTTGCACACTTTTTGTTCTGAAGTCACGTGGAGAGCACGCGTGAGGTTTGAAATGCGGCCGGACAGGAAAGACGCGAATGTTGTAAAACTTTTTTTATTTGTAATTTTTTGGGTTAATAAAGGTGAACGCGGCTGAAGAAGCAAAATAGGACGAAACACCAAACCTGCTAAGAGCGGCACTGGCGGCGCCATGTTCACGTGCCGGAAGCAGAACAGTCAGACCGGACATACGTCATAATGAGGTGTGTCGCTCAATGCCACGTCAGCGTGGAGCTTGGTACACGTATCTATTTGGGTTATATTTTAAGGTCTAAAGTTGGATAGTGCGTGCTAGTTGAGTATTTTTATAACTTTTTATCATAAATAGCCATGTTCACTAACTTAAATTGACTTCATTTTGAAACTTTCTTTGACTTTATTAGATTAAACGAGACTCCGGTTTCCGCCCACATTAAAAAAAAAACATGCATCGTAGGTTAAATGAACTCTAGCTGGGAGAAAGTCACTTTTACAAACTTCCTGTTTAAAAGAAAAACGGTTCAGCTAGTCACTTGCAAGGTGTCAAAAATACATTCTCTTTAATTTTCAAATATTAATTCTATTATAAACTGAGAGTTAACATCAACTCATAAACCATATCACATTTTGTCCTAGCACAACACGAGTAACAGTGTAACTTAAGATTTTATTTTGAAATCTTGTATCGGAAGTGAAGGTGGACACAGCGAACTTGATACTGGAAGTGGCGGCGGGTGGGCGAGACTTGGTCTTATTGAATACGTCGACAAGGGAGAGACGGTCCCACTTTCAAGACCACCTCAGCAAACTCCTAGAACTAGAGACTAACTTAGCAGCCAAACTCGTTCACTAACCTGCAACTGCAGCGAGCAGCTAAAAGACGTCAAGTAGCAGCAGCAGCACCACCACTTGAACAACAAGAAGACAACAAGATGGTGGCCAAGCAGAGGATTAGGATGGCCAACGAGAAGCACAGCAAGAACATCACACAGAGGGGAAACGTGGCCAAGTCCACGGTGAGGAGAAAAAAAAACAAAAACACACACACACAACTGAACACAGTCAAGCCACGATCAAATTTACACTCTGAACTTGTGTATTTTTTTAACTAGTGTAGTAGAATAACTGATTAAACTCTTGCACTTATGCAAAAGTCAAAAAGTACAGACTCTGAAATGTACAAAAATATATTTTTGTCTTGTATATAATATAAAAGAAGGAACTGCACACAAAATAGTTCCGTCGTCTATTGACTACTGCTGACGTTTATGCTGTAAAAACAACCAAAATGTTAAAGTAGCTCATGATAACAACTGGAAATATACACCATACTAGAATGTTGGTTAATTTTTTAAATTTTTTTTTTTAGGTAAGCTGGAGAATGTTTGTACGCCGGAAGTTTGGGGTTTTCAGGCAGGCGCACACACTTTTTTCGTAAGCGCTGTGTAAGATGTTGAATGAAGGAGCTAACTTTGGTTAAGTAAAGAGTAGATAGTACAGAACATCGCTTTTCAAATTCAGGGAGTAAAAGTAAAAAAGTGCTAATAATAAATGCTCAAGTACAGGTACCTGGAAAGTGTACTTGAGTAGAGTATGAAGTATCCGTGTACTTCGTTCCTTCCGATGAACGTCGGGAGTGTGAGGTGAAAGCGGTTGTCGTGCCAACGTTAACGCTCGTGTTTTTGTCACAGAGGAACCTGGTGGACGACAAAGGCGTCGGACCCTGGCTGCTCGCCCTCTTCCTCTTCGTCGTCTGTGGATCAGGTACCGCCGCCGCCGCTTGGCTTCGGACTTCACTCGTCAGTACTACTTGCCGAAACTAAAACGTTCCAATCCGCTACGTTCAGCTCCAAAGGTTCCTTGACTTTGGAAAGTAGCACGCATCGCTCCCAGCAGGGGGAAACACCACAATTTTCACCTATACAAGGTCCAGAGGAAGTTTCCGGAAATCTCGTTGATCTGGTTTTATTAGTGTCCCCGTTCCTCTGTCTTCATTTCCAACTGAACTGAAACGGAAACCTCTACTTGTTGGTAGACGTGCAATGTTTATTCGACAACTCATCAATTATAAAAAATACCTGACATCTCTTTTGATAATCGTTTACAGATCTTGACCTTGAAATTGTCTGACTCCTCAGAATTTCAGCCTCTCAACAGTAAATATTCTCTGGTTTCTGTAGTCCTCCATGAAAGCAGACAGATTCTTTGTTTATAATCAAGAAATTTGCAAATATCTGCTTTTACTTTGGGAAACAACAATCAAATGTTCTTTTTACCGATTTAATGACAAATGTTACAAACCAAACCACAAATGGAATCATCATCAATTTGTTCGTGCATTTGTTTTGCACTGTCAATATGAAATAAGCTTCTGTTTTTCAATAAAGGAATGGAAATAATATATCCGATTAATCAAAATCGACAAATGAATCCATTATCAAAGCAATTGTTAGTTGCAGCCCTACAGTCTAGTTGATCAGGTTCCTCGTTCATCATGTCCACCTTTACACGTTGGTACTTGTTGCAGTTGTCCAACTAAAAGGTTCCTATTAGATGTATGGAGCTGCAAAAGTCCCGCGCTCGGCAAGGCCGTCGTTGGGTTACCCGCAACTCCCGTTATACTCCAAAAGCAATCCAGCGTTTTGTCAGGTTTTTTTTTTAAATCGGCTTCTGAATTGAACATTTTCCAAGTGACTCATTTGGATGTTTTTGCCGACCAATGAAAAGGTCGGTAAGTGTCGAGCCTCGGCTTCGGCCCGACCCAAAATGTCAAAGTGCACCGTGTCAACACAACTTGACAATGATTTTTTAAACACTTAAGATGCTTTTGAAAATCTTGAACTGCTCGTAAGCCTCTTGAAATGTTTTGAAACCTTTTTCAAGTTTTTCAATGTGTTGAAAGGTTTTCAGGGTTTGGAATCACATTGGTTGTGTGTGCGCATGCATGCAGCTATCTTCCAGATCATCCAAAGCATCCGGATGGGCATGTAGTGATGAGATCATCATCGCACGGCCGACGATGACATCTGTCGCCATGACGCAACCCCAGCTGCCGACCTCACCGATACATTCCTGAACTTTGACCTGCGATCATTCCGGACCGGATCCGCCACACGTGTGGGACGTGCACGTGCACACGTGTGCGGTTGTTTGCCAAACGTGTCGCCGCGGATGACCTTCTCACTGTTGTTTATCTGTGCCAAAGCCCCCCGCCCCCGCTGATGAGGCCTTATTGGACAGACAGACGGGGGCGGGGTCAAAGTGCGCCTGATGACCAAAACACAGAGTGTGTGCGTGAAGGAGACAATAAAATTTGTTTTGAACACCGTGCATTGTCTCACGGCCATCCTAAGTGTTTCAAATTGTGTTGTGATTTTGACGTGAACCCCGTTTATGGGATGGCGGGGTTCCCTTCCACACCCGCCTACGGCAGGTGAAAATCTGCAATTTGAAAAACAAAAAAACATCTTGCATTGTTTTACACCTCCCACATGCTTGAAACAAATGATGAAAGCACACTTTTCAGACACATAGTAACCGATTTCAACACAAAAAAACTAATTGCAAGCATGAAATGTATGGAAAGTACTCTTGTAGCGTCCGTGCATGCATGTGCCTTTAAGAGGCGGGGTCTGGTGTGTTAAACTGTTCTGCCTGTGTTCGCTCATCTGAAAAGTGCACCGTTGACCGTGGCTCTCCCACATGTGCGAGCGTTACAGAAAGTATCGTGTCAAAAGCCAGGAAAAACAATGGTAACGTAGCAGGGGAACATTGTAGAAAGAATTGAAAAGAAAAACGAGGAGTTTTGGGGTGCCACCAGGGGCGTACCACCAAATTCAGGGCCCCACGCCCCCAAAAGAGAAATATGGACTGAAATACCCCTTAAAAGTTACATAAAGAGTAGGTCTATCAAACAGCTACATTTTGTAAGCAGATTAATCACATTTTAGAATTTTGATGAATCACAGGCGCCAAATCTGCGACATAATAGCGCATTTTGCTTAGAGGTGGTCAACTTGTGCTTGGATGAAGAGAGTTCAGCGCTACACTATATGCAAACGGGCTTTGTTTTATGGTAAATCCCTTGAAGCAACGTCGAGCACGCCAATCAGAATCCTCAATTTATCAAGTACTTTGGGGCAAAAATGTATTGAGGCACCAATTGTGCGAGTCCTACTTAAAAAGACGAGAGGCCTGTAATTTTCATCAGAGTTATACCTCACCTATGAGACACACAATGAGAAAAAAAATCCAGAAAATCACATTGGCTTTTAAAGAATTTATTAGAAAATGATGGTGGAAAATAAGTATTTGGTCAATAACAAACGTTCATCAATGCTTTGTTCTATACCCTTTGTTGGCAATGACAGAGTTCAAACGTTTTGTGTAAGTCTTCCCAAGGTTTTCACACACTGTTGCTGGTATTTTGGCCCATTCTTGCATGCAGATCTTCTCTAGAGCAGTGATGTTTTAGGGTCGTCGCTGGGCAACACAGACTTTCAACTCCCGCCAAAGATTTTCTATGGGGTTGAGATCTGGAGATTGGCTAGGTCACTCCAGGACCTTGAAATGCTTCTTACAAAGCCACTCGTTCGTTGCCCGGCGCTGTCTTTGGGATCATTGTCATGCTGAAAGACCCAGTCACATTTCATTTCAACTAGCAGACATTCCAACAGCTTCTTCCCTCTTGCGATCAACTTCTTAAACACTTGACCTACAATTCCATTACAACATGCTGGCAATTGTTTGACTTGAGTTCGTTGTCCCATTTCTGTGGGGCCAATTCTACATTACTCGTGCACTCACTGTAGTCGTCTCGCCACGCTGCACTATTTGCATATCTGTTGTTGACCAATACTGGCCACTCATGCCAGAGTAGCATCTGCTCCATTTGCACACTGATTGAGGAGTATCTGTAACATTTGCACGACCGACGTTGTCCCAGATGATCGCGCTACTCGTCACTTTAAACCGCATACACTCCTTGAAGTCTCGGCGCCCTTTGCACAAATGGTCATTGCACCGGACTATTGCAATATTAGTCATTCGAACTGCTATAAGTGCGAGAGGACTCTGCATCTTTTTGCACAATTGTCAAAAAAAAAAAAAAAAATGTACCAGCATTACCAGATAACTAGCAACCCTTTACTGCTCAGTGACTGTTTTTTTTTTTTTTTTTTGTCAATGTCTTTCTGTCTCCAAAGTGTTCTGTAAATTGACTGTCTGTTGTCGTACTAGAGCGGCTCCAACTACCGGAGACAAATTGGCAAATAAAGATGATTCTGATTCTGATTCTATAATCCCCTCGCTGATGGAACAAGGTTTTCACTCCAAATCTCACGATACATGGCCCCATTCACGGATCAGTCGTCCTGGTCCCTTTGTAGAAAAACAGCCCCAAAGCATGATGTTTCCACCCCCCGTGCTTCACAGTAGCTATGGTGTTCTTTGGATGCCATTCGGCATTCTTTCTTCTCCAAACGCGACAAGTTGAGTTTTGACCAAAAAGTTCTAGTTTGGTTTCATCTGACCATATGACATTCCCCCAATCCTCTTCTGGATCATCCAAATGCTTTCTAGCAAACTTCAGACGGGCCTGGACATGTGCTGGCTTAAGCAGGGGGACACATCTGGCACTGGAGGATTTGAGTCCCTGCATGGCAGCGTAGTGTGTTACTGATGGTAGCCTTTGTTACTTTGGTCGCAGCTCTCGACAGGTCATTCACTTGGTCCCCCCGTGTAGTTCTGGGATTTTTGCTCACTGTTCTTGTGATCATTTTGACCACACGGGGTGAGATCTTGCATGGAGCTTATCAGTGGTCTTGTATGTCTTCCATCCACCTCGCGAATCTACACTCCCTACCCAACAAAATGGACGCGCTTCATCTTCTGATAAAGACCAGTAAAGACTTCGGACGTTCCGCCGCCATGTGCTTTACGGAGACTTGGCTTTGTGACGCTGTACCCGATGCCGCAATCATGCTTCCCGGCTTCCATCTTCACAGGGCAGACCGCGACATGGAATCATCGGGGAAAACAAGAGGCGGCGGGATATGCTTCTATATAAATTGGTGTACGGAAATCACGGAGCTCAGCACACACTGCAGGCCGCATTTGGAGTCTCGCGAGTTCGCATCATTCATTCTGGCTGGTGTCTACATTCCGCCTCAAGCTAACACGAATGCCGCACTGCTAATGCTCGCCGAACAAGTAAACGAAATTGAAAAAAACCACCCGCACTCACCCCTCATTATTCTCGGGGACTTTAACAAAGCTAAACTCAACCACAAACTCCCTAAATGCAAGCAGCACATAGACTGTCCCACCAGGGAAAATAACATTTTAGACCACTGCTATACCACGCTAAATAACACATACCGTGCCAAACCTCGTGCAGCCCTGGGTTCGTCTGATCACTGCTTAATTCACTTAATGCCAACGTACAGACAAGAACTTAAAAGGGCGAAGCCTACAGTGAAAAAGTGGACCAATGAAGCAAAGCTGGAACTTCAAAGCTGTTTAGACGGCACAGACTGGAGTGTCTTTGAAAATTCAGCTGGCAACCTGGATGAATATACGGACACTGTCACATCCTATATCAGTTTCTGTGAAGAGGTTTGTGTACCAACAAAATCATTTCGCACATTCAACAACAACAAGTCGTGGTTCACTGCCTAACTGAAGCAGCTTCGCCAAGCTAAGGAGGACGCATATCAGAGCGGGGACAGGGCACTGTATAATCGAGGTAGAAACCAGCTGACTAAAGAAATTAACTGACTAAAGAGGAACCATGCAGCAAAGTTGGAAAAACAGTTTAGCACTAACGACTCTAAATCAGTCTGGCATGCATTCCCATCGCTGACCAATTACAACCGACGATCCCCCCAAGGTGAGAACAATAGCACACTAGCCAGCAACTTAAATACCTTCTACTGCAGATTTGAAAAGGACACTTTCACACCCCACACCCACCCGGCCGCACCACCGACCACAATCACACCTCTGACTTCTGCGTTGACCATCCACAAATAGGATGTGAGACACATCTTCAAACAACAAAAGATTAACAAAGCGACAGGCCCAGACTATGTGTCCCCATCCTGCCTCGAAGTCTGTGTGGACCAGCTCGCTCCAGTCTTCACACAGATCTTCAATAGATCTCTGGAACTGTGCAAAGTACCATCCTGTTTCAAACGCTCCACCATCATTCCAGTCCCCAAGAAACCTACAATCTCGGGTCTAAATGACTACAGGCCTGTCGCCTGGAAATCTGTGGTCATTAAGTCCCTTGAACGTCTCGTGCTGGACCACCACAAGAGCATCACAGGTCCCCTGCTGGACCCCCTGCAGTTTGCCTACCGAGCAAACAGGTCTGCGGATGATGCAGTCAACATGGGACTGCACTTCATCCTAAATCACCTCGACAGTGCAGGGACCTACGCGAGGATCCTGTTCGTGGACTTCAGCTCAGCGTTCAACACCATCATCCCTGAACTCCTTTCCCCCAAGCTTCTCCAGCTCAGCGTCTCGCCTGCCATCTGCCAGTGGATTTACAGCTTCCTGACGGGCAGGACACAGCAGGTGAGGCTGGGGGAGACCACCTCATCCACGCGCAGCATCAGCACCAGGGCGCCTCAAGGTTGTGTCCTCTCTCCGCTGCTCTTCTTTCCCTACACGAACGACTGCACCTCAACGCAACCGGCTGTCAAACTCCTGAAGTTTACAGATGACACCACTGTCATCGGCGTCATCAAGGACGGTGACGAGTCTGCATATCGACAGGAAGCGGAGCGGCTGGAGCTGCGGTGCGGCCGACACAACCTGGAGCTGAACACGCTCAAGACTGTACTGATGATGACAAAAAAGGACAAACTCTGACTGCAACAGACAAAGGATTGTCGGTACCCCCCTACCCACCCTTGAGGACTTGCACGCTGCCAGAACTAAGACAAGAGCGTGCAAAATCCTCTCGGACCCTCCGCATCCCGGTCACCGGCTCTTTGCACAAATGGTCATTGCCCCGGACTATTGCGAGATTAGTCTTTCGAACTGCTCTAAGTGCTAGAGGACCCTGCATCTTTTGCACAATTGTCAAAAAAAATAAATAAGTGAATACATTTAAAAATGAATACATTTGTACCGGCATTACCAGACAACGAGCAACCCTTTACTGCTCAGTGACTGTTTTTTTTTTTGTCAATGTCTTTATGTCTCAAAAGTGTTCTCTGTCAATTGACCGTCTGTTGTTGTACTAGACAAATTCCTTGTGTGTTTTTTGGACATCTTCTTCTTCTTCTTTTCCTTTCGGCTTGTCCTGTTAGGGATCGTCACAGCGCGTCATCCTTTTCCCATGTAACCCTATCATGTCTTCCCTCACGACATCCATCAACCTTCTCTTTGGTCTTCCTCTAGCGCTCTTGCCTGGCAGCTCCATCCTCATCATCCTTCTACCAATATACTCACTATTTCTCCTCTGGACGTGTCCAAACCATCCGAGTCTGCTCTCTCTCTAACTTTGTCTCCAAAACATGGAACCTCAGCTGTCCCTCTGATGAGCTCATTTCTAATTTTATCCAACCTGGTCACTCCAAGAGCGAACCTCAACCTCAACATCTTCATTTCCTCCAGCTCTGCTTCCTGTTGTCTCTTCAGTGCCACTGTCTCCATCTTTCTAACTGTTCCTCCAGCTGCTCCCTGCTTTCACTGCAGATCACAATGTCATCTGCAAACATCGTGGTCCACGGGGATTCCAGTCTAACCTCATCTGTCAGCCTATCCATCACCACTGCTAACAGGAAGGGGCTCAGGGCTGATCCCTGATGCAGTGCCACCTCCACCTTAAATTCTTCTGTCACACCCTCGTACACGTCCTGTATTATTCTAACATACTTCTCTGCCACTCCAGACTTCCGCTTGCGGTACCACCGTTCCTCTCTGGGTACTCTGTCATAGGCTTTCTCTAGATCTACAAAGAAACACTGTAGCTCCTTCTGACCTTCTCTGTACTTTTCCATCAACATCCTCAAGGCACATAATGCATCTGTGGTACTCTTTCTCGGCATGAAACCATACTGTTGCTCGCAAATACTCACTTCTGTCCCGAGTCTAGCCTCCACTACTCTTTCCCATAACTTCATTGTGTGGCTCATCCACTTTATTCCTCTATAGTTGCCACAGCTCTGCACATCACCTTTGTTCTTAAAAATGGGCACCAGTACACTTTTCCTCCATTCCTCAGGCATCTTCTCACGTGCTAGAATTCTATTGAACAAGCTGGTCAAAAACTTCCACCACCACATGGTTCTCTGCTGTGCCTTTGTCTTCCTAATCTTCCTCCCCACCACCAGAGTCATCTTCTTCGCTGTCTAGCCACACTCTCCCCTACCACTACCTTACAGTCGGTAACCTCCTTCAGATGACATCGTCTGCGCAAGATGTAATCCACCTGCGTGCTTCTACCTCCGCTCTTGTAGGTCACCCTATGTTCCTGCCTCTTCTGGAAAAAAGTGTTAACTGCAGCCATTTGCATCCTTTTGAAGTTTGGAGTGTGACTGTTTGTGGTTGTGGACAGGTGTCTTTTATACTGATAACGAGTTCAAACAGGTGGCATTAAGACAGGTAACGAGTGGAGGACAGAGGAGCCTCTTAAAGAAGAAGTTACAGGTCTATGAGAGCCAAACCAGACTCTGACGAATGAACACAGAACCAATTTGATGACCGCCGTGTAGAACTGCCTCAACAGCTCCTGTGGCAGGCCTGAATTGGTTGCCAGCCAATCACAGGGCACATACAAACAAACAACCATTCGCACTCACAGTCACACTTACGGGCAATTTAGAGTCTCCAATTAATGCATGTTTTTGGGATGTGGGAGGAAAGTGGAGTGCCCGGAGAAAACCCACGCAGGCACGGGGAGAACATGCAAACTCCACGCAGGCGGGGCCGGGGATTGAACCCCGGTCCTCAGAACTGTGAGGCTGACGCTCTAACCAGTGGTCCACCGTGCCGCCAGTCGCAGGGCACATAGAGACAAACAACCATTCGCACTCACGGCCAATTTAGAGTCTTCAATCAACCTACCACGCATGTTTTTGGGGTGTGAGAGGAAACCGGAGTGCCCGGAGAAATGCCACGCAGGCACGGGGAGAACGTGAAAACTCCACACCCCGGTCCTCAGAGCTGTGAGGCTAACCAGTCGCCCACCGAGCCTCCCAGCCCTGTACGTATGGCACACTATATGGCGCTGTGAAATACATGCACTGCTCGAATATTCCACCAGAGGGCGGTAATTGGAGCTGAACGAATGAGACGCACGTGTCTTTGCTTCAAATACGATACACAAGAAATACACGAGATGCTTGTGAAGATTTGTTTTGTTCAGGACTCTACTTTGAAAGAATTTCCATTCCCTGTCAATTGTTTCACGCTTGAGATGTCAAGCGATTCCTTGATGACTCGTTTGACTATTAGTGATGAATTGTGACTTTTATTCAACTCAAACCTTTTTAACCTCAAAGTGAGAATAAAACGGCAGCCCCGTTACCAAGGTCAGCAGCACCCGCCATCAAGACGATGATTATTATTCATGGTCCGCCATTGTTGTTCATTGTGTGTGCTTGTCAGTCATTTCTAATGAAAGTTTCTCAGCCAAAAAGGTCTCCACGGAAACGGCTGTTCCCACAGCAACCAAATGTTTTCCACCGAACGGCTAGAAAAGATGTCAACAATTTGACGTTCGCTTGTTAATACTCAAGATCAGAGGACCGCGATGTTAGCGTAGCTTGCATGTTAAATAGAAGTGCAGCACTTTTGTCTTCCAACTCAGATCGAACTTGGAAAAAAACAAAACAATCAAGATCAAATGAATCGCGTCTGATTAGTTTAATCAGTTACAACATTCAATGATTACATGAAAAATACACTAAGCGTTTTCATTTTCGCTGACAAATCGTTTTTGATGCTAACAATTGAATAGGATGAATTAAATAGTCAATAGTTACAGTACATTCAAAAGAATCATTCTAAAACTCAAAGGAAGCTTCCAGACCAGCAAAACAGCTTAGCTAGCAGGCCAGCTAGCATCTAAGCTAGCAAGTGTTTGTTAATGAAATAGTTTAGTACATTTTGATTTTCTACATGTCAAAATAAATTGATGGAATGGCAACTCGCTGGAGCCCCTGAACAATTAAGCGATAGCACGTTGTGTAGCGTCCATCCTGATTTTCATTGTTCCTGTGACAATGACAATAAAGTTCTATTCGATTTGATTCTATGCTAACAGGAGGTCCAGCGCTTTCATCTGCGCTCAGCAACAATTCTTATTGGAATAAAAACTACCAAGAAGTTAAAATTTATATGTTATCAGTTAAGTGTAACAACAATGAATGATTACAAAGTAATTGTTGTAAAAGTAAAGTGAAGCTTCCAGAACATTGAGCGAGCTCAGCTAGCAGGCATTTGTTTAGATAGCAGTTTTTAGACATGATCTTGATCTTAGCTTCCATGCTCACAACAGGTTCAGCACTTTCTTTCATTTAAAAATAGAACATTTCCATGGAAATTTGGAATGGGCCTGCTGACTCTTGCAAGTTTTTGGGGCGCTTTAAAACTGTTCAGCTCATTCCTGTGCCAACGTTTCTTCAAAATTTCACAGTCAATTTTTTACACATTCATAATAATCATTAAAAGTCCTCAAATAGTTTTGTCCCTTTGGAGCGTTTTCAAATCAATCATCTTGGGACTCGATGACGGCGGCGGTGAGCGACGACATCATCGTCCTCGGTCAGCTGTCGCGGTTGTCCGGGGTCCGGAGTCGGACGCGCCAGGAATCGGCGGCCGCGGCGTCGCCGTGGCGATGGAGGCGACAGGTGTACACGCCCTCGTTGAACTCATTGGCCACGATGCGGAGATCGTGACCTTTGAGCGCGATGTGGCCCGGGACAGAAGCCGCGATGCGCTCGCCGTCTTTGTACCAGCTGAGGACACAAGCGTACGTGTGTCGTCACGGTAACCGGGGTAAGCGGCACCAGAAGGAGCAGCACAATGAATTGGATAGCAGCATTAAATCATAATGCATTAATGCAGCCCTATGGGGGCACAAGCCGGCGCAAACCCAAGCCCGGATAAATGCAGAGGGTTGCGTCAGGACCGGCATCCGGCTTAAAACTTTGCCGAACAAATATAAGTATTCATCTAAAGAATTCCATACCGGATCGGTCGTGGCCCGGGTTAACAACGTCTGCCACCGGCGCCGTCAACCTGCAGGGCGCCGGTGGAAATTCAGCTACTGTGGGTCGAAGTCGAAGAAGAAGAGGTGGAAAGCGGGTTCTTCGTCAGAAAGAGAAGAGGAAAGCACAAAGCCTAGAACTGAATGTGGGGACTTTGAATGCTGGGACTATGACAGGAAAATCTCCGGAGTTTGTTGACATGATGATGAGGAGAAAGGTTGATATATTGTGTGTCCAGGAGACCAGGTGGAAAGGCAGTAAGGTGAGAAGTTTAGGGGCAGGGTTGACATTATTTGACCATGGTGTAGATGGGAAGAGAAATGGAGGAGGGGTTATTTTAAAGGAGGAGTTGGCTAAGAATGTCTTGGAGGTGAAAAGAGTATCAGATAGAGTGGTGAGACTGAAAATTGAAATTGAGGGTGTTATGTGTAATGTGATTAGTGGCTATGCCCCACAGGTAGGATGTGACCTAGAGGTGAAAGAGGAATTCTGGAAGGAGCTAGACGAAGTAGTTGTGAGCATCCCAGACAGAGAGAGAGTCGTGATTGGTGCAGATTGTAATGGACATGTTGGTGAAGGAAATAGGGGTGATGAAGAAGTGATGGGTAAGTACGGCTTCCAGGAAAGGAACTTGGAGGGACAAATGGTGGTAGACTTTGCAAAAAGGATGCAAATGGCTGAAGTGAACACTTTTTTCCAGAAGAGTCAGGAACATAGGGTGACCTACAAGAGCGGAGGTAGAAGCACAGTACAGGAAATCATACAAGGAAAAAGGTTAGCTAAGAAGAAGTGGGACACTGAGAGGACCGAGGAGAGGCAAAAGGAATACATTGAGATGCGACGTGGGGCAAAGCCCAAACAGGATATGATGAGGTGAGCGGTGAGGTGTGCTGTAGGTGTGACAGACGAATTTAAGGTGGAGGTGGGACTGCATCAGGGATCAGCACTGAGGTGGCGGAAATGAAGATGTTGAGGTTCGCTCTCGGAGTGACCAGGTTGGATAAAATTAGAAATGAGCTCATCAGAGGGACAGCCAAGGTTCGATGTTTTGGAGACAAAGTTAGAGAGAGCAGACTTGGATGGTTTGGACACGTCCAGAGGAGAAATAGTGAGTATATTGGTGGAAGGATGATGAGGATGGAGCTGCCAGGCAAGAGCGGTAGAGGAAGACCAAAGAGAAGGTTGATGGATGTCGTGAGGGAAGACATGATGGCAGTTGGTGTTGGAGAGGAGGATGCAGGAGATAGGCTGACATGGAAAAGGATGACGCGCTGTGGCGACCCCTAACGGCACAAGCCCATAGGAGAAGAAGATGAAATCATAATGCATTACCGGTTTCATACTGTTTAATAGTTTTTTTTTATTTTTTATACAAAGCTCAGTATTATAGAGGGCTGTTTTCTGTATTTAAAATGTATTTTTTATTTTGGGGGGCGGGGGGTGGCGGCTTGAAGGGGCTCCTCAGTCGAATGAAAGACCTCCAGAACACGCAGTGGCGTGCAAGAGTGGGGCCGAGGGAGCGGTGGCCCCGGTCGTCCGAACGGGTTTGGGTGGGCATCCGGTTTTAGTCGGGTGCCGTGCGGGTACGCTGACCTGACTCTAGGTGGCGATCGCGGGTTCTTGGTGCCGCAGCGGAAGCCCACCACCTTCCCCCGCGGGACCACCTTCACCCGGACGTTGGGGGGCGGCGTCGGCGTGGCCGCGGCTTCCGGAGGCTCTAGAAGGAAGGTCGGGACGGCGGAGTGAGGGGGGTCGCGGGGGTGGGGACGGGATCGGGGTAGGGGCGCCGGACTCACCGAAGCACAATTGGCAGCTGCGCGGGCACTTCTTCTTCATGAACCGCTTGCGACGCTCGCACAAACCCGAGCCGGCCCACGACGCGCACGCACGCTTCTCGTCCACGCAGCCTGATGACCGCAACGCACGCCGTTAACACGCACGCTCCCACAGATGCACACGGATACGCACACACCACTCACACACATGCCACACTCACACAATTTCACACACACACGAAGGCACTCACGCACACGCACACACAGTGCACGCACGCGCCGGTCTGACCGTAGAGCCTCCGAATGCCCGCGACGTCGTCACGGCCGATGTCGCGCTGGCCCGTGAAGGTGGCGTTGGGGTGCATGAGGGCGCGCGGGTCGCCCGAGTGCCACAGGCCCAGCGCGTGGCCGATCTCGTGAGCCGCCACCTGGACCAGGTCGTTGAGCCACACCCCTGAAGCGCACGCGCACAAGGTCAAGCGTGCGTCGCGTCCGCCGTCGGTCGCGCCCGCCGGCGCGCGTTTACCTCGTTTCCAGCTGAACCTTGACCTCCCGACGATCCACAACTCGTGCTTGTCGAAGTGGATCTCGCCGCGCGGCGGGAGGAACGCGTGAGCCAGCTCGCCATTGACGCCGTCGAAACACGGATGCAGGGGCGACGACCGGCAGTCCGAGTGGTTGAACGCATAGAAACCTAACACGCGCACACGCACACACATTCACTATGTCATCACTAATATTACAAATCCCAGAATGCTTTGCTCGTGTGTCGGCCCATCAGTCGTTAGCAACTATGCTGCCGGCCTCCTCGAGCAAATCGACACTTCCGCTTCCCAAAAATGGCCAAACGACGGATGGAAAACGGTTCACTTCCAAGGCAGGTGGGCGGCGGCTTGTCTGCTCACTCAAGTCAAAGACGGACAGACGGACAGACGGACCTGCTTGTCGTGTGCGGAGCAACGTGCCTGTAACAAAGAATTAATGTTTTGTTTTTTAAATGCCCTTTATCAACTCCTCGGCAGGGACTGTTGTTAGTTTGAAGTTTGGCTTTTTATTGAAGGACATTCTTATTCTTTGGGTTGTTTTGCTGTTGGCCTATGAAAAAAGATTTACATGAAAAAGAAAGGGAGTTGGAGATAAATAAATCGAAGATGGAGAGACAGAATTATCTATTTAAATGCAAAACAACAAACAAATACCACGGATGTCTTTTATCGCAAATTGGATTTCTCGTGTTTATAATATGAAAGTGAGTTTTTTCCAGATTCAAAATTGAAGTTTGTTGTCATATGGTAAACTTTAACGCTACATTTCTGGAGAGAAGGGAAACACGCACATGGCAGTGATTTTTCATCCAATATTGAGTTTGGCCCAATTTTTTATTTTGGCCAACCGCGAATTTGACGTTGACACACCTGGTGTAGATGAAGCGCGATATAGTAAGTGCAGTCCATTTACCAACGACCAGAAGCGCACACACACACACACATGTATTTAAGTGTGCGTGTGTCAGTGAGCGAGTGTACTCACGCTATGTACACACTCACTCACCGCCACACGCGCATTTGTCGACTTCCTTGGTACCGATGCTGATGTCTGCGGCGCATCCGTGGACCTCGGTGAAGCTGAGCGGCGACACGTCGCTCCATTTGGAGAAGGCCGCGCCGAGCGCCTTCCTGGTGGCGTCGGCGCTCAGCGTGTTCGGAAACGACTCCAGTCTACAAACGCACGCACAGTATTTCAGCGGCTACAGTAGACGTGAGCGAGCGAATTAATGGGCGTGTGTGCGGTGTTAGCTCAGCGCGCTAACCCGCTGGCGCCACCTGTACGTGATGTTTCGGTGCGTCCACTTGTGTCCCAGCGGGTTGATGGTGTAGCGCTTGCTAACGCGGTGGTGTGATGACGCGCTAACGGCAAACACCTGCAACAGCGTGACATCATCATGCACTTCCTCCGGTGGCCGCTAGAGGCCGCTCCCACGCCTCCATCCACTCAAATGAACATAGAGCCATGCTGCCCCCTACAGGAAGTGAGCAACTTGCAAGTTAGGCTGACATGGCAACCCGCCGTTTGAGCATTTATTCCATCGGCATGTCCTGCCCAATCCATTCAGTCATTCATTCATCTTCCGTTCCGCTTCTCCTCACACGGGTCGCGGGCATGCCGGAGCCTATCCCAGCTCTCTTGGGGGGAGAGGCGGGGTACACCCTGAACTGGTCGCCAGCCAATCGCAGGGCACATATGAACAAACAACCATTGGCACTCACATTCACACCTACGGGCAATTTAGAGTCGTCAATGAACCTACCGTGCATGTTTTTGGGATGTGGGAGGAAAGCGGAGTGCCCGGAGAAAAGCCGCGCAGGCACGGGGAGAACATGCAAACGCCACACAGGCGGGGCCGGGGATTGAACCCCGGTCCTCAGAACTGTGAGGCAGACGCTGTAGCCAGTCGTCCACCGTGCCGCCATAAATACAAATATATACTGTATTGATTTTGAATTGATCTGGTCAATTTTTAGGATATTTGGTGTTGGAGTCATTCAAAATAATTAAAAGTAATCCAGTTACATTGCTTTAATATTATGCTACTTGGATTATGTTACTAACTACATTTTTTAACAGGCAACGGAATATATTTTTAAAGTGACCCTCCCAACCCTGGACTCACTCGTAGTAGCTACTAGGAGCACACAACTAGTTGTCAACTAGTGCAGTTTTGCCTCACTAGAAACAGGAGGTTTTCCACCAGAAAGGACAAAGAGTGCACTAGTGTATGGACCTTAAATGCTCCTATTCATGACAACACTTTTTTTTTTTTGACCACACACAAACTCGGCCAAGACGAGACTGACCTGTGACGTCATCATCATCATCATCATCAGCAGCAGCAGCAGCAAGCGGACCTCCATGACGTCACACAGTCGGGTACGTGCCACGCAGCGATCAATCAATTGGAGATTTTATCACTTTCGCGCATCTGCTTTCCGCTTTCAAGTGAGCGCGCGCGTGTGTGGGTGCGACTTTTAGGTGAAGCGTGTGTGTGCGAAGTCGCAAAGGGGCGAGGCCAGGTCAGCCCCAAACTTAACTCTTCGTGCGCCCCCCCACTCAAGTGTCAATGCGGAAGTTGTGCTGACGCCACCAACGAACCTCGGGACGTTTCTGCTGACAGGCGCTCGGGTTCGACCGGTTCGAGCGTGGCCGCTGGTCATGTGACCTGCACTCTCCTGCTTTGATGGCAGAGTCCCTACGACGTCATCGCCGACCGTGGCGCAGTCGGTCGGTGGCAAGCGCTAAGTTTGACTACCAGGACTTAATATTGTAGAACAGTCCCGATTTTCACTCTCATCCATTCATCCAATTTCTAGCGCTTATCCGAGGTCGGGTCTCGCTACCCTTTCGAGCCCCACGGGTGCCGGCGCTCGCCTTCGAGCCCCGCCTCCAGAGGGGGGCCCCGGTGGGCAAGGGAAAGCTCCATCCATTAACATCTTTCATCATCGGGGTTTTCACACTCGAAATATCTGTAAATGAATTGCGACTAATGGGAACGACATAACAGATATCTTCAATCCCTCATTTCGCTAAGCGTACGCCCCCGCAAGGCCAAGATCGGAAGACCCGTCGGTTTTGCTCAATCAGGTCAACTTCTTGAACTCGGGCCACGTTTTTGTTACATTTTGCTACCGCTATTTCAAATAACCATGCCCTGAATTTTGAACAATGATGCCGTAACGTTCCATTCAATTCACAGTAAGCCAAGTTTGCAACATTTGATAAACCAACTGTGAGCAACTTGCCATCAAAACCTGACGTTTTCCCATTCAGACATTTGTCAACCCAGTGTTATGCCTTCAACTTCTGTTGAATTTAACTGCAGATATACTCGTGCCTTCAAATGCGAGTTGAATTTGTTCTGTCATCGCGCTCGTATCTCAAGTCACCTTTCCCCATTGAAATGAGTGTGAATGTAATGAAACCATTTTAGCCCCCAAATGTGTATTTCAACGTTTTTCAAGAAAAATTGCACTCGACTGTGATGTGCTACAGAAAAACACGCAATAAAAACTAATTTGCCACGTGCGAAACTTGAAACGCGGGAAACGCAAATACAAAACACCAGCGTAACTAATATTTGGGCCTTCTTCCCCTTCGATTGGCGAATCGTCGCCGAGTGTATTGGCGCCATCTAGCGGTGGGCGTCTGCAACGCACCCGTATCTTAAATTTTTGCTCATATCGCAGGACAACAAAAGAAAATAAAAATCGGTCGCGTCAAATCTGGAAAAGCAAGCACGGATATCCGGCACACGATTGAACATCTGCGCAAGTCCACTTTGGGAAACGTGACGGTGACAAAATATTTTCAACCGGCCTCAATTTCAATCCAAATTTTTAAATCAAGTTTGAAGTTGAAGATTATATCGGACGCAACCAACTGGTCAAACCGGTCTTGCACATATCTCAAAGCGGACTTGCAGATATTTGCAATTGAGTCGCGTACGTCCGCAACTGAATTGCAAACATCCGTCGTGACAAACCCGAACGGCAACCCCCCCGCATCGCAGATAGAGCTCGAGCAATGTGTCACGCAAAAAAGGAGTAACAACTGCAAAAAGATTCCCGCCCAAATTCCAAATGTGACGTCGACGACGTCCAAATGTTCCTTTCGGGAAGTCAAAGGCCGCTTTAAATGCGGCGAGTGGCGTTGGGCTGCCAGCAACTTTCAAACAGCTGAAGGATGAATATTTAATGAGCGCTAACACACACACCGAGCGAGCGTGCGTGTGTGTGTGAAAGGCAGCGTGTGGTGTTTTGGCAGCCGGGCGTCTGGTTGTCACGGAGACCGGGAGGCGCTCGAAAGTGAAGTCATCGAGCACGTTTGTGACTTTTCTCACCGCGGTGAGCCACAGACCCGCTCAACTTTGACCTCGTCCGTCTCCGGGAGTCAACAAACACGCAGGCGCACACTCGTTTCACACACGCCGACTTTATCGATGGCCGACAAGAAAAAAAGAGTCGTTGCCGTCAGCGCCGTTTTTTTCTTTAGGTTTCGATTTTCTCATTCAGTTCACAAAAATCAAAACCTAAAAAAACCACAGAGCAGCAGCGTTGTCTTTACGGTTGTCGTCATGGTAACCTGGCACACTTCCCGTCGACGCCGTCGGTCGTCAATCACGAGATCCTTGGACGTTCTCGTCCGGTCACGTGTCTGGGCGCAGAAGCCGCGTGCGCGGCGCTCGTCTTTTTGTCGCACATCCTGGAGAGGAAGACGACGAGGAAGGCGATTAGCCCCCGACCGTAACGAAATTCAACCAAACATTCTCCTAGCGGTGCTCCGATCGAACAGGCCGTTTACGTGGAAAACGTGCAATCTGCGCTCGTCTGTCGACGCTTTTCATTCCCGATCACCCGCGCCCTGCGGAGAATGTGTGCAGTGTCGCGCAAGGCTGGGCAATAAATCCAAATTTGAGCATCCGAGTTCAAGTTCCATCCATCCATCCATTTTCGCTTATCAGAGGTCGGGTCGCGGGGGCAGTAGCTTTAGCAGCGACGCCCAGACTTGCCACTCCCGAGCCACTTCATCCAGCTCTTCCGGGGGGATCCCGAGGCGTTCCCGGGCCAGCCGGAGGACGTAGTCTCTCCGGCGTGTCCCGGGTCGTCCCCGGGGTCTCCTCCCGGCGGGACGTGCCCGGAACACCTCATCTGGCTCCTCTCGATGCGGAGGAGCAGCGGCTCTATTCCGAGATCTTCCCGGATGACCGAGCTTCTCACCCGATCTCTAAGGGAGAGCCCGGACACCCGGCGGAGGAAACTCATTTCGGCCGCTCGTATCCGGGGTCTCGTTCTTTCGGTCACGGCCCGCAGCTCGTGAACACAGGTGAGGGGAGGAACGGAGATCGACCGGTAAACAGAGAGCTTCGCCTTTCGGCTTAGCTGGTCCTTCACCACGCCGGATCGATACAAAGTCCGCATCACTGCAGACGCCGCACCGATCCGCCTGGCGATCTCCCGTTCCGTTCTTCCCTCACTCGTGGACGAGACCATGCGAACGGTACTGGGAGCGATCGGCAGATCTCGCTCACGGATGATCGGTATCAGAATCGGCAGCGTAAAACCCTGATCGCGGCACGCCTAATTCTCCCCGAAAGACTTTTTCTGTTGTAAAGTGAGACAAATACTCAAGGACAAAATATTTAAACAGTCAAATGTTCTATCTGTAATTCAACAATATATATCTTGTTGTAAGTATTAAGGGAGCAATAAAAGTTATTTTATTCATGATGTGTTTTTAGAGCGTCTGCCTCACAGTTCTGAGGACCCGGGTTCAATCCCCGGCCCGGCCTGTGTGGCGTTTGCATGTTCTCCCCGTGCCTGCGTGGCTTTTCTCCGGGCACTCCGCTTTCCTCCTACATCCCAAAACATGCATGCTAGGTTAATTGACGACTCTAAATTGCCCGTAGGTGTGAATGTGAATGAGTGCGGATGCTTGTTTGTTTGTATGTGCCCTGCGATTGGCTGGCAAGCAGTTCAGGGCGTACCCCGCCTCCTGCCCGCTGATAGCCGGGATAGGCTCCAGCACGCCCGCGACCCGCGTGAGGAGAAGCGGCTCAGAAAATGGATGGATGGGTGGGCCGATCAAGCGGTTAACCCTTCTGCCAAATATGGGAATCGGCGTGTGGGTGTGGCCTGACGCAGACTTGGTGACTTCGCGTGTGAGTTGAAAGCTGACGTGATGACGAACGAAGCCCATTCCAAATGTTGCCATTTTCCAGCTCTCCACTAGTGCACGTACGAAGACAAACGCGACGACAATGACGCGGTCGAACGTTTTGCACTGCGGCCACGTCGCGATTGACGGCAGACGAGTCGATGAGTTTGAAAAGAACGACAACGGCTCAGGGCGGCTCGACCCGGACGAGAGCAGTCGGCGAGGGCCGCTCGGCCGTTTCATTAAGCCGACGTTTCAAAAGCGCCCGCTAACCCTTTTTTGGGGGCTGTCTTGAAGTTTCAAATCAGTGAAATACGCTGCATTCAGGTCATACCTAAATGTGGGAATTTCCCATTTCCAATTTGAACAGAGGACAGTGGTACTGTCTGACCACCTAAAGAACGTCAGTTAATGCCCACCTAACAGCATCAATAGTGGGCTACCGTGAAGTGCAGCAAAAATGAGGACTGATAATGATAATGTGTGTTGAAGAAGGCAACGGATTTCTCTGTGCAGGTCGAGTAAACCGTTTTTCAGACAACGGGGGGCGGCCTCGATTTTTGTTTCAACAAAGTATTATTTAGTATTCCACTCTTCTAGGTCGTGTGAAACACTTTTTTAAAATCTCTCTAGCCTTCCTAAATTCGACCTTAATGGTGCCAGGGTTCATATTAGAGCCCCCCAAAAAAAAGGTCTAAAAACGCCTCTTACTGATTACTACAATTTTGTTGCAGATAGCCGTAATTCACTAGCAGATATTTGCAGCTGAATTGTTGATCACTCTAATGACGAACCCCGTACACGTGACTGCAAGTGACGTCATTTGTCCTAGCCGAAATGTCGTTGCAGATATTCGACATTCAGTTTGCCTCGTCGCCATTGCGCTCCCTCCAAATGTCACGAGGAGCTGCCAGAAAGGCGTTGTTGAAATGTACCCCGAACAAAAAAATCTACATTGTCAACATTAGCTTTGAAACGTGGACGCCGGTGGACGGTGACGTCATCGTCGCAGCCTTACTGCAGTGGGACTCGCGCGAGCTCGGTCGGACACGAGCACGAAGACAACAAACAAACAAATATATTATATATATATA
Source organism: Phyllopteryx taeniolatus (assembly GCF_024500385.1). NCBI lineage: Eukaryota > Metazoa > Chordata > Actinopteri > Syngnathiformes > Syngnathidae > Phyllopteryx > Phyllopteryx taeniolatus. Next base: position 27,680,194 of record NC_084509.1, on the reverse strand, counting down.
TATATATATTTAAACCGTGGAAATTGTTGCGAGTTTGTCCTTACGCTGCGTGGAACGCCGCCGCCGCCGCCGCCGCCGCCATCGTCTCCTCCCGCCCTTCCGGTAAGAGAGCGCGGTCGGTGGCGCCCCCTGCTGCACTGATGGACAAACACCACCTTCCCCAGAGGAAAATTATACAATAAAAGCCTTCCTAAATTCGACTTTTTGCAACTCGTTTCTATGCAAATTCATCGAGAAAATGCTCTCGACGTCAAATTGAAAAAGACACCATAAATCACTTATTTGATCAATGTCCCATTGCCCAATTATTCTGGACTGAAAATTAATCAGGACTGTTTAATACTTCTAACACTAGTTTGCTATTCGAGAAGTCATCTTCTTGCCCCTACAAGACATCTTGAGAGAATGCTCTCAAGCCTTTGTCCACTTGGCAAATTCCATATTCACAAATCGAGAGCAATCTCATGTAAGCCAAATATATGTAGTTTTACTATGCACCAACAATTCGGAATAACTCAAGGTGATCGAGACAAATAAAAAGGCCATAAAAACAGCCACACTCTAAATCAAGAAAATATTGTGAAAACAATTTTAGACAAATTTAATAATGACTTGTTTCCCTATCCTTTTCATGTTACTGTTTTATCTCTTGCATGTGTCGTTTTTTTCATATACTGTACATTGTACATCTAAGACCTTTGATATAGCTATACCGTTATGTACTATTATTGAAATAAAATAAAGTAAGGGGAAAAAAGCCTTTGCCAGGAAGACATGCTGAAAGATTAAAAAATAATAATAATAAAAAAATAAATACCGGCATTACCAGATAAGTAGCAAACCTTTATTGCTCAGTGACTGTTTTTTGTCAACGTCTTTCTGTCTCACGCCATATTGGGTGAAAATGAACTCAAGTCAATACATTTGTTGTTTCATGGCTTAAAGTGGAATGACAACTTTTTGAGTTGAGCCACACACACACAATCTGCTCCATTTATAAACAGTGTGTATTCATGTATTTAACACGTGTGGACAAACAGGAAACAGAAAACTACATGACAACAGAAAAACATGGAGCCATGGGGAAAATTTGCTAGTGCAGAGACAAAAGGACATTATTATGGAACATGATAGCAACTTAAGGTCAGATTAGTCCCAAATGTCCTTGTGCTCAAAGTTGTCCTTTGTGGTCAGAATAGTCCCTTGCGGTTGACCTGGTCCCTGCGTTCAGAATGGTCCCCTGCAGTAGAACTGGTCCCTATGGTCAGAATGGTCCCTTCGGTCAAACTGGTCTCTTGTGGTCAAACTAGTGCCTGTGGTCAGCATGGTCCTTTTTGGTAAAACTAGTCCCTGTGCTCAGAATGGTCCATTGTGGTCAAGCTAGTCAGTGTGCGGTCAAGATGGTCCTTCTGATCAGACTGGTCCCCGTGGTCAAGACGGTCCCCTGAAGATGTCGTACAGAGGTCGGCTCCTCGCCCTCGCCCATCACGATGGTCCATTGGAGACATCTCGGTGAGGTCTGTGAGAAAGAGAACAGCGGTGTGAGTGGCGCCCCCTGGGTGGTGATAGGAGAAGGTACATGTGACTCACTGACTCATGTGGCCCGCAATGCGACTTGTGAGCCAGATATTCAGTGATTCACGTTATTCATACTCAAGTAACCAGTGACTGGGGATTCTTGAACTCATTCGAATCAGTGACTCACCTCCCACGACATAATATCGCTGCTGTGCGAATCGTTTGTGCGTTTGTGCGTTGACAGCGTGTCGGATGAATCGACGCTCGAGCAGCTCGGCAGCGTAACGGAGAGCGTCTGCGCGCTTGGCCACGCCCACCAGGTTCCGACGGAGCCAGCGGACGGCGTCGCTACCTGAGCCAGAAAAGCAACGGACGTCGGCGGTTAGCGGTCAGGCGTGGCGGCGGGCGTGCCACGTACCTGTGAAAGCGTCGGGGATGACGATCTTGAGCCACATCCGGTCCCGAACTGCCACGCCCGAATCAGACTTCATCATCGCCTTGACGACCGTCGCCATGTCGCTGTCCACGCTCAGATGCTCATCTTCGCCTGAACGCACCACGAACGCGCATCGATTGGCGTGTCTGTCAACTGGACGTATTTGGACAAACGAGGGTCACGCGGTACCGTAAGGTGGGCGGAGCTTCCCCGTCATGGCGGCCGTGTGCCAAACCCAGGAGGCGGGGTCGATGGGACGCACCGGCTCCCCTGTTGGACGGACCGCATGTTATTACGATATCGTCGTCGTCATCCTATTTGTTCTTTTGTGCGTTTGGGTTCACTGACCTCTCGGCAACATGAAAACGCCGGTGGGCTTCGGGTCCCAAAACTTCAACAGCGTCAGTGTCAGCGGGCTACGCGCACACGAGAAGGTGTGACAGATCCTAAGCTAATAAGAAGATAATTGTGGTGAGCACTCACCCTGGCTTCTTGACAGCATCTCTGAGGACCTGCACGGCCATCGAGCCGCTCACCTTCTCCAGGCTCACCTCGTTCACCTGACATCGTCGTCGTCGTCGTCATGGCACACAGACGTGATGTCATTGATGAGGTGACACTCGACGAACCAGGCCCTCATTTATCCAAGATTGTGCGGAACAGGTTTGAAGTTTGTTCGTAGGACTGAAAATGTGTTCATTTAGTTGAATTTGGAACGGTGGGATGACTGGTTAGCGCATCTGCCTCACAGTTCTGAGGACCGGGGTTCAAATCCAGCCTGGCCTGTGTGGAGTTTGCACGTTCTCCCCGTGCCTGCGTGGGTTTTCTCCGGGCACTCCGGTGTCCTCCCACATCCCCAAAACATGCGTGCTAGGTTGATTGAAGACTCTAAGTGAGTGCGAATGCTTGTTTGTTTGTATGTGCCCTGCGATTGGCTGACGGCCAGTTCAGGGTGTACTCGCCTCTCGCCCGAAGTTAGCTGGGATAGGCGCCAGCACACCCGCGACCAGTCAGGAGGATAAGCGGTACAGAAAATGGATGCATGGATAGTTTCATTTATAATTTTGTGAGTAAGTACAAACAAATGTGTGCTTATCAAACACACACGAGTACGTAATGAGTGTTGATACGGCCCACCTGTTCCATACTGCCACACTTGCCGAGCCTTAGCCTAATTTGCATGGACAAACGCCTCCAATTAACCCTATAATGTATGGAAAAGAATATCTTGGCGAGACCGAGACTGATTGAGGAACTTGTCTGACAAGTGGAAAGAAACCCAAAAACTACTGTTTGGAACAACCGCGTTACCAACAAAAGGGAAAAAAATGAGGTGGGACAGTGGGAGAATTTAAGCGTTGCTGCTGATTCGAACAGAGAAAAGAGCAGTCTCGCAAATCAAAAGAAATGCTTTGATGCCAAAAAACAGGTCACGGCCCACAGACAAGAGGAGGACACGCAATTATGGGCAGCCGCGTTGCAGGCGTCATCAGGGACACGTCGTCATGATACGCGCGGCCGACCTCAAGCACGAGGCGCACGACCAAAAAAAGAAAGGAAAAAAACAGATCCTCAGCAGAAGGAATCATCAAGTCCTCTAAAACATTCTGCGAGACTGTTCCGCTGACCTTGGATTTAAGAAAGCAGAGTTTACCTGCACTGGACATTGCAGCCCAAATCATGGCGGACTGCGGATATTTCACACTGGAGCTCAAGCAGCTTGGGTTCTGTTCTTCACCCGTCTTCCTCCAAACCCTCGGACCTTGATTCCCGAATGAAAGGCGCACTTTACTTTGATCGGAAAAGAGGACCTCGGACCGCCGGCCGACCGTCCGGTCCGTCTTCTCCTCGGCCCGGTGGAGACGCTTTCTACGTCGGCTCAGACTCGGAAGCGGCTCGACCCGAGGAACCCGACAGTTGTGGCCCGTCTCCCGGATGCGTTTTTGAAGCCGTGACTCCCGCCTCATTGCGCTCTTTCTGGATCTCTGCTAGATTCTTCATCTTCTCTGTTTGATAATCCGCCGAAGCCCACGGTCATCTCTTTTCCCGCCACATTTTGTCCTTCCATCGATATGCTTGGACACAGCACTCTGTGAACAGCAGGCTCCTTAGCGCTGAACGTTCGTGGCTTCCCCATCCTATGGAGGCTATCAATGATGGTCTTCTGGCCACTTGTCAAGTCTGCAGTCTTCTCCTATTGAACCCAACTGAAGCAATTTCATGACACCTGGGGAAACCCGGGCAGGTGCTTTGAGTTTAGGAGATGATTAGTATCTGAGACTTGGGCTGATTTCTTCACAGTATTCTAGCAGCAGTCTAGCAGAATGTTTTAGAAGACTGCTGAGGATCTGTATGGAGATGCAAATTTCATCTTCCACCAGGACCTGGACCCCGCCCATACCGCCAGAAGCACCAAAACCTGCTTTGATGCCCATGCCACCACTGCTCGACTGGCCAGCCAACTCGCCGGATCTAAACCCCATTGGGAATGGATGGGGTATAATCAAGAGGAAAACGAGGGGCGCCAGACCCAAAAACAAAGAAGAACTGACAGCAAGCACCAGCACCAGGGAATGCCACAGGCTGATTGCCTCAATGCCACGGCGCATCCAGACAGTGATTCAAGCAAAGGGATTCCCAACCAAGTACTGAAGATGAACATATCGTTTTGAAAGTACCATATTTTCATTGATTTAATGGGACCCTAATTTCTTTCTTCTTTTTTTTTTTCCTACAAAAACTGAGAAATAAATCGTGATTTCTTCACAGTATTTTCAACTTTTTTGAATTCCTCATTTTGTGGATTTTATGAGCTGGAAACCCAAATTATGTAAAAATAAACAAATAAATACTTGAAATTGTTTAAATTGTGGGCCCTGAATCTATAATCTATGAAAGTTTCACTTTTTGAACGGAGTTATGGAAATAAATTAGACTTTTGCGTGATATTCCAATTTCTTGGAAAGGGTCTTTCTGTATGTCGTACAAATGCAGTCGGTCGTACTCACCCGTATCAAGACGTCCCCCGCGCTCACGCGTCCGTCGGCCGCCGCGGCGCCGTCCTCCGCGACGGATCCGACGTACACGCCGCCGACGTACACGCCGCCGACGTCATCCGGACTTTCCCCAAGCACGCTGACACCCAGGAAGTTACACTTCTCTGCGCACACGCACGCACACGTGCCAACGCACACCCACAAGAACGCACGCGCACACGCATTTTTGTGAGGAAAGCAGCCACGACCGTACTGATGTCGTGACCATGAGTAGTATTCATGTCGTAGTTCATGTAGAAGCCTCGAGTTGTATTGTAGTCGTCGTGTAGCGGCTTTGTAATAGTTTTGTGGTAGTCATGTAGTACGGATGAGGTATAAATATGGTACGGTGGTCGTAGTGATGAAGTAGTAATGTAGTGGTGATGCATTAATTAGGATGTATGTGGTCGTAACTAATTAGTATGTACCGGTATGTAGTATTGATGTTGTACTTATTCAGTACTAGCAGCCCTGAGTAGCATTGAGGTTGCATGGATGTACTTCTGATGTTGTATTCATGGAGAATATATACAAGCCCAATTCCATTGAAGTTGGGACCTTGTGTTAAACATAAATTAAAACAGAATACAATGATTTGCAAATCATGTTCGACCTCTATTGAATTGAATACACGACAAAGAAAGGATATTTAATGTTCAAACTGATAAAACAAATAATCATGAACTTTAGAGAATTTTATGGCTGCAACACGCTCCCAAAAAGCTGGGACAGGGTCCTGTTTGCCACTGTGTTACATCACCTTTTCTTTGAACAACATTCAATAAACGTTTGGGAACTGAGGACACTCATTGTTGAAGCTTTGTAGCTGGAATTCTTTCCCTTTCTTGCTCGATGTACAGCTTCAGCAGTTCAACATTTTCAAAGGGAGACAGGTCTGGACTGCAGGCAGGCCAGTCTAGTACCCGCACTCTTTTACTATGAAGCCACGCTGTTATAACACGTGCACAAATGTGGTTTGGCATTGTCTTGCTGAAGTAAGCAGGGGCATCCATGAAAAAGACGTCGCTTGGATGGCAGCATATGTTCCTCCAAAACCTGAATGTACTGACATTGGTTTTCTGAAAGATTGAAGACTCTAAATTTCCCGTAGGTGTGAATGTGAGTGCGAATGGTTGTTTGTTTATACGTGCCCTGCGATGGGCTGGCAACCGGTTCAGGGCGTACCCCGCCTCCTGCCCGAAGATAACTGGGATAGGCTCCAGCGCTCCCGCGACCCTTGTGAGGATAAGCGGCTCAGATAATGGATGGATGGATGATTTTCTGAAGTGTTCCTGAGCCCGTGTGGTGATATCCTTTACGCTTTGATGTCGGTTTTTGATGCAGTGCCGCCTGAGGGATCGAAGGTCACGGGCCTTCAATGTTGGTTTTCGGCCTGGCCGCTTACATGCAGTGATTTCTGCAGATTCTCTGAACCTTTTGATGATATTATGGACCGTAGATGATGAAATCCCTAAATCCCTTGCAATTGTACGTTGAGGAACATTGTCCTTAAACAGTTTGACTATTTTCTCCCGCACTTGTTCACAAAGAGGTGAACCTCGCCCCATCTTTGCTTGTGAATGACTGAGCAATTCAGGGAAGCAATCATGGCACCCACCTGTTCCCAATTGGCCTGTTCACCTGTGGGATGTTCCAAACACGTGTTGGATGAGCATTCCTCTACTTTCTCAGACTTTTTTGCCACCTGTCCCAACGTGTTGCAGCCATCCAATTCTAAGTTCATTATTTGCTAAAAACAATCAAGTTGATCAGTTTGAACATGAAATATCTTGTCTTGGTAGTGTATTCAATTAAATATAGGTTGAACATGATTTGCAAATCATTGTATTCTGTTTTTATGTTTAACACAATGTCCCAACTTCATTGGAATTGGGGTTGTATGTAAACGTCATGGAATAGTATTGCAGTAGTAAAAAAGCGGTTATGTATCAGTTATATGGCAGTGGTGATGTGGAATGTGTATCACGAAAGCGTGGCATTTGAACAGGGGTGTGTACACTTTTTATATCCAATGTATCACTCTGTTCGTTCTATACTGGTGACGTACTCGTGTGACTAGAGTGCGGACGTGGTGCTGGTGTAGTGGTCACCGTAGTAGTGATGTAGTAATGTTAGGCTCGTGTACTGGTTATGAGGTCCCTATATGCAGTACGCCGTGTACAGCGTGAAGTACGTCGGCGTCGTGCTCACTCACCCAAGTTCAAAGTGACGGTCATCACGTTGCTCGATGTCGAGGAGTCGCTCACGCCGCTGACTGACTCTCGCTGACACACGCACACAAAAACAACGCGCGTTAACCATCGCGTTCACCGTGACGACAATCAATACTTGAAGTACTTTCCGAATCCCAAAAGTACGTTACCCTCTCCATCCTTTTGGATGCTGATGATGTTGCCGTGGCGACCAGCCCTTCTCTGCTCATCTCACACCAACGAGAGAACGTTTCGATTGGACGAAAGCGGCGGACAAATGTCAAGAAACTTGCCGTCAAAGTGATGAGTCAGCAAAATGTCCAACAACAAGGAAAAGAATCGCAATCAAATTGATCAAACAGGAGCGTTCCGTTCATCACCGCCGGATTCCTTTTCACACACAATATTGTGTGCGTGTAGACTTTTATGCACGGAACAATGGCGGCCCGGTCACGTGACTCACCACGGCCAACGGGAGAGCGCAGCGGCCGAGCGCAACGTAAAGAGCTTTACTGGAGCGGAAGATGCGGCGGCTCGCTCGGACGCCTCGGGGCGGGCGGGCGGCGCCGCGTCAGAGACGTCAAGATCAAGTCCGACCATGAATAGATGTCATCGTGACACAGAAAGGCGATTCCAGTTTTGTTTTGAATTTTTATTTGCACAAAATACACTTTCCCTTTGCTACTCGTGAAGATGCGTTCAAAGACACCTGGGAATTTGCCATTTCTTTGCAGCAATCAAGCGTGAGCAGAATGAAGAAGGCTCAATTGAGGCTACACTTCACGGAAGCCGACTGTTAGGACTATTATGGGATTGCGGCAGCACCTGCGCTTGGAGTCAAAGTTCACCGGGACAGACTACTCCCAGCTACAGCGAATGCATCGCCGTCTGCCCCAATCACACCCGCCCAGTGTACCGGTCGTGTTCGAGTCCATGTATTGATGCTGAAAAGATAAAGAGAGAAGACTCATCATTACAACAGCAGGTGGCGCTAATTCAGAAGAAAAGCCAGAAAACAAGGAAGAAAAAGATGAGCGGTCCGCAGGCGGGCGGACTCACCGAAGCGCAGCTGGCGGTGGCGCTGGCACTTCTTCCCGACCCGCTTGCGACGCTCGCACAAACCCGAGCCGGCCCACGACGCGCGCTTCACGTCCGCGCAGCCTGACAACCACAACGCACGCCGTTGACAAGGCACATTTACACTCTCACACAAAAAGCTGCACCAGGGCATTCAAACTGACAAAGAATCGGGATAAGGCGCCCAAATGAGCTACAGAAAATGTAAGAACAACAAGATGGAAAAGAAACAAGAAAAAGGGAACAGAGAGAAAACAAAGTGTTGTTTTTGTTTGTCGTCTTCACGATCTCGTTTGTTGATTTTGGCCTGCGAGCGGGAAGTCTCGGTCTTCCTCATGCCGACACGTTGACGTCTCGCAAAGAGACGGCGTCGGCGTCGGGGGGCCGCAGCGGCGTGAGGCGCGCGTGCGCGTCCTGTTGCCCCTGCGAGAGGATTTGCTGCAGCGTTCGTCGGAGGTTGGGGTGCAGACGTTGCCGAGTCTGCTGGAACGCCTCCACGGCCACGCCGTGCATGGCGCCCGTCGCCAGGTCCTCGTACAGGGGCACCGTGTACATGCGTGACGTCTACAACACGCACGCACGCACGCCAACGACAAAAACAACAATTCAGCATTACAACACAAATGCATACAGACAGACATACACATGCACACACACACAAACCAACAAACATGCGTGAACACATGCGCGCATGTGTGTACAAACGCACACACAAACCATGTACACGCACACAAGAGCATATATACATCCAGTCAGCAATACGCTAAAGCAAGTCATACAAACAAACACGCATATATACAGATATACACATGCGTAGACACACACACATAGACTGCAAAAGTGCGTGTGCATGCCGTTGCGTACGTGTTTTCGTAGGAAGTCGTTGAGTCGGGGCAGGTCGGGGTAGAAGAGGCTCCTGACGACCATCTGCAGCCAGCGCACTTGAACCTCCGCGTTCAGCCCGTCCAACAGCGACGCGTAACACGCGCGCAGGCGAGACATCACCTCTGACACAAACACACGCACACCGTTAGCACGTAGCATTTAGCACTCCGCCCATCACGATGTCGCCGTCACTGCGCCAAACTCTCGAAAGAGTCACAAAATCCAATGCAAAACCCACAGTCGACTAAAAAGTAACAATTGGACATTTGGAGCATTTCCTTCTCAGCCTGGAAGTCATCCAACTCCCGAATCACGAGAATTGGCAACATGACAAGGTTTGCCAAAAATGCAGAGTAGAATTTGCACTTCAACTTGAGTACAAGGCAGCAAAAATGTTGGAAATTGGATGAAATTGACTTTTTAGAGTGGGAAAAACTAAAATGTGTGACATCAAAATCTGGTGCAAAAATGCCATCAAATGGACGTAAAACAGTCGAACTTGATCATTTCTCAACATATGTCCTGGACCCTTTGGTTCCGTCTGCTACTCGTGGAAGCCCTTCTCCGATTGGCTGACAAGTTTCAGTTGAAAATATAAGCCGGTACGGGCCGAAATTCCGACGGAGGGGTTCTCCGAGCGACGTTTCAAACGGCGTTGCTTCGTTCGTTACACACATCAAAACAATCGGTCCGTTTTGTGCCAATTTTGCCGCTACCCGACTGAGCGTGTCAAACGCCGGACAATCTCAAGTCTAAGATGATCCTATAAGATTGCCCTTTGGTCTGAGGTGTGTTAAGGGTGGATTCGTCCCGATTTTAGAGTCTGAAACAGGTCGGTGCCGAAAATTTGTAAAAAATGAACGTGTTCAATATTAACGACCAAAAGTCTACATGTATGTGTGGAGAGCCAACTTCTCTCCGAGAATGCTGATGCAAATGGAATGTAGCCAATCAAGAGGCGTCCTGACTCGTCCTTATGTGTATACCAGGCTTTAAAAAGCGCAAATGGAAGATTATTAGTGAGAAGAGCAGCAGAACAGCTCACATACTTCTGTCATCAATTGTTTTTCCTCCTTCTTTTGGATTCCATCTTTGTGAGAAAATTCCACCAAGCTGGGGCCCACTTGTCACGTTTCGGATGTGAACGCGTATGCTTGCTTGGACGTGCGTGGACATCTGTGTCTCTGTGTGTGTGTGTGCGCTTTGCTGTTGTTAATGGCGTCGGCCGCATTGTTGTTTGTGTTTTCGTCCTGTCGACACTGAAAACAAAAACTCGCCCCGACTGATCTTTGTCGATTTCAATAAAGTTCGCACAACGATGATGATGAGCGCCTAGCGTACCGTGCGTCAGGGGGGTGTGGTCCAGCATGCAGTCCAGAAACAGAACCACCTGGAAGGTGCTCCAACCCGCCACGTCCGCCGTGGCGGCCGCCTCCTCCTGCGGCTCAGGGGCGCACCCGCGGGTCCACACGCGGATCAGGTCCCGGACTGGCCCGGTCAGCGTGCCGCCCGCCGACAGATCCGGTTCGCACGGCGGCGCCCCGCAGCCAGTCAGCCAGCGCTGGAAATCCACACCTGACAGGGAGGCCAAGGGTTAGTCAGCAGAGGGAGAACGGAAATCCCGGAATTGCAGACGCCCGCGAACGCACCTTCCTCCTGCGCCGCCTTGGGAAAGGTCGCCAGGAACAAGTCCAGGAAGTCCTGAGTCACCACGCTCTGGAACTTGAACTGGCTGATGTAGTCCTGTCGTCAACGCCATGCAACACTCTGAGTCAGCGAGCGAGCGTGTGTGTGTGTGTGTGTGTGCATGCGTGCGTACCGACCCGCAGGAATCCGTCAAAGCGTCTGACGTCCCCGCACAGCGACGACAAGTACGACACGAAGCAGAAACCTTTCTCGTACGTGAAAAGATTCATCAACGTGCTCGGGTTCACGCCTGCCCCAACAGAAACACGCAAATGTCAACAGTGCGCGCATGTCTGTGTGTGTGATGGGTAGGGTGTTGTGAGTATTAGCGTGTGTTTGTGGCCCTGTGCGAATGTGTGTGTGTGTGTGAACGTGTGTTTGTGGTCACATGCGTGTGCGTACGTCTGTGTATGTGTTAGTACGTACATTACAAACGTTGTGTAAAACAAACAAAAAACCAAATACAATGATCTTGCAAATCCGTTTCAACTCGTGGTGCAACGATTCATTCAGTCATTATATCGATTTCTATTCCTACGATTCAACTGAATCGATGTGTGCTCGGCAAGTTAGCCTTTGAGACGTAAATATATTGATCGAAATCGTTTTAAAAAGGTAATCAACCGATTCTATGGAGAGTGGGAAATAACGCACAGGATTTATACAGATGTGTGCATCTGTTGTATTCTGTGGGGCCAATTACACATTACTCGTGCACTCACTGCAGTCGTCTCGCCACGCTGCACTAGTTACATATCAATACTGGCCACTCATGCCAGAGTAGCATCTGCTCCCTTTGCACACTGATTGAGGACTATCTGCAACATTTGCACAATCAACATTGTCCCAGATTATCGAACTACTCGCTTGAAGTCTCGGCGCCCTCTGCACGATGGTCATTGCACCGGACTATTCCAATATTAGTCTTTCGAACTGCTCTAAGTGCATCTTTTTGCACAATTGTCAAAAAAAATAATTAAAAAATTAAAATAAAAAATGTCCCGGCATTACCAGATAACTAGCAACCCTTTATTGCTCAGTGACTGTTTTTGTCAATGTCTTTATATCTCAAAAGTGTTCTCTGTCAATTGACTGACTGTCTGTTGTCGTACTAGTACTATCGGAGACAAATTCCTTGTGTGTTTTTGGCCAGTCTAGTACTCACACTCTTATACAAGCGAACCACGCTGTCGTAACGCGTGCAGAATGTGACATGGCGTTGTCTTGCTGAAATAAGCATGGACGTTGCTTGGATGGCAGCATCTGTTGCTCTAAAACCTTTATGGACCTTTCAGCATGCATGGTGCCATCACAGATGTGAAAATTACCCAGGGCACTAAAACCCACCCCATACCATCACATGCTCGCTTCTATTCAACTTTGCGCTGATAACAATCCAGTTGGTCCTTTTCCTCTTTGGCCCGGAGGACACCACGTGCGTGATTTCCAGAAACCATTTAAAATGTGGACCGGTCTGACCACAGCACACTTCCAATTTGTGTCACTCCGTGTCAGATGAGCTGTGTCCAGAGAAAGCACCTGGCGTTTCTGGCTGTTGTTGATTTGTGGCTATGGCTTTGGCTTTGCATGGTAGAGTTTTAACTTGCATTTGTAGATGTAGCGACCAACTGTGTTAACTGACAATGGTTTTCTGAGCCCACGTGGAGGCAATACCCTTGACACAATCATGGCAGTTTTTAATGCAGCCCCGCCTGAGGATCGAAGGCGTCACGGGCGTTCAGTGTTGGTTTTTGGCCTTGCCACTTACGTGCGGAGATGTTTCTCGATTCTCTGAATCTTTTCTCAACTTTCCCTTTTGTTGCCCGTCTCAGCTTTTTTACCTGTTGCAGGCATCAAATTCAAAATGAGAGAGACATTCATCAGTTTGAGCATTAAATAGCTTGTCTTGGTTGTATATTCATTTGAATATATGTTGAAAAGGATTTGCAAATCATTTTATTCTTCAACTTCATTGGAAAGGAGGTTTGTAGAATATGGTAGAACAGTCCATTCATTTCAGTACTCATACATTATATAAAGCAGTGGCGGCCACACTTGTTTGCCTTGAGAGCTACTTTCAAATGACCGACTCAAAACGATCTACCTAGACTAAAAATGTTTTTTTGTATATGTATGTACGCACACACACACACAAACGCACGCACAGTGCCGTCAAAAAGTATTGACCCCCTTCTCAAATTCTTATATTTTTGCATAGTTTCCCCACTTTAAGGTCATCAACCAAATGTAAATGCAAATATAACCCAAAGTAACTTAAAATGCTGTTTTTAAATAGCGATTTCATTTATGAAGGGGGAAAAAAAACTATTAAAAGTTACATGGCCCTGTGTGAAAACCTAATGGCCCCCAAAACCTAAGAACTGGTCGGGCCATCCTCAGCAGCAACAACTAAAATCAAGCGTTTTCGCCAACTGTCAATGAGTCTTTCACATCTCTGTGGAGATAGTTCGGGCCACTCTTAGCAAAAACGGAGGGTTTTCGAGCATGAGCGGCCTTTTGAAGGTCATGCCGCTGCATTTCAATCGGATTCAAGTCCGTACTTTGACAAGGCCACCGCCAAACTTTCATTTTGTTTTATTAAGCCATTCAGAAGTTGAATTGCTGGAGTGTTTTGGATCGTGATCCTGCTGCAGAAGCCAAGAGCGCTTCAGCTTGAGGTCACAAGCTGATGGCAGAACATTCTCCTTAAAGATTTTCTGTTAAATTCATCGTTCCGTTAATCACAGCAAGTTGTCCAGGTCCTGAACTGACTAAGCAGCCCAAGACGATCACACTACCACCACCATGTTTGACTGTTGGTAGGATGTTCTTTTTCTGAAATGCTGTGCAACATTTATACCTGATGTAACGAGACAAACGCCTTCCAAAAAGCTCAACTTTCATCTTGTCAGTCCATATAATATTCTCCCAAAAGTCTTGGAAATCATTCAGATGTTTTTTTTGCTAAAGTAAAACAAGGCTTTATGTTCTTTTAGGTCAGCAGTGGTTTTGGCCTTGGAACTCTGCCATGGATGCCATTTTCCCCCAGTCTCTTCCTTATTATTGTGTCATGAACGCTGACCTTAAGTGCGGCAAGGGAGGCCTGCAGTTCTTTCCAAGTTGTCCTGAGTTCCTTTTTGTCCTCCTTGAGGAGTCATTGCTGCTCTCTTGGTGTAATCTTGTAGGCTGGCCACTCCTGGGAAGGTTCACCACTGTTCCATGTTTTCTCCATGTGAGGATAATGGCTCTCCCTATGGTTCGCTGGAATCCTGAAACTTTGGAAATGTTTTTTGCAACCCTTTCCAGGCTGATAGATGTGAATTACTTTATTTCTCGACTGTTCTTGAATTTCTTTGTATCGTGTTATTTTGTTGCTGCTCTTTTAGATCTTTTATCCGACGTGCCTTTGTCGGGACAGATTCTGTTTGACCGATTTCTTGATTTAATAGGTCTGGAGGTAATCAGGCTTGGGTGTGATCAGTGAAAATTAACCCAAAATTGTGATGAGGAAATATTAAATCAAGATTTAACAAGGGGGGTAATTACTTTTTCACACAGGGCCAAGTAACTGAATAGTTTTTTTCCTTAATAAATGAAATCGGCATTTAAAAAGAGCCTTTTAAGTTCACATAGGTTATATTTGTCTGATATTTACATTTGTTTGATGATCTTAAACATTAAAGTGGGGAAACTATGCAAAAATACTAATACTTTTTCACAGCACTGTGTGGACTGTAATTTCTTGTGTATAATGCGCATTTTTTTCTCCAAAGAAATTGTCAAAAGACAATAGTGCGCATCATACAAAATGGAAAAAACCTTCACATTATATAAATGTATGTCGCCATCTAGAGGTTCAGGAAAAGCTGCACACTTTCATTCCAAAATGTCACCACCACCTAGAGGTTATGAAAAAGGTGTAGCCTACACTTTCATTCCAATATGTACGTATGACTACATAATATGTACAGTTGTGCTCATAAATTTACATACCCTGGCATAATTTGTGAAATATATATATATATTTGTAAATATATGACTGAACAACAACCATCATTAGTTTCTTCATGGTTATGTTTTGTTTAATGACAATGTTTTTCTGACATGCTTGACCGTTTAATTTGAATCCCATTAAAACAAAATTCAATGTGTTTCGCCTGGTCCTTCATGTTTTCTTTGAAGAATTGTACCCATCTTACAAATTCTGCCTGGGTAATTAAACATATGAGCTCAACTTTGTGTTTTCTAATTTACTAAATAAAAGTAGGGCTGGGAATTTCAAAATAAGAGCAAGCAAATAAAAAAGAAAGTATTGTGTGTATATAAAGTGCTTAACTTCAGAATAATTCTTTGAAAAAAAACCAAACAAAATATGGGTAGAAGCAAAATCATGCATTGTAAAAATGCATTATACATAGGTAGAAGGATTTTCCAGAATTCTGAGGTCAACTTTGTATTGTATGTGTTTTGTACCGGGCTCCAGTTTGACTTGTAGACGACTGACTGGGTTGCTGTCGCCGAGCAGTCGCAGCTGTCTGTGCAGAGCGTCCAATCGTACGGCACTTTCCAGACACGTGAACGCAGCACCTGAGGAACGTGTACGGATGGGAATTACAAACGTCGTCGTTCGACATTTCCCAATATCTCATCCGACATCCGTCGGTCTCTCGAGCGCCGGCGTGTCGGGTACCGTAGGCCTCAGTGGTGATCCTACGCTGCGCGTACGTGGCGAGGCCTTCGCTCAGCCACATTTCCTCCCAGGTGGCGTTGGTGACGGCGTTGCCGAACCAGGCGTGCGCGATCTCGTGGACCACGTCGATCAGAAGGAAGTCGCTGCTCTCCAGGATGGACGCGATGATGAACGTCAGGCACGGGTTCTCCATGGCCACAATGGGGAACGCCGGCGGCAGGAAGACCAGGTCGCACCTGACGGACGCAGAGTCCGCAAGCGTGTCAGCGACGGCTCGCACCGCTCACATTGCCAATCGCGTGACACGCTCTTTGACCAGTGTTGGCGAGTAACTCATTACATGTGGCGACATTACATCATTTCATTACAAAATGTACGCAATTATAAGCCGTTACTGGGAGAAAATGTGTCATTAAATTAGTTTCTTATGGAAAGTTCCATGATTACAATTTTAGTTGCATTTGAAAAAAAGCTGCAAAAGCTCCCATTTTCTTCCTCTCACTTCCTCCTACTAAAGCCGACGCTTGTGATTGGCTCTCTGGTCATGTGCCATTCTACTGTAGTCTCAAACATGACCTATTTTTCCCCAAACTTGATATCCAAGCGCCACATTGTGGTGCAACCTTTTAGTTTGAAAGTTTGAAAAGGTTCCACTCACAGTTCCACTTCTGAACACATAAAAGAACATTTGACTTTTCAACATTTTCATCTTTATAACTGATATAATGGAACATTCATGCACTCATCGGGAGGAAAATGCTTCGAGCCGTTTTCCCGAATGTGGAACTAAATTGTGCATATACCAGATTGGCATAGCCCAAATGTTATTTTGGAATGTTGAAGGCGAAAGCGCCCCCCGTTGGCTAGGAGGTGAATCGATTCAGAGGATTTGTTGAATCCATACCCAACAGGGAGGGGAAGATCACCATTAGTTGCGCACGAAGCTATCCGGACCTCTCTCCTGACTAATCACATGACCGTTGACCAATCACACGACTGCTCTCATGACTCCTCACATGACCAATCATGTCCCTGCGGCGACCAATCCCACGCCACTGACCTCCCCCACAGGTACGGTCCGAAGAGTCCCTCCGCTACGGTCAGCCATCGCTCCACGCTGCCGCCTAGCTTCTTGGCGGCGCACGACAGCAGACACGGCTCGGCCCACACGCGGCTCCTGACGACACGAGAAGAACGACGTGAGCGGGCGACGGAGGGCAGAGAAAGTGCGACAAGACGGCGGGCACCTGGGTCCGACGTCCACGTGCTGGAGGTTTCCCGCCACCAGCGCCACCAGGTAGGCAGGCACCGGCGCGTCCATGGAAAAGTGGAACACGCGCTCTGCTTTGGAGTACCAACTACGGGACGCGCTCATCAGAACCGTCACGTCGTCCGGAACCTGGCAGGCACACACGCAAGAGTCATTTGCGTGATATAAGACATAAACGTAGTGCCTGGGCACCAAAACTTCATTGAAGATAGGGATCTTTATATAGTGGACCTCGATAAATGCCTAAAAAGCCCATTAAAAATCCCTTCGTATGAGTCGGGAGTCGTCAACGAGTCGCAGTCCCTTGCGTTCGCAATCATTCCTCATTGCCGACTCACGAATGTCTATGGAGCAGGGTGGCCCCAAACTGTTACGAGCCTTTCCGAGATCACACGAGCCGGAGAACTTTCGCTCGGCCGTGTGTGTCAATGACAAAATGAGTAGTATAAGACTACTTTCATACTTCTGCCCAGGACCATTGCAACATGCTGCCATTTTTTTTTTGTCTGAGTTTGTTGTCACATATCTATGGGGCCAATTATATATTACTCGTGCACTCACTGTAGTCGTCTCGCCACGCTGCACTAGTTGCATATCAATACTGGCCACTCATGCCAGAGTAGCATCTGCTCCATTTGTACACTGACTAAGGAGTATCTGCAACATTTGCACAATCAACATTGTCCCAGTTTATCGCGCTACTCGTCACTTGAAACCGCATCCACTCCTTGAAGTCTCGCCGCCCTTTGCACAATGCTCACTGCACCGGACTATTGCGAGATTAGTCATTCGAACTGCTCCAAGTGCTAGAGGACTCTGCATCTTTTGCACAATTGTCAAAAAAAAAAAATAATAATAATAAAAATAAAGAAATAAAAATAAAAATAATTTGTACCGGCATTAGCAGATAACTAGCAACCCTTTATTGCTCAGTGACTGTTTTTGTCAATGTCTTGATGTCTCAAAAATGTTGTCGTCTGTTGTCGTACTAGCGCGGCTCCAACTACCGGAGACAAATTCCTTGTGTGTTTTTTGGACATACTTGGCAAATAAAGATGATTCTGATTCTGAGAATGTGGCATTAGGGTTTTACGTGATGTTTATTAGTGAAAATTACGTGTATCGATTAGGGATGCCCCAACCTGATCACGTGATGCATCGGTTTTATTATTTTCTGACATTTTAGATGTCACCAAGAGACAAAACAATCAAAATGTACAAATATCTTGCCAAATGGAACAGTAATAGGTTTATTTTATATTAAACAATGCAACTTTTCAGGGTATTTCTAGTAACGGTATAAGTGAAAGAAAGAGACACGAAGACTGTGTGTGTTTGTGTGCGTTCATGTCACACACACACACACACACACAGTCTAAACTCTGTGTAATTTGATTCCAGTTAGTTAGCACCCATTATTTCTGTCATGTAATGTTGGTTTGACCTGACTGATTAGAATACACGATGTGACTAGAGCAGTGATTTCCAACATTATATTTGGACAGGGACTCGGTATCGGCGGATACTTAAAATTAAAGACTCGGGCTAGGGTGCAAAAAAAAATGCGATCAGGACATTGCTAGTTTCGATTGTTAGGTACTGGAAGTACGCTTTCTTTCAGAATAAGAGTATAGTACAGGAAGCGCTATGTTAAGTGTGTAAATGTTGCTAACTTAATAGCGTTCTTGCAACATAGCATTTGTACGCGTACTTATATGATTATAGTTATTCTTTTTATTCTCTGCAGTATTATCATGTGGCATGACTGACCTTTGACCCATTGAAACATTTCTTTGCAGCCCTTTAGGGTTTGTATTTGAGTAGCCCTGCTGTGGAGGGACCTGAAGTGCACTTTTTGGTCCATAATACCAAAATCTCTATATCGTGATTACAGAGTAGGGAACGATTGCGAACACAGCCCGGGTCGGACGGGGTCGGGGGTCACTCACACGAACGGCCGCCGTGTACGTGCTCTTGACGGCCGGAGAGTCGAAGCACGGGAAGAAGGAACGATTGGACACAGAATGACCCTGAGTGAAGACCAGAGGGCGATCTTGACCGCACGTCAGCTCAGAGTCCAACCACCACATCTGGAACACACACGCACACACATTACAGTACTTAGAATGTCATTAAACGGCAACACGCAAGTGTGTGTGTGTTGGTGTGCATGTATATACGTGTGTAGGTGAGTGCACACCAGTGTGTGCACATGGATGTGCGCGTGTGTGCACATGTGCACGTGTGTGTGTTCTGTATTTGTGTGCGTATCTGTGTACGAGTGTGCATGTGTGCGACGGTATGCATGTTGTCATGTTCAGTGTTCACGTGTATCCTGGATGTGTGTATGCATGCGTGTGCGTTTGTATTTCGTGTGTACGTGTGTGTACGTGTATACCGTACGCGTGTGCGTATGCGTGTTCTCACCGCGGGCCCGTCGGTGGCCGTGTACCTGACAGTGACCCGCACGTGCGTCCCGGCCTCAACGGGGTCAGGAAGGTCGACGTTGAGGGAGGAACCAAAGTCCGCGAAGGGTTCCAGGCGGAAGGCGAGGCAGGCGGGCTCCCGGCCGTCGCTCGTCTCGCAGTCCACGGCGTGGACCAGCAGGGACGGGTGCGCGTCCAGCACCAGGGTCCGGACTCCCGCGACCAAGGGCACCAGGTCCAGAACCAGCCAGCCGCTCATCTCCTTCAGCGCAAAGTTGACGCGCAGGTCCAAGTGGAAGTGACGCAGACGGAAGTCCACCAAGTTGGACGCCGACGCCACGTCCGCGGGCGGGCGCCGCCCAGACCCGCCGTCGGCGGCGGCGGGGGACTCCCCCGCGCAGCGTCCCCCTGCGGAAGGAGACTTGCGGCAGCAGCACAGCGAGGCGGGCGAGGGCGCTCTGGGCGTGGGCAAGGGCGTGGCACGAGCGGGAGCAGACATGGCACACGAACGTCATCAAAGGAGCGTCAAGTCAACCGGAAGCAGAAAGTCCAAACGCAACGCAACCTGATGCCGGACACGCAACTAAAAGCGGAAGTGGATAGATGACAGAATGCTAATTAGCATCATAGACAGCCGCGGGGGTTAAAAGTCAACAAACAACTTTAAAACCCAAATTAAAAGTCAAACCCACGCCAAAAGTCCACTTCACAACAGAACCTAAGCGCAGAACACGAACCGGAAGTCGACTTGGGAGGCTTTTTAGTCTTGTGTGCGAACATGTCGAGAAGATGATTGACACGTCGGGTGACGTTAGCATCGTGAGCACGCAAACAAAGTCCGCGCGGTCCTCGGTAGGCTTCACTCAAACATGCGGTCCGGTCCGGTAGAACCGGCCGTCGGTCAGTTCCGGTGTCGCTTCTTTCGGTTCCGCTCTTTAGGCTTCGGAACGTTCGGGACACTTCGAGCCTGCTGAGCCAGCAAACAGGAAGTAAAAAGAGCACAATAACTTTGTCGTGAGCGCGAGGGGGCGCGCAAGAGCCGGTTCAAAGGGCGTCGTCATGGTTATCCGCAAACACTCGGTTCTTTCGTTTAGAATTTCTTTTTACACAAACGCAGCATCGCGTTTTGTGTTTACTATTTCGACAGAAAATATACAAAAAAAAAAAAGCTCGTCGTAGCTGCTGTGCTAACACGATGTAGGTGTGTGACTAAACATTTCAAGCCACCTGTATATCAAAATAGAGGACATCATTGGATATATTTCAAAGAGTCGGATAAGGATTACTGAAGACAAATTTACTTGAAATCAATGTAAAGCAACAGGAAACCTGTGACCGAAACCTTGACTCTGGTAGAAAAATGGCCGGATGCTTCTTATTAGTTTCCACGTAAATGTGATCTTTACACAAATTTTTCAATGGCAGCGTCCGCTCGCCACAGAAAGCAAGAATAATAAGTTTTCAATAGTGGCCGAATCCGATGAACGTGTGGTTTTGGACGCCAAAATTGAGGAATATTTTCATCTTTGTCAGAACCACTGAAAAACTCAACCGAATTGAAAAATTCAAAAACAAGGTGGTGAAGGGATTTCCCAACATCGTCATCGGAAAACAGTAAGACAACGCACTTTTGGTGGACCTCTGCAAACTAAATGGCAAGAAAATGCCGGCCGGTTTTCTGGATTTAGTAAAGTAACTAACTTGCTCCCATTGTCGACGCACTTGCTCCTTCGCCACACGATGGCGCCAGATGACTTCAGGAAGTGGTAACCTCACCAATTAAGTTTACGTCCATATTGTCAAACATTTCACATTTCTTTTTCACTACCCTGCTCCTTTTATAAATTCTGCAAAAAATAAAAAAGTTGTTGAATATATTTTTGCCCTTTTACTGCCACATTTTCCCTCAGATTCCAACTTCATGTGACAGACGGGGTCCGAAGGGGGGGGGGCACATTTAACACTCAAAAGACTTGCATACACAATTAGGCTTCCATTTTGAAAAACTCTCACCCAATTTTGACAAAGAATTGTCTAAATACTATTATTTGGAGGGCATTTGTTAATTGTTTCATATTTTTGAATATGATACCTTCTTACTAATAGCCTTTTTTAATCATTTAGGTTATTGAGATTTTTGGGGAGATTTTCATTCTGATGATACCCTGCTCAAGAACATTAAAATAATTAAATAATTTCAACTACTGCACTACAAACCCAATTAAACAAAAAAGACTAACAAAGTAGGTAAATGAATATGAAAATTATTTGAAAAACGAATATCAACATCCATATTGTCACAAACTTGCTGAAAAGTTGTGACATTTTCAAACCCGACTGGCAGCTTGGAATAAGTGGAACAAATTGTGAGCTTCGACTCAGTCGCCTGCCGATGACGTCGTCGTTTCAAGATGGCCGCCGCTGCGGTGGAGGGCGTGGCCAACAAAACCAGACGAGAGCGTGTGGAGGCGTCCATCTTTTTTATTGTTTATTTACAAACAAAAATCCGCTGCTGGGTGCCGGTAAGACTTGCTCACACTCGAGA
Source organism: Phyllopteryx taeniolatus (assembly GCF_024500385.1). Classification (NCBI taxonomy): domain Eukaryota; kingdom Metazoa; phylum Chordata; class Actinopteri; order Syngnathiformes; family Syngnathidae; genus Phyllopteryx; species Phyllopteryx taeniolatus. The sequence goes on along the minus strand of NC_084509.1, from coordinate 27,658,413 downwards.
AGGGTACAACATCTGAGGAAAGCAAAACACAAAAAAATAAAAAAACATTCAGCATATCGTTATATAAAATAATAACAACAACAACAACACACAAACGAGACAGGAAGAAAGCGGAGGTCCCAAAATATCTTCCTACAACTTCCACCAGCCTGCTTTTGGAATAAAGCGAGTTGCCGAGCTGATTGTCGCCTCCCGACAAATCGTTCGCTTGTTGATTCACGTCCCTCGAGAAGCGTACATGTGGCCCGGCAGATATTTGGAATCAAGGTTGTGTTTCCATTGTTCTATTTAAAAATTGCCATTCATTTCAAGTACAAATATTACATGTGAACAGATTTTGTTTTGAGGATATCAGATTTGGACACAGCAGTAGGCAGAAACATCTTTTGAAGAGTTATCATATCATCTCTCATATGAAGGTCTGACATTTTTTGTTATTCACACCACAGTGATAAATAAACACGTTATAGTATACGACGACATTACTTGTGCACGTCGGCCGTAGTCTGACAAGTGTTTCGACGTAACGACAACGACACAGTGCCGTAAAGTATCGTGTGGGTGCGCGTTTTCTTAATTTTATGCTGAATAAAGGTCTCGTGAGCACCCAGTTGTCTGCGCATTATTTGACACAACAATCTGGCGATTAAGATCAACTTTGTGTCGCTGCCCTTGTTCTTCGCCGCCATTCCGTAATCTCGCTGCCGGCGTTAGCTTCGGTTATTGATTTGAGAGGCGAACACGTGTTTCCTGTCGAGCGTTTGTTGCGGGTTTACTTTCGTCATCTTAACAGTGTGTTTCGGCCGGTATATTCCAGTGCTAAAAGTATTTCGGTCCGAAAATGCGCTAAGTCACTGGAAATTAGGCTTTACACGATCAGGATTTTTGGGGCCGATCACCAATCGGCGAGTTTAAAAAAACGATAACCGATCCGATGACAATGTGTTTAAATTTAAATGACTTGTTCATTTACTGTGTATACTTGTGTACTGTACACTGAGTCAGGTCATGTATTCTAATCAGTCAGGTCAAACCAACATTACAACATGACAGAAATAATGGTTGCTAAATTACTGTAGTTAAATTACTTTATTGTAATTCAATTACTTCCCACACACCGAAACTTTAAAGCATGATTTGACAGAACGCCGGCATGTTTACGTACATCCGTTAGTGCTAGCACTAGTTTCCTAGGCTATATAACGTTTTGTTGCCTGCTTGGGAGCGGTTACGTATTAAAAGTACGTGAACATACCTCAAGCAAGCCTTGAATGGAAGTCCTCTCCCGAGCACCGGTCACCACCAGCACACCCCCCCCCCCCCCCAATCTTGTTTTTATAATACACACGACACAACCCATTGTTGTTGTCGTTGCCATGGTAACGAGTGTATCCGGTCGCCTTTTCGTCGACAAGATAAAGTCCAGTCATCGTTAAAGACGGGATGCGGTGGTATCGGAATACAAGATTTTATTACGATAGTCTGACATAGTGCAATCAAAGACATTCACTCCGCGTCGCCGCGTGCACAGTATATTTGAATCCAAAAGCTAGTTTATTTTTACCCTTGTCGCATGTCTTTTGACGTAGTACTGTAAATATCTGACGTCCAATGAAGTTATTTAATAAAAAAATAAAAAACATGTCAGCAGTGTGGGACAGACAACACGTAATGCCACCGGATCAGACGACAAATTTGCTCTTTCGCCATTGCATTGTCAGACTACTGCAATAAAATCTTGTATTCCGATACCACCGCATCCTGTTTTTTACGATCATTGGGCTTTATCTTGTCAACTCAAATGCGATCGGATAGACTCGTTACCGTGGCGACGACACCACAAGTGGAGCGCGCCGACTTTGTATTATAAGGACAAAATGGGGAAAAACGTGTGTTGGTGGTCACCGGTGCTCAAGACAAGAGAGGAAATACATTTAAGGTTTGCTTCAGGTACTTTTAATACGATATGGCTCACAAGGGGGCAATAAAATGTGATGTAGCCTAGCAAGCTAGTGGTAGCACGAACGGTTGGACGTAAACATGCCTCCGTTCTGTCGAATCATGCTCTACAGTTTCGGTGTGGGTGAAGTCATTTCATTAAAAATAAAGTGATCTAATTACAGTAAGTGAGCACCCATTATTTCTGTCATGTTGTAACGTTGGTTTGACCTGACTGATTAGAATACACGATGTGACTAGAGCAGTGATTTCCAACCTTTAAGGAGCCAAGGAACATATTTTACAATTGAAAAATCTCACGGCACACCAACAAACAAAAATGTCAAAAAAAGTGGATACATTAATGACTGTATTTACTTCCTGCCATCTAATAGAAGACCATTCATTTGTTCTGTCTGTCACTATGCCTCACTGGCATAAATAGGGGAACAAAGATACATTATTTATTGAATATATCATTTTTTGAACAATTGAGTACACAAGTATATACAGTAAATGAACAGGTCATTTAAATAGACATTCCTCCATCTTGTGATCGGAGATCGGTTATCGTTTTTTTAAACTCGCTGATCGGCCCCAAAAATCCTGATCGTGTAAAGCCTCGATATTTTATGTAGATTTTTTTGAAGACCACTACTCAAATCAGCTTTAGAATAAGTGTGTAACATAGCAAAATATTGAAAACGAAAGAGTGTGAATACATTCTGGTGGCACTGTATAAAGATCAATTTGTCATTCAAATCAACTTTTCAAAAAGCCCCTCCCTGAATACTTCTGAGTGACAAAGTATTGACAGATCTTCTTTTTTTTTTTATTTCTGTTTTGATGTTTAATTTAATCAATATGATGTCTACACTTTACACCAATCTGATCAGCTTGATCAGTATCGGCCGATAATTAGCATTTTATGATGATCGGCTTTCATGTCATAATTCGCCGATCCGATCAATGACATGATGGATCGGCTCCACAAAAGACATTTTACTCCGCGTCGCCATCGTGTACAGTATATTTGAATCCAAAAGCTAGTTTATTGTTAGCCCTGTCGCGTGTCTTTTGACATAGTACTATAAATATTGGACCGCCAATAGGGTTATTTAAAAAAAAATAAAATAAAAAGTCGGCAGTGTGGGACAGACTAGAAATAATGCCTGGAGATTAGACTACAAGGTAAATTTGGTCTTTCACGATTGCAGTATGTCAGACTACTGCAATAAAATCTCATATTCCGATACCACCGCATTCCGTCTTTTATGATCACTGGGCTTTATCTGGTCAACTCAAATGCGACCGGATACACTCGTTAGCATGGCGACGACAACAATGGATTGCACAAAAGTAAAAACGTGCGGTGGTCACCGGTGCTCGGGAGCGGACCTCATTCAAGGATTGTTTGAGGTATGTTCACGTACTTTTAAGACGATACGGCTCTCAAGCAGGCAACAAGTGCTAGCACTAGTGGTTGAGCGTTCTGTTGAATCATGCTCTAAAGTTTTGGTGTGTGTGAAGTAATTTAATTACACTAAGTTAGCACCCATTATTTCTGTTATGTTGGTTTGACTTGACTGAAAACCCCCCGAGAGGTCAATGTTTGACGTTTTGTCTAAAATGCTAGAGAATCCTTTTGAGGATACTCAATATACAGTACACAAGTATATACAGTAAACGAACAAGTCATTTCAATAGACACATTGCTCCATCTTGTGATCGGTTATCGTTTTTTTAAACTTATCGGTGATCAGCCCCAAAAATCCTGATCGTGTAAAGCCTAATGATGTCTGGGAATTATATTGCTCTGCTAATATAAGGTAGTGAGTTTTCTTTACAGAACGACTCATTAGAAGACATATCAGCTTTAGTGCCATTTCACGCGAGTTACTTAAGTAGATTTCCTGGCCAACGAAAACATGACACTAGCCAAAAATGATGCGGTGGATTCAGCAGGCTCGCTGCAGCCAAACAGCAGCACAGGGAAAGGCAGTGGAAAGGGCTCAATTGTCATCAATTCTCATCTGTACACATCATCCACGCATACACAAACCTAACAGTGTTAAACAAGCCACATAATACGAGCGAGTTAGTCAACTAAATCGACTTTTCCAGCACGCGCTCACGTACTGAGCCACGCACGCACTCACTCACCACTCTGATGCGATGTCCGATTGCTTTGGCAGGCAGGTTGCTGCTGAACTTTGCCCTCACCATCCCGCTGTTGCCGTGGGCGCGTGTCACCTTGCCCCAAATCACACGCGTCTTGTTGGGCTTGCCGCCCGGCGTCACTGTGTTCCTGTTACACATACACCAATATACACTATTTGGGGCTTTTGGATGAATTGGAGTGTTCGGCAGTGTCATCAGCAGGTTGCGGGCGAGCCACTGGACGAGTGACAGAAAGGGATGATACGGTGTGTGTGTGCACGCGCGCTGACTTTTTGGCCTTGTAGACGTAGGCGCATCGCTTGCCCAGGTAGAAGTCGACCTCGTTGCGGCTGTAGCAGCCTTCCAGCTTGAGCAGCGCCGTGTGCTCGCGCTGGTTGCGAAGGCCGCGCTTGTAGCCCGTAAAGATGGCCTTGCTCCACAGTCTACACGCACACAAAATAGACACAAAACACACACGTCACCACTAGCCAGCACGCCGACCCGGCTCGATAACACGACGACGTCGTCATCAAGTGCTACAATTTGGAAACGGTAGACGCCGGCCAGCACACATTTCATAAATGAATTTGATGGAATAAACATTGTATTGTGAAAAAAGAAATTAATTAAACAGCACATCCACATGGGTCTCGGTGGCCCGACACAGCACCGGACGGGCCATTCATGTCGCACGCTGGATTATTTTTTTTTCCATCACTGGAACAATCTGTGTGTTCCTGTGGATGGACTAGCAAAGTTTGTGGCCAAAATGTTGGCACTCGATACGTAGCGAGCGAGCCTCTTTCCAAATAGCCACACTTTCGCAGAAAAACTCGCGTTTTAGGGTTGGGTAAATGTGAGAACGTACATTATTCTGTATGTGCAGCATCAAACGCCAATAACAGGCTTGCGGCTCAGAGGATTCCATATATCCTATCGCTCAATGTGCGGATCTGAGTCGCCAACTGTCATGTTTTGGGCGACGGTTCGAGCACATTGCGCCGTGTGCGGCGGGCATAAAATGCTTGGCTGAAAAGAGTCCTAGTGAGGAGCAGTGACAGCTAAGTTTGAACTCTTAACCAACAGTTTGGTCCAAATCAATTAACTGTTTGCAAAAATCAGCTCACCTTCCTGGCATCTTCACTTTTCTTTTCAGGAGCGCTCACCTGCGCATGCACACAGAAAATATGCAGTTAAGAGATAGTTCCATTGTAAAATACAACATTCTGCTGATTATGTACACTCACAAAACAGCCTCCAAAGACCACAAAACCATGTAAACGGTTCAAGTGTAAAAGTATACTTCAATATTGGTAATACCCAGCTGGTGATCATGCAAACATCATTCCTTCCGTCGCATTTAGTGTCGATATTTGAACAATTCTGTGTCACTTTTAAAAAAGTTTGCGCTAGCGTACAACTGATGGTGGAAGTCGGACTTGCAAAAAGCAGGGGCGGCACTATGGGCGGGCCTGGATGTGCACAGGCCCACCCAGATTGACAGACTGCCCACTCAGTGAGAGTCATGAAAATATATATATTTTTTAAATATACTTTTATTTAAACGTTTCATTGTGCTTTTTAATTTATTGAATATTAAGAATTGAATATAGCCTAAACAAAAATAAAAACAAACTTCATGTTTCACGTGATTGCGCGTGCGACTCGACACTTGAGTTCCTTAGCAATCAGACAGCGGGTGGTTATGCTAGCGGAGCAGGTGTCGTTAAACAATAGCAAAACAATTGCCTATGAGCCACTTAAAAAAAAAAAAAAAAAAAAAAAAACAGGTGTAGAAAATTCGAGTACAGCTGCAGCGTTTGGTCACGAGACATTTATTGACTCGAGAAAGGAGGGGAAACACATCCTCGTCGCCATCCCAAGAGGAAAGTCACGCTAGCTCTTATGCTAATGATTCAGCTCCGACCCAGACCGGCATTGGTGGCGTCTAATGACTGTACACCTTTTGATTCCTCATCGATGGACGAACCAGCGACGCTGAACACGCTGTGTTCACTCAGCACATCAGAAGGAGAACTTTCCCACACTGATGGAAAGACTGGACAGCTGCTAGTCAGACATTTTTCCAAATATGAACAGTATGCTTAGGGTCATCATAACGCTCCCTTTGACATCCTGCAGCATCGAGACTTTCTCCGCAACAAACAGGATCCAGACGTGCCTGAGATCATCCATGCTGACCGGACGCCTCAATAATTTGACACTTTTGTCATTTGAAAAAGAAATAAGTGACAGTTCGGATTATGATGACATAATCAATGACTTTAAATCTAAGACCAGAAGACTCCGCCTTCTGTAATGGTAAAACAGTGGTTTTATTTTATTCCGGCACATGCATGATTGAGGTTATTCCGACCCGCTGTGGCATGATTGTGGTTGTCTCAGGAAGCTCTGAACTTAATTATGGTTTTTCAAATACACGTTTCCCGTTCGGGTCTTAACAGAAACAGGAGAACGAAAAATCAGTCCTATCTTGATTTTTCCAGGCCTACGCATTAGCCACGTTCTGGCTCCATCACTGGTGAGATGTAAAACACGCTAGCTAGAAAGCTAATAGGCTAAAGTTTTACAGAGGCGCCGGCGGGCGTCAAGCCAACGCAGACTTTGAGCCTCAAGAGTTCGGTCAAGACGGCAGGAGTTGGCCGCAGCTAACATTTAGCAGCAGAATCCGAGCTCAATCTCGGCCATCACCAAGGCCACAGAGACTTAAGGGGGCACATGATGGAAACACTACGCGAGGATGCGACTGCGACGGATCGTGAGCAGAAATAAGTCACGTTTATGAAGATTTCTAGACATTTTGTCACTCATGTTTGCCGTCTTACCTGCTCTACGAGCACAAATATGGCGAAAAGACCGCGCGCAAAGAATTCTGGGAAATTATTGGACAGGCGGGTGGCAACGGCGCGCCTGATCAAAATACATTTGACTTGTATTTAGTTCTAAAGCACACTTTTAATTAATATAACCGTTATAGTTAATAACAGTTGAAACTACAACTACAGTAGTTTTAAAACGTTTTACTTTTTTTAAAAAATTCTAACAAAATGTTGCCAGTTAAAGGGAGTAGGTAGGTAGTCTTATGGGGGCGCACAAATACTGCATTAGACAATAATTTGAAAAAAAAGAAAAAAAAAACTGCATTTGTTGGATTTAACGTTTTGATACTTGTTTAAAAATTAAGTCAAAAGATTATTATTTTTTTTAATTACCAAATGAACAAGCATTTTGCCCATATTGATATTTATTTATTTTTTTAACTAAACCATACACTGTACATTTCGATTCAAACATTTATTTACATTTCATGTCTGGAAGCATTAGCTACATATTTTTTCACTTCAATTATTTATTTGTATGCTTTTGTGTCTTTAAAGAGGAATACAAGCTTGATAAAAGTTGTGAACATAATCAGACATGTACAAGGATATTCCAATCCTAATATTTATTTGACAGACAGCCGTGTTGTTTTTTTACAGGCAAAGCGAAAATGAGTCAAATACATAGATACGCCGAAAGTGAAATAGGGGAATTTTCTTTGAAGTCTGACCATTTTCTTGGTAACCAACTCTTCTCACACACGTTAGTTTGTAACACGTGTGAGAATGACATGAATAGTTTGCGTCACGTGTAGGCAGAAAGGTTCCGTGTCATCTTGGCAACACCACACTCTCCATATCTTTATATACATTACTACACACACTTTCTATTTACACAATATATTTGTACACAAACAGGTTGCGCAGCCTCATCAACCAAACGTCCCAGAATGCAACAGGAGGCCCGACATGTCAATCACCTGATCGCCAAGGAGGCGCGGGATCACGTAACCTGTGATCTTGGGGAACATTCAAAGTGAACAAGATGAAAAAAACAAAAAAGGTGCAAAATCAAGAGACAAAAACATGTGATGGCGACACACAACAACGCGACAGATCCGCATCTTTAGCATAGCATGTGCTAGGGCCCTCACTTAGCAATCAGTTCAAAGTTCAAATACATTTCAACGGTTTTTGTCTGGTTAGTTGCGCATATCACATTAGCTGCATTACCTGAGGCTAACTGTTTGATATTGATATTATCGTACATCAATCCATCTTCCATACCACGGGTCACGGGCGTGCTGGAGCCTATCCTAGCTATCTTTGGGCAAGAGGTGGGGTACACCCTGAAGTGGTCGCCGGGCAATCGCAGGGCACATAGAATCAACTATCCATTCGCACTCACATTCACACCTACCGGCAATTTAGAGTAATCAATTAACCAACCCAGCCTGTTTTTGGGATGTTGGAAGAAACCAGAGTACTCAGAGAAAACCCACGCAGGCACGGGGAGAGCATGCAAACTCCACATAGGCGAGATCCTCAGAACTGTTGAGGCAGATGTGCTAACCAGTCGGTCACCGTGCCGCCCATTCATCATACAGATGATCTCAAATATATCAATCAATACATATCTTAGTGTCAACACCAAAACTTTACTATTCTTTGCCAATTGTTTTTTTTCGCCCACACTAATTGCTAGTAAACGTCAGCAAATATCCAACATTTGTTTACCATCATTAGTGTTAGCGCTGTTAGCAGGTAAAATAAATACAAATGAGAGTAGCTGATTGTGAACGTCATGTGACGTCACGATGTCATGTTGTTGCTTATGTGATGTCCTGTACACAAGTGTTAAGTTAAATAAAAAATATCCATCCATCCATTTTCTGAGCCACTTCTCCTCACTAGGGTCGCGGGCGTGCTGGAGCCTATCCCAGCTGTCATCGGGCAGGAGGCGGGGTACACCCTGAACTAGTTGCCAGCCAATCGCAGGGCACATAGAAACAAACAACCAGTCGCACTCACATTCACACCTACGGGCAATTTAGAGTTGTCAATTAACCTACCATGCATGTTTTTGGAATGTGGGAGGAAACCGGAGAGCCCCACGCAGGCACGGGGAGAACATGCAAACACCACACAGGTGAGGCCGGGGATTGAACCCCGGTCCTCAGAACTGTGAGGCAGACGCTCTAACCAGTCATACACTGTGCCGCCTAAATAAAAAAAAAAAATATGTGTACAAAAACTTCTGCAACGTTGCCGGTGTGTTGATGTTGTGAGATGCTAATGGTAACGGCGTGTCTAAAGATGGCGGATCTTCACGTGCTTATGCGGCTGCACGGCGATTACATGCCGGACGACGCTCCGGACGAGGTCGTGGTGGTCGTCGTGGCGACACCGTGTCTTGGCGGGGCCAAGCGGAGCAGCGCGCTGATGGTGGCGGCCACCTGGGGGAGCCCTTGTTCCTCCAGGATGTGACGAGGGAGACACAAGTCGCTCTGGACACACATGAACGCACACGCACGCACACACACAAGACAGAGGCCAAAAAGCAAAAGAATGCAAACGCTGATCAACACAACTGGAATGAGGCAAACAAAAGGACAAACCAGAATGGATGGGATTACGGGATTGGTCGCTCATGTTTAGCCTTTCACACAAACACCGCTGAGCGGTCGCCGTCCACGGCGATTGATACAGTCGATACGGTGTCCGCTCGGCAATCGTTGCCGTGAATGGTCTTCTAGCTAAATGGGATTGACCGCCGAATAGCCCGTCACAATAATTGCTATATCGACTAATCGTTCAATAAACAAAACGGACACGATAGTTTTTCCGGACTCGATAAATGGTCATTGGTCATACAGAGTTGGACGGCTGTGTCATTAGCCGCGAGTGGGCTCGTGGAACGCCGGCGGAACAGTACACTCTTGCCGGCATTGGCTCCGTCTGATACTCCACAGCCTTGCTCCTCGTGAAGCGTGTAGATTCACACACTTTAGGGAAGGTTAACTGTTTGTCGTGTTCGCGAGTTAATGAGCTAGCTCACGAGCTAACAACTAGCCTGCAAGCTAACGAGTTAAGGAGCTAAATCGCTCGCTCAGCGTTTCGCTCCGCGTTGTTGTTTGTGTTAGTCCCCAATTAACACAAACAGGTAAGTTAACCATTTATTATGAGGTAACGAGCTCACGAGCTAAGGACCTAAACGGCTCGCTCCACTGCAGCACCCGAGCCATTGTGTGTTTTCGTCCCCAATTAACACACACGGGAACATTAACTGTTGACTAAGCATAACCTCAGTGGGACACGATATTCAGCCAATAGTTGATGACAGCAAATATCAACATATATTTGATTGACAGGTGAAAGGCTCGTCTTCAGCGGACCAACCACACAGTAGCCGGGTTTCCGTGGAGACTTTGTCATTCTGGTTGAAATCATTCTGATTGAAAAAAAAAAAAAAAAAAACGTTCGCGTGGGCCTTTTATATTAATGATTTCAGAGGCATAAAAAAAGTTTTGTCGTGATAGTTTTGGGGAAGATATATTGTCTTAAAAAAATTATTGTGACAGGCCTAACCAGCGACCATTCAGCCACGCTTTGGCGACCAGTCTGTCTACGTCCAATGGACAAGATGGACGAAAGCAAGCGAGAGACAATAGGAAGGCGACCAAATGCGTCATGAGAACCCCCTGACGGAACACACGCGCTTCCCAGTGTGTGTGTGTGTGTGTGTGTGTGTTGCTGGTTGCTATGACAACCGTCCTGCACATGTGTGAAGGAGGGAGGGAGATGAAAGAGAAAGAAAGAGAAAGAAAGTCGTTAGTAGAAAAGTATCGAGTGAAGAAGGACGGATAGTCATCACCATCACCATCTTCAGAAGACGTTCATCACCTGAGACACGCCCATCCTGCGACACGCCTCCAGGAAGTTCTCCACGTTCCTCCGACATTTGGCCATGGTCAGTTTAGGCTGAGGACACACACACACAGGACGGTTGTCATAGCAACCAGCAGCACACACGCACAAGTATGCGCACTCACCACGGCGGGGGATGGGACATGTATGCTGGGTACCGATCGCGGGCGCACGTGATTGGCCAGGTGACACAAGACCACACCGTCAGTGAGCGCCGCGCGTAGGTCACTAGGCAACGAAACCTTCAGCCGGGCCTCGATGTCCTGACGACACAAACGCACGTCAGAACAAATCGCCGCTAACTGCCGAGCGGTTGCCAACGGCATGCGCCAATGAGGATTTGCAGCACCTTCCTGAGCCGCTCCGCCAGCTGCGCGTCGTGTCCCATCTCGGTGGGCGTGGCCGGTGCCTCGTCAAGCGTCTGCCGAGGGGCGACGGCGTCCCCTACAGGACAAGGCCGGAAGCGCGCGGGTCAGCTCGGCGTCACTGGTGGGAAGCGGCGACAGCGGCTCACCTCTCCTCTTTTCTTCCCGCTGACCGAGGCGATACAGGAAGCTCTCCGGGTGCACGCCGGTGCCACGACAGGACGCGGCGTCCGCCGGGTCAGGGTGGCAGGGATTGGCTGGCAACACAAAATAGGCGGAGTCAATGCAAGTGGAGAACCAACGACATGGCTTCTCACGGGGGGTCCGGTCTTACCGCTCTGCGACGGGCCGCCTCGCTCTTCGCCCTGCTGATGCGACAACAAACATGTTTCATGTTAGTGTTAGCATTGGCGGCAGGGAATGGTCAAAAAAAAAAAAGTTGAAAAAAAATGTCCGTTTTGGGGAAGGTTTTTGTGTATCACCAGATAATCTGGTCCAAAAAGGCTTTCAGTCAAACAGTAGAACTTGATAATTTCTCAATATATTTCTGAATTAGGGTTGCACAATTCATTGAATTTTATCATGATCACGATTTTGACTGCCATGATTAAATTAACCTGATTGTCAGCAATTTTTACACTTAAAATGTGGGCACTGCTGCATATGAGTCAGCCGAGCACCAGGGGGCGAACGCATGGTTAAAGGCTTCTTTATACTCGTGCAGACGGCGACCGCACGCGCTGTTTTGAAAGTGCGCTCCAGTTACTTTTTGGCTGGTTTATATTTAATGAGTCTTGGTAGTTGAATATATATGCGTGTGAGAGAGAGAGAGAGTGTGTGTTGCATGTTGCAGCCATAAAATTCCAAGTTAATAATCATTTGCTAAATACAATAAAGTTGATCAGTTTGAACATTAAATATCTCGTCTTTGCCGTGTATTCAATTAAATATAGGTTGAACATGATTTGCAAATCATTGTATTCAAAGATTCAAGTTTAACACAACGTCCAACGTCATTGGAATTGGGGTTGTATCACCTATCATTTATTCTTAATTAAATATTCATTCAGCCCTGAAAACCATTTACAAATTGTATGCTGAAAATGAGTGCAATAAAAATAATGTTTTTACCAACATGAGGAATAATCCTAAACCCTAGGAATTAATGTATTCTTATCATTGCAATAATCATGATTACAACATAGATGGAAATAATAGTGATCGTCATTTGTGCAGCTCTTCACTCAACACTTTTGTTTGGTCTGCTACTCAGAGAAGCCCTTCCCCAATTGGCTGACAAGATTCAGGCAACAATATCAAGCTCGTACGGACCGAAATTCCCAGGGAGGGTTCTCCAAGTGGCCGCGTCAAAAGGAGTGTGAAGTTTCAAACGGCTTAGATTAGATTAGATTATTGATGAGAAGAGCAGGCGAATACTTCATGTACGTCCGTCATCAATGGTGAATGTTTTTGTTGTGGAGGATTTTAGAGGCGTTTCAAGTGCTCATTCCATGTTTTTTTTAGACAATTCCACAAAGACGGCGGCCGCGTGTCACGTTGCAAATTCAATGGAGGTGCGGACGATTCTTACCATGAAGAGGGCGGAGTCATCTGTGTGGGTAGAGTGTCTGAAGGGGTAGATCTTCTACATGCACACACACACACACACACACACACACACACACACGATGTGAGCGCTCGATGATGAGGAGGCGGGGTGTAAGGATGGAGTGGGTGGGGCAACCTTGCTGCCCGGACTGGCCTTGTTTGAACTTTGCAAACAAAACACGTACACGATCTGGCCAACTTTAACTTCTGCAAAGCATCAATCACACGACACCATGGGGTGAGGCCGCAAAACAACGTCTCCCTTGTTTTCCTTTCACTTACTGTACGCCACCAGCAAATATTTCTCCTGACAAGCTTTTCCAGCAGTTTCCCCCGCAGCATGAACTTGTTTAAATTTAGAGAGAAATGATAGAGATTACAGGTGCAACAATTAATCAATTAATTAACAACAAATCGATTAACAAATGATTTCAAAACTATTCTGGAGCCCTTGTTTAACTTTATTGGTCCAAATCCTCAGAATTTCAGCCTTTTAACAGGAACTATTCTCCCATTTCTGTAGTCCTTTTCAAAAGAAGACATTTTTGACATCTGCTTTTAATTTGGAAAATAAGCATGTTGCGGACCAAACCAGGAAGTGACTCATCATCAAATCAAATTATGTTGCATGTTTGCATCTTCTTCACTGTCAATTTGAAATGATGTTTTTGTATAGCGGGATGGAAATTAAAATGTGTTTTTTTTCCTGAATTGATTCATCGGAAAATGTAATCTACAAATGAATCTATTATTAAAATAACGGTTAGTTGCAGCCCTAATAGAAATACATATCTATTCATAGATAATGTGGTGAAAATAAGTGAGTCCTCTTGGGGCAAAAAAAGAAAAAAAAAAAAAAAAAAAGAAAAGATGGATGCAAAACACAACCTTTGGTAAATTAGCATTTCCAAAATGAGCCGTTAACCTGCACGGATGAACTCTTTCCACACGTACAGGTGATGAAACGCCACATCTGCCAAATATTTGTCACCTGCCTCGGGTCAAACGTTTCAACATGTGGATAAACGTCGAACACAATTACTACAATGACTCTCGTCATACGCAAAGTTTGTGTTTCGTTGCAGTAATTCAAGTTGTGTTTTTTGAAAAATAGTCGCTGGAGGGCAGGTCAACACAGCCAACAAATGACTGAGCTAACGGAACCCACGTTGTTAGTGTAAGCAGGGCACATCAGCAAGGACACGCAAAGCCGCGAAAATAAAATCTAGAATTAGTTTTTTTCAAATCTTGCTCACAAAAAAACTTGATGATTGCTCAGCCCTTTGAAATATTTTTGCAATAACATATTTCATGGCATCTTCTACAATGCCGCTGATTGGCTGTGATGAAAAGCTGGCGTGTGATTGGTTGCCAGTACCTTGGCGTCTCCCTGCAGGGGGCGTGTCTTGTGTCTCTCCTCGTCGTACCTGAGGGCGGCCAGCTGAGCCTCTCGTCTCACCCGCTCCACGCCTCGCTGAGCAACACACACACACACACACGCAAAAGGTCAGGTACTGGTCAACGCCCGCTGACGTGGCCTTACCTGAATCTGGCTGCTAGGTGGCGCTGTGGCACCGTTCGAAACGCTCCTGACAGACAGACAGACAGACAGACGGGAAGGACACGTTCTTAAGCCTGAATAGTCACTAACCAGTGACATGCTTGCATATGTGCGTGCGTGACTACCTGCCCTGTCTCTGTCTGGAGTCGTCTGTTCTGGATACGCTGGCTTTACCCGGAGAAACCTGAACAAACAAACAAAAAACGACAAAAACAAACAAAAAACAAACTAATTAAACAACAAAAAGATATCAGAAAAAAACAAGAAAAACAAACACTCAAAATCCAACAAATGAAATGAAAAGCCAACAAATCACATAAGCAAAAACAGAAAAGACAAACAAAACATTTTAAAAATCGAGTAATTGAAAAACTAATTGAACAAAAATCAATGACAAAAAACAGACAAAAAGAAATGAACAATCTAACAAACGATATATCAAACAAACAATGAAAAAGAGACAAAAAAGAAAAACAAAAAATGAAATAACACGAATAAAAAAGAATTTATGAAAACCCGATTAGAGAGCCAACAAATGATAAACCCGTGGCACGCAAAGAAGGAAAAGTCAAAAGGCAAACGTTGACGTGGTGAAGCGCGCCGGCGTACCGTGTTGCTGCGTCTCTCGATGTAGGCCTTGAACTGTGAGCTGAGGCTGGCCCGGTCTCCCGCTACTCCTCCTCCCACGCTCTTCCTCTCTTCCTCTTCCTCCTCGCCAACGCCGTCGATGAAGTCGATCTGCTCCAGCTCGTCTGCGCACGACATCCGACGCACGCGTGTCACTTCCCCGCGGCGTGCCTCGCGACTCAATAACGCACGAGCGCGCTCACGTGTCCCGTTGGCCAGCAGGGGGGGCCCCGCCCCCGCACGCTTCCACTCTTTGTGGACGTCCGGCAAGCGAGGAGGAACCTCAGACGACTCCTTGGGAAGGAAGCACGCGCACCACATAAGTCGATCATGATGTCATATAATAATCACGTCTCTCCCATATGATGTCACCATAAGATAAAAATACTTTTGTGTGCTTAATATTGTGCGGCCGCGCTTCTAACCTCATTTCCTGACCATCTTTTGTCGCCGCTGTCCACACTGTTGAAGCCTGAATCCAACGCTCCGTATGGCCGACCGGGATACAGCTCATCAACGCTAACACACACGCACGCGCACGCACACACACGTACACGCAGCAGCAAGTGAGACTCCTTTTGCAGCGCCCAAAGAAAGTCGTCGTATGTGAGCGACTGACGACAGAGCGTGCGTGCATGCGTGATGAGTTCAGACCAGGAGCCGAAGTTTAAAGGTTGTCTGTCATATTCTGGGAGGTCAGGGGTCATCTTGGTGGCCTCCATGTTGAGGAACTTGAAGATGTGAACTTTGCCCTTTATGCAAATCTACACAACACAAAATGATTGATGACCAATAATAATCTCATGAATAAGCAAGTGTGAATGAGAAGGCGGCCGGGCGCGTACGCCGAGGTGACTTCCTGCGTTGGGTTTGGCAATATGGCCTTCAAATTAAATCTCTCTCAAAAAGTCCGACTTCTGACTATAATCGGCTTTTCCCTTTTGCGTATTAGAAGAAATGACAATTATATTATTCAAAACATTTTCCTTCTTGGGACTTTGTGGTCTATTCAATCTCCAGATACCAAAAGAGCTTTGTCACAGTTTTTTTTCCATAGCACCAACTTGCGTCAATGAGATTTCAAACATTTTTTGCAGGTCATTTGAAAATTAGCACTTCCTCTTGGGAAAGCAATATCTCTTTTACCGAAACACGATCCTCCATAAATGAACGTTACATTTAACATCATAAAATAAGACGTCAAACTGCACACAGTCCCTTCTCATGCTCTTTTTCTCACGTCGAGTTGTACAGGCAAACTCGGCAAAATATCGACTCTTGGAAGCACCGACCTCGGCTCAAACGTTTCCAACCTGAAGATAAACAAATGCTGTTGCAAAGCATAAAAACGTCTTGAGCGCCGCGACTGCCGTCTGCCGGGCTCCTTTCTTGTCATACGCAAAACTTGCAGGAAATGAAGAGTCAATAGTGGCTTTAAAAAAACGACACTAGATTGCTCGCGAATTGCTCAGTTCTTTCTTTTCAATGCTGCGTTTCCCCCAGGCCGACGGTATTTACGTCTGTGCGGGCTACCTGAGCGGGCGGTGTGTGCAGCGGGTTGTTGTCCAGCACCATGGTGTGCAGCTGCGACAGGCGCGTGTAGCACAGCGGGATGGACGTCACCTTGTTGCACGAGAAGTCCAGACGCACCAGAGGCAACTCGGCCAGCTCTGAAACACACGCGCACAACCGCACAATATCTGTGTGTCAAGGTTATTACAGTTTATGAAAACCGATCAAATAACCAAAACTGGAATGGAAAACAATTATTTTCATTCATTGAAATCAAAATTAAAAGAAAGGTTCAAATAAAATGATGAGCTTTTCAAAAAATGGCAACTAACTAAAACTGCATTCCTTGTTTACAAAAGTAAAAACAAAAACAAACAAAGCATAACACAATCCTTATCTCATCCCTCCCTGCAGTAATTATAGCGGCTACCTCTGGAGAAATCTTGACTTCAGATTTATTTTTCACGAAGTATGCAAATTGCCTCTTCCCTGCCTTACCCCCGGACATCGGGATTTTGGCCTGTTTTACTGCTCTCTCCTACTTGGATAGAGGGGTCGATCCAATCTGAGGCCGTCACCGTACGGATTCTGCACAGGTCTGAGGTGGACCGCTTCCCCGGAGGCGCTGCGGTCGAGGTTTCCGCATCAACCGACCGGGCCGGGCCCTGAGGGGGAGCCGCTTTCCTGAAGGTGTCTAGTTGTGGCGCTTCATCTCAATAAATGGACGTTAATTAACGATAAATGTTGCCCACTTGGCATCCATTGCAGCCTGCTCCTCGCCCCATCTGTGCCTAACCTTCTCAAGGTCTCCCCACCATCCCAAAGGGCTTCTTTGAGTTTTTCCTTGCCGATTGGGGGAGGGGGGTTTAGATCAGGAAATGTTGCCGATCTTTGGCAACCGTGGGCCTGTCAAGCCCTTTGAGACTCTTTTAGGATTAAGGGGGACAAATGAACTTTGTTTGGTGGCATCTCCAGAGATGTTTTGCTGATGTCAAATATGTTCCTTGGCTCATTAAAGGTTGGGACCCTTTTTCAGAAATCTGACATAAACCTAATTTTACAAAAGTGCAAAAACACTAAGCGATGGCAATAACAAAACCTAAGCATTCTCATGAAAAAAAAAATGTAGCATACCCACTTTAAAAACAAATTAAACCTAACTGAATTTGAATTTGAAAATTAAAAAAAATTAAAATTGCACCGGCATTATCGGATTACTAGCAACCTTTTATTGCTCAGTGACTGTTTTTTTTTTTCTCAATGTCTCTATGTTTCCAAAGTATTCTGTCAATTGACTGTCTTTTGTCGTACTAGAGCGGCTTCAACTATCCATCCATCCATTTTCCTTTACCGCTTCTCCTCACGCGGGTCGCGGGCTGCTGGAGCCTATCCCAGCTATCTTCGGGCGGGAGGCGGGGTACACCCTGAACCGGTCGCCAGCCAATCACAGGGCACATAGAGACAAACAACCATTGGCACACACATTCACACCTACGTGCAATTTAGAGTCTTCAATCAACCTACCACTCGTGTTTTTGGGATGTGGGAGGAAACCGGAGTGCCCGGAGAAAAGCCACCCACGCACGGGGAGAACATGCAAACTCCACACAGGCGGGGCCGGGATTTGAACCGCATTCCCCAGAACTGTGAGGCAGATGTGCTAACCAGTCGTCCACTGTGCCGGCCGGCTCCAACTACCAGAGACAAATTCCTTGTTTGTTTTTGGAATACTTGGCAAAATAAAGAGGATTCTGATTTTGAAAAAAAAAAAAAAAACAAACGATTAGAACTTCGGTGTGTGTGTGTTTGTACCTGGCGGAAAGGTGACGACGTGGTTTGTGTGTGTGCGTGTATACCTGGAGGAAGGGCAACCAGGTGGTTCCTCCTGATGTTCAGGTCTCTTAGCGCCTCCAGCTGGCCGACCTGAGAAGGCAGCGTCCTGATCTCGTTGCAGCTGACATCCTGCGGGGAGGCGGCACGATCAATCACCCGCGTCAACGTAACGTGTCGGTCGGCGACGACGGCCCGCTACTACCGACCAGCTCCGTCAGGTGCCTCAGCTGACCCACTTCCTGAGGCAGAGCCGCCAGCTTGTTGTTGCACGCGATCAGAACCTTCAGCGGGAGACCGCACAGCACCACCGGCAGCGCAGACAGCTGGTTGCGGCTGACGCACCCACCACGGGAGAGAGTGAGAAACACACAGAGAGAGCCTATGTGTGCGCGTGTGTGTGTGTGTGTGTGTGTGTGTGCGTGTGTGTGCGTGCGCGCATGTTACCTGAGGTTCAGGTAGGTAAGGGCCTGCAGGTTGATCATGTGATCGGGTAGAGACCTCAAACAATTCTGGTAGACGTTCAAACTTTCCAGCGACACCAGGAGACACACCTCCACCGGAAGATCGGACAGGCGGTTCCGAGATAAGTCTGCGTGCGCACACGCATAGTATTAGGTGAACGGCACGAGCACATCAATTACGATCATCTTCTTGTGTCACGTGATGGTCAAATAACAAACTTTGTGCGCGTGTGTTAATACAGTAAGAAAACTTGTGACTCGGCCTGAAAATAGAATCCCAACAATGGCCTGTCTGTGTGCGTGTGCCTGTGTGTATAGTTGTCGTCCAATCAGAGCGGCAGCATAGTATTATATTCATGGCGACGCTGGCGTTGTGATGTCGACATACTGTATTGTATGCACTAAACGTATACATACATGCACTGTACGAACTTATATAGTTGTAACAATTCATTGATTATCAAATTAATCCACAACTATTTTGATCATCGATTAATCAACTGTTGTCACCCGTGAGACAGTTTTACAGACGTTCAACATGTATTGTTCAAAAATTGACTTATGAATATCGTATTTTAAAAGCTAACTCCTCATGCTTGCGTGTAAAGGGTCTGAATACTTATGGCTATGTGATATTTCAGTTTTTCTTTTTTAATAAATCTGTTTTTTTCTGTCAATATGGGGTGCTGTGCGTACATTAAGGTGGAATAAAAATGAACTTAAACTTTAATTTGCAATATAACAGAGTGAGAAATTTAAGGGGGTCTGAATACTTTCCGTACCCACTGAAGATCCAATATATATGGATACATACATAACGCACACACGGCACTGCTCTATAACTTTTACACTAACTGCAACCAACGAGTTTTTAAACAATCGATGAATCTGTTGATTTGTTTTTGATTAATCAATGAATTGGATCAAAAAGTCTTTAATTTCCATGCCTTTATTCAAAAACAGGAAATTATTTCAAATTGACAGTGATTTCGTTCTTGATTTGGTGCATTAGAGCCGTCAGAAAATCTGCAAAAATGTTGATAATTAGTTTCCAAAGTCAACACAAAGTTAATCATTCTGCTTTCATGGAGCACAACAGAAATCTTAAAATATTTACTGCTGAGAGGCTGAAGTCTTGAGGATTTGGACAATGTTAAGTTAAAGAATGGCTCCAAACCATTGGTGTCAAACTCAAGGCCCGGGGGCCAGATCAGGCCCGCCAGATCAATTAACGTGGCCCGCGAGAGCAAATCATGTGTGGACTTTATGTATATTGCTAAAATACCAAAACTCCAAATTGTCTTCACTTTTAACAACATTAAGATTTTGCAAGCATTTTTTGCTACCAATTTTTTTTACCCTTTTAAAATCCATCCATCAATCCATTTTCCACCGCTTATCCGAGGTCGGGTCACGGGGGCAGTAGCTTTAGTAGGGACGCCCAGACTTCCCTCTCCCCACCCACTTCTTCCAGCTTGTCCGGGGGATCCCGAGGCGTTCCCGGGCCAGCCGAAGGACGTAGTCTCTCCAGCGTGTCCTGGGTCATTCCCGGGGTCTCCTCCCGGTGGGACGCGCCCGGAACATCTCACCAGGGAGGCGTCCGGGAGGCATCCGAATCAGATGCCCCAGCCACCTCATCTGGCTCCTCTCGATGTGGAGGAGCAGCGGCTCTACTCTGAGATCCTCCTGGATGACCAAGCTTCTCACCCGATCTCTAAGGGAGAGCCCGGACACCCTGTGGCGGAAACTCATTACGGCCGCTTGGATCCAGGATCTCGTTCTTTCGGTCATGACCCACAGCTCGTGACCGTAGATGAGGGTAGGAACGTAGATCGACCGGTAAATCGAGAGCTTCGCCTTTCGGCTTAGCTCCTTCTTTACCACAACGGACCGATACAAAGTCCGCATCACTGCAGGCGCCGCACCGATCCGTCTGTTGATCTCCCGTTCCATTCTTCCCTCACTCGTGAACAAGACCCCAAGATACTGGCACTCCTCCCCTTGGGGCAGGATCTCATCCCCGACCTGGAGAGGACACGCTGCCCTTTTCCGACTGAGGACCACGGTCTCAGATTTGGAGGTGCTGATTCTCATCCCAGCCGCCTCACACCGGACCCCCATTACGCTTCGGCTACACCTTGAAATTCTGTCCATAAAAGTTACGAACAAAATCGGTGACAAAGGGCAGCCTTGGCGGAGTCTAACCCTCACCGGAAAGGAGTCCAACTTACTGCCGGATATGCGGACCAAACTCTGACTACGGTCGTACAGGGACCGAACAGCCCGTATCAGGGGATTCGATACCCCATACTCCCGAAGCACCCCTCACAGGACCCCCCGAAGGACACGGTCGAACGCCTTCTCCAAATCCACAAAACACATGTAGACTGGTTGAGCGAACTCCCATGCACCCTCGAGGACCACTGCCGAGGGTGTAGAGCTGGTCCACTGTTCCACGGCCAGGACGAAAACCACACTGTTCCTCCTGAATCTGAGATTCGACTTCCCGACGGACCCTCCTCTCCAGCACCCCTGAATAGACCTTACCAGGGAGGCTGAGGAGTGTGATCCCCCTGTAGTTGGAACACATCCTCCAGTCCCCCTTCTTAAAAAGGGAGACCACCACCCCAGTCTGCCAATCCAAAGGCGCTGTCCACGCGATGAGGCGTGTCAAACGGGACAACCCTACAACATCCAGACCCTTTAGGAACTCTGGGCAAATCTCATCCACCCCCGGGGCCTTGCCACCGAGGAGCTTTTTAACCACCTCGGTGACCTCAACCCCAGAGATAGGAGAGCCCGCCTCAGAGAACCCAGACTCTGCTCCCTCATGGGAAGGCACGTCAGTGGAATTGAGGAGGTCTTTGAAGTATTCTCCCCACCGGCTCACGACGTCCCGAGTCAAGGTCAGCGGCGCCCCATCCCCACTATACACAGTGTTGATTGTGCACTGCTTCCCCCTCCTGAGACGCCAGATGGCGGACCAGAATCTCCTCGAAGCCGCCCGGAAGTCTTTCTCCATGGCATCACCGAACTCCTCCCATGCCCGAGTTCCTGCTTCAGCGACCACTAAAGCTGCATTCTGCTTGGCCAGCCGGTACCCATCAGCTGCCTCAGGAGTCCCACCGGCCAAAAAGGCCCAATAGGACTCATTCTTCAGCTTGACGGCATCCCTCACCGCTGGTGTCCACCAACGGGTTCGGGATTGCCGCCACGACAGGCACCGACCAGCTCACGGCCACAGCTCCGGTCAGCAATGGAGGTGCGGAACACGGTCCACTCGGACTCGATGTCCCCCGCCTCCTTGGGAACATGAGCAATGTTCTGTCGGAGGTGGAAGTTGAAACTCCTTCTGACAGGGGATTCTGCCAGACGTTCCCAGCAGACCCTCACAATACGTTTGGCCCTGCCACATCGGACCGGCAACTTCCCCCACCATCGGAGCCAATGCACCACCAGGTGGTGATCAGTTGACAGCTCCGCCCCTCTCTTTACCCGAGTGTCCAAGACATGCGGCCGGAAGTCCGATGACACGACCACAAAGTCGATCATCGAACTGCGACCAAGGGTGTCCTGGGGCCAAGTGCACGTGTGGACATACTTATGCTTGAACATAGTGTTCGTTATGGACAATCCGTGATTAGCACAGAAGTCCAATAACAGAACACCGCTCCGGTTCTGATCGGGGGGGGGGGGGGGCGTTCCTCCCAATCACGCCCTTCCAGGTCTCACTATCATTGCCCATGTGAGCATTGAAGTCCCCCAGCAGAACGATGGAGTTCCCAGCGGGAGCGCTCTCCAGCACCCCCTCCAAGGACTCCAAAAAGGGTGGGTCCTCTGAACTGCTGTTTGGTGCATAGGCACAAACAACAGTCAGGACCTGTCCCCCCCTCCGAAGGCGGAGGGAGGCTACCCTCTCGTCCACCGGGGTGAACCCCAACATACAGGCGCCGAGCTGGGGGGCAATAAGTATACCCGCACCTGCTCGGTGCCTCTCACCGTGGGAAACTCCAGAGTGGAAGAGAGTCCAACCCCTCTCGAGAGGACTGGTACCAGGGCCCGAGCGTGTGTGGAGGACAGTCCGACTATATCTAGTCAGAACTTCTCGACCTCACACACCAGCTCAGGCTCCTTCTCTGCCAAGAGAGGTGACGTTCCACGTCCCTAGGCCCAGCTTCTGTAGCCGGGGTCGGATCGCCAACGTCCCCGCCTTCGGCCGCCGCCCAGCTCGCACTGCACCCGACCCCTATGGCCCCTCCCACAGGCGGTGAGCCCATTTTAAAATAAATTGATTAATAGTCGAACAAGCAATGTTTTACTGGCTTCTGATTTCAAAACAAGTTATCCATCAATTTGTAGTGTAAGTGTAATAATATGAGGCCATCATATATTTATATGGGTTCACAGACTTAGTGGCCCTCCGAGGGAAACCATCACTACAATGTGGCCCTTGACAAAAATGAGTTTGACACCGCTGCTCTCAATGATTAATCGATGATCAAAAGAGTTGTCAATTTTAACTGACAATCGATTAACCGACAACTTATTGATTACTTGTGACACCTCTAATACAGTATATGGTACAATACAATACAGTGCAACGCACAGGCAACACCATTATATTCATCACGTCCACGTAACAATGACGTTTCTCTAAAGTGTTGCGCGGTGTATTATTAATGAGGTAATAATAACTTAGCAGTTCAAGATAGCTCAAAAGTGAGCGCCCAGCTCGTCAATGACGTTCGAATGAGTCGTTTAGAGCATAAACGCTGATGATTTGCGGGATGCTATGTGGGCTAACGCGCTAGCTTCGGCAAAGTTGACAAACTCGAAGGTGTCATAAAGTGAACGAAAGCTCGCGTTTCCGCGCAAACTCGACGAACACTTAACAGCGACTGAATGCGTCCGAAACGTCCGCATTTGTGACTTTCGGACTCAATCTCGTGCGCTTGCGGGGGCTGAAGCAACATGTTGATGTCGCACAGCCGAAGAACAACAACACTTGTCGGTCGGCTCTCAAGTTGCTCGGAAGTGCCGCTTTCTTCCGCCAAAGGTACGACACCGGCTCACCGGCTCAACGGCTCAACGGCTCAGTGGCCCCGCCGGGCTTTCGGGGGCGGACTCACCGGTCCGGGTGGTATCGGTCAGGTCGTGGTTGGCGGCGCCGCGGGGGAACTCCTTGAGCTTCCTGCCGCTGAGGTTCAGACACCCGGTGGCCGAGGCTTCGTCAAGAGCCCGGTCCAGAGAGCGGTTCCACGGCACCGGGCCCGCCGCCGACGCCCCCAGCCCGTTGTTACCAGCGACGAGGACGTTGTTCCCCGCGCCGGTGCCGCCGCCGCCGCCCGTGAAGCTGATTCCGGTGTTGTCCGCAGAGCCCAACAACACCGAGGCCGCCATTACACTCCGGTTGCTTGCTTCGCGCACACTGTGCGAATGCTAATGCTAACTCTCCCACCCAAAACTGAGAAGCTGCGCATGCGCACAACGGCAGGCGAGAAGAAACATTTATTTATTCTTCTTATTAAAATAATATTTATTGATAAACACACACGTAGTAAATAGAGAACAGTAAGTGTACGAAGTATACAAAAGACACTTGACAGAATACGAGTTAATTGTAAACAATATATAGGATTGTAACTGCTCTTATTATGTTTCCTCTACAAGTTAACTTTTAAAGAAATACGTATTTACGTGTACGGTATCTTGTTTGGCGGCACGGTGGCCGACTGGCTAGCACCACAGGTGGGTAGAGTAGCCAAATATTGTACTCAAGTAAGAGTACTGTTACTTGACAATAATGTGACTCAAGTAAAAGTAAATAAAAAGTAGTCCTCGAAAACATTCCTTGAGTAATAGTAAATAGTACACAGTGAAAAAAACTACTCAATTACTGAGTAAATGGTGAGTAACCTGATTTAATTTTATTTTTAATCAGCGCATGCACATCATCCATCTATCCATCCATTTTCTGCACCACTTATTCTCACTAGGGTCGCGGGTATGCTGGAGCCTATCCCAGCTAACTGGGGGCAGGAGGCAGGGTACATACACCCTGAACAGGTTGCCAACCAATCGCAGTGCACATAGAAACAAACAACCACGCACACTCACGATCATACCGACGGGCAATTTTAGAGTCTTCAATCACGTTGATTAGCCGGGTTGGCTTATCTAGTGTTAACACCTATGCTCGGGAAGCCCAATAGAAGACGTTGTGTATAGTCATGTGACTTAATGGTGTCATTTGATTGGTGAACAAGACTCAAACGTCACTAGCGCTTAAATTGGACTGGAGTAAACGTCGCCCAATGCGAAAGTCGAAGTCGTCTGAACAGATAGGTCACACACAAAATAGTTGATAAATAAGCAATAATTGATACATAAAAGTAGCTAGCGGCATTTACATTTTTTTTTTTTAGATTATTGTAACGGAGTAAAAGTACCGTTTCTTAACATAAATACTCGAGTAAAAGTAAAAAGTATGCAGTATTAAAACCACTTCGACAAGTACAATTTATCCAAAATGCTGCTTGAGTAAATGTAACGGAGGAAATGTCGCGCGTTTCGACCCACATCTGGTTAGCACGTCTGCCTCACAGTTCTGAGGACCCGGGTTCAAATCCGGCCTCGCCTGTGTGGAGTTTGCATGTTCTCCCCGTGCCTGTGTGGGTTTTCTCCGGGTACTCCGGTTTCCTCCCACATCTCAAAAACATGCATGCTAGGTTCATTGAAGACTTAAAAATTGCCCGTTGGTGTGAATGCGAGTGTGAGTGGTTGTTTGTTTCTCTGTGCCCTGCGATTGGCTGGCGACCGGTTCTGGGTGTACCCTGCCTTTCGCCCAGAGTCAGCTGGGTTAGGCTCCAGCACACCCGCGTGAGGATGAGCGGTACGGAAGATGAATGAATGAATGAGTAATACATTACCGTAAGATAGAGAGAATATGTTATTTCCCTAGAAACCTGTTTGCTCCAATTTCAAACAAACTTGGGCTTGGAAAATCCTTTAAAATGAAAGCAAAACTATTAAGATATCTTGAGTAATAAGGACATTACAAGCTTTTTTACCTCAGTAATTGATGCATTTTTTAAATGATAGGTAATGAGCCTTATTAATTTGTTTATTGAAACCTTTATTTAGTCAGATAAAGCAAATGTCCATTGGAACGAGGAGCGACAAAACCGGCAGTCGGAAAAAAATAATCTGATTTACCTTAAGTCAATTGGGAAGTAAATTTCGCCGATATTGTCAGTTTTTCAGTCAACTGTCCATACTTTTTGTGCTGTAAGGTTTTTACCATTATAGTATGGGTTCCTTGGCTCAATAAAGGTTGTGAAACACTGCTGTACAGTATTTTGTTGTATTTTTTAAAATGAACTTTATGAAACGACGTATTGCATATTTGAAAGGGGGAATGAAATACTCAATTTTTTACATGCAAATTCTATCAGCTTTCTTAGTTGGGCAGGCAATAATCAATTGCAAGTGTAGTTCAGTCTTTGTAAACGTACTGAAAACGCCGTTTGAATCTACTGTAATACCCTCGTATGTGGTCAAGAATGACACAGTCGCCGATGCACTTCAGTCGCTTTATTACCACGTCATCCTTGAGGACGTCCGAGGACATTACAGTCCTGTACATCAGAATCAGCTTTATTGGCCAAATACGTTGCAAGACACGCAAGGAATTTTTCGCCGGTAGTTGGAGCCGCGCTAGTATAACAACAAACAGCCACTGTGATGAAATATACATTTAGGACATCAAACACACAAGTGTGGAGAGTCATAGAGCAATGGATGAGTACCGCTAGTGTGGTGATGCTGACATGTTGGCAATTGTGCAAATGATGCAGAGTCCTTAAACACATAAGTGGCTAGTTGTTATGAACGACAGTATGCAAATAGTGCAGCATGATATAATAAGGAGTGTACAAATAATGTAGAAGTGTCCTGAGAGAGATGTGCAAAATTGGCACCATGTTGCAATGAAATTGTAAGTTAACTGTTTAGGTCTGAATGTAAAACTTGCCTAAAATACTTACAAGAGTTATAACGTGGACTTTTTCACTGTTATCTTTGTTACTCTTTACAAAAAAACAAAAATAACAATACATAATTTCCGTTAAGTTTAATGTAGATAAATGTTGCTTGATTCCAGGTGTGATGGAGTTTTTGGGACTTTGAAAGACTCCATCCCAATGCAAACCTATGGGGGGCACAAGCCAGTGCAAACTGTAGGCCGGTCTCAAGCCCAGATAAATGCAGAGGGTTGCGTCAGGAAGGGCATCCGGCTTAAAATTTTGCCAAACAAATATGAGCATTCATCCAAAGAATTCCATACCGGATCGGTTGTGGCCCGGGTCAACAACGTGCTGCAGGGCGCCGGTGGAAATTCAGGTACTGTGGGTCGAAGAAGAAGAAGAAGAAGAGGTGGAAAGCGGGTTCTTCGGCAGAAAGAGAAGAGGAAAGCACAGAGCCTAGAACTGAATGTGGGGACTTTGAATGTTGGGACTATGACAGGAAAAGCTCTGGAGTTGGTTGACATGATGATGAGGAGAAAGGTTGATATATTGTGTGTCCAGGAGACCAGGTGGAAAGGCAGTAAGGTGAGAAGTTTAGGGGCGGGTTGAAATTATTTGACCATGGTGTAGATGGGAAGAGAAATGGAGTCGGGGTTATTTTAAAAGAAGAGTTGGTTAAGAATGTCTTGGAGGTGAAAAGAGTTTCAGACCGAGTGATGAGTCTGAAACTTTAAACTGAGGTTTTGTGTGTAATGTGATTAGTGGCTATGCCCCACAGGTAGGATGTGACCTAGAGGTGAAAGAGAAATTCTGGAAGGAGCTAGACGAAGTAGTTCTGAGCATCGCAGACAGAGAGAGAGTCGTAATTGGTGCAGATTGTAATGGACATGTTGGTGAAGGAAATAGGGGTGATGAAGAAGTGATGGGTAGGTACGGCCTCCACGAAAGGAACTTGGAGGGACAGATGGTGGTAGACTTTGCAACAAGGATGCAAATGGCTGCAGTTAACACTTTTTTCCAGAGGAGGAAGGAACATAGGGTGACCTACAAGAGCGGAGGTAGAAGCACGCAGGTGGATCACATCTTGCGCAGACGATGTCATCTGAAGGAGGTTACCGACTATAAGGTTGTGGTAGGGGAGAGTGTGGCTAGACAGCGAAGAAGATGACTCTGGTGGTGGGGAGGAAGATTAGGAAGACAAAGGCAGAGAAGAGAAGCATGTGGTGGAAGCTGAGACAGGACGAGTGTTGCGCGGCTTTTTGGGAAGAGGTGAGACAGGCTCTCGGTGGACGGGAGGAGCTTCCAGAAGACTGGGACGCTGCAGCCAAGGTGATCAGAGAGGCAAGCAGGAGAGTACTTGGTGTATCTTCTGGCAGGAAAGGAGAGGAGGAGACTTGGTGGTGGAACCTCACAGTACAGGAAATCATACAAGGAAAAAGGTTAGCTAAGAAGAAGTGGAACACCGAGAGGACCGAGGAGAGGCGAAAGGAATACATTGAGATGTGACGTGGGGCAAAGGTAGAGGTGGCAAAGGCCAAACAAGAGGCATATGATGACATGTATGGCAGGTTGGACATGAAAGAAGGAGAAAAGGATCTCTACAGGCTGGCCAGACAGAGGGATAGAGATGGGAAGGATGTGCAGCAGGTTAGCGTGATTAAGGATAGAGATGGAAATATGTTGACTGGTGCCAGCAGTGTGCTAGCTAGATGGAAAGAATACTTTGAGGA
Source organism: Phyllopteryx taeniolatus (assembly GCF_024500385.1). Lineage (NCBI taxonomy): Eukaryota > Metazoa > Chordata > Actinopteri > Syngnathiformes > Syngnathidae > Phyllopteryx > Phyllopteryx taeniolatus. The sequence continues at coordinate 27,629,827 of NC_084509.1, read as the reverse complement.
GTTGATGAATGAGGAAAATGAGAGAGAAAGAAGAGTAGAAGAGGCAAGTGTGGTGGACCACAAAGTGGCAATGATTAGTAAGGAGAAAGTTAGAAAGGCATTAAATCAGAATCAGAATCATCTTTATTTGCCAAGTATGTCCAAAAAACACACAAGGAATTTGTCTCCGGTCGTTGGAGCCGCTCTAGTACGACAAAAGACGGTCAATTGACAGAGAAAACTTTTGAGACATAAAGACATTGACAAAAAAAAAACAGTCACTGAGCAGTAAAGGGTTGCTAATTATCTGGTAATGCCGGTACTTTTTTTTTTCAGAGGATGAAAAATGTAAAGGCATTTGGTCCTGATGACATTCCTGTGGAGGTCTGAAGCATTTAGGAGAGGTGGCTGTGGAGTTTTTGACCAGCTTGTTCAATGGAATTCTAGCGCGTGAGAAGATGCCTGAGGAATGGAGGAAAAGTGTGCTGGTGCCAGTTTTTAAGAACAAGGGTGATGCTCAGAGCTGTGGGAACTATAAAGTGGAATAAAGTGGATGAGCCACACAATGAAGTTACGGGAAAGAGTCATGGAGGCTAGACTCAGGACAGAAGTGAGTATTTGCGAGCAACAGTATGGTTTCATGCCTAGAAAGAGTACCACAGATGCATTATTTGCCTTGAGGATGTTGATGGAAAAGTATAGAGAAGGTCAGAAGGAGCTACATTGTGTCTTTGTAGATCTAGAGAAAGCCTATGACAGAGTACCCAGAGAGGAACGGTGGTACCGCAAGCGGAAGTCTGGAGTGGCAGAGAAGTATGTTAGAATAATACAGGACGTGTACGAGGGTGTGACAGAAGAATTTAAGGTGGAGGTGGCACTGCATCAGGGATCAGCCCTGAGCCCCTTCCTGTTTGCAGTGGTGATGCTTAGGCTGGCAGATGAGGTTAGACTGGAATCCCCGTGGACCATGATGTTTGCAGATGACATTGTGATCTGCACTGAAAGCAGGGAGCAGCTGGAGGAACAGTTAGAAAGATGGAGGCATGCACTGGAAAGAAGAGGAATGAAGATTAGCCGAAGTAAAACAGAATATATGTGCATGAATGAGAGGGGTGGTGGGGGAAGAGTGAGGCGACAGGGAGAAGAGATAGCGAGGGTGGAGGACTTGAAATACTTGGGGTCAACCGTCCAGAGCAATGGTGAGTGTGGTCAGGAAGTGAAGAAACGGGTCCAAGCAGGTTGGAACGGGTGGAGGAAGGTATCAGGTGTGTTATGTGACAGAAGAGTCTCTGCTCGGATGAAGGGCAAAGTTTAGAAGACAGTGGTGAGGCCAGCCATGATGGACGGATTCGAGACAGTGGCACTGAAGAGACAACAGGAAGCAGAGCAAATGAAGATGTTGAGGTTCGCTCTTGGAGTGACCAGGTTGGATCAAATTAGAAATTAGCTCATCAGAGGGACAGCCGAGGTTTGATGTTTTGGAGAAAAAGTTAGAGAGAGAGAGCAGACTTGGATGGTTTGGACACGTCCAGAGGAGAAATAGTGAGTATATTGGTAGAAGGATGATGAGAATGGAGCTGCCAGGCAAGAGCGCTAGAGGAAGACCAAAGAGAAGGTTGATGGATGTCGTGAGGGAAGACATGAGGGCAGTTGGTGTTCGAGAGGAGGATGCAGGAGATAGGCTTACATGGAAAAGGATGACGCGCTGTGGCGACCCCTAACGGCACAAGCCCATAGAAGAAGAAGAAGAAGAAGAAGAAGAAGAAGAAGAAGAAAGACTCCATCCCCCAGAGTTCCACGCGGCGTTGTCGCGACGCATGATGACGTATGCAGGTTTCGGACGGCTGCGTCCCTGTGGCGTGACCATCATGGCGGCGACGTACGTGGAGATCCTGAGGAGCGAGTTTCCTGACATCGACTCGGAGTTGTTCGACTACATCACAGGTGAGAGTCCGGCCTCGCAGCCGCCGTGTGCCGGCTGTCGAGTCGCTTTCAGTCGGGGTTGTCGTCGCCGTCTGGTTCCGGGCCACAAGAGCGGGACGAGTCCGCCCGTGCACCGGCTAGGCATCCTGCTAGCTGTTAGCAGCTAATGGGCTAACCGGCTCAGATTGGTGTTCGCTTGCCGGCTACGCGACTCCACGCCAACCGGCCGCGGTTTTTCTGAAATGCTGCCAAGAAACCAAAATGGATAAACCGAAAGCCCTACTGATGTCAAGTATCATGATATTTTACGTATTTTCTGGCTTTAAAAGTCTAATTTAGAAACGGCTAGTGAGAATCAGGTGCGGCATGTTTTCATAATATTCCTTGAGTCAGTAATTTACATGACACCGGTGTTATCAGGGCTTGTAAGGACGATTCGAGTGATATAAGTATCTTTTTTTCTGAGAGAAGTGTTTAGAAAGTTAGGAGTCGTTCTGGAAGTCATAATAATGCTAACAGCCATTACACGTTGCTAGGAGTAATGTGTGACCTGAGAAACCTGTAAGGTTGTCATCATGAGGGTTACGTTCATTTCGAACGTTAACTCATTCACTTGAAGTTGATTCCAGAGCAGCCAATCTCATCTTGCCAGCCATTTTCGTGCACTTTGAGGATCTTTCAAAATCCACAATGAATATGACAACAGAAGCCGCGAACCTACCAAAAGAACGAATACGCGCTCCTTTTTCAACAGTAAAAAAAAAAAAGTTTGTTTGTCGCTTAACTTTGCGTTTTCTGTTCTTAAATAATCCGCAGGGGAACAGAACATGGGTTGGTTTCACAAAAAACACAGCTTTGTGACCAAAAAGCAGAGAAAAGGAGCTTTTGTGAACAGAAACATGTCAAGCACAACAGTGACTTTGGCGCCGATATTTTTTGCTTTTGTGACACCTCAAACTATAAAACAACAAAAACTGAGAGAGGGCTTTTGATGGCAAAATCTTTCACTCACAGTTATACAACTATGAAATGCGCCGTCAGCAATTCTTACTCACCGCATGGCTGGAGTTGAACGTCACTGGCTTTTTACATGGTGTCATTGGGGTCATCTTTTCTCACGATGGAGACACACACTTTCTACTGCCTATCGACACATACTCTTTTTATGCCATACATATACAGTTGAAACCACGTCCTGTATTTTCACGACCATAAGGCGCACTTAAGTTGCGAGCGGCATGGGAGCGATGGATGGCAGATGGCGAACACAGCTTTACTAAGACGAGGCAGCGCCGAGCGAGTTACGCCACAATTTGTGAATGGATTGCGGATGCTCGGGCTAACGTGTCTGCTTGCACTGTTGTTGGAGCTTTCGTAAAAGCCGGCATCTTTTCCGAGGAGCCGCACAGCAACGAGACTGACTCCGACAATGACGAGAGGAAACCCGGCGTGTTTGATGGAGAACTTGCCCAGCTGTTCATTTCGGTGTCAAACTCATTTTTGTCTCGGGCCGCATTGTAGTTATGATTTCGCTCAGGGGGCCGTTAGAACAGTGAAATGTTTAATCACCAAATCATATTATTGTGTAATGGTTACACAACAAAGTGAGGGATAACTAGTTTTGAAATCAGAAGACAACGATAATAGTTTAAGTACTGTAGAAGAAGGGTTTGGTAACACAAAAATGCAATACCTCAACATTGTTTATTATTATGACAATTTGGAATTTGGGTACAGATTTTAGCAAAAATCACGGAAGTTGATGAGTATGATTTGCTTTGGCGGGCCACATAAAATGATGTGGCGGCCCGCATCGGCCCTCGGGCCTTGAGTTTGACACCTATGATGTAGAGAGACTCATGCTTTTTTTTCACTGTCTGACATGAAAGTAGACTAAACTTTTCCTGTTTTAGATCAATGAGTATTAGCAAAATGATTTCTATTTGCTAGATGACAGAATAATGAGAGGATTTTTTTCGACCATTTTTCATTACGTTCATTAAAATGCATCTTTTCATATAGTGTATGTAAACTGTACATACTCTGTTCGCATGTGAGGTGCCTCAACGTGTCCCACTGCCAACATTGGCATTTCTCTCCCTCATAAAAAACATAAGATGCGATTTGCCCCCTAATTGTCGGCATCTACTCAAAAGCTGCGCTGATCTCAAATCCAAATCGAAGCAATTCAACGGCGCCATCGACAGGCAGCTGTTTGTCATTACAGTGGTTTAGAAAGTTGAATTAGACGGACGAGCTGGGCGAGACCCTCTTTCATGGGTTGAAAAACGCACTTGACGAATACATTTGTCAGCTACAGTAAATTGTTGGATTCCACATGACCAATAGTAACATCCATGGCAGTATTCCAACAGAAGAAATATGGAATGATGATCGAATTCTGACATTGTGGATGGAAGTGACGATTGCGTGTGTGCACGTCAGGCGTGTTGGACGGCTGCGGGGCCGACTTCGAGGATGGCGAGGAGGTGTTTGAGGCCGTGGGCGGCGTCCTACAGGAGGTGTCGGCTGACAGTAAAAACGAGGACGACGTCCGAGACATTTGCCTGCAGATGTTCAACACGCTGCAGCTGTGAGCACCGTCCGACTTGCCCACATCGTCACGAGCATCTGATACATCTCCTTCTTCCACCTGCGTGTGTGTGTGTGTTCAGGAGTCGCTGTCCTGCCTCCCAGCGTCAGGTGTTGCTGGATGCGCCAGTGCAGCTTTCCCAGATGTCCATGGATACAAGTGAGCTGTCGCCCATGTGCACAACACGTGCGTACGTTGGCTTTGTGTATTTGACGTGTGTTTGTTCTCTCTTAGCCTCGGCCAACAATGACGTTCAGGGCATCTGGATGATGAAGCGTCCTCTGAACACGGTACGTCTTCCTCTGCTGGCGTCCTAACCGTGTCTCAACCAAGCACGGCCACTATCACGTTCTGACGAAATATCACACTTTCACTGTACCACGGTATTGCAATTACAACTTTAAAATGTAGTATTTTGAAACGATTGGGTAAATCGCAATTTTTCCCCATTGAACGTACTCTGTAGCTACAGCCACCTGCAAAAGTATTCGAACGGCAAGGTAATTTGTTTTTGTTGTATACTGAAGACATTTTGGTTTCAGATCAAAAGATGAATATGAGGCAAAAGTTGAGAATTCCAGCTTTTATTTCATGGTATTTACATCTTGATGTGTGAAACAACTCAGGACAGAGCAGCTTTTGTTTGAAGCCACCCACTTTTCAAGTGAGCAAAAGTATTTGAACATGTGACGCATTGGGTGTTTGTAGTTGCTCAGGTGTTGGCTTTTAGATCGATTTCTTAAACATTAGATAGTGCTTGTATATGGCTTTGGGTTTCACCTGTGAAAACTGCATTTGGTGTTAAGCAAACATGATGACCTGAGAGCACTGTCTACGGTAGAAAAGCAAACCATTTTGAAGCTGAGAGAAGAGAAAATCGATTAGAGCGATTGCACAAACATTGGGCGTAGCCAATACAACAATTTGGAGTGTCCTGAAAAAGAGAGAAAAACTACCGGTGTGCAGAGCAACCGTCATCGAACAGGTCAGCCAAGTCTATCAACAGCAATTGATGACAGAAACATTGTGAGAGCTGTGAAGAAACGCGCAAAGACAACAGTCAGTGACATCACTTCCCACCTCCACAGGGCAGGGGTGAAAGTATCAAAATCCACTGTTCGAAGAAGACTTCGAAAGAAAAAATATACCGGTCATACCACAAGATGCAAACCACTCATCAGCAAAAAGAATCGGAAGGCCAGACTGGATTTTGCAAAGGAGTACAGAGATGAGACGCGCAAGTTTTTCTGGACTGATGCGACCAAGGTTAACCTCTACCAAAGTGATGGAAAGGCCAATGTATGGAGAAAGAAAGGATCTGCTCATCTGTGAAGCATGGGTGGAGGTCATGTCATGGCTTGGGCTCGCATGGCTGCTTCTGGAACGGGTTCACTAGTCTTTATTGATGACGTAACTGATGATGGTAGCAGCAGAATGAATTCTGAAGTCTACAAAACCAATTTGTCCGGCAATTTACAGAAAAATGCATCCAAACTAATCGGGAGAAGCTTCATCATGCAACAAGACAATGACCCAAAACACAATGCCAACACAACAAGGGACTTCATAGAGGGAAAAAGTGGCAGGTCTTGGACTGGCAAAGTCAATCACCGGCCCTTAACCCAATAGAGCATCCATTTTACCTCCTGAAGAGGAGACTGAAGGGAGAAAAACCCAGAAACAAACAAGCACTGAAAGAGGCTGCAGTAAAGAACTGGAAAAGCATTTCAAATGAAGAATGCAACAGTCTGGTGAAGTCAGTGGGTCGCAAGCTTGATGCAGCTATCACAAGTAATGCCAACAAATATTAAATGTTATTCATTCACTTTAAGTTCATTTAATAATGACTGTTCCAATACTTTTGCACTGAGTACCAAAAAAAAAAAGCATCACATAATGCTGGTGGAACATTTTAGCGGTTTTGAAACCGTGACATTTTAAAAACCACAGTACACCTTGAAACCGGTAACCGTCCCGTGCCTAGTCTTCTCTGAACTCAGATGAATTTCAAGATCACTTTTAAAAACAATCATAGCTGAAACATAGAAGAGGTTGTCTTGTGTGTCCCTCAGATGGTGGACACCAAGAAGCTGGAGAAGGCCGAGGCCAAGCTGAAAGCCAAACACGAGCGTCGCAACGAGAAGGACTCGCAGAAGACGTCCAGTCCGCTGTCGGTTTTTCTTCCGCCCGCGACTGTTTCTCTGTCCTGTCCATCTGTGCTATCATGTCCGTCTGTCTGTCCTATCGGTGTTGTCCTGTCTGTTTCACTTCTCTGTCCGTCTCACGCTGTACTGTCTGCGCTGTCCAATGTTTCTTACTGTCCTGTCCGATTTTGCGGCTCTGCCTGCGGTGCCCTTAGTGTCCTTGAGGAAGCGTCGGCCAGTCAGGCCAGCAGTAAAAAAGAAGGACGAGCAGAGCAGGCGGGAAAGAACCGCAGCTACGACATCCGCATTGAGAACTTTGACGTGTCCTTCGGAGAGAGGTGAGGACTACTGACGACTCGTGAGTCCGTCCGATGTACAGTGCCGACCTGTATCGTGAATTTTCCCTTTTGTAGTCTCATCTCACAATGCATCTTGAATCCCTAAGGCCAATAAGGAGTCGGGAATGAGTGAATGATTGGGAGCCCATTTAATTCACTCATTCTTTACTCCCTAAATACCACAACGGGATTTTAGTCAACTATATTTTCATGTCGATAAAATTCCCCATATAGCGGTGCCTCGAGATACGAGTCACTCAGCATACTGGTTTTTCAAGATGCGAGCCATCCGAAAGCCATTTGACTTGCGAGCATAAACTTGAGATACGAGCACTGTGTGGGGGCTGTGAACCCAACTCACTTCACAAGCAGCAGTTTTGTAAACCGTGAACAATTCTTTTAAAAGAGGTTTCAAGCTTTTTAATGCCACATCCAATTGAAGTTTACTGTCAAACTAAACATAAAACAGATTTTTTTACACATTTAAAACAAGCAAACAAATTTGCCTTGGAAATGCCTGCTGGTTTAATGCGAACATCATGGAAAACACAATTGACAGGGTAATGATTAGCATCCATAGTCAGTGTTATAAGCCTGAAAGCACAAACTGGTGCAACACCACCAGGCCAGGCTCCGCCTTTTAAAGCCACACACATTCAAAGTCACAGATACTACAATGAAGAACGTGAGGATGGCAACTCAAAATGGACAAAAATAATACAGGAGCCTTACATGCATTTTTTGTATTGTATGTTTAATAATGCAAAATCAATTGTTAAGCCATAACTTGAAGAATCCATGGGATGATCAGTATAATTCTTAAAATATCGATTTGACACCATCCCTTCTCTTCTCAAATCTCTTTTATAGAGGGCTGCTCCACGAGGGGGTGCAAATTGCCCATACAAACGCTAATGATTTAAACGTCAGGTTGCATAGCAATAGCATTTCACTACGTAGGCTAGAAATGCCAGGCTGTGGAGCCGCACATATTGCACATACCAGAAGATGATGCCACCGTTCAACAGGTGTCTTCTTTCTGCTCCGTTTCATCCTCAGGTGTCTTCTTCAGGGCGCTGAGCTATCTCTGGCGACGGGGCGGCGCTATGGTCTGATCGGCCGAAACGGTTTGGGCAAGACCACGCTGCTGAAAATGTTGGCCAGCCGCAGCCTGCGCGTTCCGCCGCACATCTCCATCCTCCACGTGGAGCAGGAAGTGGCGGGTGACCACACGGCGGCGCTGCAGAGCGTCTTGGAGAGCGACACGCTCAGAGAGGGCCTGCTTGGAGAAGAACGACAGCTCAACGCGCGCATCGCCAACGGAACGTGAGTACAGGCAGTACCGGACGCCCGCACTCCGACAGCAGCTTCAACCGCTTCCCGTTTTTTGGAGTGGATGCACAACAATTGGGGTGGGGTCTGTGTGCTGACAGACTTTCACGAAGCTAACAACAGGGCAGGATTGTTGCCGCCTCAGTGTCCCGATCTGCAGCTAATCATTGATTGATGGGGTGTGGGTTCTCCATCTCCCACTCCACAAAAAAGTGTGCGTGTGTGTGTGTGTGTGTGTGTGTGTGTGTGTGTGTGTGTGTATGTATGTATGTATATGTATGTATATATATATATATATATACATATGTATATATGGGGTGCTGTGTGTACATTAATGAGGGAAAAAAATGAACTTAAATGATTTTAGCAAATGACTGCAATATAACAAAGAGTGAAAAATTTAAGAGGGTCTGAATACTTTCCGTACCCACTGTATGTATATATATATATATATATGTATATGTATATGCGTGTGTGTGTGTGTATATATATGTTGTGATTGTCTGTGGGCTTTGTTTCAGAGCTGAGGGGATGGAGAGCGTCCGCCTGTCAGAAATTTACTGCAAACTGGAGGAGATCGAAGCTGACAAAGCCCCCGCTCGGTAACTCTGCGTGCGTCATCCAGTAGGACTGTTGATCAACTGTGACTGTCGTTGATCGATATCTGTATGTCGTCCAATCAGAGCCTCTATCATCTTGGCTGGTCTAGGATTTTCTCCGAAAATGCAACAGCAACCCACCAAGTGAGTTGACACACGCACGCGCCCACATATACCTGCGTACACACACACATTGAATGTTGTGTGCGCAGAGAGTTTTCCGGAGGCTGGAGGATGAGGTTGGCCTTAGCGAGAGCTCTCTTCGCTCGGTAAGTTTCTTCCTTGTTTTTAGACAGCTGAGAATGTTGTGCGTCACACTTGACTTGTCGCACGTATCACATGTTCAGTAGTTTGTGTGTGTGCGTGTCTGTGTCATCAGGCCTGACCTGCTGCTACTTGATGGTGAGTCACATGACCTCAGCTCTCCGATCACCGACGGTTGGTTAGTAGTACAGCAGTGTCTCGACTTCTGGGTTGACTTTGTTGCCTGACCAAACACAATTTACTTTTACTTTCCAGCGGTGCCTTGAGATACGAGTGAGCCAACGTAGTTTTTTTTCGATACGAGTCGTCATTCGGACGATTCTTTTTTTGCTGTTACTTGCGAGCCCCAACTGGAGATTTTGAGTCTGTATGTCAGCTCGACTCACTTCACAACGACAAGCGGCAGTTTGGCAGATGGTCATTCGTCTGAAAATGTGTGTAAAGCTATTTGTTAGTTAATCACTTTTTCCGTCTTCCTTGCGCCATTTTTTTCCCCCACTTACCTCGAGCGGCGGCGTTTCGAAAGTTCGAATAGAAACGAAGGCCTTTCATTGTCACATTACACACACAGATTGTCATTTCACTACAAAATGTACGCAATTGTAATCCATTACATTACTGGGAGAAAATGTGGCATTCAATGAGTTTAATTTTAAATTACATTTCCATGATTACAATTTTAGTTACATTTGAAATTAGTTTTTTTTTCCCCATAGCACTTTCTCCCACCTTCTAAAGCCAACGCTTGTGATTGGCTCTCTCTGGTTATGTGCCTTTCTGTTGTAGTCTCAAACATGACATATTTTTCCAAATATGACCTCCAAGCGCCACCTTGTGGGTAAATGTTAGTTTCTCTAAGATTTTGAAGCTGTTCGACTCATAGTTCCACTTTTTAACACAAAAGGACATAGACTTTTGATCAGTTTCATCAATTTTGTAATTTATGGAACATTCACTTATCTGGGTTGTCATATGAAGCGATATTGTCTAAATTGTGCACATTTGTCATGAGGCCAACATGCTATGATGTTTTCGACATGCTGTACACATACAATCCAACAAACATTTTTCATTATGCATTTACTTTTCATCATGTTATTAGTTTATTTGCGTAAAGAACAAATATTTGTGGTTAATTCCAAAATAATGATCTATGGTTTGAATCCACTTTTCAGGGGAAACATCCAAAGGTCTGGTTGATGCATTCATTCAAAATCAAGAAAAGTAATCCATACATCTTGAAATATAATTAGTTGGACCACTTTGATTAAGTTATTGAAATAGTTACTGTACTATGAAATTTTCATCAGGGCAACTTAATTTTTACCAACTACATTTCCAAAGTCGTCTTCCCACCACTACACATGTACAATGAGATTGAAACCAGCAGGCATGTAAGATATAAAATGAAATCAAGTAAAAATTGTAAAATATTTACAAAGATGAATAATGCATGAAGATAAATAATGGTATTGTGGTCTCAGTAGACACAGTATATTGCTATTGCACAATGTTCCAAGCACATTGAATGTTGCTCTGTCATATGAATATTATAACTAATATTTTGGCTCATGACACAACGCAAAAAAACAAACGCTCATAACTGGAAAAACCCCAAGGTAGAGGAGGTACTGCTGTACTGCAATTGAATGTGTGCCGGTGTTTCCAGAGCCGACCAACATGTTGGACGTCAGCGCCATCCTGTGGCTGGAGAACTACTTGCAGGTCTTGGCCGCCGTCATTGCAAGTAATTGGCAGCAGTAGCACAGAGCTAATGTAAATGCGCCCCACCCAGACGTGGCAGTCCACCGTTTTGGTAGTGTCCCACGACCGCAACTTCCTGAACGCGGTGGTGACGGACATCGTACACCTGCACTCGCACAGGCTGGACAGTTACCGCGGCGACTACGAGAACTTTGTCAAAACCAAAGATGATCGACTCAAGAACCAACAGCGAGAGTACGAAGCGCAGCTGCAGTACAGGCAACATATACAGGTACCACACACACAGCAATCACATCGTTAAATGGAATGAAAATGAGCTTTCTCCTTCAATTGCGCTGCTCATTGTGGTGTGTGCGGACTTTATCATCATAAATGTGGTTATTTAAAGGTCCCTTATTTTGACTATTTAGACCTTCATAGAGTGACTCGCTAACATGTATTTAGTATCAAAGTGTCAATTTCATTTCAAAAACACCGCTGTTTTGTCATCAGTGTGTCCAGAAAAGGCCCCTCAGACAGTTACTTGTTTGAGCCCGTTTTGTATCTGCTTTGTCCATATTTGGCCTTTCCTCTGATTGGTTGCCTCCGTGTAGAAGAGCCACTTGTGAGAGTACACGTGTTTGTTATGTCAACAACGCTGGCTGGGGAGCGGTGAGGTAGGCGGAGAGCTTCGCTAGTGACGTGGAGATAAACTCGAGAAATTCCAATAAGCTGCTTTCTGGCCTCTCGGGAAAAACACGTCTGGAACTCAGGAATGCGTTCGCTATTTGAATTGATATTTCACGGTTACTGAGGCACCATAGAGCCAATATAACATTCCATATACAGACCCTTTCCAAAGAATTTGAATATCATGGAAAAGTTTATTTCTATAATTCCATTGAGAAAAAAAAGGTCAACTTTCATAGATTATAGATTCAGGGCCCGCAATTTAAACAATTTCAAGTATTTATTTGTTTATTTTTACATGGTCTTCCAGCTCATAAAACCCACGAAATCAGGAATTCAAAACATTATAATACTGTGAAAAAAAATCACCATTTCTCAGTTTTTGTCGAAAAAAAGAGAAATTAGAGTCACATTAAATCAATGAAAATATGGTACTTTCAAAACGATATGTTCATCTTCAGTACTTGGTTGGGAATCCCTTTGCTTGAATCACTGTCTGGATGCGCCGTGGCATTGAGGCAATCAGCCTGTGGCATTCCCTGGTGCTGATGCTTGCTGTCAGTTCTTCTTTGTTTTTGGGTCTGGCGCCCCTCGTTTTCCTCTTGATAATACCCCATCCATTCCCAATGGGGTTTAGATCCGGCGAGTTGGCTGGCCAGTCGAGCGCTGATGGCGTGGGCATCAAAGCTATCCATTGCGCAAAGGGCAAAGAAATGCTAACTGTTAGCCCGTGTGTCCATGGAGTTTCCTGTGGTTTGTTAGCATTCTGCTAGCGGAGGCTCGGATTGCTTACTTGAAATACACAAGGTGTCATTGTTTAGTTTTTAACTTCAGCTTGTAGTGGCATTAAACGGCTCGAAACCTCTTTTTGGAAGAATTTTGACTCCTAAAATCTGCCAAACAGTCGCTTGTCGTCAAGTGACTTGAGCCACTATTGCCGCCATGCAGCGCTCTCTATCGCGAGCGAACGCCCAAAATCAGCCGATCGATGGCTCGTATCAAAAAGCACTTGTAAGTCGGGGCACTCGTATTTCAAGGCACCACTGCACAAAAAACCCAAATGACATCTGCAATACTCATTTTCAATGTCAAAAGGGTTTTGTTTTATTTTGTACGGGTCTTTGAGTTCGTCCAATTGCCGACTCCTGCACTATGCACGACTGCACTAGTCCACTCCATAAATGATACTACACCACTGCGTGCCATGCAGTACAGGTACGTGATGAACCGGTAGTAGTGTGCTTAAGTAGCGTTAAAGGGGAATGAAAGGCAGAAACTGTTTTTGCAAGAATAGCATGAATGTGTCTCCACTCGTCAAATGGGATTGCGTCGGTGGAATAAGAATTCAACAGATGAATTCGTCAATTCTCATCCATCTCAAGGAGCCGCCATGGTGGGCAAGATCGCTCTCTGCTGTCGTCCGAAATTAACGTCGCAACTTCGTGCACGTTCCGATAACTATCATAGCTCGGGGTTGACTACGTGATGGTTCAAAGGGATGAAATAATCTGTTTGAATTCTTATTCCACCAACGCAATAGTCATCAGAATGCCGTGTTTCGACGAGTGCCCCCCAAAATTTGGGCTTGAGTTTTCCATTCATGGTGTGTTTGTGTGTCGTTTCAGGTGTTTATTGACAGGTTTCGCTACAACGCCAATAGAGCAGCTCAAGTGCAGAGCAAACTGAAAGTGCTGGAAAGACTGTAAGTGCTCGTGAGTACGCCAACAGTACACCGCAATCATCATCCTCATGATTCAAGATACGCAATGATTTGTGACGCTGATGTTTGCTCGCAGGCCCGAACTGAAGCCCATCGACAAAGAAACTCAGGTCACTTTAAGGTAAAACTCCAGGAGCGGACGGACCGCGCATGCGATGTGCCGTACGACAAACGCCGGCATTGATTTTGGCTATGGTTGCATGCCAGGTTTCCAGAGAATTTTGAGAAGTTGTCTCCTCCCATCCTGCAACTCGACGAGGTGGATTTCTACTACACACCCGACCAGCACCTCTTCTCCGGACTCAACCTGTCCGCCGACCTCGAGTCTCGCGTCTGCATCGTACGTCTTCGTGTCTTTGACGTAGCTTCAACGCTTACATCTGTCTCGGACGGGCCTTAGACCTGTCTTGAACGTGTCACAGACATTTCTTGGGCATTTCTTAAATATGTCTTGGAAGCTGTGTCATTAATGTCTCGTAGACCTGTCTCGTAGACATGTCATAGACGTCTTAAGTGTGTCGTAAATGTTTCTAGCAAGCATCTTATACATGTCTTGGAAGCTCTGTCATAAATAGCGTAGACCTGTCTTAGACATGTCATAGACGTCTTAAGTGTGTCGGAGATTCTAAAACGTCTCTTGGAAGTGTCATAGACCTGTTCCAAGCGTATCTTAGAGGTGTTGGACGTTTCGTAGATGTTTCTTATATGGAACTAAATTTAAACATGACTTGGATGTGTTTTAAATGTCAGACATGTTTTGGACATTTCTGTGATTTGTTTTACACGTCGGACAAATTTTGGACGCGTTTTCCGTGTCTCAGATGTGACTTAGATTTGTCAGATGTATTTTGGATGTGTCTTAGTTTTACACGCGTCTTAGACATGTCATACATGTCTCTCGGACGTGTCTTGATGAAATGCGTCTTAACGTTCGGCGCTCCCATCAGGTGGGTCAAAACGGTGCCGGGAAGAGTACGGTCCTCAAGCTTCTGATGGGCGAGCTAACGGCGATCAGCGGAGTGCGCCAAGCTCACAGGTGTGGATGTTTCATGTACTGACGTGTAGCGAACAGCCTGCACCTTGACTTAGCAGTTGATTCTTTCCACCACCGTACTGGTGACATAACTGACGTTGCGTGCGTCCGTCCGCAGGAATCTGAAGATAGGCTACTTCAGCCAGCACCACGTGGACCAGCTGGACCTGAACGTTTGCGCCGTGGAGCTACTGCTCAACAAGTTCCCCGGTAGGTAACGGCGGCGGCGGGCAACCGTGCGCCCCGAGTGCAAACGACGACTTCCCGATGGACGTCTTTGTCGCCGCAGGTCGGACGGAGGAGGAGTACCGCCACCAGCTGGGGGGTTATGGCATCACAGGAGAGCTGGCCACCAGGCCCGTCGCCAGCCTGTCGGGAGGGCAAAAGAGTCGGGTGGCCTTCGCCCAGATGACCATGTCCTGGTATGTCCGTCGCTGGTGCCGCCGCCGAGACTGCCCTCTGATGTGCCCGTCCCTGTACTCCTCTTTCAGCCCAAACTTCTACATCCTGGACGAGCCCACCAACCACCTGGACATGGAGACTATCGAGGCTCTGGCCGACGCCCTCAACAAGTTCAAAGTCAGTCCGCCAATGAGAAACATTCAACATCTGCTTGTCGACTTTTGGCTTGTTACATTTGCATCGCGTGACGTTTGAATGGCCAGCACGGTGAAAGACGGTTAACACATCTGCCTCACAGTTCTGGGGACCGGGGTTCAAATCCCGGCCCCGCCTGTGTGGAGTTTGCATGTTCTCCCCGTGCCTGCGTGGCTTTTCTCCGGCACTCCGGTTTCCTCCCACATCCCAAAAACATGCACGGTAGGTTCATTGACGACTCAAAATTGCCCGTAGGTGCGAATGTGTGCGCGAATGGTTGCTTGTTTGTATGTGCCCTGCGATTGGCTGGCGACCAGTTCAGGGTGTACCCCGCCTCTCGCCCGAAAATAGCTGGGATAGATGCCAGCACGCCCGCGACCCGAGTGAGGAGAAGCGGTAAAGAAGATGGATAGATGGATGGATGGATGGATGGATGGATGGATGGACGGACGGATGGATCGACGGACGTTTGAATGACTTGACTTTTGGGTTGTTTGACTTTAGAATGATTTGACTTTTGTACATTTGATTTGATTTGATTTTTTTTTTTACGTTTTTCAATGTTTGACTTTTCGTGTTTGACTTATGGGTTGTTTGACTTTAGAATGACAGTGGACCCTCACACATTCACGCTTTGGCACCCACAGATTCACTTATTTTCAGATTTTTGTTTCAGATTTTCTACAATTTTTTTTTTTCCAATTTGTCAATTCTTTTTGGGGGGAGGACAGGGGGGCAACCCCGAAAATGGCTATTGCCGGTGTATCCCGACATTCAAGAATTTATTGAATTAAATATAAAATACATAGAATGTAGATTTTTTTTTCAAAATGTAAAAGTCTTGAAATTCTGCAAAGTATAATGTGCGGCAATTATTTTCAGATTTTTGCTCGCCACCGTAAATGGCGGGGGTTCGCCCTATTTGACTTTCGAGGTGTTTCTGAATGATTTGGCTTTGGGGCGTAGGACTTAAATTATGAGTTTGGGGTGTTTGAGTTTTAAATTTCGTTGGACTTTTTTAGTTTTTGACTTTGAAGGTGTTTAACTTTTGGGTTTTACGACATTTGAATGTTTTGACTTTTTAGTTGTTTGACTTAAGGTGTTTGGCTTTTTGGTTCGGAGTTATTCGACTTTAGAGTTAGTGTTTGATGGAATTATTTGACTTTGGAATTCGGACTTTTGGGTGAAATCACGTTTGAATGATTTGACTTCAGGGTTATTTGAGTAGAGGTGTTTGACCTTTTGAATTATTTGACTTTTGGGTTGTTTGGCTTTAGAATTATGTGACTTTTGAGGTGTTTTGGACTTTTGGAATGATTTGCCCGGGGTGTTTGTGGGTGTTGGGGCACCGCTGTCTCTTTGCTGATGATGCGCCGACGTGGCTTTGGCAGGGCGGCGTGATCCTGGTGTCGCACGACGAGCGTCTCATCCGTCTGGTGTGTAAAGAGTTGTGGGTGTGCGAGGCCGGCAAAGTTTGTCGGCTGGACGGCGGCTTCGACCGATACCGCGACGTCCTCTACGAGCAGTTCAAGAAGGAGGGTTTCCTGTGAGAAGGCTGCCTCGCCTCGCCGCGCCCGCCGCTCATCCGAACCGCCCGCCACCGCCTCCCGTGAGAAAGGACCGACCGTGTGACTTCCTGGTTTCCAAGAGACCGGCTCCAGAGGGGGAGGGGCCGAAGGGGTCCAGCATTGATAATTTTTTTTTGGGGTTCATTTTAGCGCTCAGATGTTCTATTTACTAACAAAATAAATGTCACACATCATGTGACCACCTCCATTGCGTCGCACCTTCGCTTCCTGTTTCGTCTTTCGGAAGCCAAAGAGGAAAAACAAAAGAACAGGAACAGGAACTCCCTCTCCACTACATCAGGGGTATCCAACTCGTTTTTGTTGCGGGCCACATAGTTGAGGTTTCCCTCGGAGGGCTGTTATGACTGTGAACCCGTCATCGCCTCTTATTATTACATGCACAACAACAAGATGGATAACTGGTTTTGAAATCAGAAGTCAGTTCAAGGTTCAACTATTATTCAATTTTCAAAGGGGGCTTGGTGACCACAAAAAAAAAAGGTTTGCAAATAGCTTAACATTCTTCGAAGTGAAAACAATTTGCAGTGTTGGTATTTCAACGAGAAACATGAAACCAAGGCACCGTCGGCTTTCGTGGGCCCGATCTGGCCCTCGGTTTTGAGTTTGACACGTGTGCGCTACCGTTTCCGAATGCAGTCGGAATGAGTGTACCGCGGCTCGCCAACTTCATTCCGCTCACACTTGGTTGAAAAGTTCTTTGTGAACGTTTTCTGAAAACAAGAAGCGATCAATAAAAATGCGTCTCGACCTGTACCAGAGGCAAAATTTGGATCGTGCGCGCAAAGGGGAAGGACGGCCAGAGCGACTTCGCGGGGGACTTCGTTACTGCCCTTTCCTTCGCAGCACGACAGACGACCGACAGCCGAGGCAAGTTGGGAAAGCTGAAGTTTTGTGGCTATTAAAAGGGATGTGAATGGTTACTGGTCCAACAAGGGGTCGGAACGGGCTCGTCTCAAACATTTCACGTAAAGAAATGCTTAACGTCTAAAAACTGCAATCGTCACCCATCAACCTCTGAAAACATAAGAACAATCTTCCCAAGAATTTGGATTTTGTGGCTGTTAAGCGTTTTCCTCCCCATAGGCGCTCACTAAGAAAAAACAAGGTCGCTGCTAGCAGCTAAATAGAATGTAGAAGGTGGTGCTTGTTTCAGACTAAGACTTTTCCTCATGAAGTGAAAACGCGTGACGTGCGTACAATCCAAAATATTGGGAAGATCATTCTGACATTTTCAGAGGTGCCCTCATCAATTTTGCTGATGATTGATAGTTTTGGGACATTAAGCTTTTTCTGTACTGTGAGCGTCTATGGAGAGGAAAAGGCTTAAAGGTGCCCTCTTGTCTATTTGGACCTCCACAGAGCGACTCTCCAACGTGGACTTAGAAAAGTGCCCGTTTCATTTCAAACACCACCTCTGGTTTTGTCATCCGAGTGACAGAAAAGGCTCCTCAGACAGCTACTTCTGTTTGACCCAGTTTTGTCCATATTTGGCTGAGACCGCCGCCTTTCCTCTGATCGGTCGCCTCCATGTAGAAGAGCCACACGCGTTTGTTTTATTGACAGCGATGGCTCGGGAGCGGAGAGGTAGGCGGAGATCTTCGCTAGTGACGTCGATAAACTCGAGAAATTCCAATAAGCTCATTTCAGGCCTCTCGGCAGGAAAGCGGGGACCATTTGAATTCATATTTCACGTTTACTGAGGCATCATATAACATCCCAAATGCTAGAAAAAGTTGGTTTTGCAAAATACAGGACCTTAAACATCCATAAAACCCAAACTATTGGACCGATTGTCCTATTTTTGGAGAGAAGTTTGCATACATGATATCCACATTTTATTAACCACTGATCACAATTTTTGGACATTGACGTTAAGTGTTCTTGGCAGTCCAGATGTCTCCCGAAAGCCAGATAGCTAGTTTAGCATGTGAGAAAAAACATTCTTAGAATTGTACGCATGTCAATGCAACTTGTACTTGGGAAATCAGGAGAATGTATTTGTAGCCCTCAAGCATTTTTTAGTGCGCGATGGAGGTCAGATAATGTTCGTGTAGCTGCCGTTGCAATTAAAACATGACAAAGCGTACCGAGATGTCTGCGCATTGATTTCGAGGCAGCGACGACAATGTTTCAGATAATGACCTTGTTTCTTTACTTTGTGCACCCCAACTTTCACTGGGAATGAATGAATGATTTTATTTCTTCTCTTCCACCATCTAGAACTTTGTCTTTATGTTCATGTTCAACTTAAGGACATTCATATTTGTTTTATTGTTAGCAGAAGCTTTGAGAACTGTAAAAAGAAAAACGTCAAAACATTGGCACAGCAGGCAGCCGACCGCTAGGTGGCGTCAGTACTGGAAGCTTCTCTTCGTCTGGATGTCATCCAGAATCTGCTGCAGCTCCTCGTCTTCAAAGCGGCCCTCCAAACTAAATTGGACAATAAAAACAGTCAGTGCGATCGTTGTACGGTCAGAACGTTTGAGCTGGAGGTCCGGGCTCACCTGGGGATCAGGGCCTTGGCTTCCTCCGCCGCTTCAGGACACAAGTTGGCCAAACTGGCCAACTCGAACTTGTGGAGCTTTTTCTGTAAGAGGAGGCTGCGGAAAGCGAAACAACACAAATGAGTCAGCTCGACATCCAATCCTGTGGCTATGTGGCCATTTTGGAACATCTGGCGAGCAGAGGTTAACCCCAAATATCAGGCGTGAACCCGCACACAGTTAGAGTGAAAATCCGCGAGTAAATTAATCATTTAAAAAAAAAAAAGTTTACAGACAGAAAGCACTATCACATCGACCCAGTTCCTTGGCACCAAAATAATGTCAGTGATGCTTTTGTCAAAATGGACCTCCTCCACTCGTTTGAATAGGGTTGTCACCAAAGTGACACATTCGTCAAAAGGAAACGCAACTCACTTTGACACAGTTCCTCGACGCCGAAGCGCTACTTTTGCCGAAATGAAGCTCCTCGACTCACTTCTACACAGTTCCTCGGCACCAAGACAATGCCAAAGCGAAACTCATTGAAATATTTAAAAAAGTGAGTTTCTCAGCAAATGACGTTGGAAAGGTTTAAAAACAACAACAACAAAAATGTGCGAATATGCCGGCTTCGCTAATCGGGAACGATTCGGACTCCATAATCACCCCAAAGAGATTTTCAGTGGACTTTTGAGTAAAAATGTGGCGATGAGGGAGTCGGGAAGGGTGAGCCACCTGCGCACGGCCGTAATGGTCTCGCGGTTCTTGAAGCGGCTGAAGCGCACGGTGTAGTTGAGGGTCTTCATGAAGACCTCCGAGAGTTCCTGCTCGTCCTCGGCGCTCTCGTTCTGCTGCTTGCGGTGCTCCAGCAACATGCGCACTTCAGAGTTCAGCAGCGTCTCCGAATTCTCAAACTCTGAAACGCAACAACACGACTCAGTGAGTGCAAATGGACTTTCTGAAGACGTGGGGAATGCTCGTCGACATTCGCGCAACAAACACATCATCGACAGCACGCTGCATTCTCCTCAACTTTCAAATATCACCTCCCTGCCTCGCATTCAGTTTTTTCTTCACTAGTCATCTGGTCCACGTTCATCATTGTGAAACAACACTCTCACCAAAACATTACAAATACCATCAAATCATGTTCAAAGTACAGAAAGGGCCCAGCCCGACTTGAATGACACATTATTTGTAAGAATTCAGTTCAAGTATCTCTTCGGAGACAAACGACTAAAGGAAAACGGTTACGGCGGAAATCCCCAAACAAAAGGGCGCACGCGGGTGGATGGAGACCAGCTGGCGAGAATCGGAATCAGAATCATCTTTATTCGCAACAAAAGGGCACACGCGGGTGGTGGAGACGAGCTGGCGAGAGTCAGCTGGGAGAATCAGAATCAGAATCATCTTCATTTGCCAAGTACGTTCAAAAGCTCAAGCACGGAGAGATATTACGACTACAAATGGAGATCGTGTCGAGTGTGTACTTTGTGCAGGCCTACTATACCTTTGGGAAAGAGCAGCTGCGAGGCATCTTCTTCCACATCGCCCACATGCGCCGCCGAGCCCGCGGACGCCATCCGACAACGGCGACGCGAAGAAGAAGACCGGAAGCCCTCGCTCAATTTCAGCCTTCAAGCAACAATGGCTTCCGCCCCGCTCAAACTGCACTAGCGCCACCAGGTGCCCGGCGGCCACCCCGCGCAGGCCTGCCGAGGATCGTTGCCAAAAGGCCCAGACAATTCAACTTGATTGTTCCTGCACGGACATTTGTTTTGCAGGCGGCTAAAAACATAAAGACACAAGAAAAACGGTCACACGATAAAACCAGGACCATCGTTGTATTTGTATTCATGAATGTTCAAATTCAAATTCAATTGTGTGATGGTTGGAGTTACAAATGAATTTTGCACTGTACACAAACAAATGGGCGACCCCCGCTGACACCGGCAAGGGTCCCAGGCTCCCTCGAGAGGCAATAATCGCTGGCACGTACAATGTCCCCATTATTATACATTATTGTATGTGGTTTATTTAACGCTTTAACAATACAAACATGGCAACAGTCAACTCGCTTTCCATGAGACGTTAACATTACTGCCAAGGGAGCAGTAGCCATACAACCATAAGCACCCCCCAAGCATGTCAACAACATAAAATGACGCCATTAAAGACAAGATATGTTTCGCTTACTGCAGTGGGGAATTCCTTCAGGATGGACGTTCAATAGGAGCTATAGCGTTGGTCTTTTGTTTTTTGATGTAAATTCCAATTAAAAAACCAAAATGAACTTGTTACGGCCCAAGAGCTTTGTACAAAGCTTCTCCTCATTCTTCTTTCGAAGAATGAGAGTCCTAAAGAGGCGGCACTTCTGCCTCCCAGTTGTGAGGTTGCGGGTTCGAATCCCGGCCCTGCCTGTGTGGACTTAGCACGTTCTCCCCGTGCCTGCGTGGCTTTTCTCCGGGCACTCCGCTTTCCTCCTACATCCCAAAAACATGCGTGCTTGGTTGACTAAATTGGCCGTGAGTGCGAATGGTTGCTTGTTTCTATGTGCCCTGCGATTGGCTGGCGACCAGTTCAGGTGTGCCCAGAGTCAGCCGGGATAGGCTCCAGCACGGTACGGAAAATGAATGAATGGATGGAGAATTTTTATGGTCACGCTGATTATTGCTCGTCCATTCTCCACGGGCGCCTGGCTGCGAGTTGAGGTAAGGAGCCTGTCGTGGACGCCGCTTTGATGAAGAAGAAGAATCCCCTTTTATTGTCATGAACATGCATGCATGCACACGAAATTTGTTCTCTGCATTTAACCCATCACAGTGAACACGTTAGTTGAACACACTGGATCTTAACCATTGGGCCATGGCTGCCCAATAAATGATAAAAATAAATATTGCCAGTCTTTTTTATTTTGCTCATAATGTACGGGTGGCACAGTGAACGACGTCTGCCTCCCACTTTTGAGGACCGGGGTTCAATCCCCGGCCCCGCCTGTGTGGAGTTTGCATGTTCTCCCCGTGCCTGGGTGGGTTTTCTCCGGGGCACTCCGGTTTCCTCCGACATCCCAAAAACATGCATGAATTGGAGACTCTATATTGCCCGTAGGTGTTAATGTGAGTGCCAATGGTTGTTTGTTTCTATGCGCCCTGCGATTGGCTGGCAACCAGTTCAGGGTACTGTACCCCGCCTATTGCCCGATGATAGCTGGGATAGGCTCCAGCACGCCCGCGACCCGCGTGAGGAGAAGCAGCTCAGAAAATGGATGGATGGATGGATGTTGTAGGACAATATCCATGTGGCCATGTGGTCATGCAGCATTTGTGCTTTTAGGCGACCCTGATTATTTCTCAGGCATTCTCCGCGGGCACCTGGGTGGCTGTTAGCAGAGGTGGGGGCCTCTGTGCTAGCAGCGGCTACTTTGTCGCCGATTAGGCTCAAGGTGCAAATGTCGTCGTCGCCGCTCCACAAGACGAAGACGAAGACGAAGCTGAAGCTGTCACGTAGCTAGAGTAAGTACTCGACGTGCTTTACGGATTGCACTCTTTTGGACACCCTTTGCCAGTGGCTAGCGCTAGAACTAGCGCTAGCTTAGCTGCAGCACAGAGACGCGAACGACAAACGTCACTTGAGCGTTGGAATTTGCCATGTTCTGCCAAATTGCGGAACGCTATTCATCGCTTCGTTTCACTCTGTATAGAACCACAAGAGAACGCTCTTTGCTTGGGACATATGTTGCTTGGCTTAACTACTAATTGTGACCATAAAATCAGTTCTATATTAGAAATCTTATACTCTTGGCGAAATGGCATATTCACAAATGTCGATAAACTCATCGAAAAATATGTATTTTTAAAAAAATATAGTCAAGCAATATATTAGGTCCATTAGGCAAACTTGATAGATTTCATGTGCTCCGTGTAATGTATTTCTGTAATGAGACTGACTTTTTGCCTGTTTGTATTTCAGCCCGTGTTCTGTTTCTAACTAAAACGTTAAAAAACCAAAACAAAGGCATAAGCGCAGACACTCGTGTTAGCTCGCTGCTACATTCTGCATCATCATCGTCATATGATGATGACTTGTCAAAGGCCGCGCGATCCAACTCTTGACAAAGACGTCCTTTATTTCCTATTGACGCTTCCTCAACACTCGTGACGTCACGGGACCGATTTAAGGCCTCCAAACGCCCCGCGTTACATCACGTGACCGGCGCATTAGGCCGCGCGGCTCCTATGCGACAATTGACGAGCACACGGCACAAATTGTCATCTCTCGTGATTGGTCCGTTTTACTTGCATGTTGTGATGACGTACTCGGCTTTCCCCTCGGGTCCTCAAGCTTTAAAATACAAAACATGGAACAGATTGAAGGCTTCTTTATACGCGCTGACGTCACTGCAGCTATCCTGCACCCAGTTTGCCTTTATGCTTGAGCGCAAGCTACGCGCGCTGTTTTGAAAATGTGCTGCAGTTCTCCTCCAAGTCAGGGGGGTCGCGATGGCCGCTATTGGCCCGGACACCACAGGGTGGCGTTTCCTCCGCATTTTATGGCTAATTCCGGTAGCCGTTTTAACATTCCACTCAGCCACTCATGCATCTGCACCATTGGCACAATTAACATTGTCTACCAGTCACTTTAAACTGCATACATTTGTTGAAGTCTCGGTGCCCTTTGCACAATGGTCATTGCACCGGACTGTTGTTCTATTAGTCATTGAAACTGCTCAAATTGCTAGTGGGCTCTGCATCCTTTAGCACAATTACCAAAAAAAAATAATAATTGTACCGGCATTACCAGATTACTCTCAACCTTTTATTGTTCAGTGACATTTTTTTTTTCCCAGTGTCTTTGTCTCAAAAGTATCTGTCTGTCAATTGACTGTCTGTTGTCGTACAAGAGCGGCTCCAACTAACGGAGACAAATTCCACGTGTGTTTTTGACATACTTGGCAAATAAAGATGATTTTGATTCTGATTCCGGAACAAAGAACAAAGCAACAACAATGGCGTCCGTGGAACAGTGCCTGCAAGAACAAATGGAGCTAGATGACCAGATGCAAAATCGATCAAGATGGGGGCGGCGTACGTGGTATGTGCGGCTGAGTAGCTGAGTATGTCATCACAGCATGTGACTAAAATGGACCAATCACAAGAAATGATCTCAGTTTGAGCCATGTGCGCCTCAAGTGTCGCATAGGGGCAGCGCAACGCGTCGGCCACGTGATGCAATGCAGGCACGGGAGTAGGAAGAAGAGCGGCTGTGCCAGGTGTGCAAATATGTGCATCTTTATGAACAATTACAAAGATGCACAAATATCAGCGAACTACTGGCGTGAAGTTTCTGCGGTGGTAAGTTTAGAGGTGTTGGTGGAAAAATGGCCATGAAAATGGCCATGAAATGCAGAGGAAACTCCACCCTGTGGTGTCGTAGCCAATAGCAGCTGCAGCGACGCCCCCGACTTGGAGAACTGCAGCACATTTTCAAAACAGTACAAAGCCAAACAGCGACGTCGGCGCTGTCGCTGCCCACGCGAGTATAAAGAAGCCTTTAGAGTGGAGCGCGACTTGTGTAGTAGCGCGGACCCCCGCTATTCACGGGAGATGGGGATTGGCACTACTGAGAATAGCGTAAATCTGCGAATAATTGGCGCTCATTATATTTGCCCTTAAAGATAACAATTCAGAAACCTTTATTTGCCAAGTATGTCAAAAACACACAAGGAATTTGTCTCCCGTAGCTGGAGCCGCTGCAGGACAACAACAGACAGCCATTTGACAGAAAATACTTTTGAGACATAAAAACACAGTACGAAGAGTCACTGAGCAATGAAAGGTTACCAGTAATGTGGTAATGCCGAACCATTTTAAAAATTTTATTTATTTTTTTATAATTGTGCAAATGATGCACAGTTTAGAGCAGTTTGACATGACTAATAGAGCAATAATCTGGTGCAGTGACCATTGTGTGAATGGCGCAGAGATTTAAAGTGACTCGTGGTGCGATGATCTGGAACCGTGTCAATTGTGCAAATTGGAGATACTTCTCAAGCACATGAGTGGCCAGTATTGGTCAACAACAGATACGCAAAAGTGCAGTGTGGCGAGACTACTACAGTGAGTGCATGAATAATGGATAATTATGGATCTCCGGTCCATAATATCAAAGGTTGAGAGAATCTGGAGAAATCACTGCATGTAAGCGGCAATGCCGGAAACCAACATTGAATGCCCGTGACCTTCGATCCCTCAGGCGGCACTGCATCAAAAACCGACATCAATGTGTAAAGGATATCACCACATGGGCTCAGGAACACTTTAGAAAACCAATGTCAGTAAATGCAGTTCGGCGCTACATCCGTAAGTGCAATTTGCAATTCTACTAGGCAAAGCAAAAGCCATTTATCAACAACACCCAGAAACGCCGCCGGCTTCTCTGGGCCCGAGCTCATCTAAGATGGACTGACGCAAAGTGGAAAAGTGTTCTGTGGTCCGACGAGTCCACATTTCAAATTGTTTTTGGAAATTATGGACGCCGTTTCCTCCGGGCCAAAGAAGAAAACAACCATCCGAACTGTTATGGACGCAAAGTTCAAAAGCCAGCATCTGTGATGGTATGGGGCTCTGTTAGTGCCAATGGCATGGGTAATTTACACATCTGTGAGGGCACCATTAATGTTGAAAGGTACATACAGGTTTTGGAGAAACATATGCTGCCATCCAAGCAACGTCATTTTCATGGACGCCCCTGCTTATTTCACCAAGACAATGCCAAACCACATTCTGCACGTGTTACAATAGCGTGGCTTCGTAGTAAAAGAGTGCGGGTACGAGACTGGCCTGCCTGCAGTCCAGACCTGTCTCCCATTGAAAATGGAGACCCCGGACTGTTGAACAGCTGAAGCTGTACATCAAGCAAGAATGGGAAAGAATTCCACCTACAAAGCTTAAAAAATTAGTGTCCTCAGTTCCCAAATGTTTATTGAATGTTGTTCAAAGAAAAGGTAACACAGTGGTAAACGTGTTGCAGCCATAAAATTGTAAGTTAATGATTATTTGCTAAAAAACAATAGTTTATCAGTTTGAACATTAAATATCTTGTCTTTGTAGTGTATTTAATTAAATATAGGTTGAACATGGTTTGCAAATCATCGTATTCTGTTTTTATTTGTTTAACACAACATCCCAACTTCATTGGAATTGGGCTTGTACATACAGTAATTATGTGTATCTAATTTTTGTGACATTTTGGTAAAATGTGCCTTCGCTCCATAAAGGTTGGAAATCACTGAGCTAAGCGCTGTTGTTGTTGACGTACACATTGCAGGCAAGGAGTGCCCACGGAGGCCGACGCCGGCGACTCACCGATGACGAAACGTTGACGTGGCGCCTTGTTCTTCTCGCTTCTCCCGCGCACGCAAATGCACGGTGGACTGGAGAAATGTAAGCGCCCCGTCCGTTCGTGAGGTCCTGCCGGCCGGGCGGTCGTGGTACCAACCCGTGTGTTGTGATCCCGTGTTTCAGGGGGCTCCGGATCCGCCAACTGCCCCACACCCGCAGAGTTGGACGCTTTTGCTGAGAAAGTCGGCGGTCGCCCGCTCAGCATCGCCGTCGATTCCAACAGCGTCAACGTCCCGCAGAGGAAGCAGGTTCGCCGCACCACCGCCTACTCCACCGGCCACCGACAGCCACCCAATCCCGCACCCGTTCGACTGGGCGGCAGCCTTTTGGCCGTCCTCCCCGGGCCCGCTAGACAATTGCTCTCGAGCTGCAACCGCTACCTCCACAGAGCCGCCATGAACCGGTACGCCGCCCACAAGGAGGTGCCTTTTCAGCTGACTGAGGCCGCCCCCTCGCGCCAATCCCACGGGCTGCTGCCTGCGCAGCAGAGACTCGCTCACAACCCGCAACAGCATCACGGCGTGGCGCCACCGGATGTCGCTCACATGCACATGCTCAAGCATCAGACGCCGCCCGCACCTCACAGCCTACTGGGCGCCGCCCCGCCGCACCTGTGCCGCATGTCGGAAGCAAGTCTGCAATTACACGGCCAGAGGCTCGCTGGCTCGCAGATCCTCCCCCAGGCCCTCGGCGCTGTGTCCAGCGGTCTTCATCCAGCGCACCCCCAGGCCCCGGGCACCGTACCCTGCGGCTTCCAGTCCCAGACTCCGGGAGCCATGTCCGGTGGCCTCCAGCAGGCTCCTCCGGGGGCTTACGGACCCCGCAAGCTCCCAGACTCTGATGCGCCTCCGAATGTAACTGTATCTACCTCCACCATCCCGCTGTCCATGGCCGCCAGCTTGCAACACCGGGGGGGCGACCTGAGCAGCATCGTGCACCAAATCAATCAACTATGTCAGGCCCGCGCCGGGGTGGGCACCACCTCCGTCTGCGAGGGCCAGATCGCCAATCCCAGCCCCATCAGCCGGAACCTGCTCATCAACGCCAGCTCCAGGGTGTCCGCGCCGGGGCTGGGCTCCGGGGCCAGCTGCCCTGCGGCTGGACCGCCCGACAAACCCCCGGCGCTGCCCCCTGCCGCCGCTATCCAATCGCAGCTCTGTCCGTCAGTTGCTAACGGCGTTGCCGCTTTCCCCGCGAATGCCGTCCATGTTCGCCAGCAGCGTGTCTGGACCCAACATCAGCTGAGCCACCTGCAGCTGCCCCCCGAGGGGTTGCCCCCCTGCAAGAACCCCCGCTCGGACCCGCCGGCGGAGTGCACCTTTCCCGCCCGGACCTTCAGCTACCTCTGCAAGCTGGCCCAAGCGGACCCGCCCGGTCCGCTGTCCCCCGTCCCCCCCCCTGGGGCTTACGCCGACAGAAATTATGTGCACCCGCCGTGGGGCAGAACCGAGGTCCTGGAGGGCTTCCAGGCGGGCCGCGTCATAGGAGGAAAGTACCGACCGGGCAAAGAAAGTCTTCCCGGACGTTCTGAGACGGTGTACGACGTGGACTTCCTGGGGCCACGGGACTTTGTGATGGGGGGCTTTCGGGAGCCCGACGTGGACTCGATGGAGAGGTCGGCCGCGGGTCCGCCTCAGGACACCGGTCGCGCTCTTCATCCCGCATACTGATAAACGCACGAGCGGTCACCGGGCGGACGTTTTCTCAGGTCTTGTGTGCATGCGTGTGCCACATCAAGTGGAAAATTTGAACTTTGGATGTTTTTAGAGAGCGCAAACGTTTGTCGTCAGCACTCAGAAGCGCAAATGTCGCGTTGTGATGGACTCGTGATGTCTGACAGCTGCCATCTTGCTGCAAGGGTGATAAATACTTGAAGGGCGGCCATCTTGGACATTCCGATTCATCGCGGTGCAGTGGGCGGAGTCTCACACTGACAGCTGGACATTTGATCGGTCAGGTTCAAGCTGCTTGTAATGTGACTGTGCGTGTCTGCTGAGGTCATGTGACAGGAAACGCGTCGCAATATCCTGTTCTGCTTTGGTGAGTTCAAAATAGTTTTGTCGGCACCTTAGCTTTAGCGGCTCTTTTGTCGAGGCCACTCGCGCCTTGCTAACGAGTTCCAGATTTCGACTTCCTGCCGTAGCATGTTGGCCGAGCCTTTCCGTGGATGCACATGATTTCTGTAAGTGTGTTTTTTCAAGGTAAGACATTTGCAAACAATCAACATGTTCTGACAGATGTTATGCACCGAACCAGAAACGAATCATCAATTTGTCAATTTGAAATAATGTCCTGATTTGTAATAGTGATGGAAATAAAAAAATGTTTGAATCCAATTCTTCATTTAATCCAAATAATGATTGACAGATGATTATTAGAATCATTATTTGCAGTCCTAACGGGGACATGCTGAACGATGCCAAATAAACTTTTTGTCTGTTGACGAATATTTGTGTGTCCCATCAAGTAAGAAATGAGACAACTGAGTCAATGTTGACTTATCCCGACTATTTCTGAAAGTGCGTCTGTGAGTGAGACGTTGATCCTTAGACTTGGCGATCGCATCACGTCATTGTGTGAGTTTCATCCATTAAACCACACGCGTCTAACTCATGGCTGGTGCTCTTGTTTGGTGTCGACACGGATTTGGTTTGTGACATCACCCGTTACACCGAGTTGAAACTATTGTAAAGTTTATATAACCTGGTCGGGTTAAAACAGAACAAATGAAAAAACTGTGGAAATGAAAGGCAAACCGTTTACATCATTAAATAATGATCACAAAACAGTCCTGGCTGGTCAATCGGCTACACGCCGATTTATATTCTGTGAAAGTTACCTTGAGTGCGTGTCTGCAGCCTGGCGACCGCGGTTTGATCCGTTGACATGCAACTTCATGACTTGTGACATTTGTCATTTTCTGCTCATCTCATTGCAACGAGAACTTAATTGAAATATGCTGCTGGTCCTGTAATTAATAAAGCTGTGCACAATTGGGCAGTTGCTGCGCTGTAAGACCGCTAAGTTCCCGCCCCCCACACAACACAGGATTAGCTAGCCGAGCCGACGCAAAAGACACGTTTAACGAAACTGGGAAATACGGGCTTCTCGGCCGATGCTCGTCTGACGTGAGCGACCGCCTTCCTAAGGCAGACGTGGGTGCTGCGTACGTTTGCCAAGTGGGGAGTCGTTCGCTAATGACGCGGCACTCCTCGAGCCCCGTCTGCCGCTCCGCAAACGCTTGGGTCGTCAATGCGCGGTGAAACGCTCGATACACACTCTGAAACTCTTCATATTCAGTCCACGTCTGTGACCCCGAATATGCCTGTGAGGATTGTTATGTTGTCTGTGAGCGTGTGTTGCGCCACCGTTTCTTTGCTTTTAAAACCACAGCTATCGATGCTAACCGTTAGCATGTCAATGGCATTTTCCATTATGTTAGCATGAAACTTGCAGGCCGTTCCTAAGTCAACATTTTTAGGTTGTTTTAAATGCAAGGTTTAATTCTTTCTTTTATGTTCTGTTCAAAAAAAAAAATAAAAAATGGCTTGAAGCCTCTTTTTGGATGAATTGTGCCCTGGTTGCCAAAGTGCCGCTTGTCGTCAAGCGAGTGGAGTTCCCTGCCACCAAACAGCGCTCGTATCTCAAGTTTGCACTCGCTAGTCAAAGCAGAGAAATCTGCCGAATGGCAACACGTATCTCGAAAAAGCTGGAAGCGGGGTCACTCGTATGTATTTGCGCCACTGGATCAGTTTTCTTTCTGTTTGAAGCTGAAATTGGAATGTGATATGCTGGAAAAACTCTTCTGTCCCGAGAGGAAGTTGAGCTTGAAAGGCTTTAAAATAGCAAGAAAAGCACAATCAAGAAACTCCAAAAGATATGTTTATTTTAATTTAGGACAATTTAAGGTGTTTGTTCTTCTTTCAAACGCGTGAAAGTTCTGCATGTGGCGCGTGGCGGAAATGTTCCCGTCGCCTCACGGCCGGCCGACTTTGATGCAGACGGTGCAGCGTCCGACGTTGCTCCCGTGCTGCGCGTCGGCCTCCGTGGTGACGGCGCCCGACGCCGGCGTGGTCAGCCAGAAGCTGTAGATGTTGGCGAAGTAGTGGCACGTCCCGCGAGGGCCTTGGCACTCCACAAAAGGCTGAGCCCGGAAGTTCAGCAGGCAACTTCCCGACGACGTCAGAGATTGACCGCCGCCCTCGTCGCCCGCGCCCGTATGCTGAAATCAAACGTCAACACACGTGGAAAAAGGGGAATAGGTAAAAAAATTGGTAAAATTACGAGTACTGATTCAACTCGGGTACTTCAAAAAAAACAAAGTGCAGACTGAAATTTGTTTTAAAAAATACATTTTTACTGCTAATTTCCTAATGTAGCGACGGTGAAGCTGCGCACTTCCCAGCATGCTTTGTGGCAATCTTGGGAAGTAGTTGTAGCAAAGAGAAACGTTTAGCTTGATTTACAGAGCGCGCCGCAAATCAGGTTGGGATGTGCACAATTTCACCGTCACTACATTATAATACCAGTTATAATGTTACCGAGCGCCGACTCAGGCTTTTCTGCTCTTAAAATAATGTTTCCCCAAACCAAAAAAGGAGCATTCCGTGGGAAAAGCTCAACGGGAGCAAGATTTGATTGGGGCTGAATCAGCGCTGAGGATGACAGATGTACATTCCGGCATGCGCACAGGGGAACAGAAGTGCCAAAATTAAATCAATACCGAAATAATTAAATAAATGCTGACATCATTAAATATTTCCCGACATATTTTGGGAATTTTCGCACTCTTGCTCCTCCGTAAATATGCCCTGAGCTCTGTGGCCGTAGGTCGTGGAAAGTGCGGCGTGAAAAGACCGGCCGACGCCATGTAAAAAAGCCACTGACGTTCAACTCGATCCGTGCTGCGCTGAGTGAACGAACATCCCCCATGGTGCCTTTCTTCATCGCCTAGCTGGAAATATTTGATTGTGCATCCAAAGCCCTTTATCAGTCTTGTTTTTGTTCTTTTCCAGTTTGAGGCATCACAAAAGCAAAGAATATTGTCAGTGTACAAAAAAAAACTATTTTCTCTGCTTTTTCCTGGGCGAAGAAGGTTCGGCGCTTGTGTCTTGGTCTTGACGGATGCGTCAAACGGTTGTAAACGCCTGCAGCTGCCAGTCACCGAGTTAAAAAGCAAGCAAGCAAAATGTTTCGCAAGCGCAGCGTCCGTTCGAAAAGCGAGATCTGGACTTTGTCGAAAAAGGCTTGTTGCGTTTGCATGTTTTCTCTCTGTTATAAAAATGGGATGCCAGCGACACGGACGACTGTCAACCGGGGAACATTGCCCATCCTTTGGAGACAAGATGTTTGATGTTGACGAGCCTCAAAAGTTTCAGCTTGTGGCCTGCAAACCTTCTCTGCCTAATCGAACGAAAAAATGCATACCAGCACCGTGTGTTTAGCTATCGGTTTAAAGCTCCCGATGTTGGCAAAACTATGGGAGCTTTAAACCGATCGGTTTAAAAACGTTTTCTTTTGTCGGTGGGAGCAGCTGGCAAGTTGTCGAAACGGGTTTTGCAAAAACTCATTTGGACTCGAGTCCGAACGCCTTTGACAAAAGCGAACCGGTCGAATCGGCACTTCAAAGTACAGCCGTGGCCCAAGATAGGAGTTGAATTTGTTGCATGGCTGCGCTCGTAACTCACGAAACATTTTTTGCGTCTCAAACCATCTTTGCCTATTGAAATGCAGTCACCGGGTGAAGCACTAGAGCCCCATGCAACACTCATATCTCATTGGTTTCATTGTTGTAGATATGGAATGCTTTACTTTTCTCGTCCTGGTTACAATTCGTGCTTTGTCTTTTGTCTTCGTTTCTGTCTGTTCGACTCCCGAGTCTCAATAAATTGTAACACTAAGAAACCACAGCGGGAGCCTAAAAACTGCACTGTGACACAGTAAAACTGTTCCAGCATATAAGGGATACAAATCCTCCATTCGGCTTGACCTAGCTGACCTAGCTGGAAAAAAGAAAGAGAAAAGAAATGCAGTTAAATCCCTTTCAGCCTCCCCGAAACATGTTTTTAGGTTTTGAATAAGGACAATAAAAAGCACTCTCTAATATTGCGCCTTCTAAAAACATCCAGCGATGACAGAATGACGTGGATTGTAAAGAATTCCATTCATTCAGTCACAAGTCAAAGGAAAACACTCCCCCGGCGCCCCCCAAAACTTGAAGGCGTACTCGTGCACCCACCATGAGGAAGGAGTAGCCGGTCCACAGGCTGGTCCAGTTGGGCGGGCACCGGGGCTGGACGCACGACTGGCTGTGCAGAGCCACGGGGGCCGAGGGCGCCTCGCACACCGCGCAGCGGCTGATGTGCTCTTCGACGGAGGCTCCGCCCACCGGCAGGGCGGGCACGGCGGCCGTGGTGGACAGCCAATAGGATTTGTCGTTGCGGCCGGCGTAGGAGCACGTGCCCATGTTGCACGAAGCGAACGGCATGGTGGAGAAGACGCGCATGCACGAGCCCGCCTGGCCTGGAAAGTACAATCACACCCAAGGAAGAAATCCAATCCGGTCTTCCTTCACACGCTCCACAATACATCAATACATCGGTTTTTGGGGCTTATGCAGACTGTACACTTAAGACCAGAGGTTTACATGCACGATATATGGTTTAAAATCAATTAGGATTACCAAAATTCTATTTGCGAAATGGAAGAATGAGAGGGATTTGACAAAACATTGACTTTGTTATTCTTAAGCCACTTCGTAAGCAGTTTGGCAGTCTGCTTCGGGTCGTTGTCCGTTTGGAAGGCCCATTTACGCCCAAGCTTTAACTTCCTGCGCGAGGTCTTGAGATGTTGCTTCAGTATTTCTACATCGTGTTCCTTCCTCATGATGCCATCTATTTTGTCAAGTGCACCAGTCCCTCCTGTGACAATCAACCCCACAACAAGATGCTGCCAACCCTGTATTTCACAGTTGGGCTGGTGTTCTCAGGCCTGCAAGCTTATCTCTTTTTCCTACAAATGTCAAGATGATCAAGATGATCAATGGCCAAGCAATTCAATTTTAGTTTGGTCTGTCTGCACAACATGTCTCCAAAAAAATGAAAGTATTTGTCCTTGTGTGCATTTTCAAACTGTAATCTGGCTTTTTGTTTCTTTTGGGGTAATGGATTCTTCCTGGCAGAGTGGCCTTTCAGCCCATATCGGTACGGTTCTCGTTTCACTGTGATTAATGACACACCAGCTTCAGCCAGCACCTTCACAAGGTCTTGTCTTTGTTCTTGGCTTGATATTCACCTTTGGGACCAAAGCACATTCATCTCTGTAACAGAACCCACCCCCTCCCTGAGTGCTATGATGGCTGGACATTCCTAAGGTGTTTTTACTTGCGTATAATTATTTGAACAGATGAATGTGGCACTTTCAGGTATCTGGAAATTGGACCCAAGGATGAACCAGACTTGAGTTCAAGTCCACAATTCTTTTCCTGATATCTTGGCTGATTTATTTTGCCTTTCTCATGATGTTACACAAAGAACTAGTGTATTTCAGGTGTTCCTAGTTCAAATACATCCACAGGTGTGTCTCTAATTAACTCAAATGTTGTCAATAAACCTATCAGAAGCTTCTAAATAAATGACCTCATCATCTGGGGTTTACCGCATTGGTTAAAGGCATAGTAATCTTACTGTGTGTAAACTTCTGACTTTGAAGAAAGTCATGAAAAATTGTCTAAAAATAAATCCCTTTTCCCATTTATCAAATCGAAATAATTTTGGTAATACTAATTGACCTAAAACGGGAAATGTTTAGTTTGATTTCATGTTAGACTGAGGAGAAAAAAAAAGCCTATGTATCTTTTTCATATAGTTATGTAAACATCTGGTTTCAACTGTATTTGTTGTAATTAGCAGGAGCTCTGTGCTTGGTTCTCTTCAATGAGCCGGTCCAATGTTGGGGTAATCCTTTTTCATTGTTTGGCCTATTTTCCTTTTCAAAGGAAACAAGTTAGTCATTTTTGCTAGCTTGTGTGCTAACCTTTTTCCCATATCAAGTGATCAAGATGAAGGTTTTGACAGAGGCACAGGTGGTTGGATGCCTCTGATTTTCAAAATAAAACTTCTTTTACACTCTGATGAGCAATAAAATCGTTCTTGTTCCGACAGACGCCACCCGCGGGAATGGGCTCAGCCCCTACTCCCCCAGTCTCTTCCCTGCAGGCACAGCGTGCCCCTCCTGGGCCCGCAGCGGCCTGGCGTGACAGAGAAACCCGGTTTGACCCGGTGGGGGCACGGCACCTCGCAGGTTTTTTAGAGCCCCGTCTATCGCTCGCTCTGCTCCACCTCTGGTCCACCGCCCGGTGGTTGGGGAACCTCTGTATCAAAGTAGCAGTTGTTTGAAAGTTTAGAATTATCATAACATCAATGCTAACTTCCATAAGCCTGTCTGTGGTATTTTGCATGATAAGTTAGGTGACTTTGGTTCTACTAAATGTGTTTTGGTTGAACATTTGACTGGGCGTGACAAATAAGCAGCTTGAAGCGAGCACGCTTTTATGCCTCGTATTTGGTCGAGTGAGAGCAGGTGCTCAGGAATACTTGTAAAAGTGTCTTTTAATGTGTGATGCAGGGGTAAAACTACATATTTAAAAAAAAAAATGATACGGGTTCCCTATATCGAGGATTTTCACCTCTTACGGGTGGGTCTGGAACGCATCCCCCCCCCCCCCCCCCGTGTTAAACGGGGGTTCACTGTATTCCTATGTTGAAGGTTGATCTGGAACACCAAACCCAGAACATCAACATGGGCGGCACTTGCATGCTCATTTTGGCCCTGCTTGTTTTTTAGCTTTTTAGACTCTGTGCTGGCCTACGCTGATCACTGCCACGGTGATGCCTGATTGGCAGACAGCCGGCCATCAGACACCAGCCTCAATCTAGACAAGACCGGGAAATAAGGAGGACGAGTACCAAGGTCCTGAGTGTGCGCCTTCTCCTGGCCTTCCAGGTACAACAGACTGTATCCCACCCACAGAATTCGCATCCCCTGTGGACACGATGGGAGCGCTTTGGACTGGCTGTGCATGACCATCAGGAAGCCCGCGTTCAAGGGTCTGGACGGTCCAGGAGGTCCACGGTCCCCAATCAAACCAGGATCACCTGAGCACATTATATCGGATCAGTGATAAGCATCTTTCCATGAGAAAAACTTTCCAGCGCAAGGCCTGGCGCACACCGAGCGACGCCACTCAACTGGATAATCGCAAACAAATTCTAGTTGGCGAAAAACTGCGACCTCTGGTGTTCTTTCGGGCGCTACACAATTTATTTATTTTTTTCAATTGAACCACAAACAACATAGCACAATTGTCAAGGAAAAGAAGCAAATAAATTGTATCTACCGATTAGTTATTACCCGGAAATGTCCTTTTTTTGGTTGAGAAAGCGCATGTGATTGACCGTTACACCTGCAATCAAATGAGGAAAAGCAGCAAAACTAGATGACAGTGGTCGGCCACTCATGAAAAGTAGTAGCGGGACCACACACCGCGCTGCACTAAAGTCTCGTCGCTTGCAATGCGGCAGGCCTTAGTCTGAGTCTTGTGTGAGGGTTAGAGCTTTGGATCTCACCCTTGGCTCCCACCACACCGTTCTCCCCCTCCAGGCCTCGTCGACCTGGCTCCCCGTCAGGACCCGGTGACCCCCGAGGGCCTTGTGGTCCCAGACACCCGGCATCCCCCTTCTTACCTGCAGCACACCAACAACCGTCATCACATTACGCCAGGGATCACACAGCAACCTTTTTGAAACTGAGAGCTACAGGTCCTTCTTGGATACTGATTAATTAAAACGGCTACCGGTTTCATACACACTTCTGAAATAACTAATATACTCAAATTACCTTTAGTTATGTTATTCTTAATAATGATATTCATCTCTGTGAAGACACTGTTCATGGTAATGATTTCTCCCAATAATTATCAACGTAGATGTAACAAGTTAGGAAACAGATCAATATTAGTATTTGTGAATTTGTGAAAGTGTTTACATTTTTTTAATGATAACTTCTACAACAATCTAAGGAAATCACAATGTCCCATCCCTGGTGACCTATTTTTGGAACAATTGCATGAGCTACGCATGTGAGAATCGGGGGGTGGCAAACGCTGACCCCTGGGGAGGTCGATGTCTTCTTGTGGCGTCTTACCTTTGAGTCCCTGGAAACCATTCTCTCCCTGAAAACCAGCACTTCCTGCTACACCAGGTAGCCCAGGGGGTCCTGGAGGGCCCGGTGGGGGTGAAGGGTAAGTGGGGCAAGGAAAAACTCTGCCCATCTCCCCCTTTGGACCTGCCAGACCTGTACTGCCTTGAGACCCAAGTGGTCCAGTTGGTCCTGGAAAACCTCTAGGGCCTGTGTTTCCAGGTATCCCCATCAGGCCAGGAGAACCTTGCTCACCTGATCACAAAGATTTTCAAAATAAGAAGACCTTCACAGCTTGAGGTGGGTCTGGACTACAGCAGCCTGAGCCCAGAACTACGAACACTCAGTCACCTTTGAACCCTGGAAATCCACCTATGCCTGGTTGTCCTGTGGGCCCTGGAATTCCTTTGTCTCCCTTTGGGCCTAGGCATCCATTGTCCCCATTGTCCCCATCATCGCCAGCTACTGGAGGGTTAAGACCAGACTCCCCCATGTCACCGGGGTAACCTGTAAGGTAGGCTGAGCTCAGTCAGGTCTCAGATCAACTAAACTTTTTCAATAGTTATTCCTTGTCTGACCTGGCTCTCCGTCTAGTCCAGGGTCACCAGGATCTCCCAAAATCCCTAGGGGAGGACTTTTACAGTCAGGTCCAGATTCACCTGAAGGACCAACTCGTCCTTGTGGCCCTGGACAAATAAATAAAAAGTGAGTACCAGGACAGACATAGCCAAAACACATTCATTGTATAGATCTTTGGAGGCTCCAAGAGTTCTCTGAAAAACTAGAGACCTAGATCACACACCTCTGGATCCTGGAGGGCCTCTGGGTCCTGGAGGTCCTGGCTGTGATGAACCTGGAGGACCTCGAGGACCAGGCGGGCC
This sequence comes from Phyllopteryx taeniolatus, assembly GCF_024500385.1. Taxonomy (NCBI): domain Eukaryota; kingdom Metazoa; phylum Chordata; class Actinopteri; order Syngnathiformes; family Syngnathidae; genus Phyllopteryx; species Phyllopteryx taeniolatus. Next base: position 27,592,361 of record NC_084509.1, on the reverse strand, counting down.
TTTTTCTCCTGGAAGGCCTTGAGAGCCTTGAGAACCTATGACACTGAGACCTGACGAGACAACACAGGAAACTTGACAAAGTTTGCTGAAAAAATGGAAGAAATAATGTAAAAATCTCTTTGCTTCTGTCAAGGTGGACCAAGTCTTTTGTATGCTTAGGTACTTTTGTGCATGGGCTGTCTCATTGTTCCACTCAGTCAAGTGGACATACCTCTGCTGCCAATGTCTCCTTTCACTCCCTTCAGTCCATCCAGGCCATGAAGTCCCAGTGGTCCAGGAGGACCTGTTTCAACAGTTCAGTATGAGTAATACTTACACAGCCGTCAAAACAAAAACTAAATCCACATATAGTTAGTAAATTATCACCTTGTAGTCCTGAGAGACCCTGCGCTCCAGGGGGACCGTCAGCACCCGTATTACCAGGAAGCCCAGGAACCCCTGGGCGACCTCTGGGTCCTGGGGGCCCAGTCACACCTGATGGACGAGTTTATAGAGTATTTCTGTTCGTCAGGACTTCTAAGTTCCTTCAAGATTTTTAGTAACAACAGCATGACCCCCTCATGGTTGTGATGAGTAGCCTGAGGACCACATGATCACTTTAGAGAAAGGAAGTCTGTACCTGATGATCCCTGCTCCCCGGGCTGTCCCGGATCTCCTTTGGAGCCTCTCTGGCCTGGTTCTCCAGTGAAACCCAGTGCTCCAGGATCTCCTTGAGGTCCAGGAGGACCTAATGAAGGAAAAATGAATTAGTCGCCTGATTTATTGATTGTTTCAAGATTCCCGTCGAGCGATATGATTCCAATGTTCTTGAGTTGGAATCTGACCTGGAGGTCCAGAGTATCCGGGAAGCCCCTTGTCCCCAGGTAAACCAGGTCGACTGCGAGACTCTCCTTGATCACCTGATACACAAAAGCAAAGTTTTTAGAGATGTCTATGAATGAGCTGTTTCATGGCGGCGGGGAGATGTACGTTACCTTTGGACCCAGGACGTCCTTGACGACCGCGTTCACCAGAGCTCCCAGGGGAACCTTGGTCACCCTGTATGACAACGTGAGTATTTTCTAGACATGTCACCAGACTTCGACGATTGATTATATTATTTTATTTCGAACATTCAGTACAAAAACTGTAGTCTAAATGTCCCATAATGCCGTGTACTGCGGGTCCGAAAACGAGCAGGTAGAAGTTCAAACTTCCTCCTACTAATCCTACCCCTTCACTCTTAACATAATTATCCATCAAGAAGTGCAATCCAAAATACATACATACTGTAATGCAGTATATGCATTCTTTCCACACATACCGTGGATCCTTGGATACTCGCGGTCCGGCGCATCGGTGGATTTTTTTTCAACATTTTCCCCCCAATTTTATTTTATTTTTTTCTTCTTTTGGTGGGAGAACCAACCCTAAAAACACTTATTGGTGATTTATCCCCCCTTATTCATGAACGTCTTTTCAATGCAATTACAATGGCCATGAATTATCCATGGATTTTGTTATTCGCTGTCTGGCTTGGTCCCTTTCTCCCAATAATTATCAACGTAGATGTAACAAGTTCGGAAAGGTTAGTGGGGGTTTCCGCCAATAACGGGGGATTTAGGTTACTAAAAAAACTAATCTGCAAATAGGTCAATTTGCAAATGCTGAACCACGAATATGAAGGAGTCCACTGTAGTTTGTTGTTTTCGGCCTTGTACATTAGTTGATAAAGTACAATACATGTGATTTTTACAAAATTTGATGTGCCTCGTTATCTCATCTTACTGGGTCTCCTGTTTCTCCAGGGAAGCCGAGGAAACCTGAAGGTCCAGGAGGCCCAAGTCCTCCAGAAAAACCTGGTTTGTACGAAGACCCAGGCGGACCCGGGGGCCCACTGATGCCCGGGGGCATATCGGTGCCTGGATACCCAGGCTTGCCCACAAGACCTTGTGCACCCTTATTTCCTGGTAGGAAAACAACAACAACAACAACAAATTTTCTGGTGTAAAACCTCTTTTAGTCTGCAGCAAAACGTTCCCATTACGCCTAAATGCTTCACTTCAGTCTGACCTCGTGCACCGGGGAACCCGTTGACACCGGGGGGGGCCGGTTTTCCTCTCACACCTTGGATGGGGACACCCAGTGTCTCCCCAGGAGGTCCTGGGTTCCCTTTACACCCTGCAGAGACACAACAAGAAGACGGGAGGGATCATAGATGTTTATTGATGAAGATTTTGCTGATGTTACTATCCATCCATCCATTTTCTATACTGCTTATCCTCATTATTGTCCCAGGTGAGCTAGAGCCTGTCCCAGCTGACTTCGGGGTACCCCCTGGACTGGTCACCAGCCAATGTCAGGGCATATATAGACAACAACCATTCACACTCCTAGTCAGGCAGTTTAGAGTCTCGAGTGTTTTTGGAATGTTGGAGGAAGCTGGAATACCCACAGAAAACATACAAGCATGGATAGAACAACTAGATTTGAACCCCCATCCTCAGAACTGATACTACTATGATTACTTTGTTGTGAGTAATAGCAGTCGCGTTTATACCTCTCTCTCCTTTGGGACCTTGAAATCCTGGCCTGCCGTCTTGCCCATTAGATCCTCTCTCTCCTGTCCTCCCTGGATATCCTGGGAACCCAATTGATCCTTGTACCCCTTGGACACCATTCTTACCAAGGGGTCCCCTCAGACCTGATAGAGAGATGATGATGTCACATGGTGCTTCACGAACTGAGATGAGTCTATAACCCCTTTGAGCTGGCCCTGACTCTGATCTCCTTGTGAAGCACTTACTTACTTACTTCATCGACTCAAAACAGTTCAATGATGAAAACGTTGTGGGTGTAAGGAGGGTGCTTACCTTTCGGGCCGTCCCACCCTGAAAATCCAGAGTCTCCACTGGGACCAGGTGGGCCCGGAAGTCCGGGATAACCAGGAAAACCAGAAGACCCTGGTTTACCTGCAGGGCCACGGGGGCCATAACGTGGAGATCTTATTTCTCCCACTTCACCTTTCTGCCCAAAACATCCTGAACAGAACCATGAAGGGGAAAGGAAGGTTTTAGGTCAACTGTCCCTAACTTCAATCACAAGTTTTCCTCGTGGAACAAGAACCATGTCATCAGGAAGTTGCTCTCAGATCACACTTTACCCTGGGGGCCAATTGCTCCCTGAGGACCGCGAGAGCCTGTGGGACCAGGTTTTCCTCTTTCGCAAAAATCATAGATCGGGCCCGGGGGACCAATAGTTCCCATAGCGCCATCCTGTCCTCTCTGACCCCGTGCCCCTGGACTCCCGGGCAGACCTGGAACTCCTGAAGAGATAAAGAAAATATGAAAAGAACACGAACGGTTCGTGTGTGTACCGATAAATCCGGATGAATCATCAACTACTGATTTGTTCCCGCAGAGGGGCTGGTTCAGATCATTTTTGTTGCTTGGGATTGTGAAGGTCGGGAGTATGTCCCTACGCAAAAGATTCAGCACTTTGATTTCAGATTTACCACTCACCTTGGAAACCCTGCTTGCCAGCTTGGCCTGGGACTCCTTTAGGTCCCTGAGAGCCTGCTAGTCCTGGAAAGCCAATGGGTCCTGAGGTCCCCACATAAGACTCTCCAGCTGGTCCTCTAAGTCCAGGAGTGCCTGGTGCACCTGGAGAGCCTGGTGTACACGGGAAAACATGCTGAAGGAGATAATTGGGAAATTCTATACGTGATTTTTTTTGCGTGGGAAGGGTGGGGGTTAGTCATCGTTGATCCCTGTCGCGGGGATGTGTGCCTTAATCTCCACTTGCTGATTGTCGATATGCATTCCACATCGACCTTTCTATAAAATGGTCTCATTTCTAAGAAATCACCCTGCTTAGACGGGACAGTACCTGGTCCTCCAGCAAAACTGAATCCTTCAAGTCCTTCATCTCCAGTATCTCCAATGAAACCTGGCGGTCCTGGCACAGGAAGACAGGCTGTCAGTTATCATAGCTACTGGACAAAAGTGTGGTACAAATGCACTGGTACCTGCTACTCCACGTGGTCCAGGAAGTCCAGACTGTCCTTTTTCTCCGTTAGGTCCATCAGGTCCTGTGAATCCACTGAAACCAGGAGGACCGGGAAGTCCTCTGAGGCCTGGGCAGGGGAACAGGAAGTCAGATACACAGGTGAACGAGAACGAGATGGTAGACCATCATGACAGTATTCACCTCTATCTCCGGCCTCCCCTTTCTGTCCTAGAGCTCCAGGGTTTCTGGGTACACAAGTAAGCGTTTCGCCTATGAAGAGGTGAATCGTGAGTCCAACGTTGCCAACTGCCTTGTTTGTTTTCTGTTGTTGTTTTTTTTAACAACTTTTCCAATCAGGTTGAGCTTTACCTTGAACACCTTTCAAGCCAGGGAGGCCAGGGAAACCCACAGGTCCCGGGGCCCCTGGGTCTCCCCGCCTTCCTATTGCTCCAACCACACCTAATCCCTGGGGGCCAGTAAGTCCCGTTAGTCCTTTGGGACCAGGGAGACCTGGAAGGCCTTGGTCCCCTGAAGACCCGGGGTAATTTTCTCCCTGAAAACAAACCTAAAGTTAAGCACGAAAACTCGTGTACAATGGAGTGGACAGTTTTCATGCCAGTTTTTTCTGGTCTGTGGACTCCACTTCTTAGGATTATAGACAATGATTTGAGGCTTCAATGACTTTTCTCCATTAGTGAAGAGCTGGAGCAGTGAGGGGCCAATGACCTGAGGTCCAGGACTTCCGGGGAGTCCTGGGATTCCATTCTGTCCTCTTCTCCCAGGGAAACCCTGTCTACCCGCAAAACCCGGCTCAGCGCTTTTGCCCTTCTCACCTGGAGACAAAAGTGTGATCAGTGTGACACATGGGCATGGTTTCATCACGTCGCTTGACACCGGACTTTTTGTCATAGTTCAGGTCTTCAGCATTCACACTCTGACAAGCTTTCTGGAGATGTTAACAACGACATCACGACTCAATATCAATATCCACCTCACCTGGAGGTCATAATCAGTCAACATGAGTCAACTTGCCTTTAATGTCTACCACAACGAAGTCTCCTTTTTGACCTTTGAACCCTTTGAGGCCAGGTAACCCATCCAGGCCCTGCAACCCAGTCAATTAATGAAACAATCAATCAATCAACAGACCTTCAATAGAATAGAATCGAATTTGAACGTTTCCTGGAGTTCAACAAGCCTGGCAAAGACAGTCTGCTGGTCCAGATTTAAGATCCAGTCTGCTGCAATGAATGTCCAAACCTTGCACCCCATTTGGGCCACGTGTTTCCTTACCGCTTGTCCTTTAGCTCCAGTGTCTCCCGCTAAGCCTTTCTCCCCTCTTGGCCCCTGAGCTCCAGGGGACCCTTGATAGCCCACCAACCCGGGCTCCCCCGCTGGGCCTGAGGGTCCCCTCACCACAATCAGAGGACCGCAGGAGCATTCACCTTGGCGACCTGATCAAAAAGGCATCCTGTTATATTTCACTCCACAGCTAACAAAAAGGAATGACTGGAGCCTGAACACAGACCTTTGAATCCGTAGTAACCTGGGGCCCCTGAGAGCCCTTGTTCACCAGGTTCTCCAGATTCTCCTGGTAGGCCAGGAAGGCAGTAATAGCCTGCAAGAAAAAAATGAGCTGTCAGCATAATGAACGAGGAAGTATTCTGTCCCAAATGCGGCTTACCTGGCCTTCCCGGTTGTCCTTTTGCTCCTCTGGGTCCCGGACTTCCAGGTCTTCCTGCTTCTCCCGAGAATGCTTGATCTGTAAAAACTTGACCCGGATCACCTTTCTCACCTCTGCTTCCCGGAGTCCCCCTCGCTCCCACCACTCCTGCTGGTCCTGATGACAGTTCAGGATATCTCGTTGAAGTAAAGTTGCTGAACGAGTCAAATGGTTCTCATGGAAGACGCCGGATGATTGGGTAGCTGTGCTCTGACCTGGGATAGCTCTACCAGGGGCTCCTTGGGGCCCGTGCATTCCCATGAGTCCACGATCTCCTGGAGGTCCCATCAATCCCGGACTTCCTGGATTTCCAGCGTCACCTTGGATGAAACAAGCGTGTGTGTGATTGAAAGAGTCGTGTTTGAAGAGTATTGATCGGCGCGCGTGTGTGGACGTTTACCCGAATGTGTGATGACGATTTCCTGAGGCAGGCCTTTTAGACCAAGATCTCCCATCATGCCCTGGGAACAGAAGCAATGGGGGTCACGCTAGATGTGCGACTCATCTCCGTGGCAACCAGAAGGTGTTTTCACCACCCAACCTTTGGACCTTCTTGTCCGATCAGACCTGGAAGACCAGAAGTTCCTACAGCGCCCTGAAACACAATCGTCACGCACGCACGCACACACACACACACACACACACACACACTTATCGTGGAGGATTCAACCACAATATATAGCGACCAGATGAAGAAAATTTTTTTTTTCTCACTGTCAAAAAAACGGGACACTATCATATAACATCACTTTGAGGAAAGGAAAGAAGAAGATTCTCTGCCTTGCACAGTTCTCCAAATAAGAGGCAAAGCGTGCTTGCTAGCTATTTGTCAGACCAGTTTGCTATAAATCTGACACATAAAACAACCTAGAATTCCACACTGTATAATTAAAGACCAAAATGTTCAAACAAACCACATCATTCCTTTCAACAAAAGTCTGCTAGCTCAATGCTAACATCTAATGCAAATGCCATAAATGGGCTAACGGAACTGCCCAGCATGTGGCGGAACAACATGGTATTATACTGAAGGTGTGCAACTTTAAATTTGGACTTGCCCCTAAACTGTACTGTAAAAACAAAAAAACGACCGCTTCAAAATCTGTGATATAGCAGGGCGCCAAACATGAATTGCGACATAGTGGGGGTAAACTATATACTTATTATATGAAGGAACTCACCTTTGCTCCTTTGCAAGCGGGTCGACCACGGCGTCCTAGGAGTCCCTGAAGATGCCAAACACAAAGGGCCAAAGGGCCTGATTTACTAAGATGCCCAATAGTGGCCGCTAGATTGTGTGTTCATGTATTCCATTCCATTGCGCAACGCTGTTGTCAACGTGTAAAAGTGATGGAGATTGCGTATTTAAAAGAGGGTTTTGCACTTTCCATAGGTAGCTCTGATGGTTTTGGCCATGAAACATTTGGAGAGGGCACCACAAGTGCAATATGAAGTTTGAAGTAATGGAATTGGAAGTGTCAGTTGACGAGGGAAAAAAAAAAAAACATATTACTGAGTTACACAAAAGAAATCCAGCAGCCTCATAAAAGCCACATTTCTGTTGATTGAACTTCTACTGCGTGCGTTGCAATTGGATGTATTGGCCCATCCTGCGAAAGCTTGGGAAGGCACACCTGGAAACCTGTTCTGGGGCAGGCCAGCACTAATTGTGACCATGCTCTGAAATGAGCCAGACGCATGGAAAATGCAGAGTTGAAAGGAGTTTTGTCATAGGTGGTATGCATGACTTTGATCATTGACACGTTCCATATTTGCATTGCCGAATAGACGATATGTCACCGTCGTACTTGTTTCCGTTTGTTTTTAGGTTTCATAAAATGTTAAAGGTCCCCTTCCATCAAAAATGTTGTTTTGTTATTCATCTTTGATATCCTTTTATTGGGTTTGCAAGATCATTTGGGTTGAAAATGCGCTGAAAGTCCTTTTTCAAGCTATTCTAGTTGGTCTATCACGCCTGGCCGGATTTATGGAAAACAGCTTCGCTCTGATTGGTCCTTGGCAATATCACGGCGATCATAGCGACCTCGCATTTGGATCATTCGATGCGGGGTCTTACTATCATGGTGGAGCAGAATTCAGCAAGTGTTGGATTGTTGGCCCAATACCAACAACCCTCACATAGGAGGGGACATGGGTGAAGGGAAAGAGTGGAGGATATTTTGAGAAGTTGTTCCTATTCAGTCACTTCAATGTATCTGGTGCGCGGTGTTCATCTCTCGCGCATATTTTGGTGACGGTGTCCGCAAGCTTCGCATTATAAACATATTGAAGTATTGTTGTAAAACACAACACGTAATGTATGCTTTTATATTCTGTATTTGCACGGCTTGCTGGCAGCTGCCCAGCTGGCTGGCTCCAAACCCGGAAATGCACTTCTAGCAGTGTGTGAAAGCGTATTTTACGACGCCATCCTCCACCAAATGGGCCCGAACACAGCACAATTCTGCTTCCCAAGCCAATGTACTTTCAAAATAAATGGAAGCCATTCTTTCCTCAACTCGGCTGAGTTTGGCAGGTGACGCAAAGTTTAAGCTTTGCGCAGGACGCAGCCGCGTTGCCACTCTGCCAGTCTTCTTGAGATGAGTTGAATGCGTGTGTAGCAACCACCAAATGGGCAGGTACTTGAATATTAATTGTCAAACCTACCTCACATCTTGTCATTTGCAAGCGGTTTTGGTGTTCAAAGGCTATTTCATTCAGTGTACAAACCGCATAGAAGTCAAACTTAAACCAGATCACAGACTCATTTGGACGGTGGCTCTGAAGTGCAAAAACACCACAACAAATAACTAATCACAACAACAAATCAAAAGACACAACAAATCAAGACACACAACAACAAACAAACTTAATAACAAATAACTAAACACAACAGCAAATGAAAAAACAAAACGAAATGAAGCTACCGGAAAAAATAGGTACTGGTAGTGATAAGACCAGACATGCAAACACCAAAGGCATGAAAAAGATGACCAAAAAACAAACAAACATTGTGGGGGGTCTGGGGGGATCCCCGGGGCCCCCCGCAGAGACTTTTTTCGATTTTAACATAAATTAAGCAATCTGGAAGACTCCAAAGAGTACAATAAGGAAACATTTTCTTCACGCAGAAAAACATTTACACCGCTCAAGTACATGTTGATGTACAAATTTAAGATTAAATTTAAATTGACCTCATTTCCTTGCTTAAAATGTTGCTTAAACGTAAGACTAGCAATAGAGGATGTCCGCTCCAGAGGTGGGGAGAGTAGCCAAATATTGCAGTTACTTGACAATAATGTGACTCAAGTAAAAAGTAGTTCTCCAAAACATTACTTGAGTCAGAGTAAAAAGTACACAGTGAAATAATTACTCAAGTACTGAGTAAAGAGTGAGTAACTTCAGATTTTTTTTAACCACAGCATGAACATCAATAAAATAAAAATAACAAAATAAAATGTGAATGTGCACATTCTGATATTGCCGTGTGTGTGCATGTGTGCGTGTGTGCACTGCCAAAACTACAACAAAACATCTGAAATTTACTGCAAGGTGTTTTCTCAAGTTATGAGTGAGCTGAAATATCCGCGCTTGGGCAGACAGTGCCAGACAAATACTACAATCCATGAAAGCTGTTGTTTTTGTTCATCTCAATGTAAACACGACGAGTTGCGCGCCGTTGCCTTCATGTTAACGACGACCTTCCCAACATGGCCGCCACGCAGGCCCGAGGATCAGCCGGGCTGGCTTATCTAGTGTTAATACCTATCCCCAGGAAGCCCAATGGAAGATGTTGTATGAGGTCATGTGACTTTCTTGTGGCGAACTAGACTTAAATGTCACTAGCGCTTAAACTGGATTGGCACAAACAGGGGCCAATGCGGAAATTGAAGTCGTAGTCTACATCCATCCATCCATCTTTTACCGCTTATCCGAGGTCGGGTCGCGGGGGCAGTACCTTTAGCAGGGACGCCCAGACTTCCCTTTCCCCAGCAACTTCATCCATCTCTTCCGGGGGGATCCCGAGGCGTTCCCCGGCCAGCCGAAGGATGTAGTCTCTCCGGCGTGTCCTGGGTCGTCCCCGGGGTCTCCTCCCGGTGGGACGTGCCCCGAACACCTCACCAGGGAGGCGTCCGGGAGGCATCCGAATCAGATGCCCCAGCCACCTCATCTGGCTCCTCTCGATGTGAAGGAGCAACGGCTCTACTCTGAGATCCTCCCGGATGACCGAGCTTCTCACCCTATCTCTAAGGGAGAGCCTGGTCGTTATTTGTCGTTGTGATTAGTTATTTGTTGTGTTTTTCGATTGTCTGTGGTGTTTAGTTGTGGTGATGAGTTATTTGCTGTTGTGTTTTTCGATTTGCTCTTATGTTTAGTTTTTGCTGTTGTGATTAGTTATTTGCTGTTGTGTTTTTTAACTTGCCGTTGGGTTTAGTTATTTGCTGTTGTGTTTTGCACTTCAGGGCCACCGTACATTTTGACCTATGTTATGCATAAAACAGTAGAATTTTTTTTTTTAATTTTTCCACGCCGCCTCATATTGCCTGCACTGCGCTGGCAGCGCTCTGCGTGCTGCTTGCCTTGCCCTTCAGGCGTGCTAATGAAAGATACAAAATCAGCCATCGCAATTCATCTCAGGTTTGATGAATCACATTGCGTGTGCTAAATTCTTCTATTTGCATATACCTCTCCCAGAACGCACAAAATTAACTGCACTGAAATTTTGCATTTGGCAAACACATTCCTGTGTGTGCTCGGTTCTTCGATCAGGTTCCACATCAGTTTACACGAGCGTTCAAGTTTGCGCCCATTTTAGCACATGCAACCTTCAGTCAATCAGGCCCAAGAGCTTCAGTTTCCATGACGACCACCACCCAAACACTCACTTTCCGCACAGCGAGCAAGACCACCAAAGAAGAACGACTCACCCTGGGTCCAGGAGGTCCCACAATCCCCTTCTCTCCCTTGATGCCAGGAAGAGCATCCAGACCCTGAAAGTCCAAATGAACAGAATTAGATCAGTAAAGGATCCATCGAAGCTCAGTCGAAGATCACAGTAGAACCCCGGAGTGGACTTACTGGTAGGCCTTGATCTCCACACACCCCTTTTGGCCCTGCTGGACCCTGAAGAAGCAGCAGAAGACAGAACATTAGATCCACCAGTTGAAAAGACGACTGCTGTCACGTGATTGGCCGAAGCAGAGGCACCTGCTCTCCTTTGACGAAAAATTCCTCCGGGGGATCGACAATCTCAAATGGCCCCGGGCGCCCCTGGATGCCTTGTTCCCCCTGCGGATGTATGAGTTAACGGCTGCTGTCATGTCACAAAATTGGGCGTTACTACTTTGTACCTCGTCTCCTTTCGGTCCCGGCACCGATCGACCTCGTTCACCCTGAAACAAAAGTGCAAGCAAACACCTCGGAGTTATTTATTACTTCATCCAGGCTTCTAACACTGCTACATGCAGAGATGACAACAAAACTCTCTACTTACAGGTAGACCTCTGAAACCTGGCAAACCAGGGAGACCCTGCGCGCACACACGCACACATTGATAAATTCCTAGTTGTGAATGTACCTTTCACTGACAATGGCAATGAACCGAATCTGATTCTGACTTTGTCTTCGTTCATTGAGATAAGGATATTGCAAGGGTTTGTTATGAAAATGTTCTCACATTTACTCCGTCAGGACCGACGGGACCCATTAATCCTGTCGAACCTCCTGGACCCTGTCCACCCTGCACACAGACAGCAAGGCAGACAGACAGGCAGGAAGTCAGACTGGCATGAAGACACAGAGACAGAAAGTCAGACAGACCAGAAGTCAAACAGGCAGGAAGTTAGACAGGAAGGAAGTTCAACTGTCGGAAAGTCAGACGGACAGGAAGTCAGACAAGATGGCAAACGGTGAACTCACCGGCAGACCAGGAAGTCCCCTGAAGCCGGCGTCACCCTGTCAGACGCAAACATAAACATTGAGAAAAGGTTCCAGACAGGATCAATGCATCAGTCAGCCAATGAGATCCTTTGAAACAACAATGTGGGCGGGACTAAAGAAGCATGTAAGACGAGGAGGCGGTACTAAACAGCTGAGGTGTGATGTGGCGACCACTCACGGGGACTCCAGGGTACTGGAGAAAGAAGAATGCTGGCTCTCCTGGAAATCCCTTTGGTCCTTGAAGACCCTGCGACACAAGCCAGCCAGTCAGTCAAGCAACCGATCAACAAATCAAACAACCAATCAAAAAAAAAAAATCAACCACAGACTCTTTTCTGGGTTATTGTGACCTGCACGGGATTCCGTGGCAAAAGAAAATCTCTGCTGCTTTTTAAAGGAACGTACACTTGGGTACGAAACTCTCGTAGGGCCTGAACACAACACTGAAGCCACCTGTGTTCCTGAGGAAGAACCACAAAGCCTCATGTGGTCTACGTCAGGTGGTGCAGTCTATATCTGCTGAAGTAGTCTAGGTTTGCTCATGCGGTCTAGATCAGCTGATGAGGTATAGATCAGATGTTGTAGTTTACTTCCGGTGATCATGTCTACTGTATGTCTACTGAAGAGGTCTATTTCAGGTGTTGTATTTGAGTCAGGTCTCTTGTGGTGTAGTTCAAGTGTTCCTGGTTGTGACCCTGATATGTAGACCAGTCAGTAATTCTGACCATGTCACCGCTGGGCCCTTGTTCTCCAGGTAGTCCTGGATCTCCCTGCTTTCCTCTGGTCCCGTTACAGCCGTCCACACCTGGAAAACCAGGACCACCGGCTGGGCCTGTGTGACCCTGATTACACAAACAAACCAAAGCTGATCATCCAGGAAAGACAGTCCACATTGTACAAATTGGGATCCTGAAGATCAAGATCCTGAGGGGACAGAACTTCCTACCGGGACTCCCTCTAAACCAGGAAATCCGGGAACACCAACAGCTCCCTGAAACAAGAACAAGACAGCAAAGTGTGCAAAAGCATACTTTCAAATGTATCTTTTAATAAGTTGAAGTATGTTTAAATAAAAGTGCTTCAAGTGTGTGGGAGGAGTAAAACTATTTAAAAAAATTTCCTTATCTTTCTGGAGGCGGGGCTCGAAGGCGAGCGCCTGGTGGGCGGGCCTGCACCCATGGGGTCCGTCCGGGCACAGCCCGAAAGGGTAACGTGGGTCCCCCTTCCCATGGGCTCACCACCTGTGGGAGTGGCCACAGGGGTCGGGTGCAATGTGAGCTGGGCGGTGGCCGAAGGCGGGAGACCTTGGCGATCCGATCCCCGGCTACAAAAGCTGGCTCTCGGGACGTGGAAGGTCACCTCTCTGGCAGGGAAGGAGCCCGAGCTGGTGTGTGAGGTCGAGAGGTTCCGACTAAATATAGTCCGGCTCGCCTCCACACACGGCTTGGGCTCTGGTACCAGTCCTCTTGAGAAGGGTTGGCCTCTCTTCCACTCTGGAGTTTCCCACGGTGAGAGGCGCCGAGCAGGGGTGGGTATACTTATTGCTCCCCGGCTCGGGCGCCTGTACGTTAGGGTTCACCCCGGTGGACGAAAGTGTAGCCTCCCTCCGCCTTCGGGTGGGGGAACGGGTCCTGACTGTTGTTTGTGCATATACACCAAACAGCAGTTCAGAGTACCCACCCTTTTTGGAATCCTTGGAGGGGGTGCTCCCGGTGGGGACTCCATCGTTCTGGTGGGGGGCTTCAATGCTCATGTGGGCAATGACAGTGAGACCTGGAAGGGCGTGATTGGGAGGAACGCCCCCCCCAGTCTGGAGTCTCTGAGGCGGGCTCTCCCATCTCTGGGGTCGAGGTCAACGAGGTGGTTAAAAAGCTCCTCGGTGGCAAGGGCCCGGGGGTGGATGAGATTCGCCCGGAGTTCCTAAAGGCTCTGGATCTTGTGGGACTGTTCCGGTTGACACGCCTCTGTAACATCGTGTGGACATCGGGGACAGTGCCTCTGGATTGGCAGACTGTGGTGGTGGTCGCCCTTTTTAAGAAGGTGGATCGGAGGGTTTGTTCCAACTACAGGGGGATCACACTCCTCAGCCTCCCTGGTAAGGTCTATTCAGGGGTGCTGGAGAGGAGGGTCCGTCGGGAAGTCGAATCTCAGATTCAGGAGGAGCAGTGTGGTTTTCGTCCTAGGCCGTGGAACAGTGGACCAGCTCTACACCCTCGGCGGGTGTTTCCGGTGAGGGTCTGAGTCCGCCAAGGCTGCCCTTTGTCACCGATTCTGTTCATAACATTTATGGACAGAATTTATCGGCGCAGCCGAGGCGTAAAGGGAGTCCGGTTTGGTGGCCTCAGTATTGCATCCCTGTTTTTTGCAGATGATGTGGTTCTGTTGGCTTTATCAAGCCGTGATCTTCAACTTTCCCTGGAGCGGTTCGCAGCGGAGTGTGAAGCGGCTGGGATGTGAATCAGCACCTCCAAATCTGAGACCATGGTCCTCAGTCGGAAAAGGGTGGCGTGCCCTCTCCGGGTGAGATCCCCAAGTGGAGAAGTTCAAGTATCTTGGGGTCTTGTTCACGAGTGAGGGAAGAATAGAACGGGAGATCGGCAGAAGAAGAATCACCTTTTATTGTCATGAACATGCATGCATGCACACGAAATTTGTTCTCTGCATTTAACCCATCACAGTGCTGGAACACACTGGAGCAGGGGGCAGCTGAAGCGCCCGGGGAGCATTTCGGGGTATCAGTGTCTTGCTCAAGGACACCACAGCCGTGAGTCTGGGGGATGTTGGTGGATGGTCCAGTCTGGTTCTTGAATCTAGGTCCCCCACGGTGGCAGGCGATGATCTTAACCATTGGGCCACGGCTGGCCACGACAGTCGGATCGGTGCAGCGTCTGCAGTTATACGGACTTTGTATCGGTCCATCGTGGTGAAGAGGGAGCTGAGTCGAAAGGCGAAGCTCTCGATTTACCGGACGATCTACGTTCCTACCCTCACCTATGGTCACGAACTGTGGGTCGTGACCGAAAGAACGAGATCCCGGATACACGCGGCCGAAATGAGTTTCCTCCGCTCGGTGTTCGGGTTCTCCCTTAGAGAACGGGTGAGAAGCTTGGTCATCCGGGAGGGACGCAGAGTAGAGCTGCTCCTCCTCTGCATTCAGAGGAGCCAGATGAGATGGCTTGGGCATCTGTTTGGGATGCCTCCTGGACGCCTCCCTGGTGAGGTGTTCTGGGCACATCCCACTGGGAGGAGACCCCGGGCACGCCCTAGGACACGCTGGAGAGACTAAGTCTCTCGGCATGCCTGGGAACGCCTCGGGATCCCCGCGGAAGAGCTGGAGGAAGTGGCTGGAGAGAGGGAAGTCTGGGCTTCCCTGCTAAAGCTACTGCCCCCGCGACTCGACCTCAGATAAGCAGAAGAAAATGGACGGATGGATCCCGGATCTTCAACTATCGCGAACGTATCCCCTACGATAAATAGGGTTCACTGTACGTTTATTCACCATGTCTCCCTTTGGTCCCGGAGATCCTGCTGGGCCTTCAGCCCCTCGCTTGCCTTTCTCTCCTGGAGGACCCTGCGGGCCTGGGAAGCCGGGGGGCCCCACAGGACCCTGACGCCCAAGAGACCCTGGGGACCCCTGAAGAAACCAAGCAAAGAGTCAAAGCCACGTTTGTGACATTTCAAATGCAGGCGTTCTCAAATTACGAGCTGTATCATGTGTTCTGACATTTAGTCAGGTTTTTGTTTATTTTTTGGGGGGGGACAAAAGGTGTATTTTTACAAGGATAAAGTTGTATTTTTGACATTCATATGTGAAAATATGACTTTCTTCCCTAGTTCAACTTTGACTTGAATGTCATAAATACTTCAACTATCTTGGTAGAAAGGGCTTTATTTTGGTAAGATTAGGGCTTTTTATTGTTCGTGTGTTCTTGAGAGTTTCTTGTCGTTGCTGAGAGTCAGCAGCCTCCTGCAGCAGCTCTGACTCACTTTGTGGCACTTCTCCCCAATTCGCTATTTTATTGACATACTGGACTTTGGATTCTTTTCCCATCTTGTTTGCAAAGCTTCACCTACAGCCGCGAGGAACTACTGTCTTGCGTCCTCTCAGCGAAGAATGCATGCAGTTCATGACACGGAGAGAAGTCAAGTCAAGTGAGCGAGAGGACTTGAATGGGGCAGGAGATTTGACCCGCTCCCTTCCACTGGTCATTATGCGGAACGTAGGGTTGTTCGGTAACAATACGGCCCAACTAGCGGCTGTTAGAAAACTGTTCGTTGTTTGTGTCCGTTCAACCTTCGTTTGCTGCAGCTAACGCGAGAGACGACGCTACGATCACAAGACGACTATTTGGGCGTCCATTGCTGCTCAGTGGAGTCTTCAATCATGTTCCTCTCTCTCTTCGCCGAACAACTCCACACGTGTAGACTGCGACGAGAGGGAATCAAACCTCCTGTACGGCAAAACGTGAAGGGAGCGTGTGACTTTCCTGTGGGGAATCTGAAAACAACGTCATACACCTTGAGACCCCCTGCAGGCCTCTGGTGGAACAGCAGGCGGCTAACACAAGGACTGTGACCGAACGTCACGACTAGTTTTATGGTTTTAAAGAGGTACGTTTCTATTCAAACGGAATCTTTTATTTAGGCGGCTTGGTGAGCGAGTGCTTAGCACATCGGCCTCACAGTTCAGAGGCTGTGAGTTCAAATCCGGGCTCCGACCTTCCTGTGTGGAGTTTGCATGTTCTCGCCGGGTACTCCGCTTTCCGCCCGCATTCCAAAAACCCGCACGTGACGCTAGGTTCCTTGAAGACGATAAATCGTCCGCAGATGCGAATGCTTGTTTTTGTATTTGTGCCCTGCGATTGGCTGGCAACCAGTTCAGGGTGTACCCCGCCTCTCGCCCCAGGTCAGCGGGATAGGCTTCAACTCGCCCTTGGCCCTAAGGAGGATGGATGGATATTTTATTGATGTATTTATTTTAGGATATTATTTTGCATTCTATTCTTATTATAATATTATATTGATGTCTAAATCGCGGCACGGTGGCCGACTGGTTAGAGCGTCAGCCTCACAGTTCTGAGGACCCGGGTTCAATCCCTGGCCCCGCCTGTGTGGAGTTTGCATGTTCTCCCCGTGCCTGCGTGGGTTTTCTCCGGGCACTCCGGTTTCCTCCCACATCCCAAAAACATGCATTAATTGGAGACTCTAAAATTGCCCGTAGGTGTGACTGTGAGTGCGAATGGTTGTTTGTTTCTCTGTGCCCTGCGATTGGCTGGCAACCAGTTCAGGGTGTACCCCGCCTCCTGCCCGATGACAGCTGGGATAGGCTCCAGCACGCCCGCGACCCTAGTGAGGAGAAGCGGCTCAGAAAATGGATGGATGGATGGATGATGTCTAAATCTTAAAATCCATTTGTACTCTTCTGCTTTTAACTCAGCATGCGACTGACCTTGTTTTGGTGATTTACCTGTTTGTAACTTGGTTATTGTTTTATTGTTTTTAATTCTTGAATTGTTTTTGTTTTATCCACGAAGAGCACTTTGTTTCAGCTGAGGTGGTTTTTTTTAAGTCCTCCATAAATAACGTTGAGCTGTGAAGATTAGTTTTTTTTTTAAAATGTACATAATAATACTTTATTCTCATAACATTAGAACTGTTAATATGAAGATGTTATTGTAACAGGAATTTTTTCTTCAAAGCAGACAGCTTTTGAATTCGTATGCATTTAAGGGTACACATGGTCGTTCTGCGAAATTGCCGTTAGGATTATGAAGGAATCCTTGGAAACATTTCTGTCCCTGGACCCCAGTTTGAGAACCGCTGTTTCAATGAATTCACATAAACAACATTATACACAATAACCCCAATAATAACAGTTCATGTGATGACACACACCAACGTGACCACGAGAGGACACAAGCAGGCCCCACAACGGCATTCAGTGTGTGCGTGCGTGTGATGAGATGTGACAGGTCTGATCTCTGTTAGTTTTTGCTCTCTCCAGCTTTCTCTGAAATTATTGATGTGTGAAATCAGTGAGACAGACGCTTTGCCGTAACGCTTTCGGTCTGTCTGCGGCCCCCAGCTGTACAAACACAAACACACACACACACACGACCATAAGCAGTTGATTATTGTAACGTCATACAATAAGGTGATGTGAAACCACAGGGAAGTGTGTGTGTGTGTGTGTGTGTGTGTGTGTGTACATGTGTGTCAAAGAACACGCACACACACATTAGAGACTGCTTCTATTACCTCAACCTTGACCGATACGCAAACATGAGATTCTCCAACATGGTGGACTCATCGGAGGACTCAATGTCACTGTCTAACTCCTGGCCTAAGTTCTGGACGCCACTGGTTAAACTGCGGACGCTACTGGCTAAGTTCTGTAAATCACTGGCTAAGGTGAGGATATCACTGTCTAAACTGTAATCTAAGTTTTGCACGTCACTGTCTTAACTTCTGGACTGCACTTCATGTACTTCCAAGCTGAGGAAGTTACTGTCTAAGCTCTGTACGTCACTAACTTCTAGATGTCACTGGCTAAACTGAGGATGCCACTGGCTAAGTTCCGGTCTATGTTCTGGACATCACTGGCTAACTTCTGGACGTCACTATATAAGTTCTGGTCTATGTTCTGGACATCACCTGCTAACATTCTTGGCTAACTTCTGGAGGTTATTGTTTTAAGTTTGAGCCATCCCTGGCTTAGTTTTATACATCAATGTCTTAAGTTCTGGTCTAATTTCTGGACCTCACTGGCTAAGTTCCTGACATGATTGTCTCCACTCTGCTCTAAGTTCTGGATGTGGTCTTGAAGTCTCACTCTTATTAGTTCTGTTCTGAGTAATAAAAATTCACAAGGTTTGAAAATGATTGATTTTGATTCTAAGTTTGTGATTAGTTGTGTTGTCAAGTTGTGCTTGAGGTTTGACGAGCCGTGATTGGTTGTTCTGTGTTGTAGGCGGAGTCTCACCCTCGCCCCCTTCGCTGGAAAGCATTGACAGGAGGAACAGTCTCGCCCACCACACAGCACCGCGTCGTCGCCCTGGAGACAGTCACGTCATCGTCAGCAATATGACATCATGTATGCCATCATCCTCCGTATGACATATTGATCAATAAAACGGGTATGATGACATCATTGCACATCGTGAGTACAAGGTCACGTCAATAATACAGTAGGTCATGTTTGACATCATTGTGAAAATGACGTGACATGAAAAAGACGTGTATGACGTGGTGATTCGCGAATACAGCGTCACTGTGACTAGGACGCATGACATCACGTGACTATGACATGATGGCGAATACGTCACGTGCGAATGACGGTATGTATGTGCGCACGACACGTACCACGCGAGTTTGAGTGAACGCAAAAAGCAGAAGCGAGGAGGACGGTCGGGTGAGTCGGGTTCAACGCGAGTGGAGTGCGGGCCGCTCGGGCCGGGCGACTCCCGGCAGACAGATTGTCAGATTGTTAGATTCCCATCATGGGTCCGTGTTTGTGTTGCAGGCTGCATTCCTGCCGCGTTGTGTCAACTAAGTTAGCAGTCAAGCGTTTCTATCAGCAGCAGGAATGTGAACATCTCTGCCACCGCTCGCTGTCACTTCCACAACGCAGACGCACGTCCTCCACGTGCCGACATACTTCCCACGTACGTCTTACGAATGTCCTGCTACGCGCGCTCCATATGTCCAACGTGTCTCACAGGTGTCCTATACGGGCCCTACAGAGACAGCATGTCCTACACATTGCCCACCCGTCCCGCTACACGTATCCTACATACTGTACGTCACACACGTCCTGCTATATGCGTCCTGTATGTGCCATACACATCCTACATTAGGGTTAGGACAATACATTAACGGCAATCGCTACTTCCGAGTCTATTGTTGTTACTCTCCAGTGTGTCCGAGATATATGCTACATACAGTATATACCATTTCCATCACATGTGACCACAGTCACACATGGCCTACAGTGCGCATGTTCTACATACAGTTTGTCCTACCTATGTAACACCATCCATCCATTTTCTTCCTTTTTTCCAGGGTCGGGTCATTGGGGCAGCTGCAGGGAAGCCCAGACTTCCCTCTCTTCCGGGGGCACCCGAGCCGTTCTCAGGCCAACCGCGAGACGTAGTCTCTCCGGCGTGTCCTGGGTCGTCCCCGGGGCCTCGTCCCGGTGGGACGTGCCCGGAACACCTCACCGGGGAGGCGTCCAGGGGACATCCTAAACAGATGGCCGAGCCACCTCATCTGGCTCCTTTTTATGCGGAGGAGCAGCGGCTCTACTCTGAGCCCCTCCCGGATGACCGTGCTTCTCACCCTATTTCTGAGGCAGAGACCGGACACCCTGTGGAGAAAATTCATTTTGGCCGCTTGTAGCCGCGATCTTGTTCTTTGGGTCACGACCCACAGCTCGTTACCATAGGCGAGGCTAGGAACGGAGATCGACCGCTAAATTGAGAGCTCAGCTCCTTCTTCACCACGACAGACCGATGCAGAGTCCACATCACTGCAGACGCTGCACTTATCTGCCTGTCGATTTCCCCTTACCATTCTTACCTCACTCGTGATCAAGACCCCGAGATACTTGAACTCCTCCACTTGGGGCAGGATCTCATCCCCGACCCGGAGAGGGCACTCAACCCTTTTCCGATTGAGGACTATGCCCTCAGATTTGGAGGCGCTGATTCTCATCCCGAACGCTTCACACTCGACTGTGAACCGCTCCAGTGAGAGTTGAAGATCGCAGCTTGATGGAGCCAACAGAACCACATCATCTGAAAAAACAGCAGTGACGCAATACTGACGTCACCAAACCGGACCCACTCGACACCTCGGCTGCGCCTAGAAATTCTGTCCATAAATGTTATGAAGAAAATCAGTGACTGTTGGTACCTACCAGCTGCCTCCAGAGTCCCACAGGCCAAAAAGGCCCAATAGCTTGACGGAATCCCACCACCGGGGATTGCCGCGACAACAGGCACTGACCACCTTACGGCCACAGCTCCGGTTGGCCGCCTCAACAATGGAGGCGCGGAACATGACACGGGGACTCTGCCAGACGTTCCCAGCAGACCTTCACAGTACATTTGGGTCTGCCAGGACGGACCTTCATATTTCCCCACCATCAGGAAGTGATTGGTTGTCAGCTCCACCCCTCTCTTCACCCAAGTGTCCAAGACATGAGGCCGAAAGTCTGATGACACGACCACAAAGTCGATCATTGAACTGCGGCCTAGGTTGTCCTGGTGCCAAGTGCACATTTGGCCTCCCTTATGTCTGAACATGGTGTCCGTTATGGACAATCCGTGATGAGCACAAAGTCCAATAAGAGAACACCATTTGAGTTCAGATTGGGGGGGTTGCGTCCCTCCCAAACACGCCTTTCAGGTCTCACTGTCATTGCCCACATGAGCATTGAAGTCCCCCAGCAGAACGACAGAGTCCCCAGTGCTCTCCAGGACCACTTTGGGGGACTCCAAAAAGGGTGGGCACTCTGAGCTGCTGTTAGGTGCTTAGGCACAAACAACTGTCAAGCCCCATTCTCCCACAAATGGAGGCTACCCTCTTGTCCAGCAAGGTAAACCTCAACGTACGAGGACCAAGCCAGAGTAAGTGCAATAAGTATGCCCACACCTGGTCGGCGTTTCTCACCGTTTGCAACTCCAGAATGGAAGAGACTTCAACTCCTCCCGAGAGGACTAGTACCAGAGCCTAAGCTGTGTTTCAAAGCAAGCCCGACTCTATCTAGTCGGAATTTCTTGACCTCGCACACAGGGAGATGTCCCTAGAGCCAGCCTTGCCAAAGTCAGTGTACATCATAAGGCTTTCTGAGCAGTGCTTTGTCTGATCCCTCACCTAGGACCTGCGTGACCCAGCCAGGCGCATAAAGCCCCAGGCAACTTAGTTTCTAGCATCACTGGGACACACAAACCCCTCCACCACGATAAGGTGACGACTCAGGGCAGGGCATATGTGGCACATATGTTGTTTTGTCCCTATGTCCGTGGTCTGTTATTAGACAGGTAAGACATCTTTGTAACTGGTCAAAGACAGAGACGCAGATCATGTCCTACTTACCCCAAGAACAGCGGTGCTGGTCAGGAGCATCAGGAAGCACCTGAGGACACGGGTGGACACAAAGGGACAACGGTGGACACAGGTGGGTTAAGATGGACACGCAGTCAATGTATTCACAGGTGGACAAAGGTGGTCGCAGGTGCTCAAAGGAGATACAGTTGGACACAGGTAGTCAGGGTAGATACAGGGGTTAAGGTGAACACAGGTGGACATAGCGGTCAAGGTCGATACAGGTGGACAAAGGTCGTCATAGGTGGACAGAGGCAGAAGTTGTGCATCCGTGGATGTAATTGTTGTGTCGTTGTGCACCTCAGCCTCATGTTGCTTCCGCAGGTCAAGCAGAATCTTGTCGACCACTCATGAGAAGCCCCGCCCACTCCTCCTCCAGCCAGTGAAGAGCCTGTGATGCTGCACACAACGTCAACACATCTGTTTCTTCGGCGTGAGTGAGGGCACACCGCAAGGTGCCATCACGGTACCAATCAGTTTTTGTTTCTTTGTTTTTTTACGTCACATGACACACGTAAACATGACACAAAAACAAAATGATGTCACATCGAGAATGCTGCTCCAAAGTACGATTGAGCAAAATAGAAAAGCAATTGCTTATAATGAGCATAATCCTGAATGAAAAAGAGCCATCACGATCAACATTTTACTCAGCGCCGTCAACATGGGCCCCTGGCCCATTTTGGGTCGCAAGCCATAGTTTGAAAATCCTCCATGAGTGTGTTCTTTTGTGCGTGTTGAACTCTTCATTGACCAATCAATCCTCCAATTAGTCAATCAATCAACTCCCAATTCCTTGACAGCGAATCAACTTGAATCACAAAGCAAGCGGGTGACGTCATCGGCCAACGACTAGAATGATTGACAGCTGTCAGCTTCCGGCCTTACCTTGGCGTGCTGCTGCAGCTGTGGCGGCGCTTGTCACTTGTTTGTCTTCATGTCGCCCAAAGAGACTCCAGCGACTCCGCACGAGCTTCGGGGTCACGCGGGAGCGCGCTTCCAAGGCGCGCGCGAGCCTTTCAAAATAAGAGTCTGCCGATGACTGCTGTTGTGCACTTTGAAAGGACCGCGTCAGTCGGAAGTAACCGCACGGCTTTACCAAAGCCGAGTCAAGTTTATGATTCCCCCCAAAACACATCATCATAATCACTTGAGATATTTGCTCATTGGGGTGCGCGTCAAACATGTGATTGACGCGCACCGAGTTGCGCTTTTAATTTGGAAGTGCGAAGCCAGAAGTGCGAGTGTGGACGATGGAACTTGACGCCGGGGGAGGGGGGGGGGTTGGGGGGGCAGACGCCCACCCTCAGCAGCGGCAGCTTGTCGTTGTGCGCGCCGTCACAAGCCGGACTGAGCCGGGCCGAGGTGAGGATCCGAAGCGCCGTTTTCATGCTTGTGGCGTGGGTCTCGGGGGGGCGCGTCCTCCCGCCGCCGCGGCTGCTCTTCCTCCTCCTCCTCCTCCTCCTCCTCCTTCTCCGCGGAGCTCCGGGAGACGCCGAGACGGTGAGCGGAACGTCAAGTGACTTTGGGGCGCAAGTCTCATTTAGCTGCCGAGATGATGCTGCGGTCCTGTTCACGTGCGCGTGCTGAAAAGATTCACAACACTTCAACTTGCAGAACCCAGTTGAGGGCTCGTCGACCTTTTTGACGGCGCAGGTGTCAAAGTACAGGCCCGGGGTTCAGATCCGACCCGCCGCATCATTTTGCGTGCTCCACTCAAATCAATACCATGAATACAAATCGTCTTGACTTGAAATAATGTTTGGACATTGCAAAGCAGTTTTTTGGTTGTTTTGTTTACCAAATCCCCTTTTGAAATCAATTGAACTATAGTTGATATTATTTTCCTTGACTTGTGATTTCAAATGCACTTCTCCACGAATTTTTTGTCTGTAAGTGATACGACGAGGCGATTATGTACACGGAGGTGCTTTCAAAGTCACGGCGGCCCGCTGAGGGAAACCCGAACCGCAATGCGGCTCGTGCCGAAAAACCTCACCGAGTTCCATGGAACCGAACAGAATATTTATCCGTGGTCGCTAGTAGGGATGCACGAATGCCGATATCGGTATCAGTGCTGAACTCGTACTCGCACTTTAAGAAATGCTGCTCAACTACGACACCCATATCACATGTATCTTCAACAGAAGGCTGCAACCAACCACTATTTGAATAATCAATGAATCTGTCGATTACATTGTTCGATTAATCGACGAGTCGCATAAAAAGCATTTCCTAATTTCCCTGCCTCGACTGAAAAACGGGCAAACATGAAGGAGTTATGATTGACTTCCTGGTTTGGTTTGCAACATCTGTTAGATAATTGGCAAAAACGTTGACGATTGGCTGAAAAATTCCGAGGATTTGAAGGTTAACAAGATCACTAAGCCATGAATGGATTATCAAAATAGTTGTCGAATAATTTGATAATCGATGAGTCGTCGACGCATCGATTAGTTGTTGCACCTCTGCTTCAAAGGAAAGACAAGCAAGTATCCCTTGACTTTTATTTTGGAACTTGTGTTCTTCTCAATGAGCAATCTCGGCTGTCTTCGTTTTGCGGTAAGCACGCGGCGGTCGCGCGCCGTCCGTCTTCAGCCGGCCGACTCCTCTTCTTCTCGTAGTCATGTACGCCATTTTCAGGCTGCCCCCTGCACTGAAAAAAATACAACAAAGTTGGCACACGTTTAATCATTTTTTGAAAAATTCTGATTGTTGAAAACATTTACTTCGTGATTTAAATGTTGTTGTTTTCATTTTAGTGTAATTTCAATTTCATTGATTTGTGACTCAGACGGAAGGAGTGACGTGGACATCCATCCATCCGTCCATTTTCTACCGCTTATCCGAGGTCGGGTCGCGGGGGCAGTAGCTTTAGCAGGGACGCCCAGACTTCCCTCTCCCCAGCCACTTCATCCAGCTCTTCCGGGGGGATCCCGAGGCGTTTCCGGTCCAGCCGAGAGACGTAGTCTCTCCGGCGTGTCCTGGGTCGTCACCGGGGTCTCCTCCCGGTGGGACGTGCCCGGAACACCTCACCGGGGAGGCGTCCGGGAGGCATCCGAATCAGATGCCCCAGCCACCTCATCTTGCTCCTCTCGATGTGAAGGAGCAGCGACTCTACTCTGAGATCCTCCCGGATGACCGAGCTTCTCACCCTATCTCTAAGGGAGAGACCGGAGAGCTTCGGTCGTACAGCCCGTATCAGGGGGTTCGGTATCCCATACTCCCGAAGCACCCTCCACAGGACTCCCCGAGGGACATGGTCGAACGCCTTCTCCAAGTCCACAAAACCCTGCCGAGGGTGTAGAGCTGTTCTGCTGTTCCACGGCCAGGACGAAAACCACACTGCACCTCCTGAATCTGAGATTTGACTTCCCGACAGACCCTCCTCTCCAGCACCCCAGAATAGACCTTACCAGGGAGGCTGAGGAGTGTGATCCCCCTCTAGTTGGAACACACCTTCTTAAAAAGGGGGACCACCACCCCAGTCTGCCAAGCCAGAGGCACTGTCCCCGATGTCCACGCGATGTGTTAACCAGGACAGCCCCACAACATCCAGAGCCTTTAGGAATTCCGGGCAAATCTCATCCACCCCAGGGGCCTTGCCACCGAGAAGCTTTTTAACCACCTCGGTGACCTCAAACCCAGAGATAGGAGAGCCCGCCTCAGAGAACCCACACTCTGCTTCCTCACGGGAAGCCGTGTTGGTGGAATTGAGGAGGTCTTCGAAGTATTCTCCCCACCGACTCACCAGAGAGGTGACATTCCACGTCCCTAGAGCCAGCTTCTGTAGCCGGGGATCGGATCGCCAAGGTCCCCGCCTTCGGCCACCGCCCAGCTCGCACTGCACCGACCCCAATGGCCACTCCCACAGGTGGTGAGCCCATGGGAAGGGGGACCCACGTTACCCTTTCGGGCTGTGCCCGGCCGGGCACCCATGGGGCCCCGACGCCCCCCCCCCCCCCCCCCGAGTCTGACCGAAACCACGCCCCTCACGATGATCAAACGTGGCCGTTCATAATGGCGTGCAATTAGGAAAGTGGGTACTTGAGATAAATAGTCCCAGAGAACGCAGTCCAGCGTCAACAAAAGAGCAGCGCTAGCAAAACTGAGCTAACATTAGAGCCGTAAACAAGCCGACGTTAGCTAGCCACGGCTGCTACGTTGCTAGCGTGACTTATTCGTAATAGAGTGGTACGACTATGTAAGAGTAAATCTATCAGTCTTAGGGTTGATTCCGGTTCTTCATTTCGATTCAGATTCCAAACGATTCTCAATTCCAATTCTTTTAGAGGGCCGAGTCAAAAAAGTTTGCATGGCTTAAATAAAGGCTGTCCAAATATTGAACATCCATTTTCTTAGCAGCCCGCAGCATAAACTAAAATGAACATTTGACTCGGGGTTCTTTATAACCAGTATCAATATCAAGCCCATCAATTAAAAGGCAATGCGTGTGGAACTAACCCAATTGACTTCATATTCATTAATTAATGTTTCAGCTAAAAGTTACATATAGCATAGCATTGTTAAAATCATGATTTGGGACCGTTTTATCACGTCAAATGGGTTATATGTGCAGGTTTGAACTTGACTTCCTGTTTTAAGCACGTAGCCTTTTATTTTGAACGGTTCGGAACTCAGCATTTTGGCACGAAAAGGAACTTCATGTGATACCGGTGAATTTTAAAAACGAAAGTCATGGAACCAAATGCTCTAAAACGTTGATTTCTTTCCCTAGCCACCGATGCGGCACAAGGTTAGCGTTTGTGGTACTGTGAGACAACGTTTATGTGAATTTTGTCCCAATTCATCGTGACATACAGTTGCTACGGTGACGTTTTAGCTCAATGTGAAGCTTTTTTTTCTTACGTTGGTTTGAAGACTAAAATAAACGCTAAAGACCATCAGTGCAAAAGTGCAAAGTGCAAAGTGCAAACTGCCTGTTGAAATTTGACAATTATTAATTGATTGCAAATGATTTTGAAAGTCACCCAATCTACGGTTTGCGGACCCCTGGGGGCCTGGGGAAGGAGCCTTCGAGTCCGGCTCCACAGCCGCGGGTCAACTCCACTAAGTTGATGTGAAGTTGGGCCGGTTGGAGAAGCAAAATGTTCCGTGTGGACCCTGAACAAAAGTTTGAGTCTGTGTTGACGTTGGACTGTTGTGTTAGTGCCTTTGTGTGCTCACACGCACACGCCCAGGTGGCGGGGGTGAGAAGACATGAAAGACAAACGTGCGCTAACGTGTGTCGGCGTGACAACGTGACGACACCATGGCGGCGGACGCCGGTTCAGACCAGACCGCAACAGACCAGACTGGGACCCAGATAAGACCGGGACTAAGATAAGACCGCATCAGTGGCTCTCCGTCTGTGTGTGCGCTTGTGTGTGTGTGCGTGTGTGTGTGTGTGTGTGAAAGGAACACCGCTGTCACACGCACGCACACAAAGATGTTGTTTGGGTTTCAGTTGACTTGGAAAAGTCTCACAAAGATAAAAAAAAAATAAACATCTGCCAGACGATACGAGACTGGAACTCAACACTTGTTGACTTGTTGTCGACTTGTTTTTGACTTGTGGACTTGTTGACGTCTATTTGTTGTGGATTTGTCTTGGACTTGTCATGGACTTGTCGTGGACTTTTCCATCCATCCATCCATTTTCTGAGGCGCTTCTCCTCATGCGGGTCGCGGGCGACTTGTATTATGCTAAGATCAGACTACAGGATTTTAGCCCCGGTATTGGCCTGATTAGCTATCGCGAGCTATTTCCCAGATCAGGCCCGACATATTTTGTCAGGAACGACAAAACTTCTTGTAGTGTGACATAATCCACGACCAACAATTTGGCCCTACGACGCCAAAACGAAGTCTAGCATGTTTGAATCTTTTTTAAAAAATATATATATATATCTTCCTTGTGGTGTGACAAATGAATAACAACTCTCTGACAGCGCATCTCGACGTCGACCAATAGGATCCCGTACCTGCCGTTAACCAATGTTAACCGCAACTTTAGAGATTGATTCGACAGAACGTTGGCATGTTTACGTACAACCGTTAGTGTTAGCACTAGCTTGCTAGGCTATAGAACGTTTTGTTGCCTGCTTGCCAGCCGTATTAAAAGTCCGTTAACATACCTCAAGCGATCATTGAACGAACATCCTCTCCCGACCGATGAGCACCACCACACGTTTTTCCTCATTTTGTTCTTTTCCCCCCCCCCCACACAATACATTGGCGCACCCATTGTTGTTGTTGTCGCCTTGGTTACGGGCGTATACGGTCGCGTTGACCCGTGACACGTTTTCTGGTTCCGCTTCTCCGACAGTGTTTGATTTGACAAGATAAAGCCCAGTGATCGCAAAAGACGCGATGCGTTGGTATCGTAATAAATGTCGTGTAGTGTTGCCACTGTACGAGATACGGCAAGATTTGATGGCAGGCATTATTTGTGCAGGTGTGCGAATGCAGCAGGAAGTGGCCGTGTCATTGCGATGGGGTCAAAGGGCAGAAGGTGAGTGGGAGGAGACTTCTTTCATTGAAATCTTACCTGACAGTCAGGTTGCTTTACAATTAAAAGCCAGCGTGGGAAGTTATACATTAAAAAGTGTTTTATTTATTTAATGGAGCTATTTATTTTTTTATGAAAAAAAGAAGTTAGATATTTTTTTTTAATTCAAAATTTTGTGTAATTATTATTTGATTCCTAATGATCTCTACCTGGGTGGAGCTGTAACGCTCCGCTGCGGCCTCTCTGGCGCGCCCCAGTGGCGACCTTCTGTCCTGCAAATCCCAACCCCACACACACACGCACCCACACACTCGGTGTGTGCGCTTCACCTGTAATCGCGTGACATCACGAGGTATGTGTGTATGAGGTATGACCTGACGTGTCATCACATGACCTTGCTCAGGGGGAAGCCGGTTACCCGGGATACGACGGCCTTCCTGGACTCATTGGTTACCCCGGCAACGAGGGCAGCCAAGGACCTGAGGGACAGAAGGTCAGCGTGCGTGTGTGTGTGTGTGTGTGTGTGTGTTTGTTGTCAATTAATCATGAAAATAGTGATGATGGATGCTGTTGTCATGGCGCCCACAGGGTCAACACGGCTTCGCAGGAAACGTCGGCCTGAAAGGCTCTCGGGTAGGAAGATGATGATGATGTTGACCATGATGATGATGATGACAATGGTGATGATGATGATGATTCTCTGCAAAAGTTGAATTTTCCCAACAGGTCTCTTTTGTTGGAGACATTTCACCTCAAACCCAAAAAGCATCTTCAGTTCTAAAGCCCGCAACCCATACTCAGGCGCACGGCGCAACACAGGAGAGCCGTTTCTTGGGGTCCATCATCAGCAGGTCATTTGCATCTCGAGAGGAAGGGACATTCCTTTGAGGACCGCTGCATTGACAGAAGCCATCCATGTCCAACGGAAACGGCAGAAGAGGACCTTCACGCCGTCACTTTTCGTCCGTTTGGTCTCCCCACCAACCACCGACGAGAGTCTCCTTCCCAGGGAAGAGCGGCCACTAAGGAGCCGTTTCGCCATCAGGCGGGCCAACCGCTGCGCGATGCAAACCGTTCATTCACCACACACAACTGGCAGCTGCAGCACCAATCCGTGCATGCCCCGCCCCCAGGAGACTTCAAGAGGACAACGCTACAGCTGAGATTTGGAAATGAACAAAAGTGAAACGTCTTCAACAAACAAACAGAGTCCAGTTTATGAAAATTCCACTTTTGCCGATGACGCCGACCTGCTGGATGCTTGATGAGCCAAAGCTGTACAAAACCAAGTGGTTTAGGGACTCCATCTTGTTTTTATGCCCTGCATTACCTTACATAAGCCTCAGACAGTTTTTAGCATTTTTAAGTGGATTTTTGGCAATTTTGGCAATATTTGTCAAAATGGTTGGTTGCGCGGCTGTCGGCTGTTCAGCTCGTCACGGACAAGCTGCGGATGCATCTTTTCCCGAAAAACCCAAAAGACGACGCTTGTGGGAGGTAAAGCGTAAATCAGTGTTTCTCAGACTTTTTAAACCTTGTCCAAACAGACGACTTAGCTCTCCAAGTACTTCCATAAAGGCCAGCATTAAAATACTGTACACTAGCCTAGTAGGCCTGAGGGTTCATCAAAAACGAGACAGAGGTTTTGAAAAGTATTTTCATTTTAAGCCACTGTCACATGATGCAAAGTTTCTCTCCATCCACATTCTTCCGC
Organism: Phyllopteryx taeniolatus; assembly: GCF_024500385.1. Classification (NCBI taxonomy): domain Eukaryota; kingdom Metazoa; phylum Chordata; class Actinopteri; order Syngnathiformes; family Syngnathidae; genus Phyllopteryx; species Phyllopteryx taeniolatus. The sequence continues at coordinate 27,562,379 of NC_084509.1, read as the reverse complement.
TTATCCGGAGTCGGGTCGCGGGGGCAGCAGCTTAAGCAGGGAAGCCCAGACTTGCCTCTCCCAAGCCACTTCGTCCAGCTCTTCCGGGGGGAGCCCGAGGCGTTCCCAGGGCAGCTGGGAGAATATATTCTCTCCAGTGCGTCCTGAGGTCCTCCCCGGGGCCTCCTCCCGGTGCGACCTGCCCGGAACACCTCACCAGGGAGGCATCCTAATGAGATGCCCGAGCCACCTCATCTGGCTCCTCTCGATGCGGAGGAGCAGCTTCTCGAATCCGAGCCCCTCCCGGATGACCGAGCTTCTCACCCGATCTCGAAGGGAGAGCCTGGACATCCTGTGGAGGAAAGTCATTTTGGTGGCTTTTATCCGCGATCTTGTTCTTTGGGTCACGACCCACATCTCGTGACCATAATCATTCTGGCCATAGGTGAGGGTACAAATGGAGATTGACCGCTAAATCGAGAATCCTTCCTCACCACAACAGACCGATACAGAGTCCGATCACTGCAGACGCTGCACCGATCCGCCTGTCGATCTCGCGCTCCATCCTTCCCTCACTCGTGAGCAAGACCCGAGATATTTGAACTCCTCCGCTTGGGGCGGGATCTCCTCCTCGACCCTGACACAGCACTCCACCCTTTTCCAACTGAGGACCATGGCCTCAGATCCCAACCGCTTCACACTCGGCTGCGAACCGCTCCAGCAAGAGCTGAAGATCACTGCTTGATGGAGCCAACAAAACCGCATCATCTGCAAAAAGAAGACACGCAATGCTGGAGGTCACCAAACTGGACACCCTCAATGCCTCAGCTGCCGCTCGAAACTCTGTCCATATAGTTATGAACAGAATCGGTGACAAAGGGCAGCCTAGGCGGAGTCCAGCCGTCACCGGAAACAAATTCGATTTACTGCTGGCAACATGGACCAAACATTAAGGTACAAGGTCGAACGCCGAATGATATGACCACAGAGTCGATCGTCGAACTGCGGCCTAGGGTGTCTTGGTGCCAAGTTCACACGCGGACACCCTTATGTCTGAACGTGGTTTCCGTTATGGACAATCCGTAATGAGCACAGAAGTCCAACAACAGAACACCGCTCGGTTTCTGATCGGGGCACCGTTCCTCTCGATCACACGCCCTTCCAGGTCTCACTGTCATTGCCCACGTGAGAACAAGGGAGACTCCAGCGGGAACGCTCTCCGGGACCCGCTCCGAGAAGGGTGGCTACTCTGAGCTGCGACCGTCAGGACCCGTCTCCCCCACCCGAAGGCGGAGGGAGGATACCCTCTCGTCACGCTCGAGGAGGAGGACGTTGTTTCCAGTGGTGCGCGACACATTTTCCTCCTCTGCGAGCCACCAGAGGGCAGCAAACTGCTCTTGTGTTCGCACGACACAACACACGCTCACAATTGTACAGACACACACATACTCTCGCAGGTACAGCCACACACACGCAAACATACACACTCACTCAGACGTGTACACACAATCATGCACACACACACACACACACACTTACATTCTCTCCTACTTCTTGTGGTTGTGTGTGCGCGGTTGTGCACATGTGTGTGTGTGTGTGTTTTCAGGGTCTCCCAGGACCTTCTGGTTTTCCAGGACCTCCGGGTCTCCCAGTAAGTTCAGCGACTCACGGACATTTCGAGATCAACAACAAGACGGATCGATGTTTTTGTCCCGTTGTGTTTTCAGGGTCTTCCGGGTCGGGAAGGCACGGCGGGCCGAGCCGGACTCCCAGGATGCAACGGGACCAAGGTAGCCGCATCGGTGACACACACTGCTGAATGTGGCGACGGTGGGCCGAGAACTCGACGGCCGCCTTGTCGGGCCAAATGGCTTCCGGCCGCAGAGCGGACGCGACATGACGTCCGAGCGCAAGTAGCGCCTTGGACGAGCGCGCTACGTGCGCGTGTATATGCGACCGACTTCCGCCTTCGGCTCGGGTGGATAGCGAAGGAGACCCGGACAAAACCCCGAAGGAACGCAAAATGTCACGTTGAGGCTTCTCCCATGTTTATGTATATCATATCATATTGGTGTGAGTCAAGAAATCCTTGAATGGTTTCCAGCAATCCCTCGTTTTACGCAGGGTTTAGTGTTCGCAACAGGTGAAATCTGTGTAGTGCCGACCACATTTTTGGGGGGATTATTTAAACATATTTGAAAGCTGTTTGGAGCGGAATCTTGCCCATACTCCTATTAACCTCTACCAGACCTTTGAGGCTCTTAAACACCTTTTCAATTCTCAAACATACTGTCGAGTTATGCACAGGAATACTGTACACTATGTACATTTTATTCCTTGTAATGTCTTTGAATGAATTTTTTCTTTTTTCTTCTTCTTTTTAAGTAGTTCGAAAGGTTTCGGCCGGCTAGCGCGTGAACGGAAGGTATTTGTTGTTGTGGCTTCTCCTTCGAATCAGAATGAGGGAGTTGAAGAATAGCACATCGGCGCTGGTCTCATCCCGACCGAGTCTGGCCAGTCCGAATCCGAGACAAGGTCCAGACTTTTGGGAGTCGAGTCCAGGATCAAAATGTGGCCTCGAGGACCGGTCTCGAGTGTTGCCGCCCTTGGCAAACATTTGTCACGTTCTCGCGGATTCCTACCTAAAAACAGCGGCCCCATAAGCGAGGAGATGCGATGTTTTCAACGTATATGGTACAAAAAGTCTCCCTGTCGTTGCGCTGCTACATCTGTGGCTCTTCTTCTTCTACGTCGTCTCCTCCTCGTCCTCCCCAAATTCTCCAGTTTCCATGGAAATTCACCCCAAATTTTGCAAGCCTGCTTTGTGATGTCATCACTTGTCGTTCCAGGGTCAAGACGGCTTTCCCGCCTTCCGCGGAATCCCGGGACCGCTTGGCCCGCGAGTGAGTTTCTTCACCGAGAAGCGTCCGGCGCTAACGTGGCTAATTAGCCGGGCTAACGGCCGCGATGTGTTTTCAGGGTCGCGCCGGACCGCGAGGAGAAAAGGTTTGAGGTTCCGCTCGCACTCGAGACTTCCTGACGTTCCCGTGTTCCCCTTGGAATTCTTCATTTTCTTCCAGGGAGACTCGCAAGTCTTTCCGGATTCTCCGGGCATCAAAGGCGCACGAGGACCACGAGGACCAGAGGGAGACGAGGTGATACAGAAAAAACATTGTCGGTTTCCGGGCTGTTATCGCCGACAAATTCATGAGGGCCAAAATATCTCTCTGTATATTTTTTAAAAATTCGAGCAAGACAATGGTCCAAGTTTGTATTCATTTGATTCTGATTCTGATTCTGATTCTGATGTAGCGATGTAGCGACTATTGATTTATGAATTATATGTACAGAATTATCGCGGGGTTACGTTCGGACCACCCCCGCGATAGGCGAAATCCCCGAAGTAGCGTGCATGCGCAGAGATAATACGTCACCAAAATGCATGTGAACGTTTCTAATTATGCCACCTAAAAATAGCAGAACCAAATCCCCAATATTTTGGATTTTATATCAATAAGGCCCGCGATGACTTCATGATTCTCGTGGGTGGGCAGCTAAAATGTACCGTTATGGATATTTGTAACATTAGACACGACATGTCGTGTGAATGCGCTTTGGATTTGTTTCAGTGGGGAAAGAGGATTTGAATTCTACTCGCATGTCAAGGCTCCGCCGTTCGGGGATTTTGGCGAACTTGGTATGTCAAAATGTCTCTGTAGCGATCTCTGGCGCTGACTTCCTGTTTGTGGCGCAGGGCCGGAGCGGAGAGTCGGGCCCGCCGGGCTCGTCGGGACCCGCCGGACCTGCCGGTCTTCCTGTGCGCCTTTTCACAACTTCATGGGTAACGGGGCTCGTGTCCAATCAGCTGACGGCAAACCTTTTGTTGTTTTCCCGCGCAGGGACGTCCGGGGTCGCCGGGGTTACCGGGAGAGAAGGTCAGCCCGCCGCGCCCGGTGTTGATATGATTTGAATGATACGGGTTTCATTGCCACGGTGCGTGTGTGTGCGCTTTGTCGTGCGTCAGGGTCAAGAGGGTCCCAATCCGGTCAGTCGGGGTCCACCAGGCCCGAAGGTGGGTCCGGAAGGTCCGGGACCATCCGGTTTCGGGCATTCGCCAGATTTTCACCGAGGTTTTGCTTCCTTTCGGTTCAAGGGAGATCGCGGACCTGCCGGAATTCCTGGACAAAAAGGAATCAAATTGTACGCCGAGGGGCCCAAGGAACTCAAGGTTCATCCCGTTCATCCCGTTCATCCCTTCATCCATTCATTTAATCCCCAATTCATCCATTCATTTGCATTTATTCATTTGTTTATCCATCCTTTTATCCTTTTATTTATCCATTTGTTAATTTACCCATGCGTTAATTCATCCAGCCACACGTTCGTTTATTCATCTGTTCATTATTTATGTAGTCATCCATCCATTCATTCATCCATCCATCCATCCATCTGTTCATTCCTCCATTTATTTAAGCATGCGTCCTTCATTCATCCATCCATCCAGTATTCATTCATGCAGTCATCGATTCATCCATCCATCCATCTGCACATGAATTCCTGCATTCATCCATTCTTTCATTCATCTATTCATCCATCCATCCATTCATTTAATCCCCAATTCATCCATTCATTTGCATTTATTCATTTGTTTATCCATCCTTTTATCCTTTTATTTATCCATTTGTTAATTTACCCATTCGTTAATTCATCCAGCCACACGTTCGTTTATTCATCTGCTCATTATTTATGTAGTCATCCATCCATTCATTCATCCATCCATCCATCTGTTCATTCCTCCATTTATTTAAGCATGCGTCCTTCATTCATCCATCCATCCAGTATTCATTCATGCAGTCATCGATTCATCCATCCATCCATCTGCACATGAATTCCTGCATTCATCCATTCTTTCATTCATCTATTCATCCATCCATCCATTCAAGAATTCGTTCATCCTTGACTCTATCCGCTCATCCGCTCATCCGTTCATCTGTCCATTGATGTTCCCGTTTTAGGGCGAATTGGGCGACGCTGGAGTAAAAGGTTGTGCTGGACGTCCTGTAAGTCTTCTTTCGTTCTTTCCTTTCCATTTTTCTTCTCACTTCTCGTTGGTTGCCAAACGAGCCGTCGCCTGTTTGGATCTTCAGGGGCCGCCGGGAAGATCGGGAAGCAAAGGCGAGCGGGGCCGGCGGGGGGAGCCTGGCTCACCGGTAACCGCCTTTTTTTTCCCCGCGTCCTTTTGCCGCACGCTGTCATTACACGCAATCGTGCCACATCCTTCCGCCACACGCTATCGTCACACTTCCTTCCGCCACATGCTATCGTCGCACGCAATTGTCCCACGTCCTTCCACCACACGCTATCGTCACACGTCCTTCTGTCACATGTTCTTCCACCATACGCTATCATCATACGTCTTTCCGCCACACGCTATCGTCACACGTCCTTCCGCCACACGGCTACCGTCACATCCTTCCGCCACACGCTGCTGTCACACGTCCTTCCGCCACAGGCTACCGTCACACGTCCTTCTCCACACGCTATCGTCACACGCAATCGCCCCACGTCCTTCCGTTACACGTCCTTCCGCCAAACGCTGTTGTCACACGTCCTTCCACCACACGCTATCGTCATACGTCTTTCCGCCACACTGTATTGTCACACTTCCTTCTGCCACACGCTATCATCGTACATCTTTCCGCCACACGCTATCGTCACAAGTCCTTCCGTCACACGTCCTTCCACCACACGCTATCGTCAAACGTCTTTCCGCCACACGGTATTATCACACTTCCTTCCGCCACTCGTCCTTCCGCCACATGCTACCGTCACACGTCCTTCCATCACACGTCCTTTGCCACACGCAATCGCCCCACGTCCTTCCCTTACACGTCCTTCCGCCACAGGCTGTTGTCATACGTCTTTCCGCCACACGCTATCGTCACAAGTCCTTCCGTCACACGTCCTTCCACCACACGCTATCGTCATATGTCTTTCCGCCACACGGTATGATCACACTTCCTTCCGCCCCTCGTCCTTCCTCCACATGCTATCTTCACACGCTCGATGGATCGCCATCGTCGTATTGATCCACGTGGCGCCTGACTTGTGATTTGCAGGGAAAAGCAGGAAAGGACGGCGCCGTGGGAGAAATGGGCCAACCGGTGAGGAGCGTGACATGTCGCTTTCCATTAGTCGCCGTTTGACATGCGGGAAAACCAAATTTCGCGTTTGCTTTCGTTTGCAGGGGGAGCCGGGGCCCCGTGGCTTTGTGGGCCCCCCGGGCATCAATGGGGGACAGGTAAGTACAAAATCTTGGATTTCTTCAACCAAGTTCTTTTAACATTTTACAATAGTAGTCGTATAGTATAGTTCCAATAGTGTCACTTTTTCAACAATCTTTTTTTCACCCAACAAAAAAGATCTCCTTTTTTCCTACAAAAAGTCACATTTGACGTCTGTGATTTTATAGTTTTTTTTTCAAGAAAGGGCTACTTTGTGTTGAGTTGTGTTGTTAGTGAAAAAGAAAAAACACTCCTGACTGTTTGTGTGTTTTGTGTGGAGGGCGAGAAAGGCGACTTTGGTCCCGATGGTCTTCCAGGCGAGGTGAGGAAATGCTCACGTGTCCGATTCTTGGGAAAAGAGGGGGCGTGGTCTGGGAAAGGGGCGGGTCTATGTCTCTTCTGCTCCGATTTTTGTCACCAGATATTTTGGAAGCGCACGTTCGTGAAAGGCCGGACCGGGACGCCCGGGCCCGCTGGACCTCCAGGAGTCCCCGGAGAGCCAGGTACCTTCACGCTTTGACCGGTGATGCTTGGACCGGCTCAGGTGCTGTGCCTAATCTTCTCCTTCCCCTTCTTCTCCTTCTGTGATTCCTTCAGGACTGGTGGGCTTTCCCGGACTGCAGGGCGAGCAAGGTATACCGCAGCAAGCTATCAGAAGAGGCTTGATGGGTAGTGGTCCTCAGGATACTCGATGCTGATCTTCTTCTCTTCAGGGGAGGGTCCTACGGGTCCGCCGGGCCCTCAGGGGCCACCGGGTTTCGCAGGACCTAAAGGAGAGCAAGGGGAGACCGGGCCCGTCGTCATCGGGCCTCCGGGACCGACCGGCGTCTCGGGAGGTCCCGGACCCGAGGGAGAACCGGGAGAACCCGGATTACCAGGTGATGGAGGGAAATGAGCTTCAGATACGCCGCCGCTCGAGTGAAGCCAAAAGTAAAGTAGCAATCGAGGTAGTGTGATGCCCTCGTATGTGGGCAAGGAGAGCCGGGACGAACGGACAGCCATCCATTTTCCGTACCGCCTTATCCTCACTCGGGTTGCGGTTATGCTGTAGCCTATCCCAGCTAAGTGCGGGTGAGACAATTGGTTGCCAGCCAATCGCATTGCACGTAGAAACAAACAGCGGTTCGCATTCACATTCACACCTACGGGCAATTTAGAGTCTTCAGTCAACCTACCACGCATGTTTTTGGGATGTGGGAGGAAACCAGAGGACCCGGAGAAAAAAAGCCACGCAAGCACGGGCAGAACATGCAAACTCCACACAGGCGAGGCCGGATTTGAACCCCGCTCCTCAGAACTGTGAGGCGGATGTGCTAACCGGTCCGTCACCTTGCCGCCGAACAGTCAAACACAAACGCAAAATCAAAAACACTCGCAAGGAGCTGCCGTAGGCCACAACTCTCGTCCAGACGCTCACGCGCAGAATAACTGGCCAACCAGAGTCCAGCCGCTGAAATCTCTCACTCGGCCACGCCCCTTAAAGGCACACATCCGACACACCGATACTAAAGTACGTCCAGCAATTACAGTTTTGAAAAGCAACTGACAATTTAACTGCTAGATTATCACTTCGAAATGGAAGATGTGGTTTGTGAAGGGGTTCTAGAAGCCATCGTCGAGCATTGTGCGGATCTTTCAAGGCCCACGCAATATGTAGCTCTGCGGAAAAAAAACAACCCACCGAAAAGAAGACTTGACTCTCCTCGCTCACCACAACAAAAGTTTGTTTCTCTTTTTTTTCTGTTCTTCAGTAATCAGCAGCAGAACATGGCTCGGTTCCACCAAAAACCGCTTTCTGACCAAAACGACTTCTTTGTGACAGGAAGCATGTCACGCAGTCAATGACTTTGACACTCCTCATTTTTGCTTTTTCTGGCGCCTCAAACTATTAAAAGAAAAGAAAAAAAAAAAGACTTGAGATGGCCAAATAATGATTTATTGACAGATATGCAACCAAGAAAGGCACCGTAAGCGGCGCATGCCTGGAGTTGAATGTCGGTGACTTTTTTTCCATGCCGTTCGCCAGCCGGGCCCTCGACCTTTCTCACGCTCCCAATTGACGAGACGAGCGGAGATTCGGCGCCTAATCTTTATCTTCAAGTCCAAAGCGATGCAATGCCGCCATGTACAGGCAGCTCTTCCTCATTACAGCAGTTTTTTACAGACAAGCTGTGCGAAACCCTCTTCCACGCGGACCCGTTGAAAAACGTACTTGACGGATATATTCGTTGCCGGTCGGATTTCAGTTGACCAATAGAAACGTCCGCAGCAGTCAATGAGTTAATCTTCTCTTTTATTTGCTTTTATTCTGTTGTTATACAGATCATTTAGTGCTTTTTGTATTGATTAAAATACCTAACAACACAATTTGTGGTGTTATTTTGGATTCAGGGCATTTCAGTTCATTTCAATGAGGAAAAGGGTTTTGATATGCGAGTGAATTGAGGTACTTCGATCCCAATATGTCGACAAATCGTCTCGTTCAAACGTTCGCTTTGGATGCTAGCTAGCCTAGCGTCTTTGAAAGAATTTGTGCTGAGATGCTAATACGCTAACATGCTCCATCAGACTTCGTGCAAGGCGGCGTTGGACCTCCGGGCACGAAAGGTGGGAAAGGCGTGACCGGACCTCCCGGGACCCGAGGACGGGAAGGCCCGGAAGGTGAGCGCACGTGACAAGAAAACATAACCAAAACCCAGACGGCCATTTTTTTGTGGCGTCTCCACGGGATTCCGTTTGACACTGACTGAGAAGTATCTGCAACATTTGCACAATCGACATTGTCCCAGTTGATCGCACTACTCGGCACTTTTTATACCGCATACACTCCTTGAAATCTCGGCGCCCTTTGCGCAATGGTCATTGCGCCGGACTATTGCGAAATTAGTCATTGGAACTGCTCTGAGTGCTAGAGGACTCTGCATCTTTTTGCACAATTGTCCAAAAAAAAAAAAATACAAATTTGTACCGGCATTACCCGATAGCTAGCAACCCTTTATTGCTCAGTGACTGTTTTTGTCAATGTCTTTATGTCTCCAAAGTATCGACCGTCTGTTGTTGTACTCGAGCGGCTCCAACGACCGGAGACAAATTCCTCGTGTTGTTTTTTGGACATACTTGGCAAATAAAGATGATTCTGATTTCTGATTGTCAGGCGAGAAGGGCGACGCGTGTTTGCGCTGTCCCGATGGCGGGGGGCCGCCCGGACCTCCGGGGGAACCGGGTGCGGACGGGCCCAAAGGTAAAAAAAAAAAAATAATCATCATCATCATCATCACATAATACAGTGCTACCTTGACTTATGACTTTCCAATTCTTCTGGGATCAAGCTCGCAACTCCATTTATATATATCATTTATGAGCTCTTTTCATATCATTGAATTATGGTTAAGACACTTAAAAAAATTTTTTTGTTGCCGCCTTGGTTTTCTATGGGTAGAAACAGCCACGCTTAAAGTCCTATTTTCAAAAGGTTCAGGATGATTTCCAATTTCTGGCATTGATAGTAAAGGCAGTCCTTATTTACAGAGCAAATGGTGGCGGCCCACGCAAATACACTTCTTTTTATAACAGTAAAAATGAAAGTGCATAATGGTAAAGGCATATACAGCTTGATAAAAATTGTTTGAAACTCTGCGGATATAAGTGCATAAATGATCCAAAATACTCATTCAAGCCGTTGCACTCTTGTATTTACATAATCCTAATAACAGTAAAAAGATGCAAAATTTGCGACACTTTCACAAATTCATACATATTCGTTCATATCTTACAAATAACAGTATTTATTTTGGTGTCTGCTGTAGTGTGAATGTAAAATGGCTGCCTCATCACAGATCCCTCTGGTGTATTGCAGCAACATCCTGAGGCATTAACGATTAACGCTAAAGACAACTTGAGTGACATTTGGAAAAGAAGCAAAAATGTATTTTAGTTTTCATGGAAAAGAGGAGACAAAATCCCATAAAGCAAAGCAAATGTATTCATATAGCGCACAATGTGCTTTACATGGTTAAAAGCATTTAAAAATCAAGAAAAAAAAGAGCTTATAAACATTTAAAACAAAGAGAAAAAAAATCCAATTAAAACAGCGTACAGTGCAAGAAATATCATTTCAAAGTGGAAATGCTCGAGAAAGGGTGGGGGAAAAAAAGAAGAGTTTTTAACCTGGACTTCAAAACCGGCGCACTTGCGGTGCTTACGTAGATCCCAAAATGGCCGGCGCATCGTCACAAAGCATGTCGGAAATCATCAAACTACATTTGGGACATTTTGACATTCAAAGTTGGAAACAATTTCCATGGATACTTCCAATAATTCAAATACCCATATCGGTCAAATTGATTGATTTTCAAAAGGAAATTCAGTGGGCCATATCGTTACCGTTATTGATCAAATGATATGGAAATTAGCCTCATAGTCACTGACGGTGGAGTCTTCCATTGTCCTGACTTGGGTGTAGGCAGCGTGAGTTCAGTGACGGTGCAAAGGTGATCGGTTTTCTGCCCCGCGACTGACTGGCGATCAGGATGCAAAAAAAATCAATACATAAATAACAGCAGGTTAATTGAGTAATCAACAGGGAGCTCTTAAGTACAAACAAAAATCAATACAACGTTAGAAAAGACAATTCTAGAAAAGCAACAAGTCAAAATCGCAACGAGGACGGTAAAAACATGGACCAAAAGTTCTCACTCAGGAAAACTGTCATGAACGGAACAAAGGACAGGACCCAAATTGCACGACTGCAATTCAAATGGACAGTTTCAAAAAGAGAGGTTTAATAAACGGGCAGAGGTCGGTACACAGGCAGGCAATCCGAAAAGGCAACAGTATCCAAAAAACACGAGGCAAAAAGGCGAGGTCAATTATCAGAAGAGGGTGTCGGCTTACGGCTTAGGGTAAACGAGGCACAGGGGGGGAAGATGCGCTCAGGAGCAGGTGCGTACGAGACAGGGGGAAGACAACAACCGGAACACACACACACCCATGACAAAAACTGCAAGCAAAAGCAAACTCAGGAAGCGCAAGAAACAAAATCCCAGACTCTCGGGAAGACGCACAGACTTCCGACAACGGCCGGTTCGGGACGTGACGGCGGACGAGACCGTCTGACGAAGGACGAGGTAGGGACGATCGCCGTGACGAGACACCGGGAAAGGAAGTCAAGCTTCTGAAACGAGAGGAAACAATGACTACAAAATAAAAGCAGACCCGAGCACACGAAAGACAGAATTTCATTTCAACAAAGAGACACGAGAGACAGTCGTGGGCGGAGTCCCCCGATCGGCCAAAGTCAGCTCGCTTAGCGCCGGCGAACCCGCGACGCTGATCAGGAGCGAGCGCTCGAGAAAATGGACGGATGGCTATATGTCATTATATTTCATCATTATATTCCAACAAATCCGTTCCCCCCCGTTCAAATGAATCAAAATGGCTTTCATTCCTTCCAGCCTCCCCCCAAAACGACAAAACACGTTATTGTTGCGTGCTTTAAGTAAATATAAGAAATATAGGTAATCGCACTGTACTGTATAAAAAAAGAGAATATAAAAAAGTAAATAAAGTGTCATTACTGTACCATACTGTAGTTTTTGTGTGCTGGATGTGTGCCTTTAAGGGGCATGATCTAGTAAGTGACATCAGGATCTGGATTCAGTTAGTCATGTGTTGTGGCCTACAGCAGCTCCTTGCGAGTGTTCTCATTTTGGATTTGTGCGTTTGACGGTTTGTCCCGTTCAAACAAATTGGCGACTTTGGCACTCCTTGCCCACACGCCAGGGCATTATAGTACCTCCAAAATTTTGGATGGCAACACGCAGCAAAACGAAAAAAACAGTCAACCAAGGGGCAGCCCATAACTGGAAAATCTGGTAAGTTTTGGCCCTTGTAAGTCAAGGTAGCACTGTAAAGACAATTGAGCACATTGGAGACGTTCGGCTGTGTTCTTTGCTGCTCCAGGTGCACTTGGTGCTCCAGGGGGCAAAGGCGAAAGAGGTCTGAAAGGTATCGCTGGAACACCAGGCCCACCGGTGAGTTCCTCATCCGGGATCTGAACTGGATCCTCTTGAATTTGTTGAGCCCTCAGAAAGCCACAATCACATCCCCGGACTGTGATACAGCCAGCAAAAGATTTTTGCGTCTGCCTGGCTCTGCAGGGCCTCTTTGGTGTCCCAGGACAGCCAGGACGTCCTGGTTTAACAGGTGACCCTGGCATCATGAGGAGATTTGGGCAGAAAGGGGAAGTTGGGGACCCAGGAGACTTCGGCGCTCCGGGGCTTGACGGTACAGATGGACTTCCTGGCGTTCCAGGACCCAAAGGCAGTCTGGGACTGAAGGGAAACCCTGTGAGTATCCGATTGGAAGAAAACCATTGGACTGTAAGTCCTGGGATGCCTCAGATGGCTCCGATTGTACTTCTTCTTTTCCTTTGGGCTTAGGGGTCGCAATAGCGCGTCATCCTTTACCATGTAAGCCTGTCTCCCGCATCCTCTTCTTGAACACCAACTGCCCTCATGTCTTCCCTCACGACATCCATCAACCTTCTCTTTGGTCTTCCTCGAGCTCTTTTGCCTGGCAGCTCCATCCTCATCATCCTTCTACCAATATACTCACTCTCTCTCCTCTGGACGTGTCCAAACCATCCAAGTCTGCTCTCTCTAACTTTGTCTCCAAAACATTGAACCTCGGCTGTCCCTCTGATGAGCTAATTTTATCTAACCCGGTCACTCCGAGAGCGAACCTCAACATCTTCATTTCCGCCAGCTCTGCTTCCTGTTGTCTCTTCAGTGCCACTGTCTCTAATCCGTCCATCATGGCCGGCCTCACCACTGTCTTCTAAGCTTTGCCCTTCATCCGAGCACAGACTCTTCTGTCACATAACACACCTGACACCTTCCTCCACCCGTTCCAACCTGCTTGGACCCGTTTCTTCACTTCCTGACCACACTTACCATTGCTCTGGACGGTTGACCCCAAGTATTTCAAGTCCTCCACCCTCGCTATCTCTTCTCCCTGTAGCCTCACTCTTCTGATTATGAAAGTCATAACAAGTCCAGAGTTTGGCACCAAGCCCTGCCGCTTAATAGCCAAAATAAGTAATTGACGCCTCCACCAAAAGATTTATAATTGGCTATAGATGCCACAAGATGGCAGCAAAGCACTGTTTGTCTAAATGAAGCTCCTCGACTCACTTCAACACAGCATCATGGCACCGAGATGCCACAAGATGGCACATGAGCACAAAAAGAGCAAATAATGGAGGATTGTTTAAAAAACAAAATTTGGGAATAGGTGAGGCGGCACGGTGTACGACTGGTTAACACATCTGCCTCACAGTTCTGAGGACCAGGGTTCAAATTCCGGCCTGGCCTGTGTGGCGTTTGCATGTTCTCCCCGTGCCTGCGTGGGTTTTCTCCGGACACTCCGGTTTTTTCCCACATCCCAAAAAACACGCAGGGTTAGTTAATTGGCGACTCTAAAATCGACCGTAGTTTTGAATGTGAGTGCAAATGGTTGTTTGTTTGTATGTGCCCTGCGATAGGCTGGCGACCCCGCCTCTCACCCGAAGATAGCTGGGATAGGCTCCAGCACGCCCGTGACCCTAGTGAGGATAGGTGGTCTGTAAATCAGAATCAGAATCATCTTTATTTTGCCAAGTATGTCCAAAAAACACATAAGGAATTTATCTCCGGTAGTTGGAGCCTCTGGAGTACGACAACAGACGGTCAAGTGACAGAGAACACTTTTAGACATAAAGACATTGAGAAGAAGACTTTATGTGCTCAAAGGACGGATTCAAACTAAGTGTGTTCAGCATCCTGCATTGGCCAATTACATGGACCACGGCATATCATCGTTTGTCTGCAGGGACCTCAAGGACCCAAAGGTGACAGGGGTCCTGTTGGAATGACCGGTTTCAGAGGGCCAACGGGACAAATGGGGCCACCGGGGCCTCCAGGCATCGGTGCTCCTGGACCGCCAGGACCACCAGGGAATGTGGGTGTTTGGGGCCAGCCAGGTGATGCTGGTAAACCAGGTAAGACTGGCCAGGTGTGGTTGGAATACCAGAGGCTGAATCTTAAAGTCCAAACTGTGTGTTTCAGGAGAAAAAGGTTCTCCTGGTAAATTCATAACCAGTCCGGGAGATCCAGGTCAGAAAGGAGTGAAGGGTTCGTCTGGGAATCCTGGATCAGAAGGTGAGGCTGGGATTTGATTTGGTCACGTCAAAATGGACCAAACTACTTCAACCTGTGTGTCAAAGTTTCCACTTATGTCATCTTGTTGTTCTTCTGCTGAACTCAGGGGTGATGGGTCCTCCTGGAAATCTGGGATCGGTCGGTCTGAAGGGAGAAAAGGGACAAAAAGGATTTACTGTCCAGGGTCCTCTGGGCTTTCCAGGAGTCAAAGGTCGGCTTTTAGAAGGCGCTGATTCCTGATTGGACTGAAGCGTAACCTCCTGGATTTCTGTCTCAGGATTCAAGGGCCTGGCAGGAGATCCAGGCGTGCCAAGTTATGGGAGTAAGGGGCGCTCAGGGCCGTCAGGACCCCCGGGAAGACCTGGCTCCAAGGTGATGTGAAGTCACTCAGTGTAAGAACTCCCACACCTGATCACTCAACTCATCATCTGTGGATATTCTCGTAACAGGGCAGTGCTGGCTTTGGTTCTCCGGGCCAGCAGGGCCAATCGGGGCCCAGAGGAGAGGAAGGCTCTGTAGGAGCACCGGGGTCTCAAGGGCCCCAAGGAGCTGTTGGACTTCCAGGATCTGTAGGACAAGATGGAGCACCAGGTCCCAAAGGTAGATTGGAGCTGTGATGAGCTGCTTCCTTTTCCAAACCCTTCCAGCTTTATTCTCACTCCTAACACCTCGCTTGCTCTTAATGAGCAGATCCTTCATTAGTGCCCATAGCGCATTCTGTTTACATACTAAGGTTTGCATTTCGTGAAGGCATGAAATAACATACATGCACACGTATACATGGAAGCACAGGGCTATATCGCAGTTCATTGTTTGCGCCCTGGCTATGACGCAGATTTTCATTTGATCTGTGCGTTGGTCTGGAACGTATCCCTGTGTGATCATTGGGGGTTCACTGTAAACTAGACTTTACACCGATCTGATCGGCCTGATCGGTATCGTCAGATAATTAGCATTTTATGATGATCGGCTTTATTATTATTATTTTATTTTTTATTTGTTTTTAGCCTTGGCACGTGTCATGTGGCACAGTGCTGTAACTATCTGACGGCCAAGAAAGGTTTTTCCAATCTTGTCTGTGAAAAAAACACGTCGTCGGTGTGGGACTATTTTGCGGCGTCTCAGACAAACAGCACGTAAGTTATTTGCAGTCTGTGCACAACTGAAGTACGTCGTGGGGAACGTCATCTAAATGCTTCAACACAACACATTCGATCGAGCACCTGAAGAACGTACCCGAGGAGGAGCGTTGTAAATGGACACATTGCTCCATCTTGTGATCGGTTATAATTTTTTTTAAACTTGGTGATCGGCCCCAAAAATCCTGATCGTGTAAAGCCTACTGTAAACCTAACTAACTAACTAACTAACTAACTAACTAACTAACTAACGTCCCATCTCCCTCTTTAATGCTCTATGTGACACTTCCAGCCTTTGGGAATTCTTCTCTCTGACGACTCAGGGTGTCATACATTCTGTATGTGTTTCAGGTTCCCGGGGTCTAGATGGGCTTCCTGGACCACCTGGCCCCATTGGACCTTGCTTTCTAGGAGCACCTGGACCTGTGGGACAGCAGGGGCCAATGGGAGTCATTGGCTTCACAGGTATAAAATCCATCCAATCCAAGATTTTTTGGGGATAATTATTTAGTGTGAGATGTGTCTTGTTCTGCAGGAAGCCAGGGTCTAAAGGGTGAGAAAGGTGATCCTGGGCTTCCAGGCATGGGAGCTATTGGACCACAAGGACCATTTGGAGTCCCGGGGTTTGACGGAACTCCAGGTCTACAGGGAAGCATGGGTTTGAAAGGACAGACTGGGACCGCTGGTCAGCCAGGAAGTCCAGGTATGGAGGAGAGTCTCCGTCTTGCCCTCCCAGTCCTGGCTGTTTGTCACCGAGCAAGGGATAACACTGTTGTAGAAAGAAATTCCTTTTTCTGATAGAGAATCCCTTGCAAGTTGACAAGGCAGCATATTGACTATTTGGCCAAGATAATGTCTGAAACATAGATTTTTAGACCTCCCCACAAGTGAATAATCCAGGCCAGTATATTACACACAGATGCAGCTAAATGGTCAAACTGAGAATAACCCTAACCCTAACCCTGGTACAGCTACAGCAAGGTGGTCTCAAAGGAGGTGGGTCCCCCTACCTCACTGGAAATGCACGCAGATTTTTTCACATCTTCCCGGTCGCTGTTGTTATGATCGGCCAGACTGGAAATCGCTCTCTGCAATCTAATTGAACCCACGTGTTACCAGTCACTATTGAAGGCATAGGAACACACTGAAATAAGACATAACCAGAATCAGCTTTCTTGGCCAAGTATGTTACAAGAGACACAAGGACTTTGTCTCCGGTAGTTGGAGCCTCTCCAGTGTGACAACAAACAGCCACTATGACCAAATTATATTTCCGACATAAAAAAACACAAGTATGGAGAGTCATTGAGCAATGAAAGTGTACCACTCAGAGGTGTGGAGTCGAGTCACATGACTTGGACTGCAGACAGACACGAGTCATGAATTAGATAACTTTAGACTCGACTTGACAATATGTTAAAAAACTTGCAACTCGACTTGGATTTTAACATCAGTGACTCGTGACTTCTCTTGGACTTGACCCCACTGACTTGAAAAGACTTGCTACTTTGACCAAAACACTGAGAAAGCAACACTTTGTAGCTTTTAGTGTTGTTTCGTTCGCGAACGTTTTTTTCAGAAGAATGAACCTGTTTAGTGAGCGAACTGAACTGAATCAGTTTATGAAATGATTTGTTCTTTTAGCTTGGCCGCCGCCCGTCACCGTGAGGCGAGCGAGTCGGCTGGGAGCAGAAACGCAACTGCTGAAGGGTTCTGTCACTCACTTCTGAATCTTCTGCGAATAACCAATGAGCAGCCAGCGTGCAGGCAGCGCCGTGCAGGCGGGGGTTAGGGACTTAAGTGAACTGAGTGATTCATTCAGTGAACTGGTGTACTGAGGAACTGAAGAACTGAAGAGTGATTCGTTTAGGGGAGGGACTTAAGTGAACGAGTGATTCGTTCGTTGAACTTCTTGGTTTGTGATCCGCTAAGGAGTGATGTACTAGTACGATGAGTGATTCGTTTGCGCAAGGAACGACGTACTACGCAGTCAACGTACTCCTGACGTCCTTGCGGGGATAGCTTTCACTAACAGCTCCAAGCTCATGGCTAATTTTTGAGTCACTCAAGCGCATGAAAACAAGCACACATATTTAAAATACATGTAAATACATCCACTACTCTTGTAAGTAACTCCAAGGAAAAACTTTGTTAATATATGTGACAGTTAGCAGAAAAAGGTCTGGAGGTCTTTCCAGTGTTTAGCAAGTCTTTCCTCATGTAGGTAAGTCGCGTAGTGTCGCCAAAGACAAACGAAAATGGTAAAAACAAAGACAATACTAGAGAGCTTGTCACCGAGGCGACCACCCATGTAGGCACCATCTTGGTTTTTCCATTCCATTCAAACACTGAGCAATTTTTGTATGTATGTGTCAGGTATCAGGGGCGACTCTGGTCCCCCAGGGCCCCGTGGAAGGCCAGGGGACCTAGGGAAACCAGGAGAGCCTGGGAGTCCTGGGCCAAAAGGTGAAATACAGTAATTACAAATGAGTTTCTCCATCTGTCTCCAAATCGCTACCAGCTTGTGGCACTTGGTTTCAGGTCAGGAGGCTGCCAGTGGTGCCACAGGCTCTCAGGGGCCACCCGGGCTTCAGGGGTACCGAGGGGAGACAGGACCCAAAGGGAGACAGACCACTGTGCAGATGTATGGAGACCCTGGAGATCCTGGAGAGCCTGGTAGTCTATTCTATTATGATCTAGTCTATTCTTTTCTACTCTATTCTAGTCGAGTCTAGTCTATTCTTCCCTATGCGACAATTCACCAGGGTTCTTCCGGGTGGCAAAAGTTCTTAATCTTAGATGGCATCATTGGGAAACACAAGAACTTAGAATGCACCATGAGAAAACAGTCTTCAATACCATTTTACCAAGGCAGAGACATTGACAAAGCAGGGGAAATGGCTTAAATGATGATTTTCTCCTTGCGGGGTACAACAGGAAGTCTCATATTCACAAGGGAATGTGTCTCTGATTGGCTAGCCTTCTTCTCTACTCTTGTACTTTAAATGTGGGTAGTGTCAGTCAAACAGAAGATGTCACAGGAAGTAAAATGCTTGGAAGGGAGATGGAACACCAGCCGTAATTGACATTTCAACAGGTAAGTTGATTAAAAAATAGATACGGTGGAAATTCAGACACAGCAGAAATGAATGATATGCCCTAACCTTGCTCATGGCAGATGTAGCCTAGAGGCTAGCATACGAGCATCATTTTTAAATGAACCTTGCCGGCATTGAGTGGTTCTTCTGTTGACTGATGCTGTTAGACGACGCGAGATGCTCTATTTTGATGTTAGCGAACTAAGATTGCTTGAGCTTGACTTTTCTGTTGCACAGACGTGCTATTTGACGTGGAAATGGTTAGCGCCCTGTAGTCTACTCAGCTATGCTAAAATCAAACTAAACTCAGCATGATCATGACACTGAGACTCTTAATAACAAGTAACTACTTTTGCTACTCCTCCTCCAGGCAGTATTGCTATTTTGTCGGTATTTACAACAACATCCACTTTGATTGTCCTCCTCAGCCACAGCTTCTGCCGGATTTTTTTTTGAAGGAAATGGAGAAAAAAAAAGCTCTCGGGGTATATCTGGCGGCAAAACCCCAAACACAACAGGTTTTGTCATTGTTACAGTTTCAGATCCCCAACAATATTTTTGACTAGCTCGACTGTAGCCGTGTACAGTATATTGTCTCAGGTCAGTGGTAGTCACTTGCTTGCTGCCATCCGGAATTATCCCCCCGCCTATGCTTTACACATATTTTGAGTCGGCTTTTTCTATTCTGTGGCCATGTTGTGACTGTCGTTATTCGTGTGGTGTTCTGTGACTGTTCAGTCCAGCACCTCTTAGCACCTCTATAAGGTTCTGCAAATTCTCAACACGCTCTTTATCCTCAGGACCTCTTGGTGAGACCGGTGCTAAAGGCAATCAAGGTACCCCGGGGCCTCCTGGTCTTGACGGCACCAACGGCAGACCAGGAAGAGCTGGACCTCAAGGTGTTTTTGTTGGAATGTCAAGTCATTTTTTATTTATTTTTTGCTTCATGCTTGGTTGAGTGTGAAGACTTCAAGCCCAAACACAGCCAACAATCATTGAAGCACCTATGACGTATCTCAATAATGAGCAATAATGATCCCATTTGACTGGAGAAATGACCGTGTTTGGTTCTCAGGACCTCCTGGAGAACCAGGTAGAGATGGAGAGACAGGTCCTCCTGGTTCCCGTGGTCTCCCTGGCAACCCAGGGGACCTTGGAAAACCAGGTCAGTCATTTGACTTCATGACAAACCGGCAATCATTAATTTTCAGGACTTTAGGGTGGGAGACAGCTGTATCTTGGTGTCCAGGTTGTAAAGGTGAAAAAGGTTCTGCGGGGCCCTGTGGAGAACCTGGTTTTGATGGAAAGGAAGGACTGGAGGGACTGAAAGGTGCAAAAGGGGAACCCAGTTTACCCAGACCTGGACCCAAAGGATATCATGGAGAAAAGGTGCAGCTATACTAACATTTTCTTTTGTTGACACAAAATAATTTTGGAGCTGCAAGTGACTTCCAACAAAATCAGATGGAAGAGTAAACAAAAAAGACATTTGTGTTGTGGAAATAATTTCAGATGTGAGAAATCAAATTAGTCAATCAAATCTGTCATCACTTATCCTAAAAAATGTGATCGTTTCTCCTGGTATATCTTGTATGTCATGAATAGAAGATCTTCATGTTCTCACCTCAAGCACAAACTCTTGAGTCAATCTTTTCAATTTTTTCTTCCAGGGACAGTTAGGTTGCACAGGTCCTGCAGGTCCAAAGGGGATGCCAGGAGACAGAGGAGACTTTGGTCCTCCAGGAGATCGTGGTCCCTGTGGCCCTAAAGGAAATGCTGGACCACCTGGTTACAGAGGTCTAGTTTTTTTTTTTTTTTTTTTCAGTCATCATGTTGGGTTTCTTCTGGTTCATCTTGAATAATCCGGGTGAACGTCTGATCTCTGTCTCAGGTCCTCCAGGTTCTCCTGGTGAGAAAGCTTGTGATGGACCTCCGGGGGTCAGCGGACCTCCAGGACCTAACGGCCTTACAGGTGCCTCAGTTTTAGCGGGACGCTAGACTTTTGTATAAAAGTCGACACAATGACATGGCGACAACATGACAACTGTGTCTCCATTTCAGGTAACAAGGGGGGCCCTGGAGACCCGGGTTCATCTGGCCCCAGAGGAAACCAGGGACAAGATGGCATACCAGGACCTCCTGGAGAGAAAGGAGCCATGGGAGGTAAAAGGACTAATCCTGCTCTTAGAGGATCATTTGCCTCTGTCTCACCTCACCCGAGTTTTTTTTTTCTTTCTCCAGAACCTGGAATCGGAGCCAGGGGAGCAGAGGGGACAAAAGGTCCACCAGGTGAGTTTGCAATGTGTTTGCGTTTCATTTGAAACGGAATAAAAAATCTTATGTTTGTCCACAGGCTGCGTCGGCGAAAAGGGACCTCCTGGTACTTGTGGTCATCCAGGGCCTTCTGGTCCCGAAGGAAATCAAGGTTGTGCTGGTCCACCTGGGTCTCCTGGACCTCCTGGTCTTCGTGGCAGGCAGGGACCCTGCACACAAGGAGACAAAGGAGGAAAAGGACCGCCAGGAGAACGGGGGCCAAGAGGTGATTCAATCGTTCGAGTGGATTGATCGTTTTGGCGCGATTGTGATTTTCCACTTCTCTTGTAGGTCTGCCGGGGTGTCGAGGCCCCCCCGGTTCCCCAGGTTCTGGTCTTAAAGGAGAGAAGGGATTGAAAGGGGGAAGAGGTAACACAGGAAACCCTGGTTGCCATGGTGACCCTGGCCCACAAGGCAGGCCGGTCAGTACGTGTTCAAGAGAAACTCCAGTCGCAGTCGTGTTTGTGTTTGAAAGATCCAATTGGAATGTGTTTAGGGGCTAGACGGCGCGCCAGGAGCACCAGGACTCAAAGGCCTTATGGGGGATACCGGGGTTACTGGACCTGCTGGTACGACCACCTTGTGTTGTATTTTTAATCTCTGCTGGCTCATTTCGTAACATCTAGTGTGAGATGGCTCTCCCACATAGTGATTTTGTGATTTTTTTTCAGGCATGAAGGGTGACAAAGGTCCAGCGGGCATCAAAGGTTCACGTGGACCTGCAGGACCTACGGGGAAACAAGGTAGGACCACTTAGGCCACATTCTGTTCAGCGTGTGTCAGACATTTGGGGGACTATATGACTTGATGTGTTGATGAAAAGCACAAAATGTTGAATTTCCAAAGAAAGAGGTCTCTCTCACATCAAAATGACCCTTCAAAGATGGCACAAAACTGCTGAACAGCAAACCAACATTAAGTGCAAGAACTCATTTTGTGCATTTTTCTTTCACAAAAATCAACTCACTCAAAACTGGGATATTATTATGCTGTTTGTCCTGCATGTCATTCTCATGCGCATTTATAACACTATTACGGCGTTTAATATATCAATGTTTTTAGAGGACCCAAATTTTAGTACCTCCTCGTTCCTTTTAAAGGAACTGTCGACAGTTCTTGTGAAGAAAAACAAATTGTTTGATTTGATTGTTTAATATGCATGGTTTTGGAATGCAGAAGGAAGCCGGAGCACCCGCAATTCAAATCCCAAATCACCATGCGCTCGGAAGCACACACACGCACATGATAACTGTGATACGTGACGACCGGGACGTCAACTGCGGAAAAAGCTTTTTAGTTCCGGTGACAAGTTCAGCAGTTGGTATTGGTCATGCAGTACAGTGGTTCAAATAAGTCAAGCATCGGATGATCTGTGACGGGATCGTGAAATGTAATTTCTTTTCGGAACGGTGAAGTGAACTTTGAGCTGGTTCGCGTAGAAAATGAACTCTCCCAACACTGCTGACAACGTCTCTAAGCAAACAAGGCTTGCTTTTGAAATGTATTGAACATATAAATTGCTTCTTATTCCTGATGAACCGAAGTTGTCAAACAACCCGTAAGTCAAGGTACCACGGTACTTGCGAGCACATTGCTGAATACCGCCCCTACAGGACCGAGTGGTAAGGACGTGTCCCGGGAGGTGGTGGTCTTAGCAGGAGACCAAGGTTTGCCTGGAGGTCAGGGACCACCAGGACAGCCAGGGACCCCAGGAACGCGAGGGAGAACCGGTGCTCCAGGTGAACCAATGCAGCAGTTTGATGAAGAACCTTAACTACAGAACATCCCAAAAAAGCAGCTCCGGATTCTTTGTGATCCTTGCAGGTCCAAAAGGAGTGCGAGGGGGTGGCAGCCGGACAGGGGGTCCTGGTTTTACAGGCCTGAAAGGGGACACCGGAGACCGAGGAGACAGCGGAATAAAAGGTAAGAAAAAAAAAAAGGAAGGAAGAATGTGAAAGAACTCTTGAGAGTTTGATGCTCACACCACACCAGAACTGTACTAGACCCACATCAGAAGAGCACTGGAGCAACACCAGACCCATATCAGCACCACACCAGAACAACACTAGAATGACATCAGAAACACACCAAAACCACACAAGAATGCACTACAATGACATCAGTGATACACTTCGGCACAAAACCAGACCTGCACCAGCATGACATCGGAAATACACTGGAACCACACTAGACCCACATAAGAACCACAGCAGAATGACATCAGGAATAAATTGGACCCACAGCAGAGCCACACTAGAACCACATTGGAATGATATCAGAAACACGCTGGAACCACAACAGAACCACACTAGTGTCAGAGCACTAATTCATGTTTCCGGGTTGCAGGTGTTGCGGGTCCACGAGGTCCCACAGGTGCCAAGGGCGCACAGGGTCCCCCGGGTCCGTGCGTGGACGCCCCCGAGAAGGACGGATTCCTGTTCAGCCGACACAGCCAGAACGTTCTGGTACCGGATTGCCCTTCTGGGTCCGTCGAGGTGTACAGCGGCTTCTCCCTGCTCTTCATCAACGGGAACAACCGAGCTCACGGACAGGACTTGGGTACGCGGTGCCACACGCAAACACCCCACACCCTGTTGAACCGCCTTCACAGTTGGAACTTGGTACTCGGGTCAGAACCAAAGCAAAGGGGATTTTTTTAATTCATTTGTATAGGGACAGATACAATAACATAGACAACTGAAAACAGGCATCCTTGGCAAGTGTCGTAGTGTTTGTAGCGAGTGCTAATTTGCAAAAATTGCAACAGCAGTTCCTAGATGGGCTTTTGTAAGGCTAAGTAGCTAAAAGACTTGATTAAAAAGGGACTACAGTAAAGAATCTGAATCATCTTTCTTGGCCAAGTATGTTAAAACGCACAAGGAAATTGAGCAGGGGTGGGCAAACTACGGCCCGCGGGGCACATCCGCCCCATTGATCATTTCAATCCGGTCCACCAAAGGTTGGTCCAGAATCGCCCAAATCATATCAAAATCATGACTACATTAATTTGACCTTGTCCTGTAATGCCCAGTGGTTCAACCGGGTAGTGCAGTAGGTTCAGTGATACATTGATTTGACTTTGGCTGTTCTGTTTTTACTCTGCTACTGCTCTGAACCCTTCTTCAATCATGAGTGGGCCAAAGAAAAGAAAAGTCGACAGTGAGTGGCGAGTGTTTAGTATAGAATGAACTACCAAAGTACTTTTTCACTGAAGTCCGGTCAAAGGCTGTATGTCGAATTTGTGAAGAAACCGTTGCGGTTTTAGAGTAATATAACATCTACCGTCACTTTTCTACCAAGCATGCTGATTATGCTCACAACCAATCAACGCAGGAACTGATGGCTACGTCTCAGCGGTTAAAATCAGCAAAACACCTTTATCTGACAAACCGCCACCCAAGTTTTTTGCTGGCATTCAAACTAGCAAAGACCGTCTTTCCCATGGAGAGTTTCTGAAAGAACTCGTGGTAGAGACAGCGAGTATCTTGCGTCCTGAAAGCAAGAACAAATTTGAGATCAGCTTATCACGTAGAACGGTGACTCGCCATGATAAGCTAATTAATGAAGACTGAGCTCACAAGCTAAACAAGCTGTCTGTTGTCCTACTAGAGCGGCTCCAACTACCGGAGACAAATTCCTTGTGAGTTTTTTGGACATACTTGGCAAATAAAGATGATTCTGATTCTGATTTGAGTTGACAAGATCAAGCCCAATGATTGTAAAAAACGGGATGCGGTGGTATCGGAATACAAGATTTTATTGCAGTAGTCCGACAGTGCAATCTTGAAAGAGCAAATTTGTCTTGTCGTGTCATCCGGGGCATTACGTGTTGTTTTTTTTTAATAACTTTATTGGCCGTTAGAGATTTACAGGTCTACGTCAAAAGACACGCGACAAGGCTAAAAATAAACTAGCTTTTGGATTCAAATATACTGTACACGATCGGCGAATTATGACATTAAAGCCGATCGGCATAAAATGCTAATTATCGGCCTATACCGATAAGGCCGATAAAATCGGTGTAAAGTCTAATCAAAACACAAGTACGGGGAGTCATGCAAGGGTACCAGTAATGTGCTGATGTTGATTTCATGACAATTGTGCAGATGATGCAGAGAGTGGCCAGTAGTCCTCAACAACAGTGACGAGGCTCCCACAGCGAGTACACATGAAGTCGTGTCCCAACACAGATGTGCAAAATTTGGCAACAATGTTGAGAGAGTCAAACATGAGAGCCGCTCTGTTGTTGCAATAACCAGGATTTGGTAGCGCTCTTCAAAATGGTGACGTTTGGGATACTTTTCAGAATTTCACAGAGAGCGCAGGTGATCTTTTGCAAAAGCGAACGACACAGTCAGCGTTTCAACATTTTGCTGTCGGGATATACCGTCTGTCGCGCTGCGGATTGTGGCCTGTCGGGTCTGGAAGGTATCTCCCGCGCTAAACGGGGCGTCACGGCGATACATGCAACACCCGAACAGGACTTGACGTGGCGATTGATTTGCCGACTTTCCGAACCATCCCCTGGTCTGCCTTCAGGAGCTCTCGGTAGCTGCCTTCCTCGTTTTAGCACCATGCCGTTCCTCTTCTGCAACACGGACAGCACCTGCCGCTACGCCGCACGCAACGACTACTCCTATTGGCTGTCCACCGACCAATCAGGGCTGAGCACCGTGCCCTTCATCTCGGGACCGCTCCTGAAGAATTACATCAGCCGGTAGGAATGCCCTGTAACGCCCAGAGAATGTGTGTGTGTGTGTGTGTGTGATGCATAACGCGTGTAATACACATGTGAGACAAGTTTCTGTGTGTGTGCCAAGTATTTGTGTGTGTGTGTGTGTGTGTGTGTGAGAGAGAGACACTTGAATGTGTATCTGTGTGTGAGACGTACGAAGGTGTGCACGCATGTGTATGACGTGTGTTTGCTATTTGTGTGTCTGTGTGTGTTTATGTCATTTGTGTGTGTTTCAGGTGTACGGTGTGCGAGTCGTCGGCGAACGTGATGGCGGTCCACAGTCAGACGCGTTTGCTTCCCGAGTGTCCTTCCGGTTGGGATTCTCTGTGGTCCGGCTTCTCCTTCGTCATGGTGAGCTTCCTCGGGACGCACGATTAGGAACACCTTGTCCGATGCTAGCTTTCCAATATTTTGTTGAGCTCTAAACATTCATCCAGTTTTCCCAGTGCGCCCCCGTTTACCGGGGGGGATACATTTTAGACCCACCCGCAACGTAGAGAGACCATGTAAAACATGTTTTATAGTTTTAGTCCTCCCTCACACTTTAACCCATGAAAAGATACGTTTTGAAAGTCCAATCGTCCCTCGCAATGTAAAAGCTCACTTTTTGCGGGTATAGTGCGTCGCAGGCGGCACGGTGGACGACTGGTTAGATCGCAGACTTCTTTCCACAAATTCTTCGTTAGCTTGGGGGGGTGTTTTTGTGTAGTCCGTTCCGAGTGTTTCCGTTGCGCATTTTTGCGCGGCGTGAACGTAAGTGCCGCACGAAGCTGGTCAAAGAGCCGCATGCGGCTCCCTAGCCGCGGGTTGGCCAGGCCTGGTTTAGCCGGTTAACAGCCAGACAACGCTACGCTTTCATGTGTACTGTAAAAACCCATAAATGACCGTCGCTTCAAATCTAAATATGACCAACGAGCGAGTCATGTTTTTGATTGACCTTCAGGAAACGGGAGTCGGGGCGGAGGGTTCGGGTCAGCCCCTGTCATCGCCCGGATCTTGTCTGGAGAACTTCCGCAAGATTCCGTTCATCGAGTGTCACGGCAGAGGGACGTGTAACTTCTACACCGACTCGTACTCGTACTGGTTGGCCGCTCTGGACCCGCGCCACATGTTCAGGTGCTCGCACGCACGTCGACACCTGCCAGCAAAACCCGAAAAGTCTCCTCAAAGTCGTCTCCTTCTTTTCCAGCAAACCGAAGCCTCGGACCGAAGCCGGGGACCTGCCGGAAGATTTGATCAGTCGTTGCAGAGTTTGCTCCAAGCGCCTGTAAATGACCGAACGGACCGCCGACGCTAACGACGACAACAACCACTACAACACAGACATCATCATCAACACCGGCAACATCACTGACATAACGCATATCACCCATACCGAGACGACACCCTCCATAGCCCCAATACTCTTGACCCTGAAGACACCACCAATCCCAAGGACACCCAAAGTGGCACCTTGAGATATGAGTTGACCATGCCTGTCACTTAAGACACTCGTACCAGTCATCTTTCCCCATTGAAATGAAATCAAAACGCTGTTAATCCGTTCCAGCCCTTTGTGCTGCTCCTTCTGGTGTGCCCGCCCTCGCCACCAGGAGGCAGTAGAATACAGTCATGCAGACAAACGAAGAAGAATGCTCTCGACTACTAACTACTAAGTGACTCATTGAGATGCTGTAATATTAGCTGTTTTTCACTGAGGATAAAGAATGTAGGCCTGTGACTATTGTACCATTTGTGTTCAAATAATAAATGGCTTAAAGGTGTCTAAAATTGCCACTATTGATGCTAACCGTTAGCATGTCTATGGCATTTTCCATTATATATATGTTAGCATTAAGGTATTCGGCCGTTCTTAAGGGAATGTTGTTTAATTTGAGAGTAAACTTCAGCTGGGAGTGGCGTTAAACTGTTTCAAAGCTCCTTTTTGCCAAACTGCTGCTCGTTGTCAAGCGACTTGAGTTAATGGCCAGCGTACAGCGCTCGTATCTCAAGTTTGCGCTAGCAAGTCAAAGGGAAAAATTGTCCGAACATCGGCTCGTATCTGGAAAAGCTCACAAGCGGGGCCACCCGTATCTGAAAGCGCCATCACGATGGCCAATCGGCACGGCCGGCGTTTCGCAGGCGCGCTCGGCGGTGCCGCTCGTACGTGATTGGCGGGAAATCAATGAAGCAGAAGTTGGCATTGCCGATCACGCGTTCCCCGAATGTGGTCCGAAGGAAAAACCGAGATCGCAGTGCCATGTCATCAGAGACCGGTCATGCCCGACGCTAGCGGCTCCTTAGCGACGGCGGCGCGTTTAATTTGTCGCCATGGTGACCGGCTGCCGTCAAGACTTGTTCATTAGTGCACGGCCAGCGGGCGGGCGGGGGATGATATTAAACAATAAAGTCTTGAGGGTTTTTTTTTTCTCTCCCGCCGGCTTCTGCTTTCTTCAACCATTAACCACAAAGTCAACATGTACGTCGTTAGTTGTAAACAGGCTACTCATTCAATGCTGATTCTCAAACACTTAATGCACTTGGGATTTTCACGGGGGGCTGCATGCTCGGTCTGCTTTCCCACATGAGGACATTACGACCGGCTGGGGAAATCATCGAAATGACATATTGTTACGTTTTAAACAATTGTAATTATATATATATATATATATATATACACAACGTTGTGGGACGTTGTGTTCAACATAAATGTCAAATACGAGGTTCCGTGTCGTTATTTACGAGCGGCGGTCAAAAAGTCTTCAGTCCAATTTCAATGAACCCACTAATCATTTACATTTGTTTGCAGTTTAAGTACTTGTTTGGAGGTTTCTTTCCAAACGCTTTTTTAAAGCCCGTCTTCTTCCCGTCAGCCATTTTGGAAATGAGCTCATTGTTGGATGCGCGTCAGAAGCAGAGAGCCGTGAATGCATTTCTTCATTTGGAAGGTGAACCGCCACGAAACCTTTTCAAAAGGTTGCGAAATGCGGAAGGGGAAACTGCAATAGGCTACAGCACGGTCCAGAAGTGGGTGTCCAGGATCAAAGGCCGAGAACAAGTAGTCTGCTTTGAGTGACGATCGCGTCCTTCGACTGGACGACCATAAGCCATCTCCCGGACTCGCCTGATCTGGCACCATCACGTTGTCACCATTTTGAAGTCGGAAGCAGGCTGCGGGCGAGACGCGGCGTGGGCGAGCGAGCGTCTTCCTTAATGGAAAGTTCCTAATGAAGTGCGCTAAGCCGCAAACGGCGGCTTAATTGGCCGTGGTGCCGTTTTATTGTTTTACGCCTCCCCAACCTTTCAGGGCCAATCAGCTCTAATGGATTTTGGCCCGCGACATTCCGCCGTCTCCGCACACGGGCCTGTCAATCAAAGGGCACGCCGTCTGAGGGGGCGGGGCCGCAGCCTTCAAAAAGCCGCCGCCGCCGGCACCGTGGCCCACAAACGCAATCAGAACCAGAGCGGCAACCACAACCAGAAGAAGAAAGTCGGTAAGTTTTTGTCTTCTATTTCTTCTCTCTCTCATCCTCTGAGTTTTTCAAATTTGCCTTTTTTGCATTCTTCACATTCTTTTTCTCAGCCATCCTCACGTTCTCTTTGTTGACGGAGTTGCGTGTTGTACGGACAGGACACGATGGCGAACGGCCATCTGATTGATTGAGTGATCGATAGATTGAACCTCTTCCGCTTTGCAAGCTTGATGGTTAGGCTGCCAGATGATGTTGGACCGCCATGTTCGCAGATGACAATGCGATCTGCGGGAACATTTCGAAAAGTGGAGGCAAGCTGAGCAATGAAGATCAGCCAGACTGAGATCGAATATGTGGGTCATTTTCATATCATTTCATCAACAACGGTAAAGACAAACAGTTCAATAAAATCAATCAGACACCTAACGGTCAAAACATTTTGGTATAAAAAGTTTGAAAAATATCACTTTCCTTAGCAAGACTGATGACCGCTTGATGGATAAGAACTGGCAATAATTCAAATACTCATCAGTAAAATGATTGCTTTTCACAAGGAAATTCAGTGGGCCACGTCTTTACCGTTCTTGATGAAATTGTATGAAAATGACCCATTTGTGCACGAATGAGAGAGGGAGGGGGAAGAGATAGCGAGGGTGGAGCACTTGAAATACCTCAGCTCAACAGTCCAGAACGATGGCGAGCGTGCACAGGAAGTGAAGAACCAGAAGGAGTGGAGGATGGTGCCGTGACAGGAGAGTCACGCTAGGTCGGAGGGGAAGCGCTGAGGCGATGGCAGGAAGCGCAGCTCTTTTTAAGAGGCTGGAGAGGATTAGAAATGAGCTCACCAGTGGCACGGCCAAGGTCAGTTGTTTTGGAGGCAAAGTCGGAGAGAGCCGACTTGGGTGCTTTGGACCTGTTCCAGAGGAGGGCGAGCGGGTATGTTGGCAGAAGGATGATGAGGATGGAGCTGCCAGGCAAGAGAGCGAGAGCAAGACCCAAGAGAAGGTTGACAGGTGGGATCCACAAAGGTTGAATGAAACCAACTGGACGGTTCTTGTTTGTTGAAGACGTTTTACCTTGAATCCATGTGGAGTCGCACTGTCCACGCCTCAGCGGGTGCGGTCACGATCGGGTGCAACGACCGTCCTGCATACCAATCAGTTGTTCACTTGTCTTGTGTGCGCTGCAAAAACTCACAATCTTACCAAGAATTATGCAAGTAAAAATGAGCTTGAAAAATTGTCTCAAAACAATTCACTTTTTTAGGTGATGAGTTGTATTTTAAGTGTAGTCAGATTAGTTTTGAGACTTTTGACAAGAAGTGAGACTAATATTCCTGGTAAGATTTTGAGTTTTTGCAATGTGGCAAAACAGCTGGTTAGGGCCATCTGCGGGAGAGACACGTCAGGACGTTATCGGCAGACGACAGGCGATGCCTCGAAGCTCCGCCTCTGTTTCCAGACTGCTTTTCTAGCGTGACATGGATGGCTTCTCTTACACCTCTTTCAAACCTGCCGTCCTCCTTAACCAGAATTTGGAAACGATGTCCCTTCTTCTTGAGATGCAAATGAACCCGAAGAAACCGCCCACCCATGTTGCGCCATGTGCCTGCGCGACGGCTGAGAGACTAAGCAAGCGTTTCAGGTCTTCAACAAACAAGAAGACTCCAGTTGCTTTGATTCGACCTTTGGCGATTATCCTGACGAACCGGATGACTGACAAACAGGAAGTGATGCCGTGAGGGAAGTTGGCATTCCAGATGAGGTCGCACAAGGCAGGCGGGCATGGACAAGATGGGGACAACAAACAAGAAGATTGCCATCTGTTGTTTTGTTGGGATTTTCTTTTGTTTGGGATCTCCTAGCAACAAGCTTTTGTGTTTCAGTGTCCAGTTATTGAAAAATTTGACTTTCTTTTTTTTTCTTCTTCTTCTGGTTTGTGGTGTGGAGCAGCCATGCGTGGATGCGAGCGTTCCTTGGTGCCGTTGGTCACGTGCTTGCTGGTGTGCAGCCTGGCCGTTTCCTCTCAGCCTGACAGACAGCAGGACCTGGATCTGGACCTGGACCGGGAGCTTGAGCTGCGTCACCTCAAGATGCCGCATCAACTGGGGCATGGACAACGTGACCTGTTGCAGGTACAAAAAAAAAAAGTCTTTGTGGTCTTTGTTTCCAAAGTAGAAAGTCTTTGGATTTGTTTGTCTGTTTGTGCCCCGCAATTTGATTGGCCGCTGACACCGCCGGCATTTCAGGACTGGACCAAGCGAGCGGTGGAGGATCTCCTGGCAAGGTTGTCGCCACCCGAGGCCGAAATCCGGCAGCCGTCCGATCTTGCGTCGGCTAGGATGGACGGCGAGCGCTCGGTGGACCCCCCCAACAACGGGCCCCCCCGCGAGCGTAAGGCCGGATGTAAGAACTTCTACTGGAAAGGCTTCACTTCCTGTTAGGAGGCGTCCGCTCATCGGTCGCTTCGCATCTCGTTAATTCTTGTCCAAGAAACTTCAACTTATTTGTGTCCTTGCTTCATTAAAGAAAGAAATCACGCACTTTCGTGACTCCGCCTCCTATCTGTCAAACAACAGAAACGTGTCTTTTTTTTGTGTGTTTTTCACCTAATGAGTCTTTCATTGAGATCAGGATGCGCAAATGTTGACACATTAGCACGTGTGTGTGTGCCTTCCTAATGAGTCGTTAATGGACAGCAAACAGTGCAAATGTTGACGTATTACTTTCACATGTGCGTGTACGCGCATTTGCAGATGTGTTTGTGTGGGTGCATGTGTTTGCATTGGGGTATATCTATCTTTTTTGTCATTTGCTGTGTGAGTGTTTGTGTTTCCATGGTAACCCAATAAGCAGGTTGTTGCTGCTGCTGTTGGCCACGTGTTCTTCTTGGTGCTAGGACGATGGTCCGGGTAGTGCTGTGGCGATCCTTTAGCTCTTTGCGTGTGTATTGGACAGCCAGGACCAGACCACGTGCCCCAATAGGCCAAGACCAGTTCGAAGGCGGTCAAGCCTGAGCCGGGCGAGTCTGGGGACACGGGCAAGTCTGGGGACACGGGCAGGTCTGGGGACAAGGGCGGGTCTGGAGAGCCATTCCTGGCGGTGAAGGGCTGACGTCTGGAATGAACGCATCCAGGTGGGAAGTGCTCTTCTTCCACTCCATCTTCCATTTGCAAAATCCGCCCAACGTGCTGGTGGGTGCTGGAATCTGCAAAGTTCCAGTGCGGCGAGCGGAGAAGCAAGTGTTCGAGATCTTGAGCGCGGCAAGCCAGATGAACCAACGCGGCTCATCTCAATTGCCTAATTGCAACTTCCCGGCCAGTCTGTTTCCACGCTAGCTCCTCCCACCAGAAATTTCATCGCGTAGACGAGGCGATCGACAGAAGAGCGAGGCGGGACTAGGCAGAAATGGGACAATCCTTCCTCAATGACGACATTTCACGGAGAGGTCTTTTGCTCCTCGATCCTCGATGCTCCTCCATCCTCCTCGATGCGCCTCGATCCTCCTCGATCCCAGATGCTCCTCGATCCTCCTCGATCCTAGATGCTCCTCGAACCTTCTCGATGCTCCTCGATGCTCCACAATCCTTGATGCTCCTCGATTCTCCTCGATGCTCCTCGATCCTTGATGCTCCTCGAGCCTTGATGCCCCTCGTTTCTCCTCGATGCTCCTCAATTCTCGTTTCGGGCATAGTATACAGCTGTACGCCAAGTTGTGGCATCAGCTCCCCTACCCAGATCCCGCAAATCGCCTCGAGACCTCGACGTGTGTTGTCTACTTTTCGCGCAATGACTCCAGGTGTCGGCAGAATTTTTTCCAGCTTCACGCTGAGATAAGTGGGTTGGGCATCTAACGGAAGATCACGTCGTGCCTCCCTGTTGTGAGCATGGAGGCTGCTGACAACGTTTTGGTCTTACTGAGCTTCAACTACTTCCATTTCTGGAGGTAAGAAGAGAATGTTACCATATTCCAGTTAAAGGATTCAAGGACTTTAATTGTCATACCAACACACATTTACACATGATACGGCACAGAATTTGATACCCAAGGTCCGAGATTACAGTCTCGACTTGTGACATAAATAGAAAAAGAAAATAAATGAAAACAAGATAAATACTTGCGGCGGCACGGTGGCCGACTGGTTAGCACATCCGCCTCACAGTTCTGAGGTTGCGGGTTCTCCTTTTTTAAGGTTCCCGCTTGGATCCGCCCGTCTCTTGGAGAGGGCGGAATGGCCAGGTCATCTGCACATGCAAATTTCCTGGAGATTGTTGCTGGCAGATCACCTGTGTCGATGCTGAAGAAGAGGGGGTTCAGGACTGATCCCTGTGGAGGAGCCACGTCTCGACGTCAACCTTTGAAAATCTTTTTCAACCATAGAATTTCATCCATCCATCCACTTTCTGAGCCGCTCCTCCTCACGCGGGTCGCGGGCGTACTGGAGCCTATCCTAGCTATCAGCGGGCAGGAGGCGGGGTACACCCTGAGCCGCTTGCCAGCCAATCGCAGAGCATATATAAACAAACAACCATTTGCACTCACATTCACACCTACGGGCAATTTAGAGTTGTCAATTAACGTGCATGTTTTTGGGATGTGGGAGGAAACCGGAGTGCCCGGAGAAAACCCACCCACGCAGGCACGGGGAGAACATGCAAACTCCACACAGGCGGGGCCGGGATTGAACGCCGCTCCTCACGACGCTCTAACCAGTCACCCACGGTGCCGCCACCATAGAATTTTTCATTCAAAATAAACTTGCCCTGTGATTGGCTGGTGACCAGTCCAGGGTGTAACTCACCTCTCACTCGGTCCTCCACACGCAGATGGACGGAAAGAGATTTTTTTTGTCCCCCATCAAAAATCCCATTTTGGATGTTGAACCTTTTGCAACAGGCCACTTTCCATTGGTGAACTACTTTAGCATTAGCATTAGCCCGACTGGATTTCTTTTTGTTCTCCGCCTCCACGGCCCCTCCCTTCCCCGAGGCGATTTGAATTTCAAACGTGACATCACACGTTGCCTCTGAGCTGATTGGTCGTCACCGTCGCACGTGGCAAACCTGCCGATTGCGCAAACGCCTCACGTCCGGGTTGCATGGCGACCAAGCCGACGTCTCGCTGGAGGTGAATGTGTCCGTCCGCCCGAGATAATCGGGCGCAAAGACGCGGCGGGCGGGCGAGCGCGCGCACAGACACGCACACACACACACCCGCCCGCCCCAGCAAGCCACAGCTGCATTCTGGTAAACACGAGGACAAAGTTACAGTTTGCCCGTCTGACAGTCAACAGGACGAGGATGCAGGATATGAGGAAGGAGGACACGAGGACGCAAGGGACAAGGATGAGGGCCTTTCCTCGTTCAGGCTTTAAAACCCGAGCGACCAAGACCCGCAGTGGTCGAGTTTGTTTTTTCTCTCAACGGGAAGGTCGCAGGTCGGCTCCTCACCTCGTCATATTCTGTAACATTTTACTTTATAAAAACATAAGTTAACCATATCCTAACATAACTTGGCCACCAGGAGGCAGTACTGTTTAATACAGTCGTGCAGCCAAAAACAAAGATTAGTACTTCTACTAGTACCACTACTACTGTAGATGACAGTACGATGCTGTAATATTAGTCATTTTTCACAGAGGATAAAGTATATATGCCTGTTGGAATCGTTATCTGTCTACATATAGTGATGCACCGTTTGTGTTCAAATAGTTGCTTAAAGCTGAGGTGTCAAACGTACAGCCCGCGGACCTGAACCGGCCCGTCAGGGGATCCAATCCGGACCGTGAGGACAGAGAACACAACCACTGCTGCACAGCCATTTTGACAGTAAATACTTTGAGACATAAAAACAAAAAACCTACTACAGACAGTCACTTAGCCTCGAGCAATTTAATGGCAAGAGGGAAGAAGCTGTTGGAATTTCTGCTGGTTTTAGTTTTCATTGATTGATAGTGCCTACCTGAGGGAAGGAGCTGGAAGAGGTGGTGACCAGGATGTGGAGGGTCCAAGAGGATTTTGTATTCTCTTGTCTTAGTTTTGGTAGCGTGCAAGTCCTCAAGGACAATTTTTCCAGCAGTCCTAATTGTCTGTGTCTGACTGTGATGGATGAGCACAGGACCGATTCGATGACCACTGTGTAGAACTGCCTTCAGCAGCTCCCGTGGCAGGCCGTGCTTCCTCAGAAGCCGCAGTAAGTACATCCTCTGCTGGGCCTTTTTGAGGACGGAGTTGATGTTGATCTCCCACTTCAGGTCCTGAGAGACTGTAATTCCCAGGAACTTGAAGGTCTCGACGGTTGACACAAGGCAGCTGGACAGCGTGAGGGGCATCTGTGGCGAAGGATGCCTCTTGAAGTCCACGATCATCTCTACAGTCTTG
Organism: Phyllopteryx taeniolatus; assembly: GCF_024500385.1. Classification (NCBI taxonomy): domain Eukaryota; kingdom Metazoa; phylum Chordata; class Actinopteri; order Syngnathiformes; family Syngnathidae; genus Phyllopteryx; species Phyllopteryx taeniolatus. Next base: position 27,526,801 of record NC_084509.1, on the reverse strand, counting down.
AGCGTGTTCAGCTCCAGGTTGTCTCGGCCGCACCAAAGCTCCAGCTGCTCCACTTCCTGTTGATACGCAGACTCGTCACCGTCTTTGATGAGGCCGATGACTGCGGTGTCGTCTGCAAACTTCAGGAGTTTGACAGCGTTGAGGTGCAGTCGTTCGTGTAGAGAGATAAGAGCAGCGGAGAGAGTACACAACCTTGGGGCGCCCCAGTGCTGATGCTGCGTGTGGATGAGGTGGCCTCCCGCAGCCTTACCTGCTGTGTCCTGCCCATCAGGAAGCTGTAAATCCACCGGCAGATGGCAGGTGATGAGCTGGAGAAGCTTGGAGGAAAGGAGTTCGGGGATGAGGGTGTCGAACGCAGAGCTGAAGTCCACGAACAGGATCCTCGCATAGGTCCCCGGGCCGTTGAGGTGTTCTAGGAGGAAGTGCAGTCCCGTGTTGACTGCGTCGTCCGCAGACCTGTTTGTTCGGAAGGCAAGCTGCAGGGGGTCCAGCAGGGGCTCCGTGACACTCTTGAGGTGGTCCAGCAAAGGACTTCATGACCACAGATGTGAAGGCGACAGGCCTGTAGTCATTCAGACCCAAGATTGTAGGTTTCTTGGGGTTGGGGATGACGGTGGAGTGTTTGAAACAGGATGGTACTTTGCACAGTTCCAGAGATCTATTGAAGATCTGTGTGAAGACTGGAACGAGCTGGTCCGCGCAGACTTTGAGGCAGGATGGGGACACAAGTTCAGGACCCGCCGCTTTGTTGATTTTTTTGTTGTTTGAAGATGCGTCTCACATCCTGTTCGTGGAATGTCAACGCAGAAGTCAGAGGTGCTATTGTGGTCGGTGGTGCGGTTGGGTGGGTGTGGGGTGTGAAAGTGTCCTTTTCAAATCTGCAGAAGGTGTCAGCTACTCCTCTTTTGTCCTCTGCTTGGGGGGGGATGATCGCTTGTAGTTGGTTAGCGATTTTAGTCCTCGCCAGACTGATTTAGAGACTGTTTTTCTGAAAGTGCAAACTTACAATACAAAAATTCACCAAAGCAATGCTGCAGACTGATGAAAATAGAATTAATTTTATCAGTCAACATGGAGAAGCACAAGAAAACGTGTGCCAGTTTTCGTGCCGCTACAGTAGTGTGCGTAACATTGGAAACTCAGCGAATATCAGACAAACATAAAATATAAAACACTGTATCCAACAATTACAATAAAAAGAAAAGGAATCTGAAAAAATGAAACCGCAGTCCATAAAATACTCGTCATGATCTCTCTGAGAATTTCATCAACGTCGCAAAGACGGGTGAACTCGCCTGCATGCCGCGTTAGCTAGCTAGCGCTTCAATCCGATCGGTACGTCTGCAATGAAGCCCATTGAACCGATTGGCTCCGTCAGCGCTGTGGAATCGCAAGGAAGTGACACGAGTGTGTTTCGGGTTTTGCAAAAAAGTGTCAGGCTGAAATTGTGCTTGTGGGGCAAATCTGAGCCGATCCATGTTTTGCTCTTTTTTGACGATCGTCCATTACTTTTGATTTCGGTGTTGATGCGGTCAAAAAAACTGTAAATGCGTTCTGATGTTGATGCACTTGTTTCCAAGTTTCAGAAGCAAAGGCCACGTCATCGAAAACGCCGTGTCACATTCGTGCGACAGTTCTGTGAAAATGAGGCACAAGATGTCAGTCAGCAGCTTCAAAAGATGTTGCTTGCTTGTTTGTTTGTTTGTTTGTTTGTTTGTTTGTTTGTTGTTTTCATGCACTGCCACAACTTTCATGTAAACGTTAGCCAGGCAGGCGGACAGCCGCACGCTCTTTCTGGGAACTTCGCTTTCGTTGGCTTTTAGTTTGATGAATCACTTTAGCTTGTCAACATTTACAGATGGATGCGCAAATGTTGAATGATTTCCAGAGCTTTTTTTTTTTTTTTTTTTTTTACAGGAAACACGACATCATTATATCGATCCACTTTGATCTGTAAGTTGCACGTGTGGAAATGAGAAAACGGAAGACTGTTGAAATTGTAAACGTTTTCGATCCTACATTTCACATCGTTCGTGTGATTTGCAACGAGATAATAATTAATAAATGGGAATATTTTCCAGATGAACTTGTGATTATTTGCACCCAAAAAATTGAGAAAAATTGGAATAGGTTGTTATATATAGGTTATTTGGCCAGAAATATATCAATATTGCATGACGGAATGAATGAATTGTATGAATAAGGACAGAATTGGAGCAGGTGCTCGATCGTCTCCATTAGTCTTCGTCCGTCCGTCCGTTCGTTTGTCCGTTAGTTTGTGCGCTTCCACTCCAACGTGACAAACTTGACGACAGCTGGCCACAAAAATGTGCGTTATGTCAACTCAAGTGTGTTGATCTGGATCAGTGTGTGTGTGTGCGTGTGTGTGTGTGTGTGAGAGAGAGAGAGAGCGAGAGAGAGAAGCCTGGTGGGAAAGAAGATGAAGTGCATGAAGATGGGTCATTTAACTAAAGTGTTTGTGGGGGGCGGAAGCATCATCATCATCATCATCTGTGTGTGCGTGTTCGCGCATGTGCCCGTGCGTGTTCGCGCATGTGTCCGTGCGCACGCTATGACGTCAGCGCGGCCCTATAAGAGCGGCCGTGGCAGGATGGATCCCTCAAACTCTCAAACGTGCACACACGCACTGAGCATGAAGATGTGTTCGTCCTCCTCTTGGTGCCTCCTGGTGCTCCTGCTCGGCGTGTGCGCCTCCTCAGCCGCGCTCACGCGTGCTAACGCCAGACGCGGCGGAACACTTGGGCCCTATAAACAGGTACACACACACACCTTTCAAGAAGCTTTCTTGATAAACTTTTGAACATCAACCTGACTACAAATCTTGTGTGCGTGTGTGTGTGTGTGTGTGTGTGCGCAAGTGCATGTTTGTGTGTGCGCATGCATGCGTGTGTGTGTGTGTGTGTGTGCGTGAGACATTGTGTGTGTGTGTGTGTGTGTGTTTTGTACATCAATCATGTCAGGCGCATCCTTCAAAAATGTTTGAAATGATTTTTCCGATTTGAGTATTTCAAATGCAAACGTCGGCGATGCGTCTCCATCAGTGAAGTTGTGGAGTGATTTTGAGAATGCGCTGAAAAATGAAAAGCTCTCTTATTTGCTTTGAAAAGATTTGTAAACAAGAGTGACAAAAATGATATCTAAATCAGGTATAAACTCAAAAAAAGCAGTTGGTTGTTAGCGTGACTGTCATGATGGCCTTACATGGACCCGATATTTCATGTAAATTGTATACAAGTTGCTATTTCATGATTAATATCTGTCGTGAGTTTTTTCCTTCTTCCCACTCCTGATGGACATTTGGACCAAAGGAGCAAATCTACTGCTGCCTTGTTTGTGTTTTCCTTGTATTTGATATCCTCTCTTGTAGGATAGTTTGCATTCAAATCAGCTATTAAGAAAGGACGATGAAGATGATGATGATTTCAGGACCTACTGGACTCGTCCCCGGCGGAGGTGGTTCTTTGGGACCTCCTCCAGATGGAGAACGAGGCGACGGAGGACGACGAGGACGAGCGAGGGCAGAGGCGGTCCGGGAAAGCCGAGGAGCGCGCCGGAGCTCCTGGGCTCGCTGAGCTCGTGGGGCCTCGCGAGAGGAAAGCGGGATGCAAGAACTTCTTCTGGAAAACGTTCACGTCCTGCTGAGCGGCTCCTCCTTTCTTGTTCTTTCGCTTCTCTACGTCTTTTACATGCCAACTTTCAATAAAAACATTTGGTTGACGTTTTGAACTCCTTGTCTTCCTCTCAGTCACGTGTTACTGTGAATTTCGAGCCCCGTCCGTCCGATGTTTCCATTCATATACTGTTCCTCCGAAACGCAATTTTTGCTGCAGCAATAATCTTGCTATGCTCACAATAGCAAAACTGACCATTGAGAAATTCATCCATCCATCCATTTTCTGAGCCGCTTCTCCTCACGCGGGTCGCGGGCGTGCTGGAGCCTATCCCAGCTATCGTCGGGCAGGAGGCGGGGGTGCACCCTGAACTGGTTGCCAGCCAATCGCAGGGCACATACAAACAAACAACCATTCGCACTCACATTCACACCTACGGGCAATTTAGAGTCTCCAATTCATGCATGTTTTTGGGATGTGGGAGGAAACCGGAGTGCCCGGAGAAAAGCCACGCAGGCACGGGGAGAACATGCAAACTCCACACAGGCGGGGCCGGGGATTGAACCCGGGTCCTCAGAACTGTGAGGCTGTAAGGCTTTGTAAGTAACAAAAAATCTGAAGAGCCGTTTGGGAGCGGAAACAGATGACCCCTTTTAGTGAGCCAAGCCAAAAGAGCTGGTTCTCTAAAAACCGCCAGGTTTCCTATCAATAAGCCACAAATCTTTTACTAGTAATTTTAGATCCGTTAGAAGTGTTCGAATGTCTGGCTGTTTTCGTGCAGTCGTTTGTGGAAACAGTGTCTGCAATATACTGCATTGGATTGGATTTAGTTCTTGCACTAATCGCGGTAAGTTTCTCGACTCTTAGCTTCGTCTCATGTGAGTCCGAGTTGTTTGGGTCTCGTCCTTGTATTCACTAGAGGAGCTAGCTCTAAACTGAACCTCTACTTTGATACCATGTTATATTTTACCTTATTGTATACTGTATGATTTGTTGTGAATAATAATAAAGTTTTGGATGGATGTTGCTCTTGCAGTATATTCCATCTTTATTCAGCCCTCTTGAATCACACACCACAAAACCAAGTCCAACCAATTTTTTATAAAAAAATAAAATTCTCTTTTTTTTTGTCCTGTTCGGCTGTTAGATCAAGCAGAATGGAAAATCTGTATCCCTTTTATGCCGGAACAGTTTTACTGTGTCAGAGTGGAGTTTTTAAACTTCCGCTGTGCTATTATAAGTGAGCTTTATTGAGAATCAGACTTGATCAGTCGAACAGAACAAAGTTTCTAGAAGGGAGAGAGATACAAAGACAAAAGACAAAGCACTAATTGTAAACAGGAGGAGAGAAGTCAATCATTACATTAGCTACAACAATGAAACATTCAATATGAGTGCTACACTCTGTGAGGCAAGGACAGGACAAGATGGAACAGGACGAGGGCAGGAGAAGAAGCATGCAGGACAAGGGTCGTGAACCACGAGTTATTTGTTGCAGTACGTGCGTGACCCCACACCCAGTGAAAGAGTCCTAGGGGTGTGCATCTGGCTGACTATTTTTAGAACCAAATCGGTAGGACAACGTGAAATTAAATCTTGTGAAGAATAGAGCCCATCTAGCATTTAATCTTTTAGCAGACTTGAGATACTCAAGGTTCTTGTGATCCGGGTCTGAGGCCCTTCTAGCCAGCTACCGCATCCCTCCCGACGCAACCTTTCGGTCACGTGGGCCAGTCAGCCAATCGGTGTATTTCTGTGACGTACATAAGTGGTCACATGGGTTAACGCGTCCAATCAGGTGCGTTTATACTCTTAATGAGGAAGTAGAGCGCTTTAGTCTGCTTGGCGACGCGGCATACTGTATAGCCAACCAAAACGAAATTGGAAGCACAGCAGCTCATTCCTTGATACTGAGACGAGACCACGACGATTCCGAAGGACTTTTAATTTTGCGATATTGGGAATATTTTGACATCCTTGACATTCGCAATAACTCGAAACATGCGCGCGCGCACATACACAGAGGGGCAGTTTGGGCAGAGGTGAGAGGTCATGCAGCCTGTTGTTGGACCAATGAGAGAGCAGCAGATGAAGCTCGTTGCCGTGGAAACCCTATCAACAGGCTGCAGGCTGTCAGCTCATGTGACCTTTCTTTTTTTTTTTTTTATCCGCCACAAAATTTATTGATCAACGCCGATCAGTCTGTCCATTCAGCAAACCTCCTTTCATTCATCTGCCTGTCCGCGCGTGCATGAGTTATTTTGTGTGTGTTTGTGTTTGTGTATTTGTGAGATTGTCTGCGGATACATTATTGTGTGCGTGCGATCCTTTGCATGAGTTATTGTGTGTGCGTGTGTGTGTGTGTGTGTTGGGGTGTGTAGCCGTATGTGTGTGTGTGTGTGTGTGTTTGTGTGTGTGAGTACGTGTGTGAATATATGTGTGAGAGGCTGATTTATTGACTTTTCTGTAGACGAATTTTTCTCCCACACACACATGAATGAAGGCAGCAGGGGGGTGTTGCGTTTAGCACGTTTCTCACTGTTGAGCAGTTGTGGGGACACATTTTTGGGGGGGAGTGGGGGGGGATGGGGGAGCTGATTGAACTTTAGGGCAGGGGCGGGGTGGCAATTCGGCCGGTCCTTTCCAGGCTGACCTGGGCAATCATCATTTTTTTGTTTGTTTTCTTTTGAATAGGATAATTGCTATGCAAGTTCTAATACACAGCCATCTTTTAATAACACATAATTGCAGACCACTATTCAAAAAATACAAGACAACTAATAAAGTAGGCTTATGTCAACAAAGCTGCGCACGAGGGCGTCGGTTGCGCACGCCGTGCACGCCGAGCCGATCGAGTGTCTGCCGCCGGCTGGAGTCTCGTTATAGATTACGGCCCGCGGGATGCAGTCACTGCTCACTGGTTAGTTGCCAGGCAGGAGGAACAAAACAAAACAAAAAAAACAAACAAATTGGTCTTCGGTTGTGCGCACCGGGGTCCTCTCCATCTAAATTCCCGGGCACGTGCCTCTGTTGGTGGGCAGGGTGTGGGCCACCTCTCACCCACAAGTCAGCCGCGGGATTGGCTCTCCCTGTTGGCCAAGCATCCATCCATCCATTTTCTGAGCCACTTCTCCTCACGCGGGTGTCCTGGAGCCTATCCCAGCTATCATCGGGCAGGAGGCGGGGTACACCCTGAACTGGTTGCCAGCCAATCGCAGAGCACATATAAACAAACAACCATTTGCACTCACAGTCACACCAATTTAGAGTCTCCAATTCATGCATGTTTTTGGGATGTGGGAGGAAACAGGAGTGCCCGGAGAAAACCCACGCAGGCACGGGGAGAACATGCAAAGTCCACACAGGCGGGGCCGGGGATCGAACCCCTCACCTCAGAACTGTGAGGCAGACACTCTAACCAGTCGTCCACCGTGCCTGCAATGGCCAAGCACTAAATGAAAATTCAAAAGCTACATCAAACATTTTCAAACTGTCATCCTCCCTCATAGAGGAAAAAAGGGATGTCCCGATCCAAGCATGTGATTGAAAATCGGGGTCTATCACGTGATTTTCAGTTGATCAAGAAAAAAAATGGTGAAAAAGATCATTTTTATTCATTTTCTGACATTTTAAATCTCACAAAGTGACAAAATAAGCCAAATGTACAAAGATCTTGCCAAATGGAACAGTAATAGCTTCATTTTATATTATACAATGTAACTTTGTTTTTTTTTTTAACGTGTACGTGTCATGAACGGAACAAAGGACAGGACCCAAAACGCACGACTCCAATTCAAATGGACAGTTTCAAAAAGAGAGGTTTAATAAACGGGCAGAGGTCGGTACACAGGCAGGCAATCCGAAAAGGCAACAGCATCCAAAAAACACGAGGCAAAAAGGCGAGGTCAATTATCAGAACAGGGTCTCGGCTTACTGTGAGTCGGTGACGTGGAAACAAGGAATGCTGGAACGTGACAACAAGGTACAACGACCTGGCGACCAGAAAGAAGGAGACACGTGGTTAAATGGAAGGGGTGATTAGGGTAAACGAGGCACAGGGGGGGAAGATGCGCTCGGGAGCAGGTGCGTACGAGACAGGGGGAAGACAACAACCGGAACACACACACATGACAGTACGTGCATATATCTCTGTAAAAGAGACACACGCTCCGTGCGTGATACAGGCGGTCACAGTCTGCCTTGATTCAATTGGCCCGTCGCGTCCGTCGAGAGAACGTCGGACAGGTTCGCAATCAAACGGCTTTAACGAGTGCAAATTATTTTGGGACAAGCACGCTTGTGGTCCTAAATGAACAGTTTGAAGATGAGCCGAGTCACGCGTGTGACGCATAGCGCCGACTACGTCGCTGTATGGACGCTCGTGAAAGCCGAACATGCTAAACTAAGAAAATACATACAGTTGAGGTTGGACCGCGCCAGATAGCTGGGATAGGCGCCGGCACGCCCGCGACCCGTGTGAGGAGAAGCGGTCCGGAAAATGGATGGATGGATATTCTTAAACATCCCGAATAATGATCTGTATTTTTGGGGAATTTGCTTAGTGTTAACATTCTCTTAGCATAAATGGCATGCGGCTATGTTAAAGCCCAATCCTGTTTTGTATTTATTTTTTGTAATTATGATTAAGTTGCCTGCGTTGGGCCAATGCACATTTTGCCATTTTCAATGTGTGCTGTATAATCAAATTTTGAGCTCAAAAAAAAAAAAGAGAGAAGTGTGCGTTTGTAAATGGCTCATATATATTTTTTTGTGTATGTATAACTCTAGACATAGGCTACACAGAGTATTAATTTGAGAGAATTTGGATGTGCGCTCTTTTTTGAATATTAGAGTGCAGGTATCGGATCGGACTCGGTTTCGGCAGATCCTTCAATTGAAAGACTCGGGTGCCCCAAAAAGTGATCGGGACATCCCTGTGTGCGCGCGGTTCGACGTCGAGTGGGCGGGGCCTATGGAGTGACGTGAGGTTGACGTCACCCCGCGTGTCGGTTGGGGTGTGTTTGTTTGCGAGAGGAAGAGAAGCAAGAGGAGGCTGGCTCTTGTCGCGGGCGGGGCTGGTGCTCGTCACACAAAAGACAAGAACAAGAAGAAGAAGGCGGAGGAGGAGGAGGAGGAGGAGGACGCACGCTCAGCTACGGAGGATGGGCCGGCGTCTGCACCGTCGGTAGCGCTCTGTTTTCGGCCGGCTTCGGCTCCAGGATGAGCGTCGCGCTGCAGGACCTCCGCAACACCGTGAGTACGCGCACACGCACGCGCACCGCGCACCCGCACCTAGCAGACCGGCTGTCGATCATCGCGCCGCGTGACGTCACGGCCGCTGCGAAACAAGTGCAGCAAGGCTTGAGAGATGACGTCACCGAGCCGTCGCCATAGCGGCGAGCGCTCTGGGCTCCACTTGTGAGGTCTGGGATGACGTCATGTCACCAGCAATTGACCTTTGCCAGACGTCAAAGCAGGAGACCATTTTTTTTCCTTCTTTTTGCTGCTGCGCTTAAGTGTGCTGCTTTTGTACCGCATGGTCCTCTAGGCACGGCCACAGGATGTGTGTGTGCGTGTGTGTGTGTGTGTGTGTGTGTGTGTGTGTGTGTGTGTGTGTGAGAGGTGGGAGGGGGCACGCCCAGAAGTCTTCTTAGTTTGGCTGACACTTTCTTAGCTTGGTTTGTTTAGTCAGATAAGTGTGTGTTTGTGGTGGGAGGAGGCATGCCCCGCAGCTGTCAGTCATCTAGTTTGACTGACTTTATCGGCGTTGTTTGTTGTGTGAGATCTGTGTGTCTGTGCGCGTGTGTGGCGGGGTCAGGCCTTTCAGTTTCCTGTCCGCAGCTGTCCAACTTCCTGTCTCAAGAAGCCCACCCATCTACCATGAGAACAAAACAAAGAGCAGTCCCCTACGAGGGGCCGTTAGGGACATTATTCAGGATTCGCTCTCACACTTACTATTCAAATGCTTTCACACACACACAAACTACTGAAAGGCTCTCATAAGGACTACTCAAATGCGTTCACATCACTGTCATTCACAAGTTCATATCAATCATGCTCACACGTGAATAGTGTCAATCTTGTATTAGGTAGTTCAATTCAAAAAGTGAAATTATAGAGATGAACTGCACACACTCAGAGTGAAGTATTTCATATTTAAAATATGTATTATTTTGATAATTGTAGCACATAGCAAATAAAATAAAAAAATTCCCCATAATGAGAAACTAAAATATAACGTCAAACGAAATAGTTGACTCTGAGTGTGTGTAGTCTGGAGTGCATATCTATGACACGAGTTTCACAACGACAATTCAATTCCTTCATTCCCTTTGGCCACCTCATTAGGGGCTCTTCAACGCGACTATCCGGCCGTCCCGCCTGCAACGAACCGAATACGTTTCGTTGCATTAAAATCAATGAGGAAAAGCGTTCTTGTAACACAATAATCAACAAGTATACGACATATATTCATGAAAAATATATTTGTATGTACTATACAGTATAATGCCATGTAACGCTACCACTTAAGTTATAAACGTGCTCGCGTAAACGCATTTGAGTCATGTTGATGAGAGCAAGACGTGTGTGTGTGTGAGAGCATTTGAGTAGTGTAAATGAGAGCATTTGAGTAGTGCCAATGAGAGCATTTGACTAGTGCCAATGAGAGCATTTGAGTAGTGTAAATGAGAGCATTTGAGTAGTATCAATGAGAGCATTTGAGTAGTGTTAATGAAAGCAAGACTCGTGTGTATGAGAGTGTTTGAGTAGTCCTTATGAGAGCCTTTCAGTAGCTTGTGTGCGTGTGAAAGCATTTGAATAGTAAGTGTGAGAGCTAATCCTGAATAAGGTCCCTAACGGCCCCCATAGTCCCTGGCATCATCATCATCATCATCATCACACAAACACACACACATCATCTAAATATTTGCATAGTGTCGTGTACATATTTATATAGCGTTATCTTCTGTACCTATTTTGATGGTTTGATTTGTATGTTTATGGCTGACTTCAAGTGTTGCAGCAGCATCGTAAAAACGTGTCTAGTTAATCTTTGCAAATGCTCACGTTTGCAGGATTACGCAAAACGAACTCTCAACGGTTGTCTAGCGGCGAGCCAAGCGCGGCGCGCGCGGTCACGTGTCTTGGTTGCGGCCGTCCGCAAGTCATTTTTCTGTCGTTCCTAATTTGAATTGCAGATGAATGGCGTCGCAACTTTGGCAAATAGTGAATAATTGTTCTCAAAAGAGGCTTCAAGCTGTTTTTTGCCACTCCCAGTTGAAGTTTGCTCTCAAGCTAAACATCTACATTTTGTGTATTTTAAACAATCCCATTGTTTTGCTTTTAGGCCACTTGCTTAATGCTAATGCTAACAAATATGGGAAACTCCAGCATCTAGTGTATGTAGCTGTGTTACAACCCTTCAGATATTTGAACACAAACAATGCAGCAACATTCCAAATTATTATGCAAATATTTGTCTTTGTTTTTCCAAAATTGGGACGCAAATGACAATCAGAATAATCTTCAGGTTATCAACAGAGTATAATTTGAATGTTTTTGAACAAACCTTCCAATGATAACTATTTTTTGAAAATAAAAAAAATACTGCACAGTTTGTATTGAGTTTCTATTGTGTTTCTGTTGTGCTTCTATTTTATTTCTGTTGTGTTTCTATTACGTTTTTATTATTTCTCTTTTGGGCTTCTTCTGTTGTGTTTCTCTTGTGTTCCTATTGCGTTTTTGTGTTTCTGTTGCGTTTTTATCGTGTTTCTGTTGCGCTTCTATTCTTCACGCAGATGTCGAGCTACAAGCGAGCCACACTAGAAGAGGACGAAGCATCGGACGCCTTGCCCGACACGTCCCCGTCTCCCCAAAGACTGGGGGTCAGTAAACGCGCCGCGCCATAGTCCGACAGACCTGATGATCTGATGCGGTCTTGCGTGTCCCCCTCAGGTGGGCTTCAGGAACACCAGCATGGACCTTCTGGGCAGGAGAACCAGGATGGAGGTTCTGCTGGGCATCCTGCTACTTCTCAGCCTGCTGGCCCTGATTACCTGCCTGCTGGTCCTCGGACTAGCCTTCGGTCCAGGTGACCAACCGCACGAGCGACCAAGGAACAGTCCAGCGTTTATTCCATATCCGGGATATCCAGCTTAAGCTCGATGAACTGCAATAAATCCCGCATATTTCCAGTTCGGCATTTGCCAGTTGACCTATTCAAGATTTTTGGGTGGGGGAAACTATACTGTTATTCACTGCAAACTCCCCTATTTGCTGTTGTTTTGGGTTGTGGGTTTGCTGACTGGCTTTCCCCATTGGAAGTCAATGGGGGGGAGAAAAAGGATTTTTTTTCCCAAGCTATCTGTGCGGCATGGTGCCAAATGGCCCGTGGCTCGGCACGGTGGTCGGGGACCACTGCTGCGGCACCCTCATTGTGCTCACAACTGAGGCAGTTCAGGGCACTAGTAGAACGACTAGGGAGCACTAGAGAACGACCGTGTCTTCATGGTAAAAAACAATTCCACTGGGGCTTTATTTGTATACTAGTAGGCCAAAATTGGCACTAGTAGTGGGACAAAACGTTACCAGTGAGAACAAAGAGCCTTCTCGTACGTGGACCTTAACCTGGATACGAAGGCTAGGGAATAAATGCTGGGACCTTCTTTCCGTACAACCACTGACCCTCCCTCTGATCTGTCGTATCCCGCGCTGGCATCCAGTCGCCGGCGGCGGCCTGTGTCTGACAGAGGCGTGCGTGAAGGTGGCCAGCCAGATGGTGGAGGCCATGGACCGCAGCGCAGACCCCTGCCAGGACTTCTACCAGTTCGCCTGCGGGGGCTGGATGCGCAAGAACCCGCTTCCGGACGGACGGTCGCGCTGGTCCACCTTCAACATCATCTGGGAGCAGAACCAAGTGCTCCTCAAACACCTGCTGGGTGAGGCCACTGGATTGTTGTCGCTTGTCAGAGACGCTTCACCTTTTGTCCAAAAGGTTTCTGTGGAGTTCTCCGACTGATGTCTCTGGTGGGTGGGTGGGTGGGTTGTGTTCCTTAGGATGGTGGTGTGTGTGTGTGTGTGTGTGTGTTGGGGGCGGGGGGGTTGTTGTTGCCAGGTGTGGCTGGGGAATGAGCATTTTGCATAGCGAGCAGTCGTTAAGGTCCACTCTATCCCTGCTGTGAGGCAATCATTGGGGCAGGCAGAGCTTGTTGGTTAAATAAGTTGATTCATCAGTTGATTGGTTGATCGATCCATTTGTTGGTTGTTTGGTTGATTAGTTCAATAATTAGTTAGTCAGTTTCGTAATTCAGTTTGTTGGCTACTTGATCAATTTGTTGGTTTGTCAATTGGTGGGTTAGTTAATTAGTGAATTGATGGTTAGTTGAGAGAACCATTCTAGTTTGGTATAGATGGCTTCCTTCCCATCTCTCTCAAACCAGCGCTGCCGTCTGTCCACAATTTGGACAGACCCTGCAACAAAAACACCAACGACCCCCCACCTATGTGACCTCCCCCAGGGGATACACCCACCAGAGAACTCAATCGGGGAAGTCCACAGTTCAGTGAGCGAACCTTTTTGGATTAAAATTGAAGCGTCCTCAACAACCAACAAAAGTCCAGCTGACAAAATTCCTCATTTGGGGAAGTGACTCGAGCGGTCTGCCGACTGAGTTTCCTTGCAGAGAACGGCACCTTCAACAGCAGCAGCGAGGCTGAGAAGAAGACGCAGTCGTACTACTTATCCTGCCTCAACACGCAGAAGATCCAAGAGCTAGGAGCCCGGCCTCTTGTGGACCTCATCGGCAAGGTAAGCCGCCGCCGCATCCGCTCGGACGCTGGGCTTTCAACGGTCGCCGTGCGCGCAGGTCGGGGGCTGGAACCTGACAGGACCGTGGGAGAAGGACAACTTCATGGAGGTGTTGAAGGCGGTGTCGGGGCCGTACCGAGCGCAGCCCTTCTTCAGCGTGGGCGTCAGCGTCGACCCCAAGAACTCCAACAGCAACGTCATCCAGGTGCGGCACCGCCTCTCGCTTTGGCAACGAAAAATCGGCCGGCGATCCGTCTGTGCCCGGGCTGCCCTCGGCCTCTTCCCGGCGACCGGGGATGAACGTCACCCGGGGTCAACACATCTGCTTGAATTCAAAACAAATTTGTCGTTACTGAGCAGCGTGGCTGCCTCGCAGTCCAGAGGTTCATGTTCCGATCTGGGCTTCGGCCTTTCTTGGCGGAGTGAGCTTGTCAAACGCATGCTAGCTTGATAGGTTCATTGAAGACGCCTTCCCTGAGTGGCGACCAGTCCATTGAATTGATCACAACTGAATTATTCTTGTTTATGAGATTTGATTTATTCGTGTCTTTAATGTTGATCTATCTCGGTAGGGCAATTGAGGACAGATTGATTGATTCAGTGACTGAATGATTGATTTGACACCTTCCAAAGTGCACGGTTGTATTGTGGAATTGGCCTCAACACGAAGTGGTGTCACACCACACTGCCGAGCTGCATTGTGATTTGTCCACTTTGACTCATCACCCCCAGGTGGATCAATCAGGGCTCTTCCTGCCATCCCGGGACTATTACCTCAACAAGACGGCCAACGAGAAGGTGAGCAGCGGGTGGGCGAGAGCGGACGCGCGTCCGCGTAGTGACCGGCTTCGTCCTGTAGGTGCTGCTGGCGTACCTGGATTACATGGTGGAGCTGGGCACCCTCCTGGGGGGCTCTCAGGCATCTGCCCTGGTCCAGATGCAGCAGATTCTCGACCTTGAGACGCTGCTGGCCAACATTACCGTACCGCAGGACCAACGGCGAGACGAGGAGAAAATATACCACAAGGTCACCATCGCGGAGCTGCAGGTGAGGCCTTTACCGCCATCTTGTGGTACGTTTGGGATTTTCGCTATTGCCGGCTGCGCTGTCTCCATCTGCTGCAGTTTGATCCGGTTTCACGTTATTTGTGGGACAATTATTGATAAATGACAAATCTCTCTTCCGTATAGGGACAGGCAGAGCGATATATTGCTTCTTCCACTAGAAGATCCAACAAACTTGCTCACAGCTGACTTTGTGTTCAACTCAACAAGCCCACATTTCTGCCCACTGAGTACGTCTATTGCAGAGGGAAATGAGACGAGATCAGGATTATTTTAGTAGTCATACTTTTTGTGACACCAGTTGCCAGGTGTGTTAGTTTGTGTGAGGGTCAAGGAGTCAGTCGGCAGGTGTTCGAAGATTAGTCCATGCAAGCAGTCTTTTGACACATTTAAATGCACATGCTTGCTAAAAAAACATCTGCAGGTTGTTGAGCAGCTTGAAATTGATCTTTGGTACGCACGTACAAGTGGCCAGTCGCCAGGTCATTTATGTAAAACACAAAACAACATGGGGCCGTAGGACAGAACCTTGTGGCACTCCCAAGGTTGTTGTTACACATCAAGGAATGTGGGTTTTGTCAATTTAGTTAGTATAGGAGTATTTTGGGATTGGCTGCGTCAAAGCGTGTCTCAGGCCCGGCTTGGATTGAGGGTTCTCGCGCGCTCTTCTTTCGTGTCGAGCGCAGCGCTCACGGAGACGTTAGCGCAGCGGCTTTGCACGTGTCGCCACAGCAACAGTTGCTACGTGACTGCATCCCCCTTAGGGAATACGGGTTATGTAACCTTATCTCTCGCGCACGCACGCGGGTGATGTTGTGGATGAGGAGGATGAAGATGAGGATGATCATGTTTGTGGAAGATGAGGGAGATGAGGATGATGATCAAATTGAGGCGTATGCTACTGAGGATGAGGAAGATGTCTGTCAATCATGTCGGTTTGTGGCGTGTTTGTTTTTCCCACCTTGTTCGTTCTCGACGTGGGCGCCTCCGCCACGGGCGGTGCCCCTTGAGCCCGCACAGCAAGAGAGGAAGTCACACGGGCAACGAGCGTCCAAATAAAAGCGCGTGTGTCCAGACGCTGGCTCCGGCTGTGGACTGGCTGGACTTCCTGTCGTCGTGCTTGTCACCGCTGGAACTCAACGACAGCGAACCCGTCGTCGTGTACGCGCGGGAATATCTGCAACAAGTCTCCGACCTCATCAACAGGACGGAGCACAGGTGACGCACGCGCCGTCGCCCGTGGGACCGTTCGAAAAATACTGTAGCTCGCCAATGGTGGGACATTGTGATTTCCTAGGAATGTTGTAGAAGTGATCATTTGAAAATGGAAAGACACTTCTAGAAATCAAGTGTTACATATTGATATCGATGGTTTCCTAGCTTGATAAGTCATCGTTGATCATTATGGTTTGGCTTGGTAAGTGTCTTTCCGTTGATTCCCTCCATGAATTATTAAGAATGACGTCATTGAAGGGAATCGGAGCAAATGTGTTTTTTTTTCAGCAGTGTGTATGAAACCGGTAAAGCTCGCATTAATCAGTACCCAAGAAGGAGCTCTCACTTTTCCCGAAAGCTTCCTAAGCCCTCCTGCTTCAAAGCCTCTTTGTGTGCGTAGTTTGTTGAACAACTACATGATGTGGACGCTGGTTCAGAAGAGCGTGTCCAGTCTCGATCAGCGATTTGAGAACGCTCAGGACAAACTGCTGGAAAGTCTCTACGGCACCAAGAAGGTACTTTTCGAAGCAACTCACTCACTTAGCTAGTACATCTTCAACTAGTACATCTTCAACTTGGACTCAAACGAGACAACTCAGAAAATAGTACCACTCTCATGAGTAGGTCTTCATATTGTGTTACTTTAACTAGTACTCAAACTACTACATATTTAACCAATATCTCTTTAACTAGTACATCCTTAACTAGTGTCACGTTAACTATTACTTTTTTATAAGTAGTACCTCTACCTACTAGCATTTTAACTTGACCACCTCTTCAACTAGTATGTCTTAAACTAGTACTCTCCTACTACTGTACTCAGTGTGTCTTTAACTAGTACTACTCCCTAGTTAAACTAGGACTGGTGTCTTGTAATGGCTTGTGTTGTGTGTGCACGCATGGCAGTCGTGCACGCCGCGCTGGAAGACGTGCATCGGGAACACGGACGACACGTTGGGCTTCGCGCTGGGGGCGCTCTTCGTCAAGGCAACTTTCGACAAACACAGCAAAGACGTTGTGAGTCATCGGGGGTCTCGGCCAATCACTGTGTGTCGTTCGAAAATCCCAAAACAAAAAAGGAACTAATTTGTTTTTGAATCCTACTCTAGAAATGAAAACTGAAAGATTTTTCATACAAACATTTGAATCCAACCATCCGGGAATGCTGGCTGGCTCCAAACGCGGAAATGCACTTCCAGCGATTTGAGAGATCTTACTTCACGAAGTCATCCTCCTCCAAATGGTCCTGAACACAGCACAGTTATGCTTCCCAAATGTTTAGGAATTTCTCCCAAAATAAATTGAAGCATTCATTTCCTCAACTCGTCTTGAGTTTACGCTCGGCACAAGACGCAGCCGCGTTGCTAGGCAGCCTGTCAGTTTTCCCGAGGTGAGTCGAGCGGGCGTGTAGCAACCACCGAGTGGGCAGCCGCTTGAATATTAATTGGCGAACCTTCGTCAGATCCTGTCGTTTGCAAGCGGTTTGGTCTTCAAAGGCTTTTGGCATTTAATGGACAAACGGCATAGATGTCAAACTCATTTTGACTTCTGCATAAAACAGTAGAAAAAAATGGATTCAGATGGAAGGGAACCTTTAAATATTTCTTTCTCATATTTGTCCAAACAAATGTTGCTTTAGTTGTACCAGGCATTAAAAATAAAAAAACAAACAAGGGTGGTCTAATCCTTTTTTGCATGACTGTATGTATTTATGTATTTTTTAACCTGTCCTGTTCAGCTGCATGGCCTTGCAGAACGGTGGATCTGTAGACCTTTTGTGCAAGCAAATCAAGCTTGTAACATGTCTATGGAACTTATGAGTGAATGAACACCCTTTCCCATGCATGTTAGTCAACTGGTCTACGGAGTTGCTGAGCCGACACATTGAAGAAGGGTAGGCCAGCCCCCCTCCACCGCAAGAGGGGGCCAAGCCAGTAAGCCCATCCCGCAGGGGACCCGGCCAGGGGGACGCCACCTGCTCCCCAGCACCCAGGTCGGTCCCTTAGCCCAGCCGAAGCGCTCCGACCAGTCTCAAAGAGAGGGGCACGGGTACCGGACCACCGAGCCCCACGCCCAATCCCCCTCAACCCCTCACCCAGCGCTCCACCGCCCCTGCCTCCCCCGAAGAGCATGGGGGGCCCAGCCGCCAACAGGGCCCAATGCAGGAGCCGGCTGCCATCTGAAAAAGGTCACAGCCGGCCAAAAGCGTGCCCATGTTAAGGGCATCAGGCATGTGCTGCTTTAAAGGCTTATTTTGTTCATCTCAAAATCGGGATTGCGCCAGATTGGGGAGGAATATGGTGCCTACTGATATTGTGTGGTTTCTAGACTTTTCCACCAAGCTGATAAAGTGGCTGCAATAATCGGATTCTTCAAACAATTGTGGCCATTGAGACTTGTGCTGATAAAATGGAGGTCTGAAAGTTTGGTGCTATTGCAGTCTATTTGTTCTAGTTCCAGCCAAAATTGTTGTTCAATTGTTGTTTGGATGTAACCATTTAATGAGGTACTGTATTTGGCTAGGAAAGTAATCGTTTGAAGTTGGGTGCGTCGAGTCCCCCTTCTTTCTTACCTTTCTGAAGGATAGCTAGGCTAATTCTATTTTTCTTATTTTCAGAGTAAACATTTAAAATGGCAAGAGTTTACCATTTGGAACCATTTGAAACGTGGGTTTGAATAAGATAATTGAAAATAAATAACCTAACGTTTTCTTTTTACCCGTAGCTATACGCCCTAAAAGTGAGATAGGAAGGCTGTTTTTTAAATCATTTTAACATTTTAAATCAGACATTTTTTTTCCAGTAGAGCTCTGTGATTTCAATGATTTAACTCTAAGTTTTGCTGAGATATGAATGCCTAGGTATTTGATATTCCCTGTCGGAATAAGAAAGTTTGGATTTTGCTCCGAAGGATCCCATGAGTTAGTCGTCGTAGGGAGTACTGTTGATTTTGACCAATTGATAGCACACTCTGATCATTGCGAAAAGTCTGCAGCGCAGATACCTTTAATAGTGGTGTTCTGCTGTATCGCTATTGCCAACGGTTGGATCAATGGTGCGACGAGCAGGGGCGAGAGTGGGCGTCCTTGTCTCGGCCCTCTTTGTCAAGTGAACCTTTGTGACGTGACCCCATTTGTGGTGACAGTTACGCTGGGTGAGTCGTATAACTTGGCGATCCGGTGAACATACGAATCACCGAAGTCAAATTTGTCAAGTACTTTTAAAAAGAAAAGACCAGTGAACTTTGTCATCAGCTTTTTCTGCATCTAGTGACAAGACAATTGTTTTTAGATGATTACGTTGAGACATACATATTAGGATTATAAATCGCCTGACATTGCTGGTGAGACTCCGTCCTTTAATAAAACCTGCTTGGTCACAATATATTATGGAGGGAGAATTGTTTATTGTCAGTTAGCTAAAGCCTTAGATATGATTTTGATGTCCGTATTAATTAGTGACAGCGGTGGGCAATTAGCTGGACGAGTGGGGTCTTTCTGTGGTTTCAGGAGTAGTTTTATTGCGGCTGTGTTCATATGGCTTCCAATTAAGCCTTTATCTTTTATCTCTGTCACCGTTCTGAAAATAGTGGTTGTAGTATAGACCAGAAATGTTTATAAAACTCTGTGGAAAATCCATCATGGCCTGAAGCTCTACCCGTTTGCGGCCTCACGCAATTCAGCAACGGTTAATGGGGCTTCTAAAAACTCTTTACTTCCTCAAGTTAATTGAGGGATGTTTAGGTTATTGATCAAAGTTTCAATGTCATTTTTATTCAGCTTATTGTGGGCTCTTGTATGGTTGTAATTAGAGTTTTCTCTTTGTTACGTTGAAGTTGTTTTGCGAGAAATGTTCCTAATTTTTTATTGTGCTCAAAATGAGTGTATCTTAGTTGCAGCTCCAGCTCTTTGGTTTTGGGATTTTCGATGGCCGATGGGAAATAGAAAGAAGGAATGCGACGCGGATGTAAAAGGGGTCCTCGCATGCTTACTTGACGACTGTTTATGTGTGTGTTGTGTGTTGTGTTGTTGTTTGTCAGGCAGAGGAGATGATTAATGAGATCAGGACTGCGTTCAAACGAGCTTTGGACCGACTCAACTGGATGGACGACGACACCAAACAAGCTGCTAAGGAAAAGGTCACGCGCACGCAAACACGCACGCACGCACGCACGCAGAACCAGCGTTGTGATCGGTGTCGTGTCGATTGCGTCATTAGGCGGATTCCATTTACGACATGATCGGTTTCCCAGAATTCATCATGGACCCCAAAGAACTGGACGACGTTTATGACGGGGTGAGTAGCGGGCGCCTGTGGATTATCTCGCCTTTTTCTTTTTTTTCCCCATTCCTGCAGCTGGCGCTACAGTGTTGCCTTGAGATAATAAGTTGACTACATGCGCATCGCAAATAATCTTCAAATGCAATGAATGCGTTCCAGCCCCCTCAAAAGCACCCAAAATGTGTTTTTGCTTCAGAAAAGTTGTACTCAACCGTATCTCACTGCAAAAACGCCAAGTTTTTGAAGATGTGAGACACCTGTGACGATCCACGTTTGAACAAAGTGTGTGTGTGTGTGTGCTTGTTTCAGTATGACGTTTCCGAAGAAAGTTTCTTCCAGAACATGTTGAACTTCTACAACTTCTCTTCAAGAGTCATGGCCGACCAGCTCCGGAAAACTCCCAACAAAGACCAGTCAGAACCTGACACACGACACCACAAACTACAACACTCACACGCACAAACTACAATAAGCACTAAAGCGACACAATACACACGACACTACAATACAAACTTCAATACACTAGGGCAGTGTTTGTCAAAGTTTTTACACCGAGTACCACCGAAAAAAATGACGAGCACTGGCTGAATTGCCGTGTTGCCTTCCTAAAAGCGAACTCTGGATCGTATTCACTGGACGACTTTTACACACACGCCGTTCACACATTAACTATTAAAACTGAGCTGTCAAAGTCGTTCGGACTGCCGCTGACTTTGGCTATGGGGAAGCTAGCCAGCTAGCTAGCCCGGGGAGCCCGCAGCGAACTTGTAATTTGTAAATTGAACATTTCACTACGACTAAGCCGTCACACATCACCCACTGCTTAACTATTTAAACACCACTGCCAAATCTGTCAACGAGAATACACATTTTTTCCCCCGTATATACTTTATGTATAATTGTATAAAATTGTGTGTGTGCGCGTGCGTCTGTGAACCTTCATTTGTCCTGCTTTTCCATTTCGCTCATTATATATAACAAAGACTGTTTCGCTCATGTGGAAAGGTTTCCAAAACTTTGGTATGAAGCTACTAAATGTAATTTCCCTCATGGGATGAATAAAGTATATGTGTAGCTAGCTACAGTATATCAAAGTAAGGTGTTGCCTTCTGGGACAGTTGGAAAACAGGTTTCCTCATGCAACTGTTTCAAATGTCCTTAAAGCCATCCAGTTGCTCTGGATTCAGGAGCGGGTTCATATAACACTTGATAAATGTTAGAAAAGTTATATACAGGCCCTTTCCAAAAAATTTGAATATCATTCCGTTCAAAAAGTTAAACTTTTATAGATTCAGGGCCCACAATTTAAACAATTTCAATCATTTATTTGTTTATTTTTACATCATTTGTGCTTCCAGCTCAAAAAACCCACAAAATCAGAAATTCAAAAAATGTGAATACCGTGAAGAAGTCAGCCCAAATTGTGCAGGCCATAAATGTTTTCAAAAGCGTGTCACACACTAATCATCTCCTAAACTCAAAGCACCTGCCCGGGTTTCCCCAGGTGTCATGAAATTGCTTCAGTTGGGTTCAATAGGAGAAGACTGCAGACTTGACAAGTGGCCAGAAGACCATCATTGATAGCCTCCATAGGATGGGGAAGCCACGAACGTTCAGCGCTAAGGAGGCTGCTGTTCACAGAGTGCTGTGTCCAAGCATATCGATGGAAGGACAAAATGTGGCGGGAAAAGAGATGACCGTGGGCTTCGGCGGATTATCAAACAGAGAAGATGAAGAATCTAGCAGAGATCCAGAAAGAGCGCAATGAGGCGGGAGTCACGGCTTCAAAAACGCATCCGGGAGACGGGCCACAACTGTCGGGTTCCTCGGGTCGAGCCGCTTCCGAGTCTGAGCCGACGTAGAAAGCGTCTCCACCGGGCCGAGGAGAAGACGGACCGGACGCTCGGCCGGCGGTCCGAGGTCCTCTTTTCCGATCAAAGTAAAGTGCGCCTTTCATTCGGGAATCAAGGTCCGAGGGTTTGGAGGAAGACGGGTGAAGAACAGATCCCAAGCTGCTTGAGCTCCAGTGTGAAATATCCGCAGTCAGTCATGATTTGGGCTGCAATGTCCGGTACAGGTGTTTGTAAACTCTGCTTTCTTAAATCCAAGGTCAGAACAGTCTCGCAGAATGTTTTAGAGGACTTGATGATTACTTCTGCTGAGGATCTGTATGGAGATACAAATTTCATCTTCCAGCGGGACCTGGACCCCGCCCATACCGCCAGAAGCACCAAAACCTGCTTTGATGCCCATGCCACCACTGCTCGACTGGCCAGCCAACTCGCCGGATCTAAACCCCATTGGGAATGGATGGGGTATTATCAAGAGGAAAACGAGGAGCGCCAGACCCAAAAACAAAGAAGAACTGACAGCAAGCACCAGCATCAGCACCAGGGAATGCCACAGGCTGATTGCCTCAATGCCACGGCGCATCCAGACAGTGATTCAAGCAAAGGGATTCCCAACCAAGTACTGAAGATGAACATATCGTTTTGAAAGTACCATATTTTCATTGATTTAATGGGACCCTAATTTCTTTCTTTGGTGATTTATTCACAGTTTGGAAATGTTTTGTGGGTTTTATGAGCTGTGAGCCCAAATTATGTCAAAATAAACAAATAAATACTTGAATCGTTCAAATTGTGGGCCCTGAATCGATGATCGATGAAAGTTTCACTTTTTGAATGGAATTACGGAAATAAATAAACTTTTCCATGATATTCAATTTTTTGGGAAAGCGCCTGTATAACAAATGCAGCTTTTATGATTTATTTTATTTGTATTTATATTATTTTTGAGGCAACATAGTTTTTATTTTTATGTTTGAGTTAAAAAGACCGTGCTTGAGAATTAAATGTTTATATTATTGCGATTTTCATTCAATAATCAGTTCTGTTAAGTTCTACTTTTGGAGAATCGTCACGTTTGAGCGAGGCGGTACTACTCCTGGTATGACAAAATTCTTCCAAAAGGTTGGAAACTACTACACAGCGCACTTGTGTGTTGTGTCGTTCCAGGTGGAGCATGACTCCGCCCACGGTGAACGCCTACTACATGCCCACCAAGAACGTAATCGTCTTCCCGGCCGGAATTCTTCAAGCCCCTTTCTACGCCCGGGACCATCCCAAGTCAGTTTCAGAGTACACACAGTGTAGTCGCTCTTTTCATCTGTATTGCAGTAGTGCTGGAGTATTTCTTTGGAGATTGTGCTAATTCCCAAACGTTAATTTGATCAGCTCAATCTTGTTTCTTGTTGTTTGTTGAAGATGTTGTTCACTTCCAAATCTTAGCTGCGGCGTTCCCTCTCTCATCGGAATCGGAATCATCTTCACTGGCCCAGTATGTTTAGAAACACACAAGGAATTTGTCTCCGGTAATTGGAGCCGCTCGGGTACGACGGCAAACAAATTTCCGGTTGTGCGGTAATACTGAGCAACAACAGTCACGCAAATAACAAGCTTCGACAATGAATACGGTAAAATACGGCGACGATAACATGGAGGTTGTTGTCACCTGGCGCAGCCGGTGGACGGCATTTTGCGTAGCGACCGATCGTTCACCGGCCCGGTGGCAAAACGGCTCATCGGCGGCCTTTGCTAAGTCACACCTGGTAACCACGGCAACAACCTCTATGTGACCACACCTACCGGAGACATAAATAGGGGAACTCGATCAATCAATTGACCAACCGACAAGTCGACAAGATCTCTCTGCCCTGAAGATTGTGGAGACTTTAAGAGCCGTTTGTGGACGAGCGGTCGCTATGCAAAAATGCTCAATCAGCAGTCACACCTGGCAACGACAACAACAACAACAACAACAACAACCCCCACCTGACCACACCCAGCACAAAGAAAAGATTTGTAGGCTGCAGAAGTGAAGAAGGCGAAACGGCTTCAATGAGCAACCAGACTCCAGTGGGCAAAATGCCGCTTTTGCGGATTCCTGCTGTCGTTTTACTGTCGGACTCTTGAGTTTGTTTGTACCGAAGGGCTTTGAACTTCGGGGGCATCGGGGTGGTGATGGGACACGAGCTGACGCACGCCTTTGACGACCAAGGTGAGTTCAAATCAAATCTGGTCGACGTCCGGCGCTAACGCCAGCTGGCTGCGCGTGTACGTACGCAGGACGCGAGTACGACAAGGAAGGCAACCTGAAGCCGTGGTGGGGAAACTCGTCGGTGAACGCCTTCCGCCAGAAGACCGAGTGCATGGTCGAGCAGTACGACCGCTACGCCGTCAACTCGGAGCACATCAACGGCAAGCAGACGCTCGGGGAAAACATCGCGGACAACGGAGGCCTCAAGGCCGCGTACGACGTTAGTCCAAACACACGCACGCACAAACGAGTTCAAGTCAGTCGGGGTGACTCTTTCGGAAGTTTTAGCCAAGCAAGTCCCAAGTCCTAAAATTGGTGCCCGGAGTCTTGTGACTCAAGTTCCCCGCCCGCATCTGCTACCGGATTTGTTGTGTGTTCACACTGAAACAGACAACTCATAACAATGTATTCAATAAAATGACGAACACTAGGTGACACTAATCTAAGGCCTAGTACACACAGAAAGATAGGGTACTCCGGTTTCCTCCCACATCTGCCCCCCAAAAATGTATTGAAAACTCTAAATTGCCCATAGGTGTGGATGTGAGTGCGAATGTTTGGTTGTTTCTATGTGCCCTGCGATTGGCTGGCGACCAGTTCAGGGTTTACGCCACCTCTTGCCCGAAGATAGCTGGGATAGGCTCCAGGAGGCCCGCGACCCGCGTGAGGAGAACGGAAAACGGATGGATGGGAACACTTGGGGTGGTCAGAGATGGCACCACGGTTCTGTGAATTGGTTTGCGAGAAGTTAGCTGTTGTGTCAAGTACAAGGTTTTGTACATTCCTCTTTTGCTGTAGCTCAACATTTAACCTTTCTCAGATTTGATTGCCAAAAAGCGTTATGTTTCTCTTTGCGTTCAAATGTAAAAAAAACTGTGACATTGAACTTGCCTGGCCGGGAGCTCGGCCAGGCAAGTCAACTTCTGATCCGAGAACGGCCCCTGGTCAAACGTTTGTTGTTGTTGTTGTTGTTGTGTCCAGGCCTATCAGATGTGGGTCCACAAGAACGGGAAGGAGAAGAGACTTCCTGCCGTCAACCTGACCAACGAGCAGCTCTTCTTCGTTGGTTTTGCTCAGGTGAAAAAAAGGAAGATGAACGAGAAGAACCTCCTCTTTTGGATATGGTTTTTGGGGGGATCATTTCAAAAGGACCGCGGTGTGTTTTCAGGTGTGGTGCTCTGTCCGAACGCCGGAGAGCGCTCACGAGGGCTTGGTGACCGATCCGCACGGTCCGCCGCGCTACCGCGTCATCGGCACGCTGAGCAACTCGGCCGAATTCAGCCGACATTTTCAGTGCCCGGCAGGAACGCCCATGAACACTGGGAGGCGCTGCGAGGTCTGGTAGACCACCTGTGGCGTCCTGACGACTTAACGAGGTGTTAAGGAAGCTGCTTCCTCTTAACTTATTTACTTCCTGTGTGGAATCAAGATGGACGCCGCTGACTTGGCCGAGTTGGACTGACAAATAGATGACGAAGAAGATTGTATTGGAATTGGAATTGTCACTGTTTGATGACATCACTGTGATGATGATGATGATGAAGAAGAAAATATTTACTACACAGCATGTGTGTCATGTCAATCACTCGCACTTCCAGTCAGCCGGGTCACTTCCTGTGGCCAGGAAGATGTTTTCCATTTTCTTGTCGTCATGCTAACCGACGACCAATCTGTGACGTCACACGATACGCACTTCCGGGTGCGTTACTTCCACTCGTAAGCAAAGCCTTCTGTGTCTTTTGAGCAAGGCACAGCCATTGAGGAAACCCGCTAAATGACTTCATGATGAGTTGAGCCTTCTTCTCTGCAGCTGAACTTCCAATGTGTGCAGTGTCAGCCCAAAAGATCATCCATCCATCCATCCATTTTCTGAGCCGCTTCTCCTCACTAGGGTCGCGGGCGTGCTGGAGCCTATCCCAGCTGTCATCGGGCAGGAGGCGGGGGTACACCCTGAACCGGTTGCCAGCCGATCGCAGGGCACATAGAAACAAACAACCATTCGCACTCGCAGTCATGCCTACGGGCAATTTAGAGTCTCCAATTAATGCATGTGTTTGGGATGTGGGAGGAAACCGGAGTGCCCGGAGAAAAGCCACGCAGGCACGGGGAGGACATGCAAACTGGGATTGAACCCAGGTCCTCAGAACTGTGAGGCAGACGCTCCAACCAGTCGCCCACCGTGCCGCCCCCAAAAGAAGATGTTCCTTGAAATAAAATGCTTGAAAAGTCTCAACAGAAATAGATGTGGAAATTCAGACAAGGACTGGCTGATTCGTTCAGAAGATGGCAATAAATCAAATATTGCGGCAACTAGTTTTGCTGAACCTAACCCTAGATGGGACGGCCCAAGCACAGATTTGGGATCTGTTCGGGTCCACAGTTGTCAGTGGCGCTCGGCCAGGCGAAGTCTCCCCCGCCTGTTGCTTTCAAATATTCGAAATTGGACCGATTGCTAAGCAAAACAAATGGATGGAAGAATTTGACTGACAAGACAGAGATTTTAAAAAAAAAAAACAATCATCTTATTGTTTATACAAGTACTCACGTGATTGCCTCCGTATTTTCAGCCTTCTGTGCAAATTCTTGCTAGCAATAGTTAGCATAATCATAAGCGTCAACAACAAACAATTTTAGCACACGTCTTTGAGAGATCTTGTCATCGCAGTCATAAAAGTTGTCTTGCGGAACACTGATGGCGGAAGAATCCAAATGTCCTTCAAAATGTCCTCAGCAGCCCCACGGCGGCGCGTCTGCTTCTTCGGAGATCTTCATCGCGGGGTCTGGAGGCGGCGAACATCTCGATTTGCGCTGCCGAGGTTCACCGGACCAATCGGTTGTGTCCGTGGGAATCATCGTTCTCCCCAGAGCCTGCGCGCATCCACAGCAGAAACCACACAGGACGTCAGGAACCGCATCGACAAAGACAATCCGACCTTCATCATCAAGGCTCGAGGCCAACCGAACCAGGCCGATTACAACGGTCGAACGATGTTATCGTTAGGATATTAGCGCTTTTTGAAATAATGATGATCGGCTGGAGCTCTCACAGTGAAATTAACGCACATATATTCATTTGTCATGAAACACTTAATCAAATCCTCAGAATCGGAGTTGCGCATAAATATGTCCTTGCGCCGCTTGTCCACTAGAGGGGGCACTGACTCCATTCAATCCAATAAGCATCTTTCTTCAGACGATGAAGTGGTTGTCCCAGTTCTCGCGAGGCTGTGCACAAACGCCTCCAATTTTGACAGCAACAATGGTGGATTGCTGAAGAAGCTCCTGAGCACAATTGCCTTCGTCAGCAGCGAGGAGAGAAGGAAAACAGTAAATCCCACATGTTCTTAAATCCACCGCCAATAACAAGCAGAAGGGCAACCATGGGAAGGTTTTGGGTGAGTTCCAGGGTTTTTGTGTTTTGTACTTGAAAATTCCTCTCGTAAATGAAGGACAAGGTAGTGCAAAACCGCCGTCAAATGTTCTGTCCGTGTATTAGGCATCGCCATATTTGTGGTTTTGTAAGTGTTAGGGACCAAGCTGACATTTTTTGGTGTTTTTAATTCATTGGCCTATTAATCGGTTATTAGAATTTTTTTACTGCCAAATATCGACATCCACATCAGCCTCCCTCAAACACTCGGTCGGACCCCATTAGGAACCTCCTGTGTGTCCTTTCCTAGCATCTCACCTGGTTCTCGGCCAGAGCCTCCTTGGCCATGTAGTGCTCCCTCTTCATCTTGAGCTCCACCTCCTCGGGGATGTCCGGAACCATCATGTCGATCAGGCGGCCGATTAAGAAAACCACGTGCTGGTGAACGAGCAAACAACCCACACTCGCAACAGTTTAGCCCCACTAACACGCTAAAACAGAAGCACGATGATGACGCCGACGATACCGGTTCAGTTAGCGCCCACAATGCTAATCCCATTTTTTTGGGTAAGATGTTAGCACCAAAAATGCTACCGATACTTCTAAAGTCAATCGACATGGTTAGCACAAAGACTGTAAACAAGAATTGAGGCGTAAAGAGATACTGACCTCACTATTAGTATTGTTACTGACCTCAAAGATGATGACGAAGCTGAGTCGTATGGCGAGCAGGTGAAAATATTCGGGCAGATATTCGCCGTTTTCATCCCTGAAGCCGCGATACCTGAAGATGAGCTGAACGTCAGGAAGGCTAGCATCACAGCAACAACCGAAGCTACTGAAACTGGTATCGTTCAAACTCCACTTTACGAACCCTTTCAAGCTTGTTCGGGGCCATTTTTGTTCAAGTACGTACAGTGTGCGCAGTGGTGTGCAAATGGGCGGTAGCTCCAGGCATCCGACCGGAGGGGGGCATCCAAACAGGCATTGGTGGGGATCGATCCCGCCCCCCCCAGTTGACGATCGGTTTTCGGCGGCATTAAAATCTGATCCTCAAACCGCCGATTCGTTTTCACTTCCATCAACACCCCCAATTGATGATTGTTTTTGGGGGCATGGTAAATAAGAATTCGGCCTGGGCAGCACCGGCACACTGAGTTTGCAAATTTAATTTCAGATATTTTTGCTTCTTATACTGCTTTTTTAACCAACATTAGTTCTTGTCATTGGTATAAAACATCCATTCATTTTTATTTTTGAACCCTTCCAAACAACTTCAAAAATGAAATTTGAATGCAGGTTATCATGTATGCGCGCAGATGCCACTTACCTGCAGGTGAACCTGTGTTCCAGGCTGTAGTTGCGCGGCGACATTGCCAGGGTGAAGTTGATGAAGCCGTTGAGGTCGGCGTCTCGGGTGTAGCGGTAGTACAGGCGAGGCAGGAAGGATGACGTGAAGGCAATGAGGAAGGCCTGGAAGCCAAAAGTCCAGAGTTAATCGACGCAGATGTCGGACACAAATGTCCGGAAGGATCCTTAGGTCGTACGTTCCCGAGGACGGCCGTGTACGCGATGAACTGCAGGACGTCCAACCAAATGCCGATGTCCTGCGCCCGCTCCACCACCGGTCGCCGATATTCCGTGACAAACTTCTGCGCGTCCAAGCGGATTTCCACCCAGTTGTTGATGAGAGCGAAGAGAGGAGCCAAAGGACACGCCGCCACAAAGATGGTGATGAAACCAAACTGAATGACTGAAAAGCACAGGTGGGAAGAAGGAAGTCACATATGATCTTGAGGCTTTCCCTGTGGACAACACATGCATCTTTCCTGACACAATGAAATGGTAGTCTCAGTTCTGGCTTGACTGTGCGCGAACACCACCAAAAACAACAACAATTGTGGATCAGCGTGGCGGATTGTCTTGACCTTGGCGGTGATCTGGGCTTTCGTTTTCAAGCAGAAGTTCTAGCTTGTCGTCACAAGTGTCTCCTTCCTTGCCAGCTTCTTATTCCCCGCCATTGTTGTGAGTATATTTGCGTTGCTTGGCCTTCTCTGTTTTTGGTGGCTGCCTGTGGCAGCGTTACAGCGCCACTTCAATCCTGGCATATAAACTAAAGCGTTTCAGCGTCTTCGTCTGGACGCACACATTTTTTGAAAACTTTTTAAAAAGGAATCAGAAAAACATCGGGTCTGTTTCCGTGTGGACAAGGCCTTAATCCTCAAGTCTCAAGCCAAGTCCCAAGGTACTGTGAGAGATCGTTTATCTGTGACAGACCCCACACATGAAGATAAAAATCTGCTATTGAAAGGTTTTGATCATACTGTGTGCGGTGTGCTCCGATAATCTCAACACAGCACAACGCACACAAAAAGATTTTCTTCCACTATCCACGATCTAGAGTCTAGTCCTCCAAGAAAGAAATCTCACGTGATCAAACGTGATCTCACAAAAATGAAGAAGACGAAACATAGAAACAACCGGGAACCACCACAAGCAACATGGAAGAGGACACACGAAAGGCGGGAAAGATGGTGCTCTTGGGACTATTTTTTGCAGAAACCCCTGTACTAAAAACAAGAAAAGATGAAAGAAAAAAGTCCTGGAGGCAGCGTGGAAGCGGACTTTAGATTCTACTGCGCGAACGAGAGGTTGAGTTCTCAAATGAAGCTCATGGCTAGTGTTACTATGCTTTGGGTTTCAGGTAAGACATGTTTCTTTTGATTTCCACCCGCTTCCTTGTTCCTCAGTCAGGTGGCTTCTTGATTGGCTCCATTCCAGTTCACAAGTCGTGACTCGGGACACATGTTGAAGATTGCTGGTCTTAACTATTGATCACATTTAATATTTAAGATTATCGTTCCGACCTTTTTCAAACCCTATTGTCGGGACAAATTTACTTTTTACACACCTCAGACCGAAGGATCCTCTTATAAGATCATCTTAGAAAACAGTCTGGCGTTTGTCGTCCTGGATTGGGAAGGGGCAAAATCGGTGCGAAAACAGCACCATTATCTTTATGTGTGTGAGGCTTTAGTCAAGTGGAGTCTTTCTGAGGTTTTAGCCAAGCAAGTCCCAAGTCCTAAAATTGCCGCATTCAGTGTGACGGGAGTCGACCCATGTTCTCCCCTCCCCCTCTGCTGTGTTTTAGGGACGCGATGGCGGACCCCGGTGGACCGGAGGGTGTGCCCACTCACCCATCTCCAGGTACTCGCTGAAGAGCCCCTCGCAAAGCAGGAGCTGGTAGTCCACCTCCCACGGACATATGTCCTGCTCCACTCCTTCCTGCTCTTCCAGCTGCTTGGCCTTCCCTCTTCTCTTCCTCTTCTGCCACCACGCCCTCAACTTCCTGCCGCCAAGCAGGAAAACAGAAAACAGTCAAACGAGCTCGTTAAAAACATCCATCCGTGTGCTAAAGCGCTTCTTCATCCTCATTTAGGTCAAGGGTGAGCCGGAGCCTCTCTCAGCTGACTTTGGCGGAGAGGCGGGGTACACCCTGGACCGGTCGCCAACCAATCGCGTTGGACGATATAGACAAACAATTGACTGGTCACCAGTCAATGTTGGAGGCATATGGACAAACAACGGATTGTCAAACACGCACACACGTTTTGCACTGGGGCGGGATTAGAGTTCGGGTAGGCCAGTCTGTGAGGTAAGAGGGCTGAAAGAGAAGTCAGCTTTGTCGGTGTGATGCGCTAGCTAAGCGGGTGTTCTTACGGGCAGACGAACTCCTGGATGTTGTTGATCAGTTGTTTCCCCACCATGATGACCAGCAGCTCCTGGGCCAGCTCGATGAGGCAGCCGCCCGCACCGCACTGTCGTCACAACGACCACAAGTCAGGCTTTTCATTCGAGTGGTAGAAAGGTTGACCGACGGTGGGCGGCACTCACGTCTTCATTGCGCACTCCAAACAGCGTGAAGTACTTTCCTGGGTAGCCAATGAATCTGGACACACAAGCCACATGACTAAAGCCGGGTACTGTTGGAATGGATGAGTGGCAAACAAGTCTGCACCTTTAGCAGCTCATCAAAAGCACAAAATGCCAACATTGTGCACTCCTTACACGGGGAAACTCCACCCAGGAATCGAAAGTCCAGCTCGTGAGCAAAAAACGAACAATCCAACTCTCGCCTGACGCCAAGAAGGCGAGAAAACCATTTGACGGTGTTTGTTGCTCACCTGCCTTTGAAGAAGGCGATGTACACCGGAGACGAGTAGAAGTTGACAAACTGGAAGACGAACACTTTGAGGATGAACATGTCTTCGTATTTTGTTTGAGTGCGATGCATCTCTGACGCACACACACAGGCAATAACACACACACGTATAACGCCACCATACCAATCATAATGTGACTTACAGCTGCTTTTGCTCAGTGGCCAGTGTAGTAGACGACCATCTGATGATCAGTAAGTGGTCAAACTAAGTAGGTGAAAAATGTGGCAAATGTGCCCATGACCTAATGTCTTCATGTCACAAAATGCTAAAACGCTAGCCGCTTAAGTGAAGATGCACAAAGGCTCTTAATGCTTTTTAACAACAATGCTAGTTGTTTGTGGAGCTCCCCTGCTTATGGGTCTCAGGTGGCCGGATCCCTGGATGTGACCATATTGTTGTTGTTGTTGTTGTTGTTAATTGATTGGTTGGTTAGTTGATGAAGTTTGGATGATATGTTGTCTTTGGTGAGTGTGTCCCCTGGGGGTGGTCACGTGGTTCGTTGTTATGGTTTTTGAAGAAGCCTTTTGCATGAAAGGTAAAATGGCTTCAACAACCAGCAAGAGTCGAGTTGCCAAAATACAACGTCTCCGCAGTGATCCTGCTTTGAGGGCCCATCTCACCGGCGGAGACGTCGCCGAGCAGTCGCGGCGACTCCGGGACCCCGGGAGAGCAAAATGTTGCTTGTGCTCTCGCCAGGAAGATGCCTCGGAGACGTTTCCAGACAACTCCACAACCAATTCACCCGGAGGTCGCTGATGTAGGCCTATAGTCAGTAGATATATTAAATAGATACGTAAAGGAAACTGTGTGTTTGTGTGTGCGTGCTGTGTGTGGGCTTCGTCCTCAGCCGGTGGAGCACGGACTATGAGGGAAATGCGTTAACCTCCTTAAAATCAGAAATATTGGCGTGATCGCTCTGATATTTTCAGAGGTCGGAGTGGACATAGGTCCAGATATCCATATAAATTTTGGTAACAATCGCTCGCAGCTTTGTGACATTAAGCGACGTTGAGCTTTTTCTATAGAAGAGGAAAACTCTTGACGTCCATAAAATCCCAAATATTGCGGCGATCGTTCTGATATTTTCAGAGGTTGACATAGCCATAAGTAAAGATACATTTTGGTGACAATGAATTTCAGTTTTCGGACATGAAGCTATGTAAAGGTTTTTCTCTATAGTGAACATATAGAGGAGTCGCCAATAGGTTTCACCGCGACTCCTTGGTGACCCGGCCAGTCTCCAGGACACTGCAGGAGAATTCTCAGGTCGCCATGAAGTCGCTAACTTGTCTCCAGGGTCTTAATGCCCAAGGTGGGACTGACCCCATCTTGTGAGGATGTGGGCGAGGGAGATGTAAACACGGGACAAAATCAGGATGACCAGCAGGTTCAACACGGATCCCGTCAGACTCGCAATCCTGGCAGCCTGAAAGCAGACGACAAGTCAACGAGCAAGGAGAAGCTTCCTGAATCCTCAACACTTTAAAGCAGGGTTGTCAAACTCATTTTAGTTGTACCCCAATTAGATCTCAAGAGGGCCGGAGCAGAATATTTGTGGCTTAAAAGTCCTTAAAAAACAACTATTCCAACTATTCCATTTATTCATTATTGCTTTGTTACAAACCATTGTATATTAGTGTGCACCTGAAACTTGGCATTGTTTGTCCTTCACAAATGCATCAGTGTCATTTAAGTGTTGTCAGTGCACCCGCCACTTTTATTGAAAAATAGCAGTGAATGTGTTCTTCATCCCCACGGGCCAGATTGGACCCCCCGACGGGCCGGTTCTGGTCCGCATGTTTGACACCACTGCTTTAAAGCAACAACTCTGTAACTTCGGTCTAATTAAGTGCATCAACTCTTACGGAGAAGATGAAGAAGCTGAAGTTGGACTTGGAGATGACAATGCTCAGGATGGAGCGATACAGGATGATGGCAATGAGGAACATCAGGACCACCACCACCTGAAAGCGGCACCTGCAAGTTCAGCAGCTGAGCCTGTTTGGGTTTCCAAAGACTGCTGAAGCCTCACCATGATGATGAGGATCATGCAGCCAGTCAGCACTCTGTTGAATCGCTTCTTCTCTGGGAAGTACGGTTCCTCCGCGCCCGTCAGAGGGTTCCTCATCGTCATTGGCGCCATGGCCGTGAACTCGGGTCGCGGTCGCTCCTGCCAAAGATCGCGGAGGTTTAAGGACAATAGAGGTGATGCACAAGCAACTTCTGCATTGGGCAAAACAGGACAAAGCACTTTCTTCTGGTTCAGATGATTGACGGAGACCGATGGCGGGAGACTGGGACAAAGCACTTGGAGAAATAATAAACGTCTACAGTTTCTTTTATTTGACAAAAGATGTGTTCAAGTGCTCCCAAAGATGACCATATCTGATGTTTAGGCTTCGTTATCATAAAGTGTATGTCTAAATAAATGATATACAAGTATTTCACTTTTGTCCAAAGATGCCAGCAATCAAACGGCATTCTAGCAAATTCGGGTTGAAATGATCATGTCATCAGTCCATAGTTATCACTGCACACACGCCAAGTCTGCCAGCCTGTTTTCCGGTCTGGTCACATGACGTTCCGCATAAGGCCCATAATAATTGCGCTCCAATGCGGATCCTAAAGCGAATGAAATGTGGGTGTGATGCAGGTGGGGCTCAGTCGTGGTAAAGGTGTGGCGCGGGTACCTCTATGTCCTGGAAATCGGTGCAGTCCCAGCGGTGGGACAAAGATGAACATGTTCTCTTCCAGTACTCCAAAAACGTGACAGCCCACAAGGACATGAAAATGCTGAGGAAGACCGTCCCTCCATTGTCAAAAAGAATCCCTGCCTACAGACAGAAACTCAGTCAGGTGGTCAGGCAGACTTTAGACAGACGGACAGACAGACAGAACCTTGAAGGTGACACAGATGCTGGAGTAGTTCCAGTAAGAGCAGATGTTGCAGATTGGACACATCATGAAGCTGCTTCCACTATTACACAACTCCTTCCTACCCACACGCAGACAGACACACACACACACACACACACACACCAGTGGATTGTGTGCAGTGGATTGTGTGATGAGAACACTTTTGTCAAGGTGTTGGTTTGTCTACGCACGCTGGGACATCTGTGGTCATCAGCCAAAAACCCGCCAGGAAGACCAAAGTCCCAACAACTGAGGCTGGCACCAACCAGCCCGTGTAGAACCCTGCAGACCATTATCATAGAACCGTACGGTCAGTAACCATGGAAACAGCTAGTCATTTACGATGGAAACATAAGAGAAACGGTGTACGGTGTACAGGTTTTGGTAATTACCGAGCCAGGCAAAGTAAAGTGCTATCTTCTCTCCGAAGTACTCCCTGATGTGGTCCAGAGGTTGGTACCGAGCCCAGCAGGACCACTGAGCCCAGTATCCATACAGGATTTGCCTGAGACCCAGAGACTCGACAGGCGGTGGGGTTTTGGGCAGCTGGAATCCACCCTGGAGGAAAGACAACTTTTAGTTGGATCGGGTTCATGGCTTTTCTAGAAGTTCTAGGTCGAAGCAGACCTCGTGAAGCGGGTACGCTGACGTGAATACATGCTCGTTCAGCAGACGGTCGATTCCCACCTCGCCTTTGGACACTGAGCCGTAAGGAGTCCGAGCCAGGATCTCGTAGAGCTACAGGACACACACACACACACATCTATAGATATATGTAGGGTCGCGGGCATGCTGAAGCCCATCCCAGCTATCTTCGGGCAAGAGGCGGGGTACACCCTGAACTGTTTGCCAGCCAATCGCAGGGCACATAGAAACAAACAACCATCCGCACTCACATTCACACCTACGGGCAATTTAGAGTCTCCAATTAATGCATGTTTTTGGGATGTGGGAGGAAAGCGGAGTGCCCGGAGAAAAGCCACGCAGGCACGGGGAGAACATGCAAACTCCACACAGGCGGGGCCGCGGATTGAACCCCGGTCCTCAGAACTGTGAGGCTGACGCTCTAACCAGTCGTCCACTGTGCCGCCATATATAATTTATATCTTGGTCTCATCAGACCAGAGAATCTTATTTCTCTCTCTCTATATATATATATATAGGCGCTACCGATCAATGCAAACTAGAACTAGCAGACATTCCAACAGCTTCTTCCCTCTTGGGATCAACTTCTTAAACACCTAACCTACGATTCCATTGCAACATCCTGGCAATTTTTTGACTTGAGTTCGTTGTTACATTTCTGTGGGGCCAATTATGTATTACTCGTGCACTCACTGTAGTCGTCTCGCCACGCTGCACTATTTGCATATCTGTTGTTGACCAATACTGGCCACTCATGCCAGAGTTGCATCTGCTCCATTTGCACACTGACTGAGGAGTATCTGCAACATTTGCACAATCGACATTGTCCCAGATGATCGCGCTACTCGTCACTTTAAAACGCATCCACTCCTTGAAGTCTCGGCGCCCTTTGCACAAATGGTCATTGCAGCGGACTATTGCGAGATTATTCATTCGAACTGCTCTAAGTGCTAGAGGACTCTGCATCTTTTTGCACAATTGTCAAAACAAAAACAAGAATGTACCAGCATTACCAGATAACTAACAACCCTTTACTGCTCAGTTTTTTGTTTTTTTTTCCCATCAATGTCTTTCTGTCTCCAAAGCGTTCTCTGTCAATTGACCGTCTGTTGTCGTACTCGAGCGGCTCCAACGACCCGAGACAAATTTATTGTGTGTTTTTTGGACATACTTTGCAAATAAAGATGATTCTGATTCTGATTCTGATATACTAGACTTTACGCCGATCTGATCGGTGTGATCGGTATCGGCCGATAATTAGCATTTTATGCTGATCAGCTTTCATGTCATAATTCGCCGATCCGATCAATGACGTCATCGATCCGCCCCGCATAAGACATTTAACTCTGCATTGCTGTCGCGTATGAATCCAAAAGCTAGTTTATTTTTAGCCTTGTCACGCGTCTTGTTGCGCAGTACTGTAACTATTTGACGGCCAATAAAGTTTTTTTCAATCTTGTCGGTGAAAAAAACAACGTCGTCGGTGTGGGACTATTTTGCGGCGTCTCAGACAAACAGCACGTAAGTTATTTGCAGTCTGTGCACAACTGAAGTACGTCGTGGGGAACGTCATCGAAATGCTCCAACACAACACATTCGATCGAGAACCTGAAGAACGTACCCGAGGAGGAGCGTGCCGCGTTCAAGCGACGCAGCGTGAAAAGCACATAAAGCCAAACGGACGCAAACTCTGGACAACACCCGTCCATATAGCCGGGACAGTGAGAAAGCTAGAGTAAGCATTTCATTAACAGTATTTATTAAAGTCATTTAATTGCAATAAAGTTATTTAATGACAGTAAGTTAGCAGCCATTATTTCTGTCATGTTGTAATGTTGATCTGACCTAAACTTATGTCAGTGGCCAATCTTTGAATGCCCCCTAGAGATCATTGATGTTTTCACGTTTGTCTAAAATGCTAGAGAATTATTTTCAGATGGAATGGGCGACCCTAGTCCATTAAGCGGTCCAGAAAATGGATGGATGGATGGACGGACATCCGTCCATCCATCCATCCATTTTCTGAGCCGCTTCTCCTCACTAGGGTCGCGGGCGTGCTGGAGCCTATCCCAGCTGTCATCGGGCAGGAGGCGGGGTACACCCTGAACTGGTTGCCAGCCGATCGCAGGGCACATAGAAACAAACAACCATTCGCACTCACGTTCACGCCAACGGGCAATTTAGAGTTTTCAATTAATGTGCATGTTTTTGGGATGTGGGAGGAAACCGGAGTGCCCGGAGAAAACCCACCCACGCAGGCACGGGGAGAACATGCAAACTCCACACAGGCGGGGCCGGGGATTGAACCCGGGTCCTCAGAACTGTGAGGCTGACGCTCTGACCAGTCGTCCACCGTGCCGCCTGGATGGTTACAGTACTCAGTATACAGTACACAAGTATAGTCAACAAATGAACAAGTCATTCAAATGGACACATTGCTCCAACTTGTGATCGGATCGGTGACCGCTTATCGTTTTTCCAAAATCCTGATCGTGTAAAGCCTAATGTATACACACACTCTTTTTATTGCTACGCTAGGCTAATGCTAATGTGTATGTAAGAGTCATGACCAGAAGAGAACCAACAGACACAACACAAGCTCAAGAAGACAGCCATCATGTCTTGTCCTCTACTCATAACACATAACAGACAGCGTGAACAGAACCACACCCAGACCCTGAACCGGAACTAGGACATTATTATGTTCCGTGATGGCGCATAGAGTGGCGGTTGATTATGTTCACGAACAAGACCACCAGGTGGAAACCTATCAAACTGAAGCTGTCTCCTATAGACCTTTTCATCCTCCCGTCGCTGGTGAAAAATGGTGTCCCAGCTTTTTTTTAGACACGTCACACCCTTACCCTTTTGGAGTAAATCTTAATGTGCAACAAGCTGTCGTCTTGGTTCTTGGTTCAGGTCAGTGGGAGTCACTCAAATTCTGCCACCTGGAAGAATCCCCCTCCGACCCCACCACCATCAATTGTTTACAAACGTTATGAAAAGCTCATTACTTTTGTCCAGCTAGTATATCACAAATGTGTGTGTGTGTGTGTTTGAGGAATAGGTGGAGTCACATCCGCCTGCTGACTGAAACATCCTGAAGTCAGTCAGCCACACAATCAGGATTTTTCTCACGTAGTGACGAAAAACAACACAAAACACAACAACTCACTACTTGGTGTCTTTGGGTTGTCTTGAAGAATGTGTCTTTGTCTTCGCTACCCAGAAACCTGAAACACACACACATGCATAAGTGCTCCTTACGTCTGAAAAAACACAACTAGTCGTCTGTGTGTGTGTGTGTGTGTGTGTGTTATGCATCA
The DNA here is from genome assembly GCF_024500385.1 of Phyllopteryx taeniolatus. Taxonomy (NCBI): domain Eukaryota; kingdom Metazoa; phylum Chordata; class Actinopteri; order Syngnathiformes; family Syngnathidae; genus Phyllopteryx; species Phyllopteryx taeniolatus. Next base: position 27,488,223 of record NC_084509.1, on the reverse strand, counting down.
TGTGAGTCATTAAGTATTCTGACACCTGTGCTGACTCCTGTTGTGACTCTTGATCTGACTAGTTCTTACTCCTGTTGTAGGTCCTGTTCTGACTCATTTTCTGGTCTTGTTCTGACTGCTGCTGTAACTCTTGATCCGACTCGTGTTCTGACTCTTGATCTGACTTCTATACTGATTGTTTTAGTGACTCGCGACCCGACTCTTATTCTGACTCGTTCTGACTCCTGTTGCAGTTCTCGATCTGACACCTGCCCTGACTCTTGATCTGACTGTTGTTCTGACATGATCTGAATTTACCTACAGGTACTCTTTACGAAACTTGACTTGACTGACTCTTGTTCCGACTCCCGTCCTGTCTCCTGCGCTGGGTTCTGATCTGACTCTTCTTGTGACTTCTGAGGCGTTTTGTGAGGAATCAGAACCTCTCAAGCTTGTTGGTCCTGAACTGGCAGGTGTAGAAATCGGGTGGTGGATTGGGAACGTCCTGCATGAGGGGGTTGGGCAGCGTCAGGTACTGAAGCATGCTGGCCGACCAGTTGACGTACGAAGCGTTGACCACCTGCAGGACCGGGACATGTCAGAAGACACCAAGGAAACACGTCCATCCGTCTTCCCGTCCAAGCGTCCGCCCTCACCTGCAGTGGGACACGCAAACTGATTTCCTCAGCGTAGTAACAGAGGACACTCCAGGGGGCGCTCAGGAGGATGAAGCGGATCCTGGTCTTGGGCTGGACCACATCCCTCTGGACAGCAGACATGCACATGTCAATACGAAAAATTCAATGCGTTCAGCTGGTGACGCTAGCGTTTCAGTTGTGTCTTTGGGTTCACCTTCTCCATCAGGAGTCCCGAGAATCTCAGGTTGTTCAGGAAAGTGTCTCTCCACTTGCTGTGACCAGGGTCCATGGCCTTGCTGTCCTCCACGTTGGGGTTATGAGGCTCCTCCCACGCCAGAACAAAATCTGTCCAGTGGGTACACAGCATCCGGCAGTAATGTAACAAGGGTGGCAGTTGGAGGTTGTAACAAGTCAAACCACAAAATGATCAGCATCTCGTTCTGTGCAGTGAGGGTGAGCAGTACTTCATAACTCTTAGCTGAGTAAATTCTGATTTTCATTTAGATAGGGTGCCATTTGTATTGTTTTTGCAAAGAAAAGGTGTTTTTGTGTAGTGCGCAAACTTGGCAAGCCAGCAGAATGCTATTACGCAGAGTGCAGACACCTCATAAAGCACGTATCATAGGGAGAGCCTAAGATGATTACGTTTGGATTCAAGGATTGTGTTTTTGATCATATGGGGGAGAAGAGAATGGCAACAACTACGACTTCAAACTTCATCCATCACTGTAAACCCCACAGAGACAGGTACGCTACGTTAACTTGTCAGTTGAGCTCCCTGAGCCGATAGCTGCTCAAACAAGAACTCAGCTTTAATTGTGTTTAACTGCCAAGTCAATTACAGTAAGTCATAGACCACCGAGAGACTGTCCTGACTGACAGTGTTCTGGCCCGGGGACAATATTGTCCCATTGCTAATCATGTTGAGGTTACATGAGCCAGCACTGCTCCTGGGGAAGGCTGAAAATCTGATTGGACCAAGTAAACAGCAACAACATCCACGTACTGGAAGCAGTGGAGCCAGGAGAAACGCTATCAAATGAACAGAATGGACTGTTTGCTGGTAAATGGAGGTGAATCTTTCTGAGAGTGTTCAGACCAGCAGAGACAGAAGGCATTCCTGGCTTTGACATCCCTCGACTCAAAGAGGGTGCAATCGAACTAACACGGCAAGTAAAGCGAAACGTTGACATCAAATGGTCAAAACCATTTTGACCATTTATGAAATGGAATACACAAACGGCGTCTGAATCCTTCAAATGAGGACATAAACACCCACATCGTTATACTCGAATATCACAAAAGTAATGCTGACTCTTTTCCAAGGGTCTCGCATCAAGTATGTCCACTCCATGGATGTTTTTTCCTGACATTTTCCCGATAGCATCCTGTTGAATCTTTGCATCGTGTGGAGTTGTGGTCAAAACGGGGGGACCAAAGTGCAGGGAGGCAAGGCAGGAGTGCAGGATATACTAGTCCCAAACATATATTTCCAAAAAGAAAAACAAGGCACATGGAAAAATCGAAATACTTTGTTCACAAAGTCCCCAAAACACAATACAAATAAATAAACAGGGACGAGACTCAACATGACAGGAAACACGACGTATGATGACAGCCATGAACAGAAAGACAGAAAGCAAGCGGGGCACAAATTGACGAGACACTGAGGCACACCTGGACAAGACACGAGTGGCTGAAGGGAGCTGATTGGCTGATACAAGGAACAGGTGAAAACAAAAATTGACAAGACATGAACAAGAGAAAGAAGAACATGGCAAAACTAAATCGAACCGAAACAAAATCAACCAACCAACCAACCAACACAGATCGGGACACATCCATAGCGTATTGCATAGTTTCCTCAGGCTGCTGGTGTCTTAGTGTTTCACTTTGTCTTGTCAAACATAGAGGAAGTCACGCCTGTTTGCTAAGCTAATATTGACGCCAACGTCTGTTTGACTCACCGACGCGAGTCGATCCGTCGCTAAACGTGTTTTTGTCCCGCGGCGGCACCGGAGCATTCTGGGAAACATACAAAGTGAAGTCAGGGTATTTTTTTTCCAACTTGTTCAACATCAACTTTTGTTCTTGTGCCCACGCCGCTTCCTGCTCCGAATGACGCCACTGTTCCCACTAAGCTGTGGAAAGACACTTTAGACGCACCCAACGTTTTGCTTCCGCTAAGACAACAAACAGCTCGGCTCGCTCGGCTTGGTTCCAACCGAGGCTAACTTCACCCGTCTTTGTGCTAAGCTACTTGCTAAAGACTCTTCAATGAAACAAAGAAGGATGTGAAGCGTTACCATGGTGATGCTCCCGTAGCTGATGTCTGGCTTGGTTTCCATGGTGATCAGAGTGTTCACCTCCTGGTCGCCTCGCATCTTCATCCTGCCCGAAACGTGCGCAAGTTGATTTTACCTGCACAACTCCTGTTTGTGTCGAGGATGACATCCAAACGCTTAGCCTGGATGGAAAAACAAGTGTTTCTTTTAGAAGGGCTGGATCGGTGCCCTGAAGTTCCATTTTTCACAGTAAAATTTCAGAAAGTTAATGGTGAGCCAGGATCTGATAACCACAAATCGAACTATTGCAATATTAGTCATGCAAACTGCTCTAAGTGCTAGAGGACTCTGCATCTTTTTGCACAATTGTTTTTTGTGAATGTCTTTGTCTCCAAAGTGTTCTGTAAATTGGCTGTCTGTTGTACTAGAGCGGCTCCAACTACCGGAGACAAATTCCTTGTGTGTTTTGGACATACTTGGCAAATAAAGATGATTCTGATTCTGATTCTGAAATGAAATGAACTGGTAAAATCAGACAGTGATCAAAAAGGTCAATGGAGACTAACGATAACAAACGCAGATATTAGTCACGAGAAACAAGCTTGACCGAAAAAAATACGATAAACTACAGCACTACTGTAAAATGACAAACTGTAGCGGCACGTCTTATCGGACGGTAGATGCAAGTGGAGTCGGGTGGAGGGGGGAGAGGTGGGTGTCATCGCTGTAACAGAGGAAATGGATGTTGTGTTTTGTAAAAATTTGGCCAAGGGGGAGAAGGTAGCTTATGAACAGAATAGGACCAAGGACAGAGCCATGGGGAACACCGGAGGAAAGAGGGTGGCTGTTATTAAATTGAATGAACAGAGTGGTCAGAGAGGAATAAGGTGAACAAGTTCAATTCAGTGTCAGATGAATATTCAATGTCACAATCTGGTCTAGTCCAATATGTTCTGGTCTTGCCCACTCTAATCTGGTCTACCTGGGTAAAATCCATTGTAGTCTGGTCTGCTGATGAGTGGCGACATGAAACAACTTTATTCATAAAGCACCTTAAAGGTAACCACATCTGGAAGCAAAGTGCTGTACACAGATACAAATCAAACATAAGCTATAGCACAATTTAACATAAAACAACTAAAGCAAGTTCAAAACAAAACAGGTGCGGCGTCTTATGCTGAGTGCAAAGCCAAAGAATGAAAATGGGTTTTCATTTTTATTTTATCACGGGACCAGCAACAGAGAATGTCCCCTGAGCTTGCGCCTGGACCTCGGTACTAACCCGCTAGATTAGGAGCAGCTGATCAGCTGACCTGAGGCATCGGGGATGCAGTAGCTCAGAGAAGTGAGGCGGGGAAAGACCAGTTAGAACGAATAAAATAATCTTACAATGTATTCGAAAATGAACAGGCAGCTAGCGGAGGGAGGCCAGAATCTGAGTCATGTGCTCCCTCTTACGTGTTCCAGTTAAGAAGCGAGCGGCAGCATTTTGAACTAACCGGAGACGGTTGAGCCAGGACTGGCTGACTCCAAAGTAAAGTGCATTACAGGAATCCAGATGAGATGCAAAAAAAAAAAAAAACATGGATTGCTGTGTGTAAATGCTCTTGCGCAAGATAGGGCTTCACCTTTGCCAGCCGCCTAATGTACAGCAATCACCGTTTTGCCGATCCAATTTCAAATCACTGTCCATTTGAAAACCCAAATTCGAGACTCTTGCCTTCACGTACTGCAAAAACAGCTGAAGTCAGCAAGGGAGGATTTGACACTCTCACTTCAGTTTTCTTTTCCTTCAAACTGCCAATGTTCAACACCATCCAGGTCTGAATGTCTTCCAGGCATGACAAAAGTGGTTGAACTGGGAAAGCATCTTCCTTCTTTAACCAACAAACTTTCCTGTTTGTTTGTCTTGACCAACTTAATCAAATACATCATCATCAACATTAAGATCATGTTACCTTTACTCCAAAACTCACCTGAGCACGAGTCCTCAAGTCTTTTAGTGTCGTCAGGTGCACCCGTCCTGGATGGACAAATCCTGAAGTTCCCCCGTCCTCATGTGTCGCTGTCTTAAGAGGTTTGAGTCAGCAGCGGTTATATTAACTTCACACTTCAACGCTCACTCACAACCCCGCCCACCTCTCCTCAACTACCTGTGTGTGCGCGTGCGTGCGTGAGTCTGGCCACACACGCTCAAGGAATGGCGCCCCCTGCTGGCACGACCAGGAGTCACCTCAAGTTTGAAAGCATTGTCAGGAAGGGGAGGCTCCCGATTGTCTGCAGAGCAGCGGTCCACGACCCTTTTTTTGCCCCGTGGACCGGTTTCGCTCAAATACATGCACAGAAACAAATTTAAAAACAAAAAAACAAGATTTAATCCGCAGCACAGCATTACGTCATTGCGCTGACTGTAGTTTTTGTAATGGGTGGGAGCCCTTCAACGAGGCGGTCTTATCTTGGGACAATCTTTTTTTCTCTCCAAAAACTCCAAAGGCTTGTCTCGTACGTCCAGTCAGGCGCTTGGGCTCCATCTTTTGATTGCCTCGTTGCCTCATTTGCGAGTCTGTCGCGACATATTACGCAGATCGGGTCGTGTGCGCCGATATTGTCTCTTAAATTGTCTCCAAATTCTTGACCTTTGACCTTCAGTGATCAAGCGTGTCCATGTGAATGTTTTTGCTCCTCGAGCTTACACTGACGACAGTGCCTTCGTTATGCCAAGATTTTCTTACTTATTACAATAGTTATGCTTGTTGCGATAACAATCCCAACATGAAAAGTTTTGTAAACAAGATTTTTTTTAAATATATATATTTTTTTTTACATTCCATCATTTTCCCAGTATCTCTTTCCAAAAGTTTTTTTTTTTTAATTTCTCTCCACTGCCACATGCAATAAAATGTTAGCTTCTGTACATTTCAAAGGAGCATCTATATATTTCATATAACAATATTTTACTGGTGCCTGTCGAGGGTGTGAACGGCCTCTTGGCAAACGTCAGGCTCACCCGCCACCCGAAAGAGGAAAAGCACTATTGAAAAGGGTTGGATGGCTAATATTTGCATTACCTCCACTGGTGTCACATGAATTCTGATTAGCCATTTGTATTGGATTAATTTGAGACCTGTAGTCATAAATTTAGTTTGAGCATTTAAATTATTATTTTTTTCCTAACTAGTGACCAACTGCTTAGCACATCTGCTTCACAGTTCTGAGGACCGGGGTTCTTCAGACGTGCGGTATAGGTAACATAGACGTTGACGGACTGGCAAATGAACTGACTTTTATGTTGCCCGCGTTCAGGGCACAGGTGTGCTCTCAATGCTGAAAAGGATCACCTGAACGACTTGGAGAAAGTCAACCCGAGCAAACATGTTCTACACGAGAAAATGGCTACCACAAACCCGATGGAGGTTCGCCTCCCAGTTTGTCCCTTGCCATCTTCTCTGTACAACTATTAGCCACATCCACGCCGCTTATCCTGCACCCACAAGTTCAGCTGGGTTCATTTACATTCGTTTTTTGAAGGAAATGGAAACAAAACACAAACCTTTTGGGTATTTTGGTGTCGCCGCGCAACCCAAACACAAGTTTAGTCACCGTTGCCGTTCATGTCAGTGATAGTCAAACATTTCTGTGCCGCTTGTAAGCACAGGGTTAGGGTTAGACATCTAGGACCTCTTTGTCAAATAGAAACACAGTCCTAAAATCTAATGGAATGCTAGGAGCTTTATAGTCAATTTGAATATTACATTTATAAATATGGATATATTAAAAAGATAGTTATTGTCGTGAAAGGTGCTACATGATATCTATATTAAAGGAGCAATTAGGGAGGAAGAATTCTGTGAGGAACTGAGGAAATACGAAAAAAGAAATTTAGATTCAAATTTAAAAAAAACTGTTAAATGGGAAATGGAAACTTCTTAATGAATTGGAATCGACCAAAAGGGTAATTATGAAGTGTAAAATATGAGCGCAGTTAATTCAATAGAACTGTATTGTAAGATCTTTTGTTTATTCAGTTCATTTTGTTTTATGAAAAGGAACAATTTAGCTTGTAAACCAAAGCAGTAATCAATACAGATCATCCAGTGGCGGTAATGCACTATATCACCGTTTGCAAACCGCCGTTAAACCCATAAAATAAGAAGAGGAATCTCCTGTCCTTTGTTGCTTTCGCGGTCAGGCGCGCTGCGGGCACCTAAAGGCTTTCCTGGCCTGACGTCCGTTCGTCAAGGACCTCCTTGTGGCTCCGCCTCCTCACACAGCAGCAGTCATGGCGGACTACGACTACGACGATCGGGACCGGGCCTACAGCAGCTTCGGCGGGGGCAACAGAGGGTGAGTACGACCGGCTTTAAAGCCCACGCCCGGCCGCATTTCCACCGACGAACTCGCCGCGGGGCCGCTCCCTTACGCGCAGCCCGGCTCGGGAGCAGGCGAGGCCGGCCAGGCGGCGAGGAAACACCGCGCTCGGTGGATGGGCTAACATGCTAACGACCTAGCGAGCTAGCCTCCTCTCGCTGCACCAAACGAGCCGTGCGGCGAACGTTCAGCGCCGAACGTCCGACGTTTACGAGGAATCCTCGGCGGCGGCCTGGTGGCGTGGCGGAGGGTGGGTGTCTGCCTGCCCGCCTGCCTGCCTGCCTGCCTGGATTCACGCACGCATGCAGCAGCACATTAGTTCATTTTTCCATATGCACGCACGCACGCACGCAGGTACGTTGACATTTGTGCTCCTATCCAAACGTGAGCTGTTTCGAGTATTGCGCGTTTGCTAAGACAGTCGTGCTGCCTTCGAGCTCCTCGTTGAACTTTTCGGGCTCGTCCGGCGCTGCGGCATCCCGATGGCAACTAGCTCCAGTCCACTGGTGCCTCCGTTTACCACTTGAATTCGAGCTCGCACTGAAATAAATGAAGTGACATTAATTCCTTAATTCCCCCCCCCCCAAAAAAAAACAACAAAAACAAAAGCTGCGTATGGTAAAACAGTATAAAAGAGACTGGATAGAATTGAATTGAAACATTATAAGTGGCTGCCATCTTGGTGGAATTTTCTAAAAAAGAAGGAATGATCACTTCAAACGCCTCTCAAATCCTCCATACCAAATAAATTGTTTACTCAAGTACATGAGCTATTCCAATGCCCTTCTCACCACTAGTGTTCCATTTGCGGCATTTCATTGTTTTATGGGCAAGTAAAGTGACGCCGTTTGAAACATCACTCGGAGAGCCCCTTGGGAATTTGCCCCGTTCGAGTTTATTGGTGGATGTTTTCAACCGGAGAAGGGCTTCCCCGACTGGTAGTCAAAACCAAAAAGTCCAGGAGAAATATTGAGAAATAATCACATTTTCTAGACCTGACCGGGATGTTAATGTAGGGCACACAAGTCAGTCACGGTTTCATGTTCATAACGCGCAACGTAAATTTAACCCGACACTTAATTGAGACACATATTCAACGAACTACAAATAACACAAACACACTTAAACGATAATGATTGTCTTTCTTACCAAAGAAAGTTCAGCGTTGCAAACTGAAATGCGTGCTGGGTATGGAAGAGCGCCCGATGTATTGGTCGATCTCATCAAAAGTACACAAACATCAGCGATTGTTGTTTTCTTCACAAAAATCGTTTCAAGGGCATGAAGGGTCGGGTCGTGCGGGCTCTCCAAAAACGCGGCCGTATTTAACGGCCGGCGGGGCGGCAGACGCGCCGGCAAAAGAGCGCAGCCGTCCGACCGTCAGGCGGACTTCTCGTTTGAGGATTTAGAATGACGGGCAGCAACTTTGAGCTGTAACCACAACCAAGGTTACCATTCCATAGTACGTCTCACCGTTTCACGCCTACGCTTCCATACACGATTCGATTTTGGGGGCAGAGTAAAAAAACAAGAGAGAAGTCAGATTACGATAGCAAAAACTGAACTATTTATTTAAAACACTTAATTATACATGATTGTAGAAAGGTTTTCTGAGGTAACACACGTAAACCAGAAATGAAATAAAATGTAAAATCCCAAAAACATTTCTTGAATAAAATTACTCCTGTTTAAAAAAAAAAAATAATAAATAAATAGTCAGAACTTAATAACTACACTGTGGAGATTAAGTAAACAAACTTTAACAATGTAAACAATGAGGTGACAGGCTTCCTGTCTGTGTTGCAAACCAGAAATGATGTGACAAAATATGTCAAAAACTTTTCTCTTACTGCCTCACTCCGCCCAGGAGTTGCGACGCCTGCCGCACGCTCGGCGCTCTCTGCGCGGCCAGGTTAGCAGTGCGCAACACGCCGCGGCTGTAGCAATCACAAAGTTTTATGTGTTGCCCGCGAACGAGAAAGGTGGACGTCCGACTTGCTTCCGGTATTTGGCCTCACGTTCGGAGGACGGCTTCGCTATTCGCCAATTCTCTGTGATAAAGTGCGCGATTACGTATTTAATCTGAATTTTTTTAGACATGTTTCTCCTCCTCGGCTGTCCTCGCGTAGTCTGTCCAACTAGCTAGCAGTGTTAGCCTAGCCACGTACACACTTGCTCACTGCGCTCACCGGAAAAAGTAGTCCCGTGACACGTGCCGGAGGAGACGTGATGGAGAAGTGTATTTCTTAGGTTTTATTAAATTAACGTCAACATGTTTCTATTGTTAGTTCTATTGAGCTCATTTGGCTGTTTGTGGAATGGAGGCACAAAATCTGGGAGCGGAAGGGCGTGTCCCCTTTCCGCCATTTCAAAGAGACGAAACCAGATCGTGTATTTGAAGCTGCGATTTTCGATTTCGATACAGAATCGTTACAGCCCAAAGCAAAATAGTGTACTATGAAAATCCCGGGGTGAAAAAATGCACAAAATGCGTTCTTGCGCTCAATGTTAGTTTGCTGGTCAGCAGCTTTGTTTTACGCTATGTAAGAGAGCGCTTCGCAATAGCAGTGTGCGGTTATTTTTTGATTGCTTCAGTTCAAACTCTGTTGTTGAAGAGTGGAACTTTTATGCATGAAATACCATATTTTCACGACCATAAGGCACATTTAAAAGTCTTAAATTTTCTCCAAAATGGACGGGGCGCCTTATAATGCGGTGCGCCTCATGTGTGCACCGTGTTCCAAAACCTGTAAATAATGTTGTGTGACTTTAATGAGCGCTCCGCTTGACTGACTGGGAGCATTTCCTGCCGACACTCTGCTTATATAAGAGGAAGGCGGACGTGGCTGAGGACAGCATGCGGACGTAAAGGGGGAAGGGTGCGCGTGAAGGAGGACGCTAAAGGCACGCCCCCAGTAGGTATTTAGCGCCGGTATGTGCATTGTGCAAAACAACATCGGTTTGGCAAAGGAGCCCCGAAAATGACTGCGGTCAAGCCAGCCTCCACTCGTAAAGTAGCAATCAAGCCAGCCGCCCCTAATTTTGTTCATACTAGCCATTACGGTAATAAGTCGCCAACTCGCGGCGAAAGCCACCTTCAAAATAAAAGCTTCCCAATAATACGGACGTCAATGCTCTTCGGTTAAGGAATGCAACCGGCAAGGTTCATTTGAATCTTGAGATGCATTAAAAAATGTAGTTTATTAGTTTTTGGAGACTTTTATTTTGAACTAAAATATCAGATCTTCATCAAACCTCTTTTAGTGGAGTCCTCGGTGGTCTGTCACACAGATCTGGACTTGTCTTGCGATACCAATGGGATTATGTTGGGGTGGCTTGGCTCAGTAGGTAGAACAGGTTCGAATCCCTGCTACGACTGTCCGCATGTCGAAGTGTCCTTGGGCAAGACACTGAACCCTAATTTGCTCCCAGTGGGCCTGGCAGCGCCTCGCA